>NC_083342.1:19614301-20324109 GCF_019175385.1 Lycium barbarum
TACATAACATAATGAATGTATGAAATAATGAATGCATAACATAACATAATGAATGCATGACATAATGAATGCATAACATAACATAATCATACGTATACATAACATAATGAATGCATGAGAGCTCAGGAAAAGCTACAACTCTATCAGAGTGACGTAAGGTCAGTAACCTCCGATTAGGTTATGGAATAGTCATGATCGTCATGTCTCACCTTGAAGGAACTAGTATCATGAGGTGAGACTAACAACAATGAATAACATTAAGGAAAGACATGGAATAAGACTATAAATGTTATAAAAGAATCAATTCATAAACTTTGGAATCTTTAGAATTAGAATCGTCAACATCATCATTATCATAAAACACATCTCATCTCTATCTCATAAGGAACTCTTAACAATCTTGAACTTTCGACTCTTCGAATATAAGAAGGTCATGGAAATATAAAGAAGACAATAATACAAGAATCATGCCTTTTTGAAAGATAGGGGGCTAGCCTTACATACCTTCATGTCTCTATAACACTAAGCGTTCTCCCTCCAACTTCAAGATTCTACATTCAAGAGAAATTCATACTAAAGTTAGGTATCCGGAAACATACTTAAGCTTAAGCTAAAGCGACTAAGAGCTAATGAAAATTGGGAAGCATTTCCTTTGTTTCAATAACTTTATCCATATAATAAACAACTCCCAAACATCATTAGCAACACCCAAGACATCATAATCAATAAACTTCTTCAAGTTAAACATTATTCAATTCTCAACATTCTCTTTCAAAGCCACCCATAACCATAACTATGACATAGCATCATATTCATTCTCATATGCTACTTCTTTAATTTCATTCGCATCATTCACTGCAAGATTATACTCATAGTATGTCAAGAACTATGATTCAAGTCATGTTACTGTTCAAGAATACCACTATTTCCATATTTGAGCCTCATATTCTTCTTTCTTCCTCAATTCAAGTCATTCAACCATTCAATACTCTTAATAACATGAAATGGATACAATACTCACCTTTGATGATGTAGGAATGGACTTCGGATGAAATTAATTCACTTGGAGAAACCCCAACTTACACACCAAAGAGATTCTTGGTTTCTAGCAACCCTAGAGAGCATTCTTTCACTTGATTTTCCTTGATTATTGGTGTTTGATCTTTAATTTCCCTTGGGTGTGTTAGTATGGTATATGGAATATTCTAGAGAGTTCAAGAGTGGTGGAGAAGGTGAAAAATGAGAAATTAGAACTTGGGTCACATATTTATACTTGGAGAAAAAGCTATTCCGATTGAGTTATACAGACACTTATACGGTCCATATAACTTTATACGGTCCGTATAAGTGACTACATAATAATACCAGAAACTGAATTTCTCTGGACAGGTTATACAGACCCTTATACGGACCGTATAAAATTATACAGACTGTATAAGTGGTCGTATAACTCCATTTTTTCGAAGTTGTTCTCGTAGATTCGTTTGATCTCCAATCCTTATCGAACCTTCTTAACACTTGTTTAAAACTTCATTAACAATCTACGTATCCTTATAACCCATCCTCAAGACCTTACTAAATAATCGTTAGCTCGATAATTATAAAACCTTTCCCAAACACAACTTATACTCCGCTTTCCTTTGACGAACTCTCTCCCCTGCCTGAGATGTCTTTGGAATTTTAAATAAAATCATTAAATATCCTTTCTTACTTGTAGGGACTTCATTTACACCTTAACTTGCGTTAGTCTAATCACTGTACGATAACGCGAAATGTCCGAGGTGTAACTGTTATGAGTGCGAATCCCTTTTGATGCTGAAAATCTCTTCTTGAGGTATTTTCTTTCCTTAAATAGGTGTTCCAATCATGGGTTCACACCCATTCTCCTGGTTAAATCTCAGGAGTTTAAAATTTCCTCATCACTCTCATAAGACCTGGTTATTTCTTCGCAAGGATGCACCTTTGTCCATTATTACAACCTTCTTGGTTCTGGTAATAAAGACATATAGGTTGGTTCCAGGGTCCTCACGTTCATCCTTTGTCACGTACAACATTACTCTATCTCCCGTTGATTTATTTAAATTTGATCTTATCATTTGCTTTCTTACTTTCATCCTAACCTTTTCCTCAATTATATTACCTGATCCGCAATGGGTATACATTTTCCTTGTCCAAATTTATCTCCCCTTCATAATATCATAACCTTCTCTTTCCTACTGTTCGTGCTTACATATTTGGTCGCGTTACCGCTATCCAACTTTAATTCTCGAGAAAACCCAATCCTGATTCTTTCTGTAGCGCTTGCTACCTCAATTTTGACATACAGCACAATCAATACTTTTAACATGTCGTAAAATCATGCATAAAGGTATACATAATACTCGATGTAGCCACTCGTGACTTATCTTTTTATCGCTTTTGAACACCTTTTCTTGCGAGATATCTCGTTGCTATTTGATTTTTTCCTGAATCTCTGGCTTTAATACATCTCCCCTCTCCTTTTGCCCAGCTAGGCAGACTCATTCTTAGCGATCATTTCAAAATTCTAATTGTAAATCTCATGTGCTCCTAATTTCCCTCGGGCTATTCTGGTTTCTCATATTCCTTTTTTCGTATGTCTAAACTTGTAGGTCTTCCTAGCATATCTTTCTATGTCCTAACTATGAATCCCGATGATATAACTTTACTTAAAAATCTTTACTGAACACCCGTCCGAAAAAAATTTAGGTGAACCCTTTTTATAGGGATTAGCTAGAAATACACCACATATTCCTAAGGTTGATACCATCTCTACTTCCTTCGTCGGCCAAGCAATATCACATTTCGAAGTTATATAAACAATCCAGAAAATAATCATAATTACAATCCAACTTACCTAACTATTTCTCATTCTTGAGTTCAAGGTCGTCATTAACACCCGAACTAACTTGGCCATAGTGATTCTCAAAATAGTACCAACTATTAAATACTCAGAATCCCCTTGAAGTCGAATGACTGGTGACTTCTAAATCCCAATATAAACCCACATCATATAGGAAAGTCTGATAAAATGAGTCTGTGCACCTATCATCAACCCGTCTTGATCTTATGTATATATATAAACTTCTACAGTAAAACTTTCCCCCTACTCGTTCACTTCCTTTCCCATATCAAAATCTTTTCGCTATCTCTTACTCACCAATTTATAAATCGTAATACTGCATTTGAATTCTTAGTGTCAACTTTCCCTATATCTTCAATAAATCTCAATTCTCTGAAATCTCAAATGCACTCATTCCAACTCCTTTAATTACTAATCATTTTTCCCCTCCAGGTTTCTTCCTTTAAATTAAAATCATTCTAAAACTTCTCTTTGAAAGCGTCTCATAATGGTTCATTCAATCATGACTTACCAAACATCTGATTGTCATATTTTCCCTTCATTCTTTCTCTATAACCTAGGCATTCAAATAATTGAATCTGTAAAAATTTTGGCAGAGTTTCCTCTATACTTCTTACTGCCTCATTCCCACACACAGCCCAGAAAACACATCCAATGCCTCACAGGGCGATCACAATACCCGTAACATTTAGCTTAGGTTCTTATATCAAAGTCTATTAATATTAATAAGGCAGGAAACACACCTTTCGAAGTAACGACTTCAATTCTCATCAATTATTTAATGGCGGTATAATCAACTACTTATCCATGATCAAAACATTTAGGGTTAGAATTAGAGACATCACATCCTATAATTTAGCTCTACAGCACGATCTAACATGAGAAAAAAAGGGCAATCATTCCTAAATGCCCTGCATCCTCCTGTTTATAACTGTGGCGTGCTTCACACCTATAAACAAGACTCTACTGGACACGGCTCGTAGACACTCCCTAGGATGAACTGTTCTGATACGACTTTTGTCAGGACCCAATCAGAGGGCCATAACGGGCACCCGGAGCTAACACATCGATCACCTCTAAACATACATCTCATAAACATTTCTGGGTGGACCATAAAGATAGCTCATGGTTAACATAATCTGTAAGGACATATATCACAATACAACGTCTCATCTATATATAATCTTCAACAATTATGCTCATCGTCACCAGTTGACAAGACTACTAAAATGTTATACAACGATATGAACCGGTAGGGTTATGAAACGTCTAATTGTACACAGATGTCTACAAGCCTCTATATAGAATACAAGTGACCATGAGGACCAATACCCATAGATTGCAGCGTCGAAGTAAGTGGAGTGCTCCTGAGAATCGGCTGATAAAACACCTACAGATCTGATCCATCTCCCCGCCTACCTGCAGACATGAGCACAGCGTCTACAAGAAATGACGTCATGTCACGACCCAAATTGGCGGGCCATGACTGACACCCAAGACCCTACTCGGCTGAGTGCCATACTACCATTCTATTCATAAGTCACAACTTTTTGTGAACCTTTAAATCATGAAATGACGCCTTTGTCAAGTAATATGTGGAAACTTTTCAATAGAACTCCTTCATCATGTCAGGGACTTCTCCCTTATCGTTAAGTCAAAGAAAACCTTTAGTCACAATAAAATCCTTAAATAAATGCATATGAGCACATCGACCTACATAGCCGCTTTACAAAACTGTCGACATCTCGATACACTATCCACAGGACACTGTCTCTAACAAGGACCAAGTTACCATAACATAAGTTGAGGTAGGGCCCCAACATACTCGTAATGCATCTGACTCGAGGACATACATAAGTACTCTGACTCGGTAACACTCCGAATAGAAATGGAGTTCACCAATCTAGCTGATAGCCCGGGAACGTCCTATGGAAAGTTCCTCTACTCAACTGTCTGCACCTGTGTGGCATGAAACATAACGGCCCTAGGCAAAGGGACGTCAGTATGAATAATGTGCCGCGTATGTAAGGTAGAACTGAAACAATATATCTCGACTCGAATGATAAAAGAGTAACAAACTCAATCTGTACCTGTAACCAACACTGCAAATCATGTACATGCATATGAACATTTAATGCATCATGAGTATATATATATATATATATATATATATATATATATATATATATATATATATATATATATATATATATATATATAAAGCATACATTCGCCTGCTCGCAGCCCCTTCGGGCATAATAGCATAGTGGGCCCTTCGAGCATTATAATCATTGTATACCAGTTGATCAGGTGGTTGGCGTATATAACACCTTAGCCCTTTTCCCCTTCCCCGTGAAATGCTGTCGTGCATGTATGTAAATATGCAAATGCATGAAAATCTTTGGAAACCATCAAAAGACTCCATTCGGAGCAACTTTTAGTTTAAAACAAGAACTTCTTCCCCTTTTTCAAAAATGGGAACTTCTTCCACTTTTTCAAAAATGGGAAATTCTTCCCCTTTTCATTTGTCTTCGAGACTCAAAAATCAAATGTGAAATGCATAGGAATAAGGAAACCTTATGAATGTACCCTTAGGGAATTAGACATCGTTATGAAATCGTACAACTTATGGATGCCCCTTCGGGCTTAAGAAGTAAAGGAAGTCAGGATATCCTACATCTAGGAGTCAGATTCATTATGGATATCATTACGCTTCGCGCTTGTCATAGATCATACCAAAAAGCAGGAAATGATAACCTTAACATTCCTGGATAATCTCCTTCTCAATCCACAATAAAGCTTAACATAATCCTCTTGTGTCTATAACAAGTGAAGTGTCGCAACTATCATATCCTGCTAATATTATAACCTTCGGAAAATCGGGCAGCACCTCCCCTATTTATACTACATCCCAAAGACCACTAAGGGTCATCAAACAGCCCAACAACAACAACAACAATCAACTATAGCAATGACTACAATATAATCCAATATAACCCTCTTTGATTACTTTAAGAATCATATTGAGCGGCAAGCTCGTTTAACGAATAACAAGCGCCATCCAAGCCCAACTCTCCTCTCATAATTCAGCCCCCCCCCCCCCCCCCCCCCCGCATAACAATATGCATATATTTACCATATCATATTTAGCTCAAAATATCCTTAGATGTATTCCAAAACAATCCATACTCCTACACCTCATTTACTTTCTATACGTAGATTTCATATATTTTCTTCTCCATTTTCCAACTAACACATGAATATTCCCCATAATCATAGGGATAATATATTCAGGTTATAATCCACAAGTTACAACCATTAGAAGTCATATTTAAACATTCAAAACGGCCCATACAAAACAGTGGCTTAACTTAACTTATATCGATGTAGCCTTGCGGTGTTTAGCCTCAGACAATTTTATCAACATCAATTTAAGATACCACACGACCAAAGGGGGTGTTATACATACCTTAAGTAGTGCATACAACCTAAGAATCACGGCTGCATCAGTTCCACTTTACCCTCAATCACTAGAAAACACCATAGGTTTGCTACTCTTGTAGTCTCTAACTTTCTTGATGGAAGATTGGGTTGTTTTCACTTGATTTGAGGTAAACCTTCGTGGGTGGAGGTTGGGGAAATATTCTAGAGGGTTGGGGAATGTTTTAGAGGTGTTTTGGATGAAAAATAAGGGGTCAAACTCCTTTTATAAGGTTCTAGAGTCGGTTCGGATACTGTAGTAGCTCTGTTACTGTAGCATGCATTTCTGTTCTGTCCGCCTAACTTGTAACATCCATAATTCTCTAGTTCGATATCATATCGATGAGCGGTTTATTGTGTTTGAAACTAGACTCGACGAACTTCATTTTAGGTTTTTGAAACACCTTAAAACTCCTGACATAACCAGAGATATACCCCTCCAACATTGACCTAAAATTCTGTCCAAAATTCTGCCAACGTGTTTTCAAATTTTCGACAAACTTATTTTCTTCGATTTGCCTGGCCCTGGAATCTCCTGAGGCTTTTCATACATGATATTTATCATTAATTATGATTGATAAGGGTCATTTCCTTTGGTTCCATAATTGTCCTTCCCAGTTACGACTTACAAGATTATAACTCATCCTTTACTCATACAATATACTTAATAATACTTCGTTCCTTATAATCCAAAGTTGTTTTACGTAGCCATAGCTCGACATACTTACGTCAAAAATTTAATAAAGTGCTTCTCCAAAAGTATGGGGTGTAACACATCAGTACGAATAGTGTACTGAGTATGTAAGGCATGAATAACAACATAAACAAGAATAAAGAAGCATGAGGTAAAGAGATAACCTGTATAACTGATTGCCCCTTAAGGCGGATATCATGCATGCTAACTTTAACTTTTTAAATCAACATTATAAATATATATGCAAGTATACTGCCCGACCATATAGGTACGGTGTTATGCTGCCCGGCCATATAGGCACGGTGTTATCATCATTAGCCCGCGTTCGAGCATCCCGCGTCCGGGGTAACCATCTCATGCTGCCCACTAGTGGTGTCTGCCCGGCCAACTAGGCACAGCGTAATCATAAGCCGCCCATTACACCCACCGTAGTGCTGTCTTCCCAACCAACTAGGCCCGGTGTGAAAAGATACTTACATATATATATATATATATATATATATATATATATATATATATATAAAGCATGCATGAGAGCCCAATTAAAAGCTACTACTTTATCGGAGTGACGTAAGGTCGGTAACCTCCGATTTATATCTTGGAACAATCATCATCGCTATATCTCACTTTGAAGGAACAATTATTATAAGGTGAGGTTAACAACAATGAATAAAATAAAGGAAACCATGAAATAAGCTCAATAATCTCATAATAGCATTAAAATCATAAGCTTTCGAATTTCTAGAATTAAAATCATCATCATCATCATCATCATGTTCATGTTCATCATAGAAAACATCTCATCTTTAGTATCATAAGAAGATTTTAAGAATCATGAACTTCTAACTTTTGGAAGTAAGAAGTTTATGGAAACATGTATCGAATCATAACATAGGAACCATGCCTTTTGAAAGAAAGGGACTAGCCTTAACATAACTTTTCGGTCGCCTTAACTTTAACTATATAACGCTTATCCTCCCAAGCTAGTAAATCTACATTCAAGAGAATTCATATTATTGTTAGGCATATCGTCATATGCTTGTCTTAAGCCCTCAAATTAATTCCTTTTAAAATTTACTGAAATTCGGGCAGCATCGCCCCTGTTTATATCCCTAGCCAGAAATCACAATACCAACAAAACAACAACAATAGCAATAATAATATCAACAACATCATCATCAATACCAAAATATTCCATAAAACATCCCACATGATGTTTATCAACATACAATAATAATATACACTTACTTTCTTCCCAATCAAGGAGCATAATCTCATCAACACACTAACAACATGAGATACCATCCATATACATGGAAATCAGCCCAACCACACGGCCACAACATGCTCAAAACAGTCCATAAACTCAAAAAGTACAACACGACACTTTATGACCTTTCCTCCACAACTATTTTCACTTTTAGGACTTGCTAAACCTTCAAATCAACTCAACATAAGAGATTGAATGAAGAACATACCTTTTAAGTGAATAAATTCAGCCACACCAGCTTTCTTCAAGACCAAAATCACCACAACATCAAGTAAAAACAAGAACAATCACTTTTCATGGGCTAGTTTTGTGTAATCTGGTTAAATTCTTGATTTAATGGGCTATAAGTGTTTAAGGGATGTGTTAGGAGATTTCTAGAACTCATGAGAGTGTAAAATTATGAAAAAATGGGGTTTACGGGCGGTTTTTATACCCCATTAAAGTCGGTTCCACCGACATTCCCAAGTGGGACCCGCATAAGCCATTTGGCAGCTTGGAGGGTTATCTTAAAATGCCCATAACTCCTACTCCGATGTTGTTTTGATAAGAGGATTGTTGCGTTGGAAACTATACTTCATGAACTTCAAATTAGGCTTTTGAAACACCTCAAAACTCCTGATATACCCCGAGATATACCTCTTGGAAGTTGGCCCAAAATTTCTGTCCAAAATCCTACCCAATTTTTCCAAATTCAACAAAATTATTTTCTTCGATTTGCTTGGTCAGGAATCTTCCAAAGCACTCCATACATGATAATTATCATTAATAATACTTGATAATGGTCATGTCCTTTGGTTCCAAGGTTGTCCTTCTCGGTTACGACTTACGAGACGTAATTCATCCTTTACTTCATTGTTACGTACTTCCTATGGCTTGTACCTTCCGAAACTTCATGGGATGTCTCTGATACTCCACTAATACGGTGAAGTACGTGAAATGATCATGCTCTGAAAGTGCGAGGTGTAACATCTATGTGGAGCTAAACTCTTTAGTTCGAGATTTTTGGTTCCAACATGAAAGTTGATATTTGATTATCATTTATATGTCTTGGTTTTCCATCTTTGGCTTCTTTTCTTTATTCTTGGTCTTAATTGTTTGATTATTTGACGAAATAGTTGAACACTATCTGTGGCGTGTAAGTTGAACTCGGAATAGGGAATTTCCATACATAATAAGAATAAATAGATCTTGCTCGAGATCCCTTAGGGTAATCATTTCACTATTGAGGATAGGAATATATACTGTAGCTTCGCTTGGTTGAATTTGGAGATTTAAATGTGTTTTTGTTATTTTCTAATGACTATAGGAATATAGGCGTTGTAGTAGGTTGAATAGACTTGTGAGCAGCTTGGAAGAGACTCATAAAGTAAATATTGACCCGTCAACTAGTAACTTAGGGAAATCAATAAGTGTAACAATTGGAAGACTCAACTTGATTAGTAGTGGTCATAGCCCTAGATCTATCTCTTCTCCGATAAAAATCTGTTTTTTCTTGGTTGAAGTTCATTATTTTCTTTCTTTTATTTTTAGTTAGTTGATAATTATATCTTTGGATTTTATTTCTTGTTTAGCTAATAAGCACTAGTTTGATTTATTTGACGATTAATCATAAGTCCCGGTGGGTACGATTTCTGGACTTCAATCCTATATTACTTGTATGACCGCGTATACTTACATGTGCGTTTGGGAGCAATAAGTTTTTGGCGCCGTTATCGAGAACTTAGAAATTAACTATTTATCTAGATTCAAATTTTCTTTTTGTCTATTCAAGTTTGTTATTTATTTATTTTTGTTGTTATTCTTGATTTGATATTTTTGTTATCTTTCTTGACATGACATCTTGGAATAAAAATTGGTCGAATATTGTTGTTCCTATTTTTGTGATCCTTGTCTAATTTGTGTAGGACCCCATTTGTGGCAACACAGTCAAAATATTTTTAGTAATGGTTTGTGTGCACCTCCCAAATCCTATCATTAGAATGTTTGTAGTATATCTGGTGGTCAAAACGATCATTGTAATGGTTGTCCTAGCTCTTATTCGCCATTCCTGATCCCCTATTAATCCTCCTACTATTTGTGATATTGACAGGAGTAATGAAGTGGAGGATACAGAACATCTTGCTAGGAATAGCAATATGGAAAAACAAATGTTAGAGCGCAACGCATTAATAAATGAGCAGGCAACGAAACTAAGGAAAGCCATAGAGAAGATTAGTGCCAAATTCACAGAGATGCAGGCCAAAACTGAAACTTTTAATGATCTGCAAGTTACAGGCTTAGCCAATACCCTAGACGAACCTCAAACAGAAGAGTTGAGCAAGTTCTCACAAGTAGATAACTTTGAAGAAGCAGAGAGAGTGAGCCAATCTAGGCTAACGGAACAAGCTGAACAAATGAAATTTTTGGGTTTCTCCGTGATGGTCTTATGGATATGGTGGTATAACTGATAGAAGATAGGATTGAGCTGAGGCAAGAGATAGATCAATTTGGCTCAGATATCCATGACCTGCAAGCTCAATTGGATAAAAATGTGAGGCGTCTGATGCCTGACTACATATTATCTTGGATGGTTGCCAGCATGTGGAGCAAATAGAGGAATTCCAACCGTTCGATAAGAACTTTATTGATGATTCCAATGTTGAGGAAGTGTACCGAAGTGACGATGTTGGAAATAATGTAGTTTTAGAGTTGGGTGTGTTGGTGAGCTCCATCTCCTTTCGGAGAATTATTGAGTCAGGGTACATATGTATATGTCTTTGGAAATTTTTAGGCATGTCGGGGGCTCCATCCTGACTAATGTACTATGATGACACTTCACTTTTAGAGGCTTTATAGACAGTGTCATGTGTATAGTTTTGGTTGTCAGTCTGTCATGGTGACCTCATCGGCCCATATTACTATATGTAATAAGGGAGAACCAAATCTTTTTGTCATCCTCACAATCTCTTTGATGCTATGAGGCTTCTCCACATGTCCATTACCTTTTCCCTACATAATTGCATTTTTGCACTCAAATCATTTCTTACTATCATTTGCATCCATTTTTTATACTATATTTCTTCTATCATTTTAATTGTATATTTTAGCAAATTGTAAAAGATTTATTAGTTTTTTTTTCAATATTACACTTCTCATTTATTACGTAGAGTATTAGTAGCTAAATTTAAATTTTCATGCATGATTATAAAGGTAATTTACTACTTATGTATTTTACTTCCTATTTTAGGGATACGGGGTGAAAAAAGAAAAGAGCTAGTTAGAATATCGATGACATCGTTATTATTATTTGAAAGTGGCAAAGAGTGTAGCTTGCTTCTAAGCAGAAGCCTTGCGTTAACCTCTTGTCCCATTTAATTTGTTGTGCTCTTAATATGCGTGATCCAGTTAAAGAGCCTATTATGGTTGTCAAATGGGATTTTCTCCAGTCATAATGGCCTAATAAATAATTTCTTAAGAAAAGTGTCAAGTCAACAATAGACAAGTAAAAAGGAACCGCGGGAGTACCTTTTACATTGTTTGTTATTATACATTTTGGTAAATTTTATGCAACTTTGGAGTCATTGTTTCATTCCAATTAGTGCATTTATTAGGTCTTACTAATTAGAATCCCTATATTCTTCTGTTTGGGTGTGTTCGGCATGAAAGATAATATTTATTTTGAAAATATTTTTCTAGAAAGTAAGTGTATTTCTTAATTTCTTGTGTTACCCGGAGAACATTTATATATAATCTAGACATGTACTATAGGTGGTGAGAATTGTGAGTGGTGAAGGTAGGGTGAAGATGAGACAATAATGAATGTAAAAAGGCACTTGTATAACTTGATTTTCCTACTTCCACTAGAAAAGTCATTTTCCTAATTTTAAGGAATTTATTTTTCTAGAAGAAATGTTCTTCAAATATTTTGATTAGCCAAACATGAAAAAATTAAGAAATATTTTTTGAAAAACATTTCCTCCATACCAAACACAACCTTTATTTGTTTTAAACCTCCAAAATTCTGTATTTTTTTAATTCTCCTTCCAAACTTCCTTCGGCATAAATATTTGTTCTTTATTTTTTTTTTAATTATGTGACTAAGATATTTTAATAATTGTAAAGACTTACCAACAAAGTAAAACTTAATGTGGCACTAAATTAAGTTAGTTATGCAATAAAAAAATGTGACATAAGTTAAATTTTTAAGTAGTTTTACTATCTTTATCATGAGTTTGGGCCCGAGCTTAGCACGGGCCTCGTGCAACTAGTATATGTATATATCCTTTTGGATTGTTTTTCCTGAATTAAACTTTATATTCCCTTTTATGGATGTGTATTAGTGTAGCCTCCTCAGCCTACGACGACTCTAATAATAAGTAAGTAAGTAATGCAGGTTGGCACTAGGTTGAGTAAGGCACTGGGTGCCGGTCGCAACCCTCTAATTTGGGTCGTGACAAACGTGGTATCAGAGCAGGTCTGTCCTAGGGAGTCTGCAAGCCGTGTCGAGTAGAGTCTTGCTGATGAATGTGTTGTGCACCACATTTATAATCAGGAGGCCACAGAGCATTTAGAATTGGTTACCATTCTTTCTGATTCCAGATTTTACAATAGAGCTAAGTTATAGGAGCTCGATTTCCATTCAGTACTCGTAGCAAGTAAATGAAAGATCCTTTCCCTATTATATGCGCTAAAGATGCGAGTATTACGCTAAAGTTTCAAAGCGTGAGCATCTGTCTCACTCATATATTGAGAAGGTAATGGAAGCCTAAAATGGTAAAGTGCGAGTTTTAGAATGCAAAAAAAGTAAAGCAAAAAAGGTACAAGTGCCTGAATAGAAAAGTGGTGGTTGGCATTCAGAAAAAATGATATGAGCATTTTTATCCCACTTTCACCACTGGTAGAATTACAGTGAGTAGTATCTACTCCAGCTTATGATTTACAGACGTCGGTAGACGTAGTTTTAGAAAGAAGTGAGATATCGGGATCTATTAAGGGTTAGAATAATCTGTAGCATGGGCAGTACTGAAGAATAATATGAATATGTTGATAGTACCTCATTAGAGGATATATACATGAGATAACTGGGAATTGTTAGTCGGATATGAGTTCCTGAGAATCTTGAAGATCTGGGAGTCAAGTATTGAAATCTTTACGAGGTGAGTACTTCCCTCAATGAAACTCCTCTATGAAGTATTAACGATATGAGCTTAATTATGTATCATTCCAATATGATAACTATAACACTCGTATCATGATGATAGTATCGTTTCTACTGTTGTAGACTAAGAATTTGCAAGATTAGCTTAGCATGTGTTTGGGCAGTACATTACAAGGTACGTAAGGCTCTTATCCATTCCTTCTGTTGCACGAATCTGATGAATGTAACATAAACGAATGTCCTTCAAATAAGGTTCTATTCTTAGTAGCTAGAAAACGTGAAAGTTCCTCATTCCAATGAAAAGTATATGATCATGTCTATGTTCTGATTCTTGGCTTCTCATATAAGGCATATGATGATGGTTTGTTCTGCTTCTTATGACATCATATGTTGACGAGTTAGCTCACATAATGTATTAAGAGGTTTATTGACCTTACGTCACTCCGAAAGCTTCAGAATGTTATTCCACGAGTCTATATATATATATGTGTGTGTGTGTGTGTGTGTGTATTTTATGACAGTGAGCCCCACTATAGTATGTCGGGTACCACACCTATTGTGCACACCATTACAGTTGGGTACGTTATGATGATGTTAGCCCCAAAGTGCGCCTTGATGATGATGATACAGCCCCATAGTATGTGTGTGTGTGTATATATATATATATATATACACACACACACACTATATATATATATATATATATATATATATATATATATATATATATATATATATATATATTTGTGTGCATATGTTTTTAAACAAAAGAATGCATGTCATACACACTCAATGGCATTTCACAGTTATAGGTTGTCTCCCTTCATCACTATTTAAACGAAAGCATGCATGTGGCCTCCTCAACCTACGATGAGTCTAATAATAAGGAAGTAATGTAGGTTGGTGCTCGGTTGAGTAAGGTACTGGATGGCGGTCGCAGCCCTCCGGTTTGGATCGTGACAAAGTTGGTAACAGAGCAGGTCTATCCAAGGAAGTCTACAAGCCATGTCTAGTAGAGTCTTATTTATGAATGTGGTGTGCACCATATTTATAATCAGGTGGCTACAGGGCATTTAGAATTGGTTACCCTTCTTTCTGATTCCAGATCGTACAACAGAGATGAGTCATAGGAACTCGATTTCCATTCAGTACTCGTAGCAAGTAAATGAAAGATCTTTACTATATTATATGCACTATATTTACTATATTATATGCACTATAGGTGCGAGTATTACGGTAAAGTTTCAAAGCGTGAGCATTTGTATCACTCGTACATAGAAAAGGTAATGGAAGCCTAAAAGGGTAAAGGGTGAGTTTTAGAATGCAAAGAAAGTAAAGAGAAAGAGGTAAAATGCTTGAATAGAAAAGATTGTAAGGTGGTTGGCATTCAAAAATAACATTATGAACGTTGTTATCCCACTTTCAGCATTGGTAGAATTACAGTGAGTAGTATCTACTACGGCTCATGATTTACAAAACACGATAGACGTAGTTTTAAAAAGAAGTGAGATCTCGAGATCTAGCAAGGGTTAGGATAATCCTTAGCATGGGCAGTACTGAAGAATAACATGAATACGTTGGTAGTACCTCTTTAGAGGATATAAACATAAGATACCTGGGAATTGTTAGTCGGATATGACTTCCTCAGAATCTTGATGTGTCACGACCCAACTAGAGGGTAATGACGGGCACCCGGAGCTAACCTAACGAGCAACTCTGAACATATATCGCATATTCATTTGTAGGTGGAACACAAAGACAGCTTATGGGTATCATAATCTGTAAGGGTATATATCACAAGAAAATGACACGTCGCTATATAATCATCAATAACTATGCCCATAAACATAAGCCAACAAGGCTGCCAAAATATAATACAACAATATAAAGTGATAACGATATGGGACTTCTAGCTACAAACATTTGTCTACAAGCCTCAACATAGAATACAGGAATCCATGAAGACGGGGCAGGACTCTGCCATGCCCAAGTATAAATATACACAAGAGTAGTAACAATAAACTGCAGTTCCGAAGCAACTGGAGTGTTTTTGAAACTCCGCTGACGAAGCTCCTAAGGGTCAGATCCGTCTACCTATCTACATACGGGCATGAACGCAGCGTCCACAAGAAGGGACGTCACTACGAACAGTGTACTGAGTATGCAAGGCATGAATCACAACATAACAAGAAATATGAAACATAACATGAGACAAAGATAACCTATACGTTTGATTTCCTCATAAGGCGAATACCATGCATGCTTAGCTTTATGAAGAAAATATTTTTCATACATATATAACATAATCATTAGCCCACATTCGGGCCTCCCGTGTCTGGGGTAACCATCTCACGCCGCCCACTAGTGGTGCTGCCCGGCCATATTGGCACGGTGTTATTATCATTATCCATAAGCCGGCCACAGTAGTGGTGCTGCCCGGCCATACAGTCACGATGTTATTGTTATTATCCATAAGCCACCCACCGTAGTGGTGTTTCCCGGCCATGTAGGCACAGTGTTAGAAAATATATACATATATATAAAGCATGCATGAGAACCCAATTAAAAGCTAAAACTCTATCGGAGTGACGTAAGGTCGGTAACCTCCGATTATCTTATGGAACAATCATCATCATTATATCCCACCTTGAAGGAACACGTAACATAAGGTGAGATCAACAACAATAAGTAAAATCAAGGGGATCATGAAATAAACTCAACAATCTCATAATAGCATCAAAACCATAAGCTTTGGAATCTCCAAAAATGGAATCATCATCATCATCATTTTCGTCATAGAACATACTTATGTTTAGCATCATAAGAAACTCTAAGAATCATGAACTTCTAGCTTTTGGGAATAAGAATGTTATGGAAAACACTATAGGTTCGTAAGAAAGGATCATGCCTTTAGAAAGAAAGGGACAGCCTTAACATACCTTTGGGTCTCCTTAACTACTTAAGGCTTATCCTCCTAAACTCGTATATCTACATTCAAGAGAATTCATACTATTGTTAGGCTTATCGTCATATGCTTATCTTAACCTTTCAAGTTAAACCCCTGTTAGAATCTGCTAAAATTCGGGCAACATCTACCCTGTTTATATCCCTAGCTAGAAATCACAATACCAACAACAATTAACAACAACACTAACATCAACAACATCATCATCAATACCAAAATGCTCCATAAAACATCCCACATGAAGTTACTCAATTTCTCAACCAACTAATGTTACACCTCTCACATTCATAGCATGAGGATGCCACGTACTTCACTGTATTAATGGAATATCGGAGATGTCCCATGAAGTCTTGGAACGTACAAGCCATGGGAAGTACGTAACAATGAAGTAAAGGATGAATTACGATCTCGTAAGTCGTAACAGGGAAGGACAACCTTGAAACCAAAGGACATGACCGTTATCATGTATAATAAATGGTAAATATCATGTATGGAGAGTTTTGGAAGATTCTGGGATCAAGAAAATCGAAGAAAATAAGTTTGTCAAAATTTTTGGAAAAAACAAAATTGGCAGAATTCTGGACAGAATTTTGGGTCAACTTTGGAGGGGTATATCTCCAGATATATTAGGAGATTTAAGGTGTTTCAAAATCCTAAAATGAAGTTCGTCGAGTCTAGTTTCCAACGCTACAAAATGTTCGTCAATACAACATCGGAGGATGGAGTTATGGGCATTTTAAAAAGGATAGTCAGAGGAACCCGAACCTGGGCGGAAATCCAGAAAATCCACTTAAAAGCCCTCTTATGTTTTGACCCTGCCCAATCCGAATTTGGCACCTATAAAAGGGCCTCTACACTTCATTTTAGTAATTTTTCTTTAACTCCATAATCCTCTAGAACTCCCCTAACCTCTCCACACCTCTCTAGAATTTTCCACTCTTCTCTCTCCACTACAAGAATATTTTTGAAGGCTCTCCACCATTCCAAAACATTCTATACCCTCAAAAAAGAGGATTAAACTCCTAAACCCCAAGCTAAGTCATGGAGAAGGATTGTTCTTGTCTCTACTTAATGTTGTGATAAATTTGGTCTTGGAAGAAGTTGAGTGGGGTGAAGTTCTTCTAGTGTAAGGTATGTTCTCCATCCTATTTCTCATGATTAAGTTGGGTCTAGCAAGTCCTATAAAAGAAGAGAATCACAGTAGAGAAGTTGCAAATTATTTAAGTGAAGATGATGACTATGGAATGAATTTGAAAGGAAATTTTGGATTAATTTGAGATTAAATTAAATAAAATTCTTTGATTATGGTATTATGGATATTGTTATGGTTAGTTGAGAAATTTGGAAAACATCGTGTGGGATGTTTTATGGAGCCTATTGGGGTTGATAATATTATTGTGATGTTGGTATTGTTGTTGTTGTTGTTGGTTGATGGATTGTGATTTCGGGCTAGGCATATAGACATGGGAGATGTTGCCTGAATTTTGGCAGCTTCTAAACGGAATTAAATTGAAGGCTTAAGATGAGCGTATGACACCGGGCCCGACAATAGTATGAATGGGTTATAAATAGATTTACGAGCTTGGAAGGATAAATGCTGAGTGGCTTAGAAGACCGAAAGGTATGTTAAGGCTAGTTCCTTTATTTCAAAAGGCATGATTCCTATGTTATGATTCCATATATGTTTCCATAACCTTCTTACTTCCAACAGTTAGAAGTTCATGATTCTTAAAATCTTCTTATAATACAAAAGATGAGATGTTTTCTATGATGATGATGATGATGATAATGGCAATATGGAATAACAGACGAATGCAAAGATTTCGAAACATATCTTGATTAAGGAGTACAGAAATTTGATCATAAAGGAAATAAGATGAACGTACAGAGGGTATGTATAAATATGAACAAGTTGTAGTATCATAAGGGACGATGAGGACTCGGTGCAAGGAGAAATAAAAAGGTGTGCTTCGTGAAGATTTCATGATAAGAACAGGAACCGGCCGAATATTAGAAGGACTATGATGCATGACTGTGATGCAAACAAGTAGTTAAGAGAACTACGGGACAGTATGAGCTAAGCTAATGAAAGGATGAGTCGCGGGAATAAATGGTAGAGAGTATCAACTCCTAATGGTATAGTATAGATATAAATCGAAATCGGGAACGAATAGCAAGAAGGATATTAGTAAAAAGATAGTTATGAAAGAAGATTAGGACTGGAGGTCGGACACTCTATAAGGAGTCTAACAAATTGCGGTGTCATCATTGATTCATGAGCCTAGGGGACTGCTAGTTATGAAAGGAAGAGGTGATCAATAAAGAAAGCATCTGAATTATATCCAATATGTGTAAACATTTGAGTTAGTACAAGAATCTAGTTACCAAAAAAGAAATAAGTAAACTATTCGATGAAAAGAACTCCGACATTATATGGAAGAGAGGAGTTGAACGATCGCTAAGGTCGGCTAGATGACTATCAAAGACGGTTAATACTCGAATGTTACTGGAATATGAAAGAATCCTTTAAAAGAGGGGAAGAATAAATTCAGTTCTAAGATGAGCTACAATATTCCTAAGCTCAAAATAGGGAAATATATTGGATTGAAGGAGTCAAATTTCGAGATTAATCGATATATCAAGAATGCGCTAAAGAAAAGTGAGAATGGACTAAATGTAAGTATATTATAAGACAAATGTGGAAAGGGAGGCATGACAAGATGATGAAGGTCTAGCGAATCAAGGAGAAAAAGTTTCGTCAACGCAATATGTTGTGTTCTGGGCGATGACTCGAATCACTCACACAGGAGAAATTTTGGTTACAACTAAATATGCAGTAAAGTACTCTAAAAGAGGACAAGAGGAGTAATAAGGGTCTGCAAGCTGACCAGGAATAAGTATAAGGGACAATCGAGACTACTAACAAGAACTTGTAGCACTAGAAGAGATGAAAGCTTTAAAAGAGGAATATCTATAGGAAGTTCAATGATCTTCAAAGGAAAGGAAGATAGTGTGCCTATGGATAGCGAGACAGCAGTACTGCCTGAGATTAGAAAGTACCGCGTAAGTTGTGAAATTCCAAGTCGCCGATTATATCAATTGTGAGAGTGTATGACATAGGACCATATAAAAAATTGCCATAATGAAACGGCCAGTAGAATGGTGCAAGGTCAACGAGTACAAAAAAGGATAATCTAAAGTAGCACTAGAGAATCAAGTAAGGAAAGGTGTCATATCTGAATAAGAGAGTATGTCCACTAGTAGAAAAATAAGGAGCAAGGCAAAAGAGAACAACAATTAAGAATATTCGCAAGATCGGCCGAGAGTCGTAGTGATCATGAGCCGATATCACGACCCAACCCGGGGCTAACCACCGAGCACCGCTGGTTCTATTACTCACCATGTTCATTTAATGCTCTTTTATCAATTTATATTCAAATCGTAGGAAAAATCATCTTTCATATGGAAACATAATTACTTTTATATACATGTGCCTCTCAGCTATCAAAATAATATATACATATAATAGCATTTCGTGAGACCATCTAACCCACACTGCGCATCTACGAGCCTCTACTGAAGTGCTAAACATAAGGACGGGACAAGACCCCGTCATGCCCAAAAATACATATACATGGCTGTACATGCAAAAGGATAATCAAGCACCTCCGGAACAAAGGAGTGCTTTCAATCAGCTGACAGCTACTACGAATCTGGGTGAAGCTCTCCTCCCTGTCTACCTGTGGGCATGAACACCGCGTCCAAATAAAAAGGACGTCAGTACGAACATTGTACTGAGTATGAGAGGCATAAACAAAGAAATAAGACAATGACATAAAGGAAACATCAATATGGAACATCTGTATCTGACTGTCAAGTATAAAGAAAATAATGCATGCTGGTTTACTCATAATCCTCATCATGTCATGTATGCATAAACATATAAGCTTCCCGTCCATATAGGATCGGTGTGATAATAATAACATTAGCCTGCGTCCAGGCCTCCCGTGTCCGGGGTATCATCTCATGCCGCCCACTAGTGGTGTCTACCCATGCCATTTGGCCATGGTGTATCGTATAGCTGCCCGCCTTGGCGGTGACTACCCGGCCAAATAGGCGCGGTGTTATATCATCATCATACATGCTCATTATAATATGCTTATCGTAACATACTTATCATAATATATGCATAAGTCTTAAGAACGACTTTAGTTTATCGGGGTGACGTAAGGTCGTGATCCCCCGATTTCATTATGGATCAATTATTGACATTCTGCCTCACCTTGAAGGAAGTAGCATATAAGGTGAGTGTAAGCAATAGATATCATCATTATCATTATAGGACTCATGAAGTATCTCTCATCTTATATAGTTACTCACATACATAGGCTTTTAGCTTTCTGAAATATAGGAGCTCACGAAGAGGAAAGAGAATCATGCTAGAAGATTCATTCCATTAGAAAGAAAGGACTAGCCTCACATGCCTTTGACGTTTAACTACGCTATCGCTTGCTTGTTCTTCTTCGATATCACGTTTCTACCTTCAATAGAGAATTCGAACTACGTTAGTTAATTCGACTATAAGAACGCGCTACTATTTCTAGGGATAATTGGGCAGCACTTCCTTGGTTTGTACTACTTTTCCCATATGCTATATCAACTCCCACACGCTCACAACAACATTCACAATATTGCAATAAAAAATCATCATTTATATACATTGACCACAATCCATCATTTCTCTTCAATTTCTCCACATTTATGGTTATAGCTTACTATCGTGTTTCCTCATATATAATACTTATTTCATGATATAAATGTCATTTATAACGTATTCATAATCACAACACTCCAACATTCATAATTCAACCCAACTACCATCCAACCATGACACTATTCACTCATGAATGACCCATTTCCTATGTCTTTTTACAATTCAAGTATCTTATCCTTCTAATACCTTAAACAACATGGTTTAGTCATGAAACTTACCTTAGATGATGGTTAAACAAGCCTTGAATGTAATTACTCCTCTAACATCAAAACCCTACTTCACTTCCTTTGGGTTTTCTTGAGAGAGATGAACTTTAGGTAGGTTTCATACACTTTGTCTCATGGATTTGGTGTTATTGATCATGGATTTCCGTTGATTTCCTTGTAAATGAAGAGTGGAGAGTATTCTAGAGGTTTCTAGAGAGGAGTATCGTGGAAATGAAATGAATTTAATGAGCTTGGGTCTCTTTTTAATGACTTAAAATCTGATCCGGAATGAACAGTAGTTGAAGTGCACAGTGGTCGTAAACCCAGTTTACGGTCCGTATTCCAGTTTATAGGCCATATTTTGTGGTCGTATTTAAGAATAACAAAACTAGAAAGGTGTGCTGGGGATCATGGTGACTTACGATCGCAGTTTACGGGCCGTATTTCAATTAACGGTCCGTATTCCGAGTCGTATTTAACCATTTGAACATTTAGCAGAAAGCTGAAGTTTTGTAAGTTGGAATACGACATGGCAGTTTACGGGCCGTATTACACTTTACTGTCCGTATTTCATTTTACGATCGACTGGGCCAAAGTTGTTACACCTCGGAAATTTCTCCGTACTTGTGTGATGAGTGGAATGATGAAAATTGAGTGAATGATGTTTTATTAAGTCGGGAATGGCTAATTAAGAATTTTTGGAAATAAGAAAGTCGCGGAAAATTTTTCAGCACAGTGGTCGTATATGGCACTATACGGCCCGTAAAGTGATTTACGGACCGTATACTGCAGTCGTCCTCCAGCTTGTCAAAAATCTCAACTTTCTGTAAATGTTGAATATGGTTAAATACGACCCAGTTTACGGCCCGTAAACTGGTTTACGGACCGTAAACCAGGTCGTAAACTACCATGTCCATCAACCAAAATTTTTTGTCATTGAATGGTTAAATACGACTTCGAGGACGGCCCGTAAACTGGTTTACGGACCGTAACCCTCAGTCGTAAATTGCCATAATCCCCAGCCAACCTTTCTATTTCTGGGACGCTTAAACACGACCACAGTGGACGGACCGTAAATCAAAACACGGTCCGTATATGGTGGTTTACGACCACTGTTCACCCCGACAAGAATTCATTAAAGATCAGATTTTGTGATTTTAAAAAGGGACTTAGGCTTCATATTACTTCATTATTCATCCAACAACTCAAGAGACCTCTAGAATATTCCAAATAATTCCTCCACAAGAATTCAAGAGAATCAAAGGAGATATCAAGATTATCAAAACCAAATTCATAAAAGTAAGTGTAAGAACACATCAAAGGATTTTCTAAGTCAAGAAATTCCCAAGAAGGTGGAACTAGGGTTTTGGCTAATTGGAGCATTTCAACTTAAGGATTGTTCAACCATCATCCAAGGTAAATTTTATGATTATTCCATGTAGTTTGAAGTATTGGAAAGCTTAGACACTTGAAATGTAGAAGAACATAGAAATGGGTCATTATTGAGTGAATAGTGGCATGAATGAATGATAGTGGAATCGAACCATGAATATTGAAGTGTTGTGAGTACTAATACGTTATAAATGATGTTTTTATCATGAAACAAGCATTAAATTCATGAAAACGCAAGGATGAGCTAGAAGTAGAAATAAAGGAAAATTGGAGGAAAATGGTGGATTTTGCCTAATGTACGTAAATGACGATTGTCGATCATGATATTGCGAATAATATTATGAATATTGGGAGTTGATATAGAACATGAGAAAAGTAGTATGAGCGAAGGAAGCGTTGTCCGACTTCTCCTAGAATTAGCGACGCGTTCTTATAGTTAGTTTACTAATGGTGATACGAATTCTCTTATGAAGGTAAGGACGTGATATCGACGGAGAACAAGTGAGCGATATCTTAGCTAAACGACCAAGGTATGTGAGGCTAGTCCTTCTTTCTAATGGCATGAATCCTTTAACTTGAATCCCTATTCCTTTCATAAGTTCTTGCATTCTAAGAAGTTAAAAGCTTATACTTATGAATGCCTATATGAGATGAGTTATACGATATGATGACACTAGAATGAGGATGATGATATTCCTTGCCTACACTCACCTTATGTACTAGTCCTTTCAAGGTGGGGCGGAATGTCCATGATGGTTTCATAATGTAATCGGGGGATCACGACCTTACGTCACCCCGATAGAGTAAAGTTGATCATGAGTCTTATATACGTATTATG
This sequence comes from Lycium barbarum, assembly GCF_019175385.1. Lineage (NCBI taxonomy): Eukaryota > Viridiplantae > Streptophyta > Magnoliopsida > Solanales > Solanaceae > Lycium > Lycium barbarum. The sequence goes on from NC_083342.1 coordinate 19,637,939, forward strand.
ATAAGATAAGTATTTTATGATAAGCATATTACTATGAGCATTTATATTGAGCATGTTATGAGCATTTCACACCGGGCCTAGTTGGCCGGGCAGACACCGCTTCGGCGGGCGGTGATATGGATACACCACGACCTACGGCCGTGGGCAGACACCACTAGTGGGCGGCATGAGATGGTACCCCGGACGCGGGAGGCCTGGAAGCGGGCTAATATTATTGATTATCACACCGTTCCGACATGGACGGGCAGCTTGCATAAGATGCATACATGTTATGATGATGAGTATGAGTAAGATAGCATACATTACTTCATTTATGATTATTAGTCAGATCCATATGTCTCATGTTGATGTTATTCCCATATTACTGATGTTCCTTTCATTATGTATGCCTCTCATACTCGGTACAATATTCGTACTGACGTCCTTTCTTCGGACGCTGTGTTCATGCCCACAGGTAGACAGGGAGGAGAGCTTGGCCCAGGTCCTCAGTAGTTGTCAGCTGATAGATAGCACTCCATTGTTCGGAGGTGCTTATGACTATTCTTTTGATGTACATTCATATATGCATATTTTGGGCATGACGGAGTCTTGTTCCGTCCATGTATTCATTATGTTAGTAGAGGCTCGTAGATACGAAGTGTGGGTTAGATGGTCTCACAAAATGTTTTCATATGTATGTGTATTATTTTGATGGCCGAAAGGCAAATGTATATAAAGTATTTATGTTTTGATTAAATATGATTTTCCTACAATTGGTATGTAAAATTGATAAAAGAGTATTAAATGAGCAAGATAAGTAGCAGAATGAGCGGTGCTCGGTAACTAGCTCCGGGTACCCGTCGTGGCCCCTAGCTGGGTCGTGACAGAAGTGGTATCAGAGCAGTTTGCCCTAGGAAGTGTCTACGAGCCGTGTCTAGTAGAGCCTTATTTATGGTGTGTTGCGCGCCACGCTAATAAACAAGAGGCTACAGGGCATTTAGGAAAATGACCATCCTTCTTCTCATGAATCGTGCGATAGAGCCATGTCTAGGATTATATCATCCCTAAAAGTGCGTTATGGTTTCAGAAAAATGCCGCCGAAAGGAAAAGCTACAGCTGCCCAGAAAGGCAAAGCTACGACAAAGAAGCGAGCAGAAAGGGAGCCTCCGACGGGCGTAGAGGAAAGTGAATCGCAATGTGAGGCCGTGCCCAATGTAGAAGCGTAGGGAGGAGCCTCAGCTCCGATTCCTCCACTGGGTGCTTCGGGTCAACAAGTGTCCGAGGCTATACATTTATTGACGCAGTTGGTTGCCGCTCAGGCAAAACGACAGAATGCGGGCCCAAGTGATCGTTCAGCTAGTACAAGAGCCCGTGATTTCCTTACTCTAAATCCTTCAAAATTTTTCGGGTCGAAGCCGGATGAGGACCCACAAGGTTTTATCGATGAAATGCTGAGGACGTTAACACTAATGCATGCTTCTGAGACTGAATCTGTAGAGTTGGCCTCATATAGACTTCGCGACGTGGCGATACTATGGTATAAGAATTGGGTGATAACAAAAGGGGAGAATGCACCACCTCCCGTGTGGTAAGAGTTTGTAGATGCCTTTATTCGTCACTACTTGCCACCTGAAGTCCGCCGAGCTAGAGCGGACAGGTTCTTGAATTTGAAATAGGGAAGCATGAGTGCCCGAGAGTATAGTATGCAATTAAACTCATTGGCCCGGTATGCTCTGACTATAGTGGCTGATATGGGAGACCGAATCTATAGATTTGTGAGTGGTTTAGGACTACACTTTTTCATAGATTGCCTGACAGCCTCTTTGCAAGAAGGGATGGATATTTCCCGGATACAATCCCATGCTCAGAACCTCGAGGAACGACAACGACAGCAGAGAAGTGATCGTGAGGGTGACAGAAGACAAGGTAAGAGGGCTAGATCTATGGGGGAGAGTAGTGAGTACCGAAGGGGGACCGAGACAGACATATTCTAGGCACTCAGGTCAGTCAGTGACTAGTGCACCTCCTAGATTCTCAGATAGGAGGGTTGATCGTTCTACTAAGTCAGGACAGGGGCAGAGTTCGAGGGCCTCAGATTCGCAGTCCAGGGGAGACTTTAGCCAGAGGAGACCTCCAATGCCGCGGTGTAGCCAGTGTGGCAAGTTACATTTCGGACAGTGTCGTCAGGGTTCGGATGCTTGTTATGCTTGCGGGCAAGTCGGTCACATGATGAGAGATTGCCCCTCAGCAAGAGATAGAGCTGGGACTCAGCCTACAGGTTCAGTAGCGGGTTCTTCTTCAGCACGCCCGACAGCACAGACTCCTCATACTACAGCAGGCAGAGGCAGAGGTAGAGGGGGAGCATCTACTTCAGGTGCTGTTCAGCCCCGTGTGTATGCTTTAGCTGGGCGACAGGATCTTGAGTCTTCCCTAGATGTTATCACAGGTACCCTGACTATATTTTTCCGTGACGTATATGCTCTGATTGATCCAGGTTCTACCTTCTAATATATTACTCCGTATATCGCTGATTGTATTGGGGTGAGACCCGAGCCGATTATACCTTTCGAGGTATTCACTCCGGTTGGTGATCCTGTAATAGCGAGGCAAGTATATAAGGATTGTGTAGTCATTATATGTGATCGCCAGACGACAGCGGATTTGATTGAACTTGAGATGATAGATTTTGACGTAATTATGGGTATGGACTGGTTGGCATCGTGCTATGCTAATGTTTGTTGCCGGACAAAGGTAGTTGGATTCCAATTTCCGGGAGAGCCCATACTCGAGTAGAAGGGTAATGCAGTTTCCCCAAAGGGTAGGTTTATTTCCTACCTTAAGGCGCGAAAGATGATAGCCAAGGGTTATATTTGTCATCTAGTTCGGGTTCATGACACGGAAGCGGAAGTGCCAACTTTCCAGTCTGTCCCGGTAGTGAATGAATTCCCAGATGTGTTTCCCGACGAGTTACCAGGCCTTCCTCCAGAAAGGGAGATCGACTTTGCTATTGATGTACTACCAGACACCGAGCCTATTTCTATTCCTCCGTATCGGATGGCTCCAGCAGAACTGAAAAAGCTAAAAGCACAGCTAAAGGATTTACTTGAGAAGGGGTTTATAAGGCCTAGTTCCTCGCCATGGGGAGAACCAGTCTTGTTCGTAAGGAAGAAAGACGGATCGCTACGAATGTGCATTGACTACAGGCAGTTGAACAAAGTGACGGTGAAGAACAGATATCCCCTTCCTAGAATTGACGACTTGTTTTATCAGTTGCAAGGTGCTAAATGGTTTTCCAAGATAGATCTAAGATCGGGTTATCATCAGGTGAGAATTAGGGAAGCAGATATTCCCAAGACTGCCTTCAGGACAAGATATGGTCACTACGAGTTTCGAGTAATGTCGTTCGGATTGACGAATGCCCCGGTAGTGTTCATGAATTTAATGAATAATGTGTTCAAGCCGTTCTTGGACCTTTTTGTGATAGTGTTCATCGACGATATTTTGGTGTACTCTCGCCCAGAAGCAGAACATGCAGATCATCTAAAAATTGTTCTTGGCGTTCTTCGAGATCGAGAATTGTATGCAAAGTTTTCGAAGTGCGAGTTTTGGCTTAATTCTGTCGCATTCCTGGGTCATGTTATTTCAGATGATGGTGTTCGAGTTGATACTCAGAAAATAGAAGCTGTGAAGACTTGGCCAAGGCCTACTACGCCTACAGAAGTTCATAGTTTTCTGGGTTTGGCAGGTTATTATCGAAGATTCGTAGAGGGCTTCTCATCTATTTCGGCCCCATTGACAAAGTTAACCCAGAAGTCGGCTAAATTCAAGTGGAGTGATGCCTGTGAGTGTAGCTTCCAAGAGTTGAAAAACAGGCTGACCTCAGCGCCAGTGCTAACACTTCCAGAAGGATCAGATGGCTATGTAGTATATTGTGACGCCTCCGGTGTGGGATTAGGATGTGTGTTGATGCAGAATGGAAAAGTTATTGCTTATGCTTCGAGACAGTTGCGAAAACATGAACAGAATTATCCCACTCATGATCTTGAGCTAGCTGCGGTCATTCATGCATTGAAAATATGGAGACACTACTTATATGGTGTGCACGTGGACATCTATACGGATCACAAAAGCCTTCAATATATTTTCAAACAGAAGGAGTTGAACCTGCGGCAAAGGAGATGATTAGAATTACTGAAGGATTATGATGTGAACATTCTATATCATCCAGGGAAGGCGAATGTAGTTGCAGATGCACTTAGCCGCCGATCAATAGGTAGTTTATGTGGAGTTCCTTCGGAAAAGCGAGAAATGGTTCGTGAAGTCCATCGGTTACAAAGTCTCGGCGTACGACCCATTGATTCAGGAAATGCAGGTATTCGCGTCAATGACCCCACAGTTTCATCCTTGAATCTAGAAGTGAAGGACCGCCAGAATGAAGATCCTCAGTTAAGCCACTATCGAGATCTATCTCAGGAAAAGGAAGAGTCTCCATTCGAAGTTTCCATAGAAGGGGTTCTTAGATATCAAGGCCGGCTATGTGTACCGAATGTGGCAAACTTGCGCCAACGGATTTTAGAGGAAGCACATTATTCCCGGTATTCTATTCATCCAGGTGCAACCAAGATGTACCACGATCTCAAATTGGTATACTGGTGGGATGGCATGAAGCGAGACATAGCAGAATTTGTAGCACAGTGTCCGAATTGTCAGCAAGTGAAGGCCGAGCATCAAAAGCCAGGAGGGTTATTGCACGCAATGGAAATTCCTACGTGGAAATGGGAAGAGATTAACATGGATTTTGTGGTAGGATTACCCCGTACGCGAGGGAAGTATGATTCTATATGGGTGATCGTGGATAGACTCACGAAAGCAGCTCATTTTCTCCCCGTTAGAACCACATATTCAGCGGAGGATTATGCTAAATTGTATCTCAAGGAGATTGTACGACTTCACGGTATTACTTTGGCCATTATCACAGACAGAGGGGCACAGTTCACAGCCAAGTTCTGGAAGTCCTTCCAAGAAGGTCTAGGTACCCAAGTTAAGCTCAGCACGGCGTTCCATCCGCAGACTGACGGACAAGCCGAGCGCACTATTCAGACCTTAGAGGATATGCTACGGGCATGTGTATTGGACTTTGGCGGTAATTGGGATGAGCATTTGCCTCTTATTGAATTTTCCTATAATAACAGCTATTATTCCAGCATTCAAATGGCCCCGTATGAAGCCTTATATGGAAGAAAATGCAGATCTCCAATTGGATGGTTTGAAACCGGAGAAGTACAATTGATAGGCCCCGACTTGATCCAACAAGCAGTTGAAAATGTTAATGTGATTCGAGACCGACTGTTAACAGCTCAAAGTCGCCAAAAGTCTTATGCAGATAAACGCCGACGAGATTTGGAATTTCAGGTGGGCGATTGGGCGTTCCTGAAGGTATCACCGATGAAGGGGGTGATGAGATTTGGAAAGAAAGTAAAACTAATTCCCAGATATATCGGACCCTACCAAATCATTCGCAAGGTGGGTCGAGTAGCCTACGAATTTGACTTGCCTTCAGAGCTCGAATCCGTGCATCCAGTATTCCATGTTTCGATGCTCCGCAAGTGTATTGGAGACCCAACAAGAATAGTCCCGATTGATGATGTGCAAGTAACAGAGGAGCTAACATACGAGGAGATGCCCATTGCCATTTTGGATAGACAAGTGCGAAGGCTTCGGAATAAAGAGGTTGCTTCAGTCAAAGTTTTATGGCAGAACAATAATCGGGAAGAAATGACTTGGAAAGCGGAGGAGAAGATGAAATCCATGTACCCCCATTTGTTCCAATCCCCAGAAGAGATTCAAGATGAGACGTCGATGGTGTGAGGTATGTATGTTTTAATTTTATGTTTTTGGTCGTGTGCGGCCATAAATGTGTTGATATTGTGATATAGCCCTGTGAGGAAAAGATATTGTGGGTGTTGTAATGGAAAGGTAGTATCCAACTTACAAAGGAAACTCTGGCAAAAATTTTCCAGAATCCCCGAGTGTCGAACATTCGAGGACGAATGTTCCAAAAGGGGGGAAGAATGTTACACCTCAGAAATTTCTCCGTACTTGTGTGATGAGTGGAATGATGAAAATTGAGTGAATGATTTTTTATTAAGTCGGGAATGGCTAATTAAGAATTTTTGGAAATAGGAAAGTCGCGGAAAAATTTTCAGCACAGTGGTCGTATATGGCACTATACGGCCCGTAAAGTGATTTACGGACCGTATAGTGCAGTCGTCCTCCAGCTTGTCAAAAATCTCAACTTTCTGTAAATGTTGAATATGGTTAAATACGACCCAGTTTACGGCCCGTAAACTGGTTTACGGATCATAAACCAGGTCGTTAACTACCATGTCCATCAGCCAAAACTTTTTGTCATTGAATGGTTAAATACGACTTGGAGGACGGCCCGTAAACTGGTTTACGGACCGTAACCCTCAGTCGTAAATTGCCATAATCCCCAGCCAACCTTTCTGTTTCTGGGACGCTTAAACACGACCACAGTGGACGGACCGTAAATCAAAACACGGTCCGTATATGGTGGTTTACGACAACTGTTCACCTCGACAAGAATTTATTAAAGATCAGATTTTGTGATTTTAAAAAGGGACTTAGGCTTCATATTACTTCATTATTCATCCAACAACTCAAGAGACCTCTAGCATATTCCAAATCATTCCTCCACAAGAATTCAAGAGAATCAAAGGAGATATCAAGATTATCAAAACCAAATTCATAAAAGTAAGTGTAAGAACACATCAAAGGATCTTCTAAGTCAAGAAATTCCCAAGAAGGTGGAACTAGGGTTTTGGCTAATTGGAGCATTTCAACTCAAGGATTGTTCAACCATCATCCAGGGTAAATTTTATGATTATTCCATGTAGTTTGAAGTATTGGAAAGCTTAGACACTTGAAATGTAGAAGAACATAGAAATGGGTCATTATTGAGTGAATAGTGGCATGAATGAATGATAGTGGAATCGAACCATGAATATTGAAGTGTTGTGAGTACTAATACGTTATAAATGATGTTTTTATCATGAAACAAGCATTAAATGCATGATAACGCAAGGATGAGCTAGAAATAGAAATAAAGGAAAATTGGAGGAAAATGGTGGATTTTGGCAAATGTACGTAAATGACGATTGTCGATCATGATATTGCGAATAATATTATTAATATTGGGAGTTGATATAGAATATGAGAAAAGTAGTATGAGCGAAGGAAGCGTTGTCCGACTTCTCCTAGAATTAGCGACGCGTTCTTATAGTTAGTTTACTAATGGTGATACGAATTCTCTTATGAAGGTAACGACGTGATATCGACGGAGAACAAGTGAGCGATATCTTAGCTAAACGACCAAGGTATGTGAGGCTAGTCCTTCTTTCTAATGGCATGAATACCTTAACTTGAATCCCTATTCCTTTCATAAGTTCTTGCATTCTAAGAAGTTAAAAGCTTATACTTATGAATGCCTATATGAGATGAGTTATACGATATCATGACACTAGAATGAGGATGATGATATTCCTTGCCTACACTCACCTTATGTACTAGTCCTTTTAAGGTGGGGCGGAATGTCCATGATGGTTTCATAATGTAATCGGGGGATCACGACCTTACGTCACCCCGATAGAGTAAAGTTGATCATGAGTCTTATATACGTATTATGATAAGATAAGTATTTTATGATAAGCATATTACTATGAGCATTTATATTGAGCATGTCATGAGCATTTCACACCGGGCCTAGTTGGCCGGGCAGATACCGCTTCGGCGGGTGGCGATATGGATACACCACGACCTACAGGCATGGGCAGACACCACTAGTGGGCGTCATGAGATGGTACCCCGGACGCGGGAGGCCTGGACGCGGACTAATATTATTGATTGTCGCACCGTTCCGACATGGACGGGCAGCTTGCATAAGATGCATACATGTTATGATGATGAGTATGAGTAAGATAGCATGCATTACTTCATTTATGATTATCAGTCAGATCCATATGTCTCATGTTGATGTTATTCCCATATTACTGATGTTCCTTTCATTATGTATGCCTCTCATACTCGGTACAATATTCGTACTGACGTCCTTTCTTCGGACGTTGTGTTCATGCCCACAGGTAGACAGGGAGGAGAGCTTGGCCCAGGTCCTCAGTAGCTGTCAGCTGATAGATAGCACTCCATTGTTCGGAGGTGCTTATGACTATTCTTTTGATGTACATTCATATATGCATATTTTTGGCATGACGGAGTCTTGTTCCGTCCATGTATTCATTATGTTAGTAGAGGCTCGTAGATACGAAGTGTGGGTTAGATGGTCTCACAAAATGTTTTCATATGTATGTGTATTATTTTGATGGCCGAAAGGCAAATGTATATAAAGTATTTATGTTTTTATTAAATATGATTTTCCTACAATTAGTATGTAAAATTGATAAAAGAGTATTAAATGAGCAAGATAAGCAGTAGAATGAGCGGTGCTCGGTAACTAGCTCCGGGTACCCGTCGTGGCCCCTAGCTGGGTCGTGACAGAAGTATAAGTTAAAGAATGAGTTTTATAAGCGATGGGCTAGGGATTTATGAACTAGAAAGTATAGTTACTAACGATAACGTTACTTTTACGTTAAATAGGCTAAAAGAGCGACGAAGTGAACGGGTTTGCGAATAGTCGTTAACAGGTATGTAAAGTTGTCCCTTCTTTCTTTTGGCATGTCTTAGGTCTAAGCGATGAATGATATGAACTTTGGGGTGATTCTATTCATAAGCTTTGGGTGTGATTTATGATTCTTATTCACTTCTTGATGTTAGAACTCTTAAGTGATTGAGCTTCCCTCTTCAGTTTTCTGTACGTTGGATAGTAGTCGATGTATATCAGTTCCTATTCTTAGGAACTCTATGATAACTAGTGTCCAGACTTCTATAAGATGTTTCATATTATATTGACATGTGACTATGATTCCTAAGGCTCTTGATATACCTTATGATGACATCCGTGGGATGTTTGATATGTTTCCGAGTGGCATTCGAAAGGTATTTGATATGACTATTGTCTTGATTTTCAAATAATAGTTCGTGCTGATTATTCCATTGAGTCTTTGATATACCCTGATACTTATATATGATCCCAGAAGTTCTATTCTGATATAATCCACAGTGATATCCGAAAGGTATTTGGTATGACTATCGTCTTGATTTTCAAATGACAGTTCATTTTGATTATTTCATTGTGTCTTTGAAAAGGTTTAAATTTGCCTATGGTTGCTCACTACTCCACTCGTGCGTGTCTCAATATGTCTTTCACTGAGTCCCGGGCCAGGATATGTTATCGTGCACAGTTCCACTGCATTGTTCACCGGGTCCCTTACTAAAGGGCCGGAATATGATATATATATATATATATATATATATATATATATATATATATGATGGAGTTATGCTGTGTTATGGTGTTATGCTGTGTTTATGAAGTTATGTTGTGTTATGGGGTTATGATGTGTTTATGGAGTTATGCTGTGTTATGGGGTTATGTTGTGTTTATGGTGTTATGCTGTGTTTACGGAGTTATGCTGTGCTTATGGTGTTATGGTGCCAAAGACGGGGTGGCGACCATGTCTACCGGGTCCCATAATGGGTCTGATATGTTATATGATATTGACATGCATGATTTATGTTTCAAAGGGAAAGTGCTTGGTATTCTGGACATTGTACTTATTTTCTGTACACCTTATTTCAGTTATGATCCTTTTACTGTATTTCATGTTTTATATACTCAGTACATACTCCGTACTGACCCCCTTTCTTCGGGGGGCTGCGTATCATGCCCGCAGGTGCAGATACTCGCTTAGGTGATCCGCCAGCTTAGGATTCCCATTCTGCTATCTTGGAGAGCTACGTTGTTCCGGAGCTAAGATTTTGGTACAGACCTTCTGACGTATATATATGTATGTTTGTCTAGGGGTACGACGGGGCCCTGTCCCATCATATTTCACTGTTGAAACTCTTAGAGGTCTGTAGACTTGTATGTGGGTTGTGTTCAGATTTGATCAGTTGTGTCTATATGGTTATTGTGGATGTTCTGTCGTTGTAGCAGCCTTGCATATATTATCGTTTCGTAGTGGCACCCTTGTCGGCTTGCGTAATATACTGATATGTAGTGGCAGCCTTGTCGGCTTGCGTAGTATAATGATATATACAGTGGAAGCCTCATCGGCTTGCGTATGTTATTACGATGTGATTGATCGAGGACCTATAGTATCAGTCCGATTATGTCTGACAGGTACATATGGGTGTCCAGCTCGGGCACTAGTCACGGCCCACGGGGCTGTGTCGTGACATGGGTAAATGGATCGGGCTGCACGTTTTGCAATAATATATATATATATATATATATATGGATCGGGTTGCACATTTCGCAGTAATATAATATATTTATGGATCGGGCTGCACGTTCCGCAGCACTGTTATGTTATATATGTATATGAGAAATGTTTTCTTTTGAAAGCTAAGCATGCATGGTTTTCAACTTATAAGGCAATCAGATGTACAAGTTATCCTTATCTCATGTTATGTTTTGTATCTCTTATTTATGTTGTTATTCATGCCTTACATACTCGGTACACTATTCGTACTGACGTCCCTTCTTGTGGACACTGCGTTCATGCCCGCAGGTAGACAGGTTGACAGATTTGACTCGTAGGTGTTTTATCAGTAGATTCCCAGGAGCACTCCACTTACTTCGGAGTTGCAGTTTATTTGATATTGGTCTTTATGGTCACATGTATTCTATGTAGATGCTCGTAGACATATGTGAATAGTTAGACATTTCATAACGCTACCGGTTCATATCATTATATAACATTTTAGAAACCTTGTCGGGTGGTGACGATGGGCAAAAATTGTTGAAGATTATATAGAGATGTGTCGTTATGTTGTGATATATGTCCTTACAGATTATGATATCCATGATCTATCTTTATGGTCCACCCAGAAATGATTATACAAAGTATGTTAAGAGGTACTCAGTGGGTTAGCTCTAGGTGCCCGTCATGGCCCATTAGTTGGGTCGTGACAACTAATTCATTATACGACCATTTAATAGCTCTATCTTTGTAAATACACCTAAATCACTATGAATAAGGAGATATTCTTACCTTATTCCCGCTAGAGCTGCAATATCTTCAATATCCACCTTGTATCCAAGCCAAGATTCACCGCAATACGATACTATAATCACAACTATGCGCTACCTGAACCTAAATCCCGAGATTACACTAGATTTGGGCTAAAATTTATGGGTTGAAGTTGGGAGAAAGATCTAGAGGTTTTAGGATATTTTTGAGGTGTGGTTTGGATGAAAATAAGGGGTAAAACCCCTTTTATATTGTTCTAGACTCGGCTAGCACCGACCTAGAATTTTCGCGCACTGTAGTTGGCGCTTTCGCACGCTGTAGCTGCGCGTTCGCACACTGTAGTTGGTGCATTCGCGCACTGTAGCTAGGCGCGCCTCTATTCCGCCGGCCTAAATTGTAACGTCCATTAACGTCCATAATTGTCTACTCTGATGTCATATCGACGAGCGGTTTGTTGAGTTGTAAATTAGACTTCATGAACTTCATTTTAAGATTTTACTTTACCTCAAAACTCTTCATATGCTAAAAGATATTCTTTCCCCAAGTTGGCTCAAAATTATCGTACGAAATCTTGCCTATCCTTTCTCCAAAATTCCAAAATTCACTTGTTCTCCAATCCTTCCATGACCTATTACATGAACTTAAACCTCCATAACCATAAGATAGGAACATATAACCTCATATATCCTAGGAAATATCTCCCCTGTCTACAATTGAACAACTAACACCTAACGAATCTCAATGTACAAAACTACGAGGTGTAACATTCCTCCCCTCTTAGAAACATTCGTCCTCGAATGTTAAGCTCTTAGGAATTCTACGAAAATTTTGCCAAAGTTTCCCCTGTAATTGCACCACTACCATCCTGCCACAACAACCTAAAATAAATATAGTGCCTCACAGGGCCACAACATCAATATTCATATTGGCCACACACGACCAAGAAATCGTTCAAGGAAGCATCACATACATGACGATAATGGTGTCTCTGTCTGGAGCTCTCTTAGGGGTGGAAATAGATGTAAATACCTTTACTTTATATGCTCCTCTGCTTCCCAAGTCACTTCTTCTCGGTTATAGTTTCTCCATAGAACTTTAACTGAGCCTACATTTTTGGTTCTCAGCCTCCGAACTTGTCTAGCTAGAATGGCAATGGGTACTTTTTCATAGGAAAATTTCTCAATAACGTGGACATCATCCATAGGCACAATTCTGGAAGGATCTTCAACGCACTCACGAAGCATTAATACATGAAAAACTGGGTGGACTAACTCCAAATCCGAAGGCAGATCTAACTCATAAGCTACGTGGCCTACCTTGCGCACAATCTTGTAAGGCCCAATATACCGGGGACTAAGCTTGCCCTTCTTGCCAAATCTCCTCACACCTTTCATCGGCGACACTTTCAAGAATACCCAATTGTTAATAATTGATCCTGAATAAGATTGATCTTCTCCACCACTTGCGGGATCATGTCTAGGCCCACTAATTTTGTCTCCCCTACTTTGAACCATCCGATTGGCCATCTACACTGCCTTCCATATAGAGCTTCATGCGGGGCCATCTGAATACTGGAGTGGTAACTATTATTGTATGCAAACTCAATAAGCGGCAAATTATCATCTTAATTACTTCCAAAATCTAGCACACATGCCCTTAACATATCCTCGAGGTTCTGAATAGTGCGCTCAGCTTGCCTATCAGTATGTGGATGAAATGCTGTACTAAGTCTCACTTGCATTCCCAAACCTTCTTGGAAGGACCTCTAAAATTAGCTGTGAATTGCTCCTATATCAGTGATAATGGATACTGGAACACCATGAAGTCGCACTATCTACTTAATATACAAGCTTGCATAATCTTCTGCTGATTACGTAGTTCTAACTGCAGTAATCCCCTAGGTTTTTGATGCTCGGTTTTCACCTGCTGACAATTGGGACATCGAGCCACAAACTCTGCTATATCTTTCTTTATTCCATTCCACCAATAAAATAACTTGAGATCATGATACATTTTTGTTGCTGCCAGATGAACATAATAACGGGAATGATGAGCTTTCTCCAGAATCTGTTGACGTAACCCTGGAACAACAGAAACACATAATCTGCCTTGATACCTGAGAACTCCATCTGCAGGAATCTCAAATGGTGACTTATTCTTTTAAGAAAGCGCATCCCTATGATGAACTAACATGGGGTCCTCATATTGGCGCTTCTTTACCTCTTCTACTAATGACGAAATAGTTGAGTTTTGAATGGTAGCTCCAGCATTGCCTGAGTCCATTAACCGAACTCCTAAGCTGGATAGCTGTTGAAGCTCACGAGCTAACTCTCTCTTCTCCAGCTGAACATCACACAAACTGCCCATGTACTTACGGCCAAGAGCCTCAGCCACTACGTTCGTCTTTTCAGATTGGTATAAGATACTTTGATCATAATGCTTTAATAGTTCCAACCACCGTCTTTGCCAAAGTTGGAGACTCTTGTGATCTATATCAACATGAACACCATATAAATAATGTCTCGACCTCTTCAATGCATGATTAACCGCATCCAACTATAGGCCATGAGTCGGGTCTCGTGTTCCCGTAACTGCTTGATATCTTAGGAATCCACCTTACTAAAACACTCCTTCCTTAATGCCCTGTCAATCCTCGGGTTAAGAGATATGCCATATCTCGGATACTATATCTTTTTTGACTTATCTCGTATTTCTTTCTATCGCTATCCTCGACTACGCTACGCTTCACCAGTTGAAGCTCTATCATAATCTGTACAAGCTTCTCATATACTTATATTATCTTTGTGATACATAATTCTTTACCGTGCTGCTACCTCCCAAAATGAAAGTATCCTACTTGGTGCTAGATTTATCCTTATTCTTCTTAATACAACCAAGCTATTTCACGCGAAGTTATTCGTCGTTATCCTTCTTCATTACAACTACCAGTCTCTCATTCCTCATTTAGGTCTATCTGGTTCCATCTTACTTGCAACGTGGCTCTAATTCCTTCACATCCTGGATCATTTGTACCTAAGATTCTCATATCATCTATAAGCTTTTGCTTCCATGTTGTCATACCCAACCTTCTTTGTTTCTTCCTTGTTGGACCCTTCGTAGCATCTTTGTCTTGGGACTTCGGGTAAGACTTTCCTTGGAATCTTATCTCCTAACCTTATCCTTTTTGAAGTGGTTCCTGATTCCTTTTTGTTACTATCTTTCCAGCTTCTAAAAAAGCATACTCCTGATCCCATAATTGTTTGCCTCATCCTCCCCCCTTAGGGTGTTAGCCCATTATTTTATACTTAACATCCCATTAGCTCTCCTTTTTCTTGCAAGTACATATTCTCAGAGAATCCACCACTAATCTTCGTTGTGACTATTCATCATCTGAGTTTATCTAGTCAGTCGCACACATTTGTAATAAGTCACATATTCTCGTAGACGTACTGGCCCTGGGTGGGCTTAATCTTTCATCAAAGGATCTTTATAATTTTTTTACTGATCTTCCAAAATCACACTCCTCCTATTACTCGCTTTCCCATTTCGTCACCGTGATGGTATCTAGCATAAATTTTATTCTCAAAATTTGCCTTGATTGTTAATACTCCTTCCTTTTTTCGCCACACAGGTCTTTAAACAAGCCTCTTTTAAATTACATATTCATCTCATTAATGAAAGGCATATCTTATATCAACTCGTGACTTCAAACTTGTTCATCTACCATCATACAACTAATTCCTTCAAAGCATCATTCACATCCTTTATTAGTTATTCGGCCTTACATTACTAACTCAATAATCTTGTGACAAGAGGACTTCTCAAAAAGATTTTTTTTGTACCTTAGTCCTACCTTTTTCTTATATTCGTATATCTTTATACTCGTACCTCCGTAAAACATCCTTGCCAATATACTTTATATGATAAAAAGCCCTTGTCAATATCTGGCTCTTTTAATAACGTACATCGTTCTCTTACCTCTTCTACCCCTTTATACTCATGAATTATTAGCATATTTATACTCAAGAGTCATATCTAAACATATACTTATCCCTTCCGCTTCAAACTAATGCCTCATTAATGAAACACTTTGAAAGGTTTAATCGACTCAAATTTCGCACTAATTCGACCAGTAACATAAGGAGTAACATAGACAATGTAGAACTCGGATCAATCAATACATATACTGTAACACCCCGTACCTTTAACCTAAGCTTTGACCATGATCCTAGACTTAGAAAAGCAGATAAAAAATGTGGGAATTGGAAATTTCCTCTTCAGTTGTAAGATGGTGGTTTACACCCATGAACAGTGACTGTATTTCAGTATACGACCCGTATTTCAAGTTGTAAACTGGTACCAAAGATTTCTGAGCATTCTGGAATTTGACACTCAGAGGTTACATTGTTAAATACGGATCGTATTTTAAAATATGGCCCGTATTTCAAAACGTATTTGGAATTTGGGAACACTTCCTTGATGAAAGTTGTAGACCCTTGAAATACCTTTCCAACGGTATATTATAGGGGTCAAACAGACATTTGTGCAAAGACTTATGGCCATTTTACTGAAGAGACGCAGTGCAGTCCATACGGAATACGGACCGTATTTCATAATACGGCCCGTCTTTCAAAATAAGGCCAGTATTTTGCTGGACATAAAGTTCAATTTTCCAGAATAGTATATATTCGTCCATATCAGTTCAAATCATTATTTTTCATTCCTTCAAGCCCTACAACGACCTCCTACCCTCCTTCATCATCAAGAATAACAAGGTACGCCTACTCTAATTATTCGAACTGTCTAACATATACTCTAATAATCTAAACAAGAAATCATCATTCCTAAACTAGGGTTTTCAAGAAAACTCATCTCAAGGTTCAAGATTCAAGATTTTGGAAATCTTCTTCAAAGTTCAACTCTTTAATTCAAGTTTTGGAGCATTACCAGGTATGTAGAGTAATATCTATGTGTGGGAACATCATTGTTCTTCCCCATGCCTCCTAATCCATAAAGTATGAAACTTTACAAAACTTGAGTTTCTATTCTATACTATGCTCATGATAACCCTAGGTCCATGTCTATGACTATATTATGTTTGAATTGCTATTATTCTATCATTGTGTTCTTGATACTCTTTATGATTATTGAGAATCTGTCCGTAATCCATGAAAACTCATATTTTGTATTCCATGGGTTCTTGCATGCATGTTTTTGACTAAGAATGATTATTTCATGAATATCCTATATGTCTACAAGTTTTCATGCAATTAAATCATATAATTACTTTCATGCCATGATACAAGAAATATACATGCTAAATACAAGTTATTTCACGAAAATCATGGGCTTTTTAGCCAACTATATTATGTTCATGTTTTTGGGAGTTGCACGAATTACCGAGAAGGCTCAGATATCTTGAAACTACGTAGCCACCGTAGGACAACGATCGCTCCGCCCAGATAGGACGATACCTTAATTTTACACTGAATGGATCCATCAGGCACGATACCACCTCATACCCTAGTAAGGTATGAGGGCTCTGCTGGTTCGGCGAGGTACCAGACTCCACATACCCACGTGGTGATATTATATTGTCGGTTATGAAATGCTCTCCCTACCTACTATGTTTTACTCATGCTTTATATTATACATGTTTTCATGTTCATGCTCATAACCAGGTTTCAATTTCACGTTCAGTTCTTATCTTTATTACTTTATGTCCCATGTTATTTCATTCAGTTTCCTTACATACCAGTACATTCAATGTGCTGATGTCCCCTTTTATTGCCCGGGGGCGTGCATATCACGATACAGGTACTGATATACAGGATGACACATCTGCTCAGTAGGACAGCATTCGTATCAGCTTATTGGTAAGCCCCATCTCATTCGGGGTTTAGTCAACTTTTGTTTTATGATTAGTTATGCATCTAAGGTATGCTTGAGGCCTTGTTCCATTAAGTATGTTTTCCAGTCAAACTCATGATAGAGGTTTCATAGAATAGACATGTCAGTTATGTTATGTCAAACATTCGGAGTTGTATAGCCATTCTGGCTCACTCATGTTATTTCCGCACTCATGTTTAAATAAGTATTTTTATTAAGTATTATGAATTACTACGTTTTATAAAGACTCATTATGCATTCACGTTATATTCCGCTCACGTTATGCCTCGTGATGATTCAGCAAGCCATGTGGTTCGCTCGGTCACATGCAGTAAGGCACCGAGTGCCGTGTTTCGCCCAGGCCATAGTTCGGGGCGTGATATATACTTCCCAAGAGAATACTGATAAAATACCTGTAACAATATCAGGGGGAAGACTCAAGATCCTATCTCTTAGCTAGTACATAGGTATGATTTTGTGGACCACTCGAACTGGACGCTCCTCCTTAACCTCTGCCACGGCCTACTGGTGTCTGTGAGCTTTGCCCTGGAGGGCGTACAAATGACGGAAAACCAATTGTTGATCCTGTGGGTTGGACCCTACTTTTACCACGTCGAAATGAACACTCACGCATAAAATTTCCTGGCAGGCTGCAAGCATAGCAAACATTTAAACCCAATCGACACGGTCCCCAATGTAGTGTACCGCATTGAGTACATCGTGGTATAGGTGGTCTCATCTGATTAGAACCGATCCTGATCTGAGAACTGGAAACTTTGTAACTCTGAGCTAGCCCTAAATAAATGGGTCTACCAAACCTGGGTCCAAGAAACTGTAGAGGTGCACTTGTTCTTGAACGAACTGAGTGCCTAGAGAACTGTTGCCTCGGGGCATCTCTGAACTCACGGTCAAACCTTGAAGACATGACCCTCTTTTTCATACCCCTATCACCATGGCCCGCACCCTGCGTTTGGGCCTGAACGGCTACTAATTGGGTCAGCAAAAGGATGGCCTGTCTCATCTCCTAGCCCGTGGCATCTGGTGGAGGAACTAGGGATATCGGAGCTGAGGCCCCTTCATGCTCCTCTGAAATGGGTGGAGTAGGAGAGGTCTGAGATGGAACCTCATTATGGGACTCTCCCTCTTCTGTCTCTGTCGGTGGCTCCCGTTCAGTCCTCCTTCTGGCCACCGTCTTGCCCTTCTGGGCCGCTGTAGTTTTCCTTTTCACAGGCATCATTGAAACCATAGCACACAATTAGGAAAAATGGATCCTGATAACATAGCTCTATCGCACGATCTAAGATGTGAAAGAAAGGTCAATTATTCTTAAATGCCCTGCAGCCTCCTGTTTATAAGTGTGGAGCGCTTCACACCCATAAACAGGACGCTACTGGACACGGCTCGTACACATACCCTAAGACGAACTGCTCTGATACCACTTTTGTCAGATCCAACTAGAGGGCCATGACGGGCACCCGGAGCTAACCTACCGAGCATCTCTGAACATACATCGCATATCCATTTTTAGGTGGACCACAAAGATAGCTCATGGGTATCATAATCTGTGAGGGCATATATCACAAGATAATGACACATTGCTATATAATTATCAATAACTATGCCTATAATTATAAGCCAACAAGGCTACCAAAATATAATAAAAAAATATTAACTGATAATGATATGGGATTTCTAGCTCCGAAGATCTGTCTACGAGCATCTATATAGAATAGATGAGTCCATGAAGATGAGGCAGGACTCCGCCATGCCCAAGTATATATATATATATAAAAACAAGAGTGGTACCAATAAACTGCAGCTCCAAAGCAACTGGAGCATTTTTTAAACTCCGCTGACAATGCTCTTAGGGGTCAGATCCATCTACCTGTCTACCTGCGGGCATGAACGCAGTATTCACAAGAAAGGACGTCAGTAAGAATAGTGTACTGAGAATGTAAGGCATGAATAACAACATAACAAGAAATATGGAACATAACATGAGATAAAGATAACTTGTACATCTGATTGCCTCATAAGTGTTACACCCCGTACTTGCAGAGAAGCACTTATCAAATTTGAGAGTAAGTATGTTGAACTATGGCTAAGTAAAATAACTCTGGAGTATTAGCGACGAAGCATTATTAAGTACATTTTATAAGTAAAGGATGCATATGAGGATTCCGGAAGGTCCTATAAGGAAATGAGTGGAAGAAGTTGAGTTAGTATGACTTTGGGAGAAGATGAGCGCTACTTTGAATGAACAGAATAAGCCAAATTGGGGAAAGAATATCTTTTAGTATATGAGGAGTTTTGATGTAACGCAAAAGCCTAAATTGAAGTTCATGAAGTCTAGTTTCCAACGCAACAACCCATTCATTGATACGACGTCAGAGTAGAGAATTATAGACATTACAAGTCATGCTGGTAGAGCAGAAATGCACAGCTACAGTGCGCGACACCTGCAGCTACAGTACCCAAAAATTCTAGGTCGGTGCTGACCGATCCTAGAGCATTATAAAATGGGTTTTACCCCTTATTTCACCCAAACACCCCTACAACATTCCCTAACCCCCAGGAACATTCTCCCAACTTCCTTCATAGAATTTTAGCCCAAATCAAGTGAAACCCCGGGATTTCGGCTCAGGAAACATATAAGGTCTTGTACTTCTTGTTCTAAACAACGAATCTAGATGAATCAAAGGAGGCTGCCGAAGATAAATAGGATTTCAAGCCCTACCAAGCTTGATGGAGGTAAGAATATTCTTTACTATGGGTATTATGAATTGTACCATGGAAATTTAGTTGTTAAAGCTTCGTAAAGTCTAGTGATTGGTTGAGAAATTGGGAAAACATTGTGTGAAATGTTTTATTGAGCATATTGATATTGATGATAATGTTGTTGATATTGGTGCTGCTATTGTCATTGTTTTGTTGGTTTTGTGATTTTGGGCTAGGGATATAAACAGGGGAGATGCTGCTCGAATTTCGGCAGATTCTAAAGGGATTTAATTTGAAGGCTTAAGACAAGCATACGACGATAAGCCTAAAAATAGTATGAATTCTCTTGGATGTAGATTTGCAAGCTTGGAAGGATAAGCGTTAAGTAGTTAAGGAGACCAAAAAGGTATGTTTTTATTCATGCCTTACATACTTAGTACATTGTTTGTACTAACGTCCTTTCTTGTGGACGCTACGCTCATGCTCGCAGGTAGGCAGAGAGACGGATCAGATCCGTAGGTGCTTTATCAGCAGATTCTCATTACCCTACCGGTTCATATTTTTGTATAATATTTTAGTAGCCTTGTCGGCTGGTTATGATGGGCATAGTTGTCGAGGATTATATAGAAATGTGTCATTATCTTTTGGCATTTGCCCTTACAGGTCATGATACCCATGAGCTATCTTTGTGGTCCATGTAGAGATGAGTATGAGATATATGCTTAGAGGTACTCGGTATGTTAGCTCCAGGTACCCGTCATAGCCCTCTGATTGGGTCGTGTCAAAAATGGTACCAGAGAAATTCATCCTAGGGTATGTCTACGAGTCGTGTCTAGTAGAGTCTTGTTTATGGGTGTGAAGCGCACCACACTTATAAACAAGAGGCTACAGGGCATTTAGGAACCATTGACCCTTCCTTCTCATCTTAGATCATGCCGTAGAGCTAAATTATAGGATGTGATGTCCCTGATTCTAACCCTAAATGTTTTGATTATGGATAAGCAGTTGATTATGCTGCTAAGAGGTAATTGATGAGAATTGAATTTGATACTCCGAAAGGTATGTTTCTTGCCTTACTGATATTGATACACTTTGATATAAGAACTTAAGCTAGATATTACGAGTAATTGTGATCGCTTTGTGAGGTACTGGATGAGTTTTCTGGGCTGTGTGTAGAAATGAGGTAGTAAGAAGTATAGAGGAAACTCTGCCGAAAATTTTACAAATTGAATTGTTTTAATGTCTATGTTATAGAGAAAGAATGAAGGGAAAATGTAACAATCGGATTTTTGGTATGTGATGATTGAATGAATAATTATGAGATGCTTTAAAAGAGAAGTTTTAGAATGATTTTAATTTAATTTAAGGGAAGAACCTGGAGGGAAAAATGATTAGTAATTAAAGGAACTAGAATGAGTTGCATTCGAGATTTCAGAGAATTGAGACTCATTGAAGGTATAGGAAAAGTTGACACTAAGAATTTAAACGCAGCATTACGATTTATAGATTGGTGAGTAAGAGATAATGAAAAGATTCTGATATGGGAAAGGAAGTTAATGAGTAGGGGAAGGTTTTACTCTAGAAGTTTATATATATACATAAGATCAGGACGGGTTGATGACAGGCACACAGACTCGTTTCATCGGACTTTCCTATATGATATGAGTTTACATTGGCATTTAGAAGTCACTAGTCATTCGTCTTCAAGGGGATTCTGAGTATTTGATAGTTGGTACTATTTCGAGAATCATTATGGCCGAGCTACTTCGGGTATTAATGATGACCTTGAACTCAATAATGAGAAATGGTTAGGTAAGTTGGATTGCAATTATGTTTGTCTTCTGGATTGTTTAGATAACTTCTAAATGTGAAGTTGCTTGGCCGATGAAGGAAGTAGAGATTGTATCAACCTTAGGAATATGTGGTGTATTTCTAGCTAATCCTTATAAGAAGGATTCACCTCAATCTTTTCAGATGGGTGTTGTGAAGGTTATTTGACGATAGAGAAATTAGGTGCGATGTCAGTTTATGTGTAAGGAGAGAAGAGAGTGGTATACAAGTGAAGATAAAATATCGTAAGGATCGATTCGGTTGCTAGAGGAAAGTAAAGGATACGAGGTTGATCATCTTAGACAAAGATACAAGGTACAAGTACGAGTAAAGATTTTTAAGTAAAGTTATATCTCCAGGATTTATAGTTAGGACGTAGAAAGATATGCTAGGAAGACTTACAAATTTAGACAAACAACAAAAAATATGAGAAACCAGAATAGCCCGGGGGAAATTAAGAGCATATGAGTTTTACAATTAGAATTTCGAAATGATCGCAAGGTAAGAGTTTGGTTAGCTAGGCAAAAAGAGAAGGGAGATGTATTAAAGCCATGGATTCAGGACAAAAATCAAATCGCAACGAGATATCTCGTAAGAAAAGGTGTTGAAAAGCGATAAAAAAATAAGTCACGAGTGGCTACATCGAGTATTATGTATACCCTTATGATTGATTTTACGACATGTTAAAAGTATTGATTGTGCTGTATGTCAAAATTGAGGTAGCAAGTGCTACAAATAGAATTAGGATTGGGTTTTCTCGAGAATTAAAGTTAGATAGCGGTAACGCGACCAAATATGTAAGCATTAGGAAAAAGAAGGTTATGATATCATGAAGGGGAGAGAAACTTGGACAAGGAAAACGTATACCCATTGAGGATCAGGTAATATATTTAAGGAAAAGGTTAGGATGAAAGTAGGAAAGCATACAATGGGATCAAATTTAAATAAATCAACGGGAGATAGAGTAATGTTGTACATGACAAAGGATGAACGTGAGGACCTCGGAACCAACCTATACGTCTTCATAATCAGAACCAAGAAGGTTGTAAATAATGGACAAAGGTGCGTCCTTGAGAAGAAGAAAAACAGGTCTTATGAGAGCGACGAGGAAATTTTAAACTCCTGAGATTTAACCAGGAGAATGGATGTGAACCCATGATTGCTACACCTATTTAAGGGGAGAAAGTACCCCAAGAAGAGATTTTCAGCATCAAAAGGGATTTGCACTCGTAACGAAACACTCCAAAGTCTCCTAAGCTAAGAGTAAAGGATGACTAATGGAAACAGGCGTTTTACGAGTAAAAGAAAACAAAAAAAACTATGAGGACTAAAGGAAGGAGGAGGTGTCAATGAAATAGTTAAAGGAAATTATGTGGCCGCCAACAACAAGGAGAAGGTTAACCAGTCAGTAGGCTTGCCCAAAGAAAAATAAATTGAAATTATAAGACAATGGTTGTGTGAAAGATGCAAAGATGCGATCATGAAGAAAATCGAAAAAATTCAATATTATATATACATACATATATATATATATATATATATATATATATATATATATATATATATATATATATATATATATATATGTGTGTGTGTGTGTGTGTGTGTGTGTGTGTGCAAGTTGTAGTATCATAAAGTAAGATGAAGACTTGACGAAAGAAGAAAGGAAAGGGTGTACTTTGTGAGGATTTCATGATAAGAACAAGAACTGAAAGAACACTAGAAGGACCATGATGTATGGTTGTAATGCAAACAAGTAGTCAAGAAGAATTACGGGACAAAATGAGCTAAGCTAATGAGAGGATGAGTTGTGGGAATGGATGGTGTGGTGTATCATCTTTTAATAGTATAGTATAGACATAAATTGGAATTGGGAACCTAGAGCAAGGAGAATTTCAAGGATACTAAGAAGATAGTCGAGGAGGAATACTAGGGCTAAAGGAGAGTGGTATAGTCGGACACTTAAGAAGGGGCCTACTTAATTCATTAGCCTAGGGGACTACTAGTCATGAAAGGTAGAAGTGAAAAGTCAATAAAGAAGGCATCGGAATTGTATCTGATATGTATAAGCATTTTGATTTGATACAAAAAAAGGAAATAAGTTAAACCATGCGATGAAAAGAACTCTGGCATTATATGGAATAGAAGAGTTGAAGGATCGCTAAGGTCGTCCAGATGACTATCAAAGATGGTTAATATTCGAAGGTTACTGGTATATGAGAACATCCTTTAAATGGGAGGAAGAACAAATTCAATTCTAAGACGAACTTCAATATTCCCAAGCTCTAAAGAGGGAAATTTACTGGATTGAAGGAGCCAAAATTCGAGATGAACCGATCTGTCAAGAATGTGCTAAAGAAAAGTAAGAAAGGATTGAATGCAAGCATATCATGAGACAACTATGGAAAGGAGAATAAGTTTCACCAATGCGATACGTTGTATTCCGGACTATGACTCGAATCACTCGCACCGATGAAATTTTAGGTACATTTAGATATGCAATAAAGTACTTCAAGGGGTAACAAAAGGAGTAAAAAAGGGTCGCATGGACTATGGATAAGTATAAGGGACAATCGGGACTACTAAAAAGAACTTGTAGCACTTGAAGAGATGAAAGCTTTAAAAGAGGAATATTTATAGGAAGTTCAATAATCTTCAAAGGAAAGGAAGACAGTGTGCCTATGGATAGCAGGACAATAGTACTACCTAAAATTAGGGAGTACCTCGTAAGTCGTGAAATTCCTAGTCGCCGGATATATCAATTGTGAGAGCGTATGACATAGAACTATATAAAAAATCTCCATGATGAAATGGCGAACAGAATGGTGCAAGGACAATGATAAGGAGCCGAAGAAGAATGGAGGTTAGTTTAAGTCTCAATTAGTCACCGGTATAAGAGAGCTAAGGACTTAAGGAGGGAAGCATGCTTGTATTAAAAGAAAATTATGATTAAGTAGGATTTTATATTAGTTCTATGTTCATGGGTTTATTTTGTAATTATGTTAAAATTGAGAAGAGGAAATTGGTGGAAAAGTTCAAATATGAATATGATGATATTGTATGGAATTAAGGGGTCCGACCAAGGAATTAAAAGGCGATGATATGGCATGTATATAAGGTCGACTAGTACAAAAGGGGATAATCTAAAATAGCACTAGAGAAACAAGCAAGGAAAGGTGCCATAACTGAACAAGAGAGTTTGTCTACTAGTAGAGAAATAAAGAGCAAGTAAAAAGGATACAACAATTAAGAATACTCGCAAGGTCGGCGGGGAGCCGTAGCGATCATGAGCCAAGACGACCTTAATGAGAACAAGACAATAGCTGGATATCAGTTGACTATCGGTTACATACATGAGGACATGAGGATATGAAACTAATGGATGAGTTCGACAAAACATGAAAGAAGACTGATGAGCTCATATTATAAGAGTATGAAGATTAGGGTCTAAAAGAGGAAAACCATTTCAAGAAATCAATGATAGCATCGTAAGCTTGCAAGCTACAACATTCGAGGACGAATGTTTTTAAGGGGGGAAGGATGTTACACCCCGTACTTGCGGAGAAGCACTTATCAAATTTGAGCGTAAGTATGTTGAACTATGGCTAAGTAAAACAACTTTGAAGTACAAGGAACGGAGAATTATTAAGTACATTTTATGAGTAAAGGATGTATATGAGGAATTTCAGAAGGTCCTATAAGGAAAATGAGTGGAAGAAGTTGAGTTAGTATGACTTGGAAGAAGATGAGCGCTACTTTGAACGACAAGAATGAGCGAACTTGGGGAAAGAATATCTTTTAGTATATGAGGAGTTTTGAAGTAAAGCAAAAGCCTAAATTTAAGTTCATGAAATCTAGTTTCTAACGCAACAAACCGCTCATCGATACGAAGTCGGAGTAGAGAATTATGGACGTTACCAGTCAAGCTGGCTGAGCAAAAATGTGTAGCTACAGTGCGCGACACGCGCAGCTACAGTGCATTTCATGCGCGCTCAGTACCCGAAATTTCTAGGTCAGTGCCAACCGATCCTAGAACATTATAAAAGGGGTTGTACCCCTTATTTTTTCATCCAAACACCCCTAAAACCTTCCCTAACCCCCTAGAACATTATCTCAACTTCCTCCACATAATTTTATCCCAAATCAAGTGAAACCATGCGATTTTGGCTCGGGAATCATATAAGGTCTTGTAGTTCTTGTTCTAAACAATGAATCTCGACGAATCAAAGGTGGCCGCCGAAGATAAATAAGATTTCAAGCCCTAAAAACCTTGATTGAGGTAGGGATATTCTTTACTATTGGTATTGTGAATTGTACCATGGAAATTTAGTTGTTAAAGCTTCGTAAAGTCTAGTGATTGGTTGAGAAATTGGGGAAACATCGTGTGGGATGTTTTATTGAACATATTGATGTTGATGATGATGTTGTTGATATTGTTTTTGCTATTGTCATGGTTTTGTTGGTATTGTGATTTCGAGCTAGGGATATAAACTGGGAGATGCTGCTCGAATTTCGGTAGATTCTAAGGGCATTTAATTTGAAGGCTTAAAACAAGCATATGACGATAAGCCTAACAATAGTATGAATTCTCTTGGATGTAGATTTAGAATCTTGGAAGGATAAGCGTTAAGTAGTTAAGGAGAACAAAAAGGTATTTTAAAGCTAGTCCCTTTCTTTGTAAAGGCATAATTCTTTTCTTATGAACACATAGATGTTGTCCATAATATCCTTATTCCCAAAAATCTATAAGTTCATGACTCTCAAAGTTCTTATATTGCTAAAGATAGATGTTTCCTATGATGGCAATGATGATGATGATCCCATTTCAAGAGATTCCAAAGTTTACAGTCTTGATGCTATTATGAGATTATCAAACTTATTTCATGAATTTCTTGATTTCATTCATTATTATTGATCTCACATTATGATAATTGTTCCTTCAAGGTATGATATAGCGATGATGATTGTTCCATAATATAAATCGGATGTTACCGACCTTATGTCACTCTGATAAAATAGTAACTTTTATTTGGGCACTCATGCATGCTACTTATATTATATATGTATATATGATATGAGAAAAGATGACGGCATTATATACGTATAACCACCTGATCAGATGGTATACTATGATATCGTCCCAGACGCGGGATATATGGGATAAATGGATCAGGCCGTTCATTCCGCGAAAACATATATGATGATGATATAATATATTTATGGATCGGGCTGCACGTTCCGCAATACTATTATGTTATATATGTATGAGAAATGTTTTTGTGAAAAGGCTAAGCATTCATGGTATCCGCCTTATGAGGCAGTCAGATGTACAGGTTATCTTTATCTCATGTTATGTTCCATATTTCTTGTTATATTGTTATTTATGCCTTACATACTCAATACCCTGTTTGTACTGACGTCCTTTCTTGTGGACGCTGCGCTCATGCCCGCAGGTAGGCTAGGAGATGGATTAGATCCGTAGGTGTTTTATCAGTAGATTCTCAGGAGCACTCCACTTACTTCGGAACTGCAGTCTATTCGGTATTGGTCTTTATGGTCACTTATATTCTATGCAGAGGCTTTTAGACATGTGCGTACAATTAGACGTTTCATAACCCCACCGGTTCATATTATTGTATAATATTTTAGTAGCCTTGTTGGTTGGTAATGATGGGCATAGTTGTTGAGGATTATATAGAAATGTGTCGTTCATTTTTGGCATATGCCCTTACAGATCATAATATCCATGACCTATCTTTGTGGTCCACCTAGAGATGATTATGAGATGTATGCTTAGAGGTACTCGGTATGTTAGCTCCGGGTGCCAGTCATGACCCTCTGGTTGGGTCGTGACAATAAGGCGGATACCATGCATGCTTAGCTTTATAAAGAAAATATTTTTCATAAATATATAACATAATCATTAGCCCACATTCGGGCCTCATGCGTCAGGGGTAACCATCTCACGCCACCCACTAATGGTGCTGCCCAGCCTTATAGGTACGGTGTTATTATCATTATCCATAAGCTGCCCACCGTAGTGGTGCTACCGACAATATATGCACGATGTTATTATCATTATCCATAAGCCGCCCATCGTAGTGGTGCTGCCCGACCATATACACAAGGTGTTAGAAAATATATACATATATATAAAGTATGCATGAGAGCCCAATTAAAAGCTACAACTCTATCGGAGTGACGTAAGGTCGGTAACCTCCGATTATCTTATGGAACAATCATCATCATTATATTCCACCTTAAAGGAACAAGTATCATAAGGTGAGATCAACAACAATGAGTAAAATCAAGGAGATCATGAAATAAACTCAACAATCTCATAATAGCATCAAAACTATAACCTTTGGAATCTCCAAAATTGGAATCATCATCATCATCATCATCATCATCATTATCATCATAAAACATACTTATCTTTACCATCATAAGAAACTCTAAGAATCATGAACTTCTAGCTTTTGGGAATAAGAATGTTATGGAAAACACTATAGGTTCGTAAGAAAGAATCATGCATTTAGAAAGAATGAGACAACCTTAACATACCTTTTGGGTCACCATAACTACTTAACGCTTATCCTCCCAAGCTCGTAAATCTACATTCAAGAGAATTCATAATATTGTTAGGCTTATCATTATATGCTTATCTTAAGCCTTCAAATTAAACCCCTTTTAGAATCTATCGAAATTCGGGCAGCATCTCCCCTGTTTATATCCCT
The DNA here is from genome assembly GCF_019175385.1 of Lycium barbarum. Classification (NCBI taxonomy): domain Eukaryota; kingdom Viridiplantae; phylum Streptophyta; class Magnoliopsida; order Solanales; family Solanaceae; genus Lycium; species Lycium barbarum. The sequence goes on from NC_083342.1 coordinate 19,666,260, forward strand.
AGCCTGAAATCATAATACCAATAACCAACAACAATAACAACAACACTAACATCCACAACATCATCATCAATACCAAAATACTCCATAAAATATCGCACACGATGTTTACTCGATTCTCAACCAACTAATTCATTATACGACCATTTAATAGCTTTATCTTCGTAAATACACCTAAATCACTATCAATAAGGAGAGATTCTTACCTTATTCCCACTAGTGCTGCAATATATTCGATATTTGCCTTGTATCCAAGCCAAGATTCACCATAACACGATACTATAATCACAACTATACGCTACCCGAACCTAAATCCCGAGATTACACTTGATTTGGGCTAAAATTTATGGGTGGAAGTTGGGAGAATGTTTAAGAGGTTTTAGGATATTTTTTAGGGGTGGTTTGGATGAAAATAAGGGGTAAACCCCCTTTTATATTGTTCTAGAATCGGTTTGCACCGACTTAGAATTTTTGCGCACTATAGCTGGCACGTTCGTGTGCTGTAGCTGGGCTCGTCTCTGCTCCGCTGGCCTAACTTGTAACATCCATAACTCTCTACTCTGATGTCATATCGATGAGCAGTTTGTTGCGTTGAAAACTAGACTTCATGAACTTTTTTTAGGGATTTTACTTTACCTCAAAACTCTTCATATGCTAAAAGATATTCTTTCCCCAATTTGGCTCAAAATTATCGTACGAAATCTTGCCCATCCTTTCGCTAAAATTCCCACAAGTTAGTTTCCTTGATTCATTTGTTCTCCAATACTTCCATGACCTATTACATGAACTTAAACTCCCATAACCATAGGATAGGCACATATAACCTCATTTATCCTAGGAAATATCTCCAGTGTCTACAATTGAACAACTAACACCTAACGAATCTTAACGTACAAAACTACGAGGTGTAACATGATGATCCGGGAGCCAAGTATTAAAATCTTTATGAGGTGCGTATTTTCCTCAGTGAGACTCCTATCTAAAGTAAAGAAGAACTATTAAGTGCTTAGAGAATAAGGCCGGTTGAAGAGAAAGAAGTTAAAAGCGAGGGAATATTTTGTTACAAATATCTGGAATCAGATAAAAAGTGATGATAGTAACAAGAGGTTGGTAGAAAGATAAGTGGGGCACCTAAATGGAGGTGCGAAACTGCCTAGGGTCATAAGATAAAGTATGGTTATGCGATAAGTTCGTAGCCAAGTGAAACAATAGGTACGAAGTACATGCTGAGTTGTGAAGAGGAATATGTTATGAGACTAAATCTCCATTATGAGATTTGAATTGACAAATGTTAACAAAATATATCAATTAGATGATTTTGCTCCCTGAATCAGGAAGTATCGATATTGAAAAGTACCCTAAGCCATACTTTATACGAGTCAAAGGCTCGAGAAATTGTTATAGTAGTAGGTATTGCGAAAATCACATTGTAAGCGATTAGGCAGTAAGGTACTGAACCGCAGAAGAGCTAACTTGAGGTTTTCAAGAAAGAAGCCCCCCTAAGACTAACATCTCGAGTAACAGATGAAATTTATCGAGACCGATCACATAGTTATGAATACGTGGCATTCTATCCATGTAAGGGATTTAGTTTTCTCTGGTAAGAGAGACTTGTTCTAAGGCAAGTTGTAAGTTATTAAAGGTCACAGAGTTGCGAAAGGTGTTAAGGTAATAATATGACTTCTCAGGAATGTAATCCTTAAGCACAAGGTATGGCCATTGTTGACACCTAATTTTTACTGCATATAATGTATATTTTTAATTTCCATATTTTTCGAGTCCAAGACGGGGTGAGGATGCTCTTAGAAAATTAAAAAAATCTAAAAATCCCGAGAAAATTATAAAATTGACATTTAATTATTATTTTTTCATAAAAATTAACAATTATAAGAAATTACGAGTTATTTACATTCACAAAAGTGGTTTAAAAGGAAGGTACACATCCCATTCCGTCTAGCTCTAGAAGATTGTTAATTAAAACGACGTATGAATTGCGGTACTCTCGACCGCATTTTTCACATTTTTTAAATAATGCTCGGAACTATTTCAATGTTGGGCTTGTTTTAAAGATTGTATTTTAAAAATACGTATTACAAATTTTGTGTTCGTCAAAAGTTATTTTACGAGGAAGTTTTAAACAAAACACGTTTTTTAAAGAATATGTATTTTTTTTATAATTAAATGCATTGTTTAGGAAAGGTTTTTTCATTAAAAGCATGGGCTGATTTAAACCTTTTAAAAACCTAAGGGGGGTTTTCTTTTAAACAAAGGGGGGGGGGGGGGGTGAGTTTATTTTAGGGTTCCGCCATCGATTCTTTCATTTCACCCTGACTTCTCCTTTCCCATTTCTCAGGCGATTTGTTTGTATTTTAGGGTTCTGCCATCCACGGCCATTTCAGGCCAATCCACGGCTGTTCCTCGCCGGATTTTTTAGGGGTTTTGTTCCTTATCACGAGTCCTTGCGATTCCCAGGTTCAATTTCATTAGATTTGTATTTTTCTATACCTGATTGAATCCTATTAAGGATGTTACCCTAGGTTATTTTGTGTTATCGTTGCCATGGGCAGAGCCATGAGCTCTTTTCCATCTTGTGTCCTATAACACTTGAAGAAGGACCTAAGGGGGAATTTCCTACATGGGTTCATAGTTGAGTACGATTTTGTGGGATTTTATCTTGTTTTGTACTATGGTACCATTATAGGGTGGTAATTTTGTTTTATTTATGAAAAGGCATGCTATCATAATATTTTATGATTTTTATTTGTTCTTTTCGGGCACATTTAGTTAGATTCTTAGTTGTATTATTGTGACTATGTGAAATTTTTGTTGGAAAAAGTACCATTGGTACAAATGTGCTGAAAATTGGCGAAAATTTGAAATTTTTTAGGATAGGGTTTTGGGAATTGAAGGGAATTTTCGGTTCAGGGACTAAAATCTTTCCTTTTCTATCCCTAGCATTTTTTTTTTGCTGGCTATAAATAGATAGTTAATTGTTAGAATAAGGGTCCTCTTTTTTTGAAAAATTCCAAGATATACACTTGAGCCTATATACATACACTACTATATACAGTTTGATATACTACTACATACAGTCTAATATACTACCATATATAATAAGATTTTAACAATACAAGACAATACACTACCTATATACACAATATACTACCCTAATATACTAAGATATTTTGAGGTGAGGGTCTGTTTTTTTTTTTTTTTTTTTTTTTTTTTGGGTTTTGAGGTTGTTTGGTGTTTGAAGCTGACTCTAATCCCCTCTTAGATCTTTTGGTTTCCCCAAAGAAATGTAACTACTTTTTTCTACCCTATTTACTATGCTTTGATTGTTTAAAAATGTTATTTTATACTCTACTAGTTTGAGAACTGCCTAGATGTGTTCTTATGTGTGATACTGCTTATTGGCCTGCTTTAGTGTTCATAATTTTGTTATTGAGATTTTAGTTGATTTGAAGTTGTTAATGTGATTTGTCATTTTTTTATTAAGACTAAGATCATTTTTTATGTCTTTTTGTAGTTTGTTCTTGTGTTTAATGGTGTTAACAGGGTTTCTAAGGTCTCTTTAAGGTAAAAACAGTTCCGAGAAATTAATAAATGAAAAAGTAAAGGGGTTTCTAGTTATAGCTCACAGTTACATTAAGCTTGTTGTTTGTTCCAATCAGATTTTAAAATACTGAACCTATTTTGGTCTTGAGGTCTCATGTGTTATCCTTATTGCTGTTTAACTTATCCCTTAAGACTACACCTCTAGGGCCTTGCACTGTCTATGTGACCCCCCCTTTATTTGTGAACCTTTGTTGCCTATGATACACTATCTTGTTTCTCTAAGTCCTTGGCAGGATTCGCAATTTGTTGTATCTTGTCATAATGTGATTATGCCTTGAGTCTCCACTAGTGTTGACTGTTTGCTTGAATTTTATCTAAAGGTGTCTTGTATGTGACTTATGTGCATTAAATCTTTTAGATCGGGCTAGATATGGAAGGGTATGCCCTTTTCTATGAGGTTTTTCCCTTTATATCCAGGTATATCATTGGTATATTTGGGTATATTTGATCCTTATACTCAGAAAAGGTGTCTTGTATGTGACTTATGTGACTTATCACTGTTGCAGCTCAACATTTAGGAAACATTAGGGTAATAGGGGTGGTATATTGGCCTGTATATCATGTATATTCTCATTGGCACACTTAGGATTATTTGATAAAATTGTTGTTGGGCCTTGGATGGGGCTTGACCTCCAGCCGCATATGCTTAATTCTGTTTTTTCCGAGATTTGGGCCAATAATTGCCACTGGGTTGCATCTTCATATCTCTGATTTATTTTTACTATTGGGTCTGGCCCAAACGTGATAATATAATTTAATTTCTGGCTTTGCAATAGTAATTAGGTGTTTGATTTTCAGCATTTTAATATTAATCATTGAATATCTGCTAATATATGTATACCCATTTGTATTTCTACCCCCAAAATCAGTTGGTGGGCTTCCACGAGGCCCGCTAACACCATTAGATCGAGTCAAACAAATACGGAGCACAAATTACGTTGGATTAAGGACCCGAAATTGCATTTTTACTTTCTCTCTTGGGCTTGGTCGGCCCAAGTCCCTCAAACTTTTACATTTGTGCCTTTCAATTATGATTATATGAGCTTTAAATTTTAGATTTGGGACCCTTATGTTTAAAACTGTGTATTTCAGTCACTAAAACACTTTTATACATCAATTGACGCTAATACTGTGTAAAATTGGCACAGGACTGCTTTGGACTATTAAAGGACTAAATTTGCCTAATTTTGAAAAACCTGTGGACTTAAATTGACATTTCTGGAACTTCTGGGACTGGACTGATGTAGACTGTTTTGGGACTTTCTGGATTGATTTAATAGAATTGAGACTTGTGTAAAATTTGTATAAAACTTGTGAAAAAATAGACTAAAACTTGTATAAAACAGGATAATTTAGTTAAACCAATCATGGTTTATATACGAATACTATAGTATGTCAAAACTATTTTATATATAAAACTATTTTCAATACTCAAAACGCTTTTTTCAAAACCTTTTTGAGTGGACTTATGTAGAGTCCTACCTAGGCTAAGAGCCTTTGGGTATTAGCCTAGGTGTTCAAGTCCGACACCCGCGTTCAATTTTGAACAAAATTATACTTCAATGATTTCTTAAAAAATGTATTTTTGCATGTGAATGACACCCTTTTATTGCGGAAATCTAGACTTAAGCAATTTTTTATCAAAAAATAATTTATAATCATAAGGCACACTATTAGAACCCGTAAGTAAACCGCGATTGAGCGGATCCTTAATACCGAGGTGCCTAACACCTTCCCCGGGGGATCACCAGAAACCTTACCCAGACTTTGGTACATTAGGTTTCTTTTAAATAATAGTTTTAAATGAACTCTTTTCGAATCGATTTTCCTAATTTCCTAAAAATTAGGTGGCGACTCTAAAATGTATCCTTTAGAGCACCATTAAGTGGTTGGCGGGTTTTTCTGACTTTCCCGGTACAATTCACAACCGTACTTCCCTGGGACACCTCCCTCCTTTTACGAGGTATGTGCGATCCGGTTAAACTTAGAATTCCCAACACCCGCTACAGATGGCTACTCTGCTGGTGACAATCTAAGGTTCTAACCATAAGGGTTCCAAATTATTTGTGTATTTGTATGATATAAATCATTTAAGTGATATAAATTATTTATGTGTTTAAATTTCCGCAAAATATAACTGTCATTCTTGCATGCATACTCTGTTACACCCCGTATCTTCGAAAAAGCACTTATCAAATTTGAAACATAAGTACGTTGAGTTATGGTAAAGTACAACCACTTTGGAATATAGAAAAGCATTATTAAGTATTTTTAATGAGTGAAGGGTGTATATAAGGTATACCGGAAGGTTTTATAAGGAAATGAGAGGAAGAAATGGAGTAGTACGACTTTGGAGAAAGGATGGGTAAAATTTAGGGTGAAAATTTTGGTCCAATTTGAGGGAAGAATATCTCTTAGCATATGAAGTGTTTCAGTGAAACAAAAGCCTAAAATGAAGTTCGTCGATTCTAATTTCCAATGCAACAAACCGCTCATCGATAGGATATCAGAGTAGAGAATTGTGGACGTTATATGTTCGGCTGACAGAGCAGAAATGCGCGCTACAGTACTGCTACAGTACCGACTTGCTACAGTACTAACTGCTACAGTGACCCCCTAATTTGGACCTTATAAAAGGGATAAAACCCCATTTTTTTCATCAAAAAATCAAATTGGGAGCTAAGCACCTTAAAGGGCAATTTCGTCATAAAAAATGAGGGCTTAAGTGATTTTCAAGTGGCGAAGCGTTAATCAAGCCGGATAATGCATGGTTGTGATTCCAGAATTATTTTGTGTTGGATTTCGCTTGGGTTCAAGGTGTAATCTTGAAGATATTATCGTTTGGACAAGAAAAAAGTATGAATCTTTCTCTTTTGGTATTATTTAAGGCTTATTTACGAAGATAAAGTCGTTAAATAATTGTATAGCAATTTGGTTAGTTATGGAAGTTGGAAAACAGCGTGTGGGCTATTTTATGGAACATGTTGGTGTTGAAAGTGATGTTGTTAATGTTGGTATTGATGTTGTTGTTCTTGGTTGCTGAATTACGATTTTGGGCTAGGCATATAAACAGAGGAGATGCTGACGAAATTTCGGCAGATTCTAGAAAGATTTATTTGGAGGCTTAGGATAAGCATATAAAAATGGACCTAATTATAGCATGAATGGTCTTATATGTAGATTGCAAGACCAGAAATAGGTGGGAGAGCCGAGAGGTGAATTTTCAGGTATGTTAGAGCTAGTCCCTTTCTTCTAAAGGTATGATTACTTTCTTATGAATCCAATAGATGTTTTCCGAACGTCCCATGATCCCTTTCTGTGAATCCATAAATGTTTTCTAAGAATGTTCTTATTCTCAAAAGCTAGAGATTCATGAATCATAGAGTTCTCATGATGCTAAAGATAAGCATGTTTTATGATGACGATGATTTTATTTCTAGAAATTCCTATGTTATAATTCCCTATATATTTTCGTAACCTCCTTACTTCCACAATTTAGAAGTTTATGATTCAAACATCTTTGGCATGAATTACATAAAATGAACAAACGATGAACATATGTGACTCCAATGAACTCTAGTTCTTAGTAGTACTTGACATGATAGTTGTCTTTGGTCCACCAAGTGTAGTTCATCCTATCTATTCTCTCGAATCCCAAATGATGATTCGTTTTGTACATGATTTCCCCTAATACTAAGTGTTCTTACCTTGATAATAATTCCTTGCAAAGATATCCTGAGATAACATGATTGTGCATCCAGAAAAGAGTCTTCATATAGGATTGTGAGTTACTAATGAAAGGCTTGCATTCGTATACATTTTCATTGCATCATTTTACCTAGTCCCTTACTAAAGGGCCGAGTACGGTAACATATTGACATTTTACCAAGTCCCATACTAAAGGGCCGGTTACGGTAACATATTTACATTTTACCGAGTCCCTTACTAAAGGGCTGGTTACGGTAACATATTTTCATTTTACCGAGTCCCTTACTAAAGGGCCGGATACGGTAACATATTTACATTTAACCGAGTCCCTTACTAAAGGGCCGGGTACGGTAACATATTTACATTTTACCGAGTCCCTTATTAAAGGGCCGGGTATGGTAACATATTTACATTTTACCAAGTCCCTTACTAAAGGGCCGGGTACTGTAACATATTTACATTTCACCGAGTCTCTTACTAAAGGGCTGGGTATGGTATATATGTATGTATATGATTTCACTCACCGAGTCCCCTAATGGGCTGGGTACGGTATACCGTGTATATGTATGCATGACTTATGCATAAGGTACAAATGCATTGGTATCCCTTACTTATTATACTTATCTCCTGTCTTCTTTTCACTCAGTCATGATCTTCATTACTGTACTTCATGCTTTACATATTCAGTACATTTTCTGTACTGACCCTCTTTCTTTGGGGGGCTGCGTTTCATGCCCGCAGGTACGGATACTCGGTCTGGTGATCCTCCAGCCTAAGACTTTTGCTCAGCTGCTTGGAGAGCTCCATTGGTCCAGAGTTTAAGTCATTTTGGTACAGATCCTTTGATATAGACTCATGCATATCCAGGGGTACGGCGGGGCCCTATTTCGTCGTGTTTCACTGTTATACTCTTAGAGGTCTGTAGACATGTGTGGGTTTTATATATGTTTTGGTCAGCTATATCGACGTAGTTCGTTTTGGATATTCCCGTATATAGTGGCAGCCTTGTCGGCTTGCATATTTTGCTATGTTTTGGTTAGCTGTGACTCGTTAGGAGACAGGTTCATTCTGGTATGTGACATTATGAGTCTACAGCATGCTTTTACAAATTTCCATATTGTTCTTAATTTCAGTCTGATTATAGCTAGCAGGTTCGTATATGAGTGTCCAGCTCGGGCACTAGTCATTGCCCATCGGTTTGGGTCGTGACATACTCTGCCACTCGTGGCATTTATTTTATATTTTTTCAAAGGATGACAATGCGGGATGATCTGCGGTCATACCTTCACTAAAAAACCATTAATATATTCTTTGGAGGTCTTTAAGGTCGAGTGGGTATGCGGTCATTCCACAGCCTTAGAGAGCCCAAACCCAGGTTGTCCGCTCAGGTAACCTATGTCATTCTTTTGAAAATCACTATATAATAATTAGCATAGAGCAAAGCCAAATCCTTACTGATATAGCGCATGCTGACCATAGACCGGTTTGGGTATCTCAGACCTACCTGAATCGGACAGGAAAGACAACCTACTGTGTCCAGATGATGTAAAAACCTGAAGACACTGCATCCCATTATTTGCTATTTGGAAGCATTATTGTGCTAAGTGTGAAGTAAATTGATGTTCCTGGGGGATGGGAGACTAACAGTGTCTTATCTTGAAGATGCCCACCGATGTAAAGTTTGATATAGTTGTGGGTCCACCGCCAGGTTTAGTGATATGGTGGAAAGGTTCGACTAACGATCAAAAGAAGGAAATCAAGAGTTGTGTGGGGCATCTGCCTTCGTTGATGGATATGACAGGGGATCCGGGTTTGTTAGAGATCATTACCAGTTATTGGGATGACGACAGAATGGTGTTCATATTTGGAAAGATAGAAATTACTCCTACTCTAGAAGAAATTAGAGATGTCCTGGAAAGTGTATAAAGCACTATCATATCCAAAATGAAATTAGCCCAAAATATCCTTATCCCTCACAAACCGACCCCAAAAAAAAATCAAAGACATGTTAGTTATCAACAAAGACGACTAGGCGCAGGGACCCATTATAGCCTTCAGAGAGTTATATGGGAGTTATTCATCGAAACAGGGGTACGAAGACCACATCCTTGAGTTTTCATCACCCCAATCCTGGGAGGCCAATCAAACACTAGCCTTTATCACTTTCCTATTGGGAACCATGGTATTTCAACAAAATGCCTCCCTAACTGTTGATACCCGAGTTGTTTTTGTTGCCCATGCTGTTCTTAGGGTAGTCAGAACAAATGGGCTCACCAAATATTTTGACATTATCCCCATTATCCTATCAGACATATGTCGAGCTTTGGGAAAATATCGCGACCATTATTGCTACTTCCACGGTTGCAACCTTTTAGTCCAATGGTGAATACTTAAGCATTTGGATAGGAGCGCCTTACCTATTCGCTGAGATCCGGCCCTGGGAGAGGATAATTTGGGAGTCGCTACTATGCCTTGTAGGGTTCAGGATAAAAAAGGATGGGCTCACATCTTTTCGAGACTAAGAGAAGAACATATCAGGTGGAGGGTGCCGAATATTCACTGCATGAATAGTTGTGTTAAGAGCCAGAGACGTCCGTATTTACCACTTATGGGCATTAGGGGAATCAAACCCTACACACCGTTAAGAGTTCATAGACAATTTGGTATGAGACAAGTCATTCCGAATGTGGGTAATATGGGAAAGTTTGTATGAGATTATGAAGAAGGTCGCATCGAGGGAATAAAAGATGCTCAGAAATATTAGAAGAATGTAATAAGAGAAGACAAGTTGGATAAGGATGCAAGAAGTCCAAGCGGTGATGAAAATTACTATGAGTGGCTTAGGGATGAGTTAGCTAATACTGCCACTCCAGGACCATATCTGCACAAATTTCCCAAGGATAGGGAAGTCGTGAATGCAATCCAAGTTAGGAGAATGAAACGGCGAATGGAAGGAAGACAAATGGATCATCAAGCAAAGATAGAATATGATCAAAAGATAATTTAGAGTTTGACAAACGAAGCAGAGGCTTCATTGAAGAGCTTGGAATGGCTTGACATTTTTTTTAAGGAATCCATAGATATAGGGACGTCATTGCCTGATAATCAGAGGGGTCAATGGATTAGGACGGCATTGATGCTAGCACACGTAGCCATCCAGACTGCCCTTCGAAGGGCCAAGAAGGCGTAAGATGATAGAGAGCAGATTTCTGTCCGTGGAGTGGACTTTTTCTGATTATTGCATTTATTTTAAAAGCCTTGTAATCCCACTTAGGAAAATATCGTTAATGAAAAGCGCTGGGATTTTATCTGTGGGAACAATACATTTGTTTTACATATGGCACAATTTTGCTTCACACTCTAGTAGCCTCGGAGCAACGAGGTATAGGAAAGCGAATTATATACTATCTAAATGCTTACTTGATATATCTGCTTTGTGTGAAAATCATGTAATTTGTTGAAACTCTTGATTGATCCACATTCCGGCCACTACCCAAAACAAAAACCAAAGAAAATAACCATCAAAATAAATTTAGATCAATTTTTAAAAGGTTGATCTGCTAATAGGAAGTGGAGACTCCAGACAGCATGAGTGCAACTGCACCTTACGTCAACCTAGTCATTGACGACGAGGGTGCGGAAGCAGCAAGTGAGAAAAATCGACAATGGGATGAAAGAATGGATTTGGCCACTACTAGAATGAAAGAAGTTGTACAAACTACTAAGGCGGCCAATGAAAAAAATGAAAGAAGCAAAAACTCTCCTAGCTTATGTTGAGGAACTAACAAAGCAACACCCTGCCAATCGGGTAAAATGAGGGAAGATGCCTGAAGCACCACTTGGGAGTTATGTTCCACTCAGCCAACAAGAAGGACTTGACCCCATACCTTATGGAGAAGACAAGTTACTTATCCCTAATCTGAAAGTTTATGGAGACCCGTGCGACCCTCAGCTCTAGAAGCCTCCTGTTTCATGCACAATTGTTCTTAAAGGCACAAGATCACACAATTGGGGTGCACCATTAGAATTGTCAAAACAAGAACTCTTGAAAGCTTTGGGGAGCATTGGGGTGTACGCACAAAGCCCAAATCTGTTACCACCATGCGCTCCTTTCATGGGTTACAGAAAATGCCTCTACCACCGAGGTCAATCAGGTCATACCGCCAATGAGTGTGTAGCATTAGAAAGAAAGCTTACCCAATGGATTGATCAAGGGAGAATTAGCCAAATATGAGGGCCCCACTCTTTTCTGACTCATTACCAATGAAGAAATCACCCAGAAAGGATATCAAAGGCCAGGTCCTGGAGAAATGACTTTTCCAAATTTGAGGAGTCGTACTCCAGGATACATATTTACTATGCAGCGTGAAGAAGATAAGGGCGGTGCCACAAACCTACCAGGGTCACCCGTGATCCTTGAAAGAAAGAATTTGCATATATCACCATGGCCGCCCCGGTCATGACATTGAATAATGTGTGGATTTCAACCTCGAACTACAACACCTCGTAAATGAAGGCCATGTTTGGATTGTCGCAGGAAGACAAGGATAGAAAATGAAGATGAAAAAAAAACAACAATAAAAACCTGCTTAGTATGGTTGGAAAAAACATAAGTATCCCTTTACAACTTTCAATAAAATAGAGTATCCCTTTCCCTTTTTGTGTAAATGGAAACACACTGACCTGATGTCCCATTGGGGATACGTAGAAAGCCTATATAAGGCCTGGTCGGGGTAAAAAAACTAAGTTTCGAGTAGCATAGGAAAACCTTTTTTGTGTATGCCTGAGCTATGGATGGACCTGATTTTCCTTTGGTGGGATACGTAGGCAGTCTATTTAAGACTCGGTCCTTTTATAATAAAAACCTAAATCCCTCTTAGCATAGGATGGTTAGAAGCAAATCAACCATACAAATTATTTACCGCAAATCAATATTCCCAAAAGATACAAAAAGACCAAAATACCCTGGAATGTGAATCAATCGAGGATTTGAAACAAAGTACATGATTCTATGTGCTATAAACTGCAAATAACATGATATTATGTGTTTCATGCTTAAACCTAAAGCTAACTAGAAAGCTTTTGAGTTGTTTTCTCTTATAGATAGGGTTTGATTCGCTGGCACTGGTCACTCGATCAAAAGCTGTTGTAGCGTCCTTAAACCCTCAAGAAAACATGCCTGAAACTCCACCAACATAAATGCTTTAGTAGAAGGTACCCCAACAACTGACATAGTCGGAATGGCTCTGGAAGAGGCTGTCAGTCTGTTGATGAGACAATTGTCGGAAGCCAGAGAGGAAGCAGACTGCTTGAGGGCTAAGAAAGAAAATACAGCAATGCTGAGGCTAGGAGACCTCCGCCCACTTTCCCAAATCTTGATTTACCAATTCCTGATCATTTTCCTCAGACCCAGACTGGGGATACCTTTCAGACTCCACTATGCTGAAATACCACCCATGTGGGGAGCTCCTCCCACCATACCCCAGCTTTTGAAACACCAACCCCCGCAACAAACGCAAATGCTTATCAAGCCCCTCGGGCAACCAGAGTTCCAGTGACCCATCCCGTATAACCAAATGCCACTTTTCAAGATCATGTCACTCATATTGACTCTTCGCCAGAATTGGAAAACATAAAAATGTTCTTTAAAGCAAGCATAGACAAAATAGAGAAGGAGATAGGGAAGAAAATTGGCGAGCTGGAGCATGGCTCTAAGAAGAAAGAATGGTTGAGGTACTCTGACCTATGCATCCATCTAGACTTGCGTCTGCCTTATGCTTCAAAATTCCCAAATTTGATCACTTCAATGGGTCGGGCAACCCCAGAGCCCACTTGAGGGCTTACTGCGACCAGTTGGTTGAAATGGCGGAAAGAAGCTTTACTCATGAGGTTGTTTAGTCGAAGTCTATAAGGAACGGCTATGTAATGGTTTGTCTCTCAAGAAATTAGCCGATGGAAAACATGGGAAGAAATGGCAAGTTCATTCATGGAAAGATTCCGCTTCAATCTGGAAAATATGCCTGATCGCTTCTCATTGGAGAAAATTCATCAAAAATCGACTGAAACCTACAGAGAATATGCTAGTCGCTGGAGAGATGAGGCGGTGCGTGTGCAACTACCCATGACTGAAGTTGAGCTGGTAGCCGCGTTCATACGGTACCAAGAAGCCGATTGCTTTGACAAGATGATAACTATGAAAAGGAGTTCCTTTGCAGATTTAGTTGCTGTTGGGGAAGATATCGAGGATGGCCTCAAGACCAGCAAAATTGTTAGTGTACTATACAGATTATGTGCGTCTGGCGCCGCAGGTGGCAAAAAGAAAAGGGAAGATATAGCCTATGTTTTTAGAACTACTATCCTAAAAAGCCAAGGGAAAGAGATGTCCCACAAGAATTTAGAGATTTACCAATCATCTCCACCAACAACCTATATAACCACTTCACCCTAATACAACCCAATGTCTGTGTGCTACGCGCAACCCGACTACCAAGCCCCACAACCAAATTATCAAATACCCGCACAAATCAACTGAGCTCCATGATCAAATTATCGAATGTCAGCACCTAATGACCAAGCCCCACAAAACCAGACGTTCTAGAACCAGGCTCCACCAGCAAACTATGAGGCACCCCAAAAGAAACCTATGAGGGCATTCACTCCTTTGCTAGAATCAAGGAAAAGTTTATTTGCCAAGCTAAGGGATGTCGGGCGAATAAGCACCGTCCCACCAAAACCTGTTAACCCCACTAGTCGATGGTACAGGTCGGATCTCAATTGCGCCTATCATTTTAACCAAGATGGCCATGCCACTGAATATTGCATAAACCTAAGACATAAATTACAAGACATGATTGACAATCGTGAGCTCATCATAGATCCAACACCTCCAAATGTGGACACAAATCCATTCCCAAAGCATGTAGGAAACCAAATTCACATGATAGAGATAGGTGATGAATGGGATGAGAGCCCGGTGATAATTCGTCTAGATATTGAAGGATTCGAGAGCACCGTCGCCTTATTGTCATTACAAGAGCGAAAAGAAGTGATAAACCCTTTGACAAAGGGATATGGGATATCTGCCATAGCCAAAAGAGAACCTTTTGTGCTCAAATACCCCTCAACAGTCGCTTGAGTTCACAACGAGCCATTCATACTCAAAGCATCAGGATTAATCGAGAATGAGCCCTTTGTGATCAAACCACCGCACCAAATGATGATCAACAAAGATAAAGAAATAACTGTTGTGGTTCAGGGTATGACCAGGTCAGGAAGGTGTTATGCCCCAGAAGAACATGTGCTCTAAGTGCCTCATCGCAAAAACCCTCAGAAGAAATCAATAACTGAGGGTGAAGCTGAAATTTTTTGGAGACAAATGCCAATCAATGATTATTCCATTATTGAGCACCTGCATAAGACTCCTGCTAGGATATCGGTAATGTCACTACTACTCAGTTCATCCAAACATTGTTTGTCCTTGATGAAAGCCTTGGATGAAGTCCAAGTATCTGTCAGCACCACAAGCGAAACATTGGCCGAAATTGTGGGGTATGTTGTGCGAGCTCATAGGATGTCATTCTTTGACGATGAATTACCAAGGGAAGGGAAGTCCCACAATAAAGCCCTTCACATAACAGTCAATGTCGTGACAAAATTGTTCTACAAGTAATGATTGATGGGGGAGTTGGGCTGAATGTATGCTCTGTGAAGACTCTAAAGCAGCTCGGGTATGTTATTAGTAAGATCTGACAGAGTCGGACCAATGTAAAAGCTTATGATGGTGCAACCAACGACCCGATTGGAGAAATAGATTTTCACATACAAATGGGTCCCGTGGAATTCGTGGTGGAGTTTGTCATCATGGATATCATAATAAGCTAAACCTGTGGTTGGGCCGACCTTAGTTGCACACTGCTGGAGTTATAGCATCGTCATTACATCAATTTCTCAAATTCATATCGGATGATTAGGAAGTTGTGATTCATGGCAAAGGAAGTGTCCACAATTATCTAGATAACTCTGTACCAGTCATAGAGAGATCACTAATGGGTGCTGATTTTCACATTTTTGAGCTAGCCACATTCATATGCTGCCGGTCCATAAGATGGTTGCTACCACTATGATAAGGAATAGGTTTGAACCCGGGAAAGGTTTGAGAAAGAACTTACAAGTAATCAGAGAACCAGTGGGTATTAAACACGGGAAATACCGATTTGAGGTTAGATACGAGCCATGTCAGGCAGAAGAACCATTCCCTCATCTCTACTAATCCTTCACAACATGCCCGTTTGGCCACAATGGCGAAGTTCCAGAAGAGGGTTTGAGGACGCTGTTTCGGGAAGGAGAATGTGCAGCCATCATTGAAGAATGTTTTGAAACATTAGATATTCTCCTTGTTGAACCAGGAGAGATAACATGTGGATGGACTTCTACCCCGTTGGTCACTCTGCGGTAGAAAGAATGCTCATTTTCGGGAAAAACAGCAAATGTCGGCTTTGAGGCCCGGCCTATCGCCTTTTCATGTTTTCTTATTTTACGTGTTGTTTAAATAATAAGAAATGGATTGATGTTCCATTCCGAGTCAGGACCGTCATTTGTACTGCCTTTTTAAAATATTAATGAAAACGCCTCAAAGTTTGCAATGAAATGAAATTGTTTCACTTCGCCTATATAAGTATATATATAATATAACCATATATCAACGCATAATTGAGATTGCTTTTACATAATTAACAACCATGCTTTTTTGTTTTACAGTAATAATACAGAGGCCACAAATAATGTCATGAAATGTTACAAAGCAAGTGAAAATGACGATGAACAAAATGATGATCAAGGAGAAGAGACAACTGAACCGGAGGGGTTAATAGATAGCGAATAAGAATATGAGAACAGACCCACGCAAAACCTAGAAGAAACAAAAGCAGTTAATCTAGGAAGAGAGGAGTTGGTACGGGAGACTAAAATAAGTGTACACTTGACGGAAGCTGAGAACGAAGGATATCGGAGCCTACTAAAAGAGTGTGAGGATGTTTTCGCCTGGTCATACGCCGATATGCCAAGTCTGTGTACAAATATTGTTGCCCATAGGTTCCCAATCCTTAAAGGGTTCACCCCGGTAAAACAGAAAATCAGGCAGCCTAAGCCCAATGTCAGCATCCAAATAAAAGCAGAAGTAGAAAAACAGATTCAATCGGGGGTCATTGAGGTGACACCGTACCCGACATAGTTAGCAAACATAGTTCCAGTACTAAAGAAATATGGGAAAATAAGGATTTGTGTGGATTACTGTGATCTCAACCGTGCTAGTCCAAAGAATAATTTTCCACTCCCAAATATTCACATACTCATTGATAACTGCGCCAAGCATGAGGTGCATTATTTTGTGGATTGCTACGCAGGCTATCATCAGATGTTAATGGATGAAGAAAATGCTCAAAATACGACATTCATGACATCGTGGGGAGTATATCATTACCGAGTAATGCCTTTCGGACTCAAGAATGCCAGCGCTACTTACATAAGGGAAATGACCGTCGTCTTTCATGATATGATGCACAAAGAAATTGAGGTGTATGTGGATGACTTCGTCATCAAATACCGGGTAGGTGAAGACCACCTCGAACATTTACAGAGATTTCTTTGACAGACTGCGCAAGTACGATTTGAAGTTGAATCCTGCAAAATGTGCATTTGGAGTGCCTGCTGGAAAATTACTAGGGTTCATAGTCAGTCATCGGGATACCGAGTTAGATCCCACCAAGATCAAAGCAATCTAGGAGCTACCACCGCCTAGAACAAAGAAAGAGGTCATGAGCTTCTTAGGAAGGTCGAATTATATCGAACGCTTCATCGCCCAGTCCACAGTGATCATAGAACCAGTCCTAAAGCTTCTCAAGAAAGATTCTCCAACCAAATGGATAGAAGACTGTCAGAAGGCCTTTGACACCATCAAAAGATACCTATCAAATCCACCTATCTTGGTCCTGCCAAGGCCAGGAAGTTCTTTGCTGCTATAAATGTCAGTATCAGAAAATGCTTTTGGATGCATGTTAGCACAAAACGATGAAACAAGCAAGAAGGAGAGAGCCATCTATTACATCAGTAAAAAGTTCACACCTTGCGAATCCATATACTCCTTGGTGGAAAAGACGTGTTGCGCTCTGACCTGGGTATCTCAGAATTTGAGACATTATTTACCTGCCTACACGACTCATCTGATTTCAATAATAGATCCACTAAGGTACATCTTTCGCCAACCCATGCCCATAGGGAAGGTGGCCAAATGGAAAATTCTTTTAAGTGATTTCGACATCAAGTACATCACATAAAAGGCAGTCAAGGGGCAGGCATTGGCAGACCTATTGGCAGGAAGCCCGGTAGATGACAATCCAGTACCTTTATGAGCTTACTTCCAAGATGAAGAAATAATAACTATTGAAGTTGAGGAAAGTGAAGACGAATCAGGATGGAAAGTATACTTTGATGGAGTAGTCAATTTTAAGGGATCAGGAATTGGGGCCATCTTTGTTTCAGACTCAGGCCAATATTATCTAGTGGCGGCCAAGTTAAGTTTCAATTTCACTAACAACATGGATAAATATAAAGCCTGTGTATTGGGTCTATGTTTAGCTCTCGACATGGATGTGAAAGATCTTCAGGTAATTGGCGACTCGAATTTGTTAATCCATCAAGTTCGAGGAGAGTGGGTTACCAAAAACGAAAAGATCATACCATACGTCGGACTTGTGCAAAGATTGGAATATCGTTTCCATGAAGTAAAGTTTAGACATATACCAAGAAATCAAAGTGAATTCACTGATGCATTGGCAACAATAGCATCCATGACCCAGCATCCCAACAGTAGATACATTGATCCTGTCAAAATTAAAATTCAAGATCAGCCAACCCACTGTGTTTTTGTAGAAGCTAAGGCTGATGGAAAACCTTGGTATGTTGAAATTAAATTGTTCTTGGAGAAAGGAGAATATCCCGAAGGAATCACCTTAAATCAGAAGAGGACTATCAGGAAATTGGCAAATGGCTTCTTCATCAACAAGAATCTTATGTACGAAAGAACTCCAGATTTGGGATTGCTTAGGTGTGTTGATTCGTTTGAAGCCACAAAACTGATTGAAGAGGTACATGCTGGAACCTGCGGGCCTCACATGAATGGGTTCGTGCTAGCAAAGAAAATTTTGAGAACAGGTTATTACTGGATGAACATGGAAAATGGCTGCAGCAAATTTGTCCAAAAGTGCCACAAGTGTCAGATTCATGGAGACTTGATAAAATTCACTCCAACAGAACTAAATGCTATGACATCACCTTGGCCATTCGCCGCTTGGAACATGGATGTCATAGGACCAATTGAACTAGCTGCGTCAAACAAACATCATTTCATCTTGGTCACCAGAGACTACTTCACCAAGTGGGTGGAAGCAGCATCTTATTCATAGGTGACAAAGAAAGTGGTCACGAACTTAGTGCGCAACAACATCATATGCCGATTTGGCATCCCAGATAATAGTAACAAACGATGGAGCTAAACTGAATAGCCATTTGATGAGAGACATGTGTGCGTAGTTTCGGATCACCCACCGAAATTCAACCGCATATCGACCACAAATGAATAGGGCTGTAGAAGCCGCCAACAAAAACATCAAGAAAATCCTCCAAAAGATGATTGATAACTATAAAGACTGGCATGAACAATTGTCTGATGCATTGCTGGGATACTACACTACGACTAAGACTTCGACGGGAGCCACCCCATCCCTATTGGAATATGGCACTGAAGCAGTGATACCAGCCAAAGTGGAAATCCCTTCACTTTAAATAATACAAGAAGCTGAGTTGGATGATGCAGAGTGGATCCGTAAAAGATATGAGCAACTGGCTCTGATAGATGAAAAGAGGATGATTGCTGTTTCACATGGTCAACTATACCAGCAAAGAATGGCGCGTTTTTTCAACAAACGTATGAGAACTAGGGTGTTTCAAATTGGGAAATTGGTACTCAAGCGAATATTCCCCAATCAAGAAGAATACAAAGAAAAATTCGCACCAAACTGGCAAGGGCCCTATATGGTACGAAAAGTGCTATCAGGAGGAGATGCAGTACTTACTGAAATGGATAGTCAAGAGTGGCCGAAAGCAATAAATTCAGATGTCCTGCAAAAGATACTACGTGTGAAGAAGAAGAAGACAACTACAAAGATTTAGAATTTCCTTTGCTTGTAATTTTGCATTTCTCTTAAAAAAAACTGAACCCAAAATTATGTACGAACTACGCAAGGACCTGATTCCCTATACTTATAAAGGGATACGTAGGAGCTTTTCCAAGGTCGGTCACTTTTAAACCAAAAACCAAAAATTATGTAGTTTGAACAACGTTATGCCCTGATTCCCATTTGGGATACGTAGGTGCTCTTTTGAGTTTAGTGTCACCAAAAATTCCAATATGTTTACCCCGAACTATGTTTTGACCTGATTCTTGAGACGGAATACGTAGGTGCTCTTCTAAGCTCGATCATTCCAAACAAAATTCCCAATAAACCCTGAGAAACCTTAGAAGTGATTTGGCAAAAAGAGAGATAAAGGCAACCCCACAAGGAAACTGGGGCAGAATCTTTGAGAAAGATCTAAAAATTCCTCAAGCACGGCGAAATCAAGAAATGACTAGTACACATTTACACTAGGGCAAAATTTTTTAGAGGATCTCAAAAATTCGTTCGACACAACAAAAATTGAGTTGGTAGAAAGACGTGTACAAACTGGGGCAAAATTTTGGAAAGGGATTCCAAAATTTCACAAGTCAAGATCAAGAAGAAAAAGAGAGACAGGAGGTTTCACTTGGGAACAAACAAGCATGGATATTTTACACTAACACATTTTCTAGAATGTTTTACACAGGGTAGCGATGACAAGCAAAGCGAAGAAAAATTTCCAAGGATGGCGGCACAAAGAGTGCGCAACAGGGTAACGAAGTACTTCCCAAGTGAAGTTTCCATTACACTAACAAGTTTGTCCATTTTGCAGAGCACAATGATTTTTACAAAAGAAAATCTTTAAAAGACTATTGGAAGATATAATCACGGTATCAGAAGCAGGGTTTCCACTAAAAAACAACTTTTGTATCAAGGTATTGAGACCCCGGCCTAGACGTCGCATGGCTTGCCTTGATATATTGGCTGAGTGGACGTCCAAAAATAAAAAAATTTAAAATGATGCGTTGATAGCGGGATTGAATGTCGTTACTCACAATCGAGTCTAGTCCTTTTGGAAGATGTGAATCCTGTCGACAGGCGGGTATTCTTCCCCGAAGTCAAAAAAGGATGGTGTAAGTCTTGCCACCGAGGTAAACTTCATTCCTCAAAATAACGATATGGATTAAGAGACTACACGCCGAAGGGGATGAGTTGCCGTCCATATATATAGCCGAAAATAGGTAGCGTAATTCCTATCTTGATGTCCACAATCGTTGAAATACGAATGTGATTCCTACGTCAAGATTTGCGGTCACTATTGCAGTCTATTTTAAGTTAACGTAATCATGGTTCATGGATAGTGGTAGTCATGAGAAAAGGCTCCGCCTTTGAATATGCCGTGGTTAACTTGAAAATTCTGACTAAATGTTGTAATTCTGGACATAGGGGTTAGCAGTCATCATGAGAGGAATATGATATGCACTCTGATATGCAGTCTACATTTGGTTTTTTTTTTACTATTGGTGATGTTAGACCAACTGGTATACTGCAATCACCGTATGCGGATAACGGGATGTACGACACCAGATTTGGACAATCATCGCGATATGCAATCATGATGTGACTCCAAATTTTTGAGGTTAGTGGACGTAGTAAGAAACAAAAATGGCCCCGCACGAGAAAACATGGGTTTCATGATTGACATATCAAGTTACGAAAATAACAACCGGACTTGGGTGTGTAGGTTCGCAGAAATGCGGTATAGTCCGACCTAGACCCCAACAGAAGTTATCATTGAACGAGTGGAAACATCTGACGACGACGAAAAAAGAGTCAGTCGATGTATCCTGATTATTATCCAGAGTATATTATTTTTCAAAAAATATGCACAAAAACACACACTTACAAGAGAAAAGGAAGAAGACGGACAAGCATTTGCAAAAAGACGAACGTAATAGTGGAGGATGACTACAATGAAAACAAAATGGCAAAATGCCACACAGGTATGACTACATTTAAATTAAAATTTTCAAAAGACTAACACGCAGGACTCAGCATTTGGAAATGAGCTAGAAGCCATCGAAGATGGAAGCAAGAGCCGGATTCAAAACCTGCGGAGCATACGTGGAACTTTTCTTGGGCAACCAGTCAAAAATCGTGTACGAAAGTCGAGCTTTCTACACCATGGATTGGAGATCATTTCAAGCATTAACACCAATAACTCCTTTAAAAAATCACCTCTGGTTCGAATTTTCAACCGAAAATAGCCAAAGGGGTTCCCACATAAAGGGATATTCCTTTCGGGCTATCGAGTCGAACTACAATTGGCCTGATTCCCAAAGCAAGGGATATGTAGGCTACTCAAGTTTTGAGGCTCGGCCATATTCCTATAGTTATCTTGGGATATCCCAAGATAGCTTAAAGAAACTCTTTATTTCATAGTCCTCAAAAAGTCAGAACTACAAACGGCCTGAATTCTCATTTAGCCCGAGATATGTAAGAAGCCTAGAAACCAAGGTTTGGCCATACTTCCAAAATATTGCGAGAAAGGACTGTAATTTCTACTATTCAGTTAAAATTAGGTTTGTCAAATTCGTAGCTCGAGGATGGCCTTGCCATCCTTGAACTTTGAAGGGGCAATTATTGACACCTAACTTTTTGACCGCATAAAACATATATTTTTAATTTCCATATTTCCCGAGACCAAGATGGGGTGAGGATGCCCTCAGAAAATTAAAAAATCTAAAAATTCCGAGAAAATTACAAAAATAGACTGTTAGTTATTATTTTTTCATAGAAATTAACAATTACAAGAAATAACGAGTATTTACTTTCACAAACGTGATTTGAAAGGAAAATACACATCCCGTTCCATCTAGATCGGGAAGATTGTTAATTAAAACAACATATGAATTACGGTACTCTCAACTGTATTTTTCACATTTTTAAAATATTGCTCGGAACTATGTCAATATTGGGCTTGTTTTAAAAATTGTATTTTAAAAATACGTATTATAAATTTTGTCTTCGTCAAAAGTTATTTTACGAGGAAGTTTTAGATGAATACGTTTTCAAAGATTTTTTTTTTTTTATATAAATGAGTACATTGTTTAGGAAAGGTGTTTTCATTAAAACAAGGGGCTGATTTAAACCTTTTAAAAACCTAAGGAGTTTTCTTTTTAAAAAAGGGGGAGTGGACTCTTCTACTTTCCTTGTTTAACTTCACTTCCTTCTTAAATACTCCCCCTTTATTATTCGCCCATTAACTCTTTTCTTTTTTTGCACCGCCCCTCCCCCCCGCCCCCACTCGTTTATTTCACCCCGACTTCTCCTCTCCCATTTCTCAGGCGATTTGTTTGTTTTTTAAGGTTACACCGTCGATGGTCATTTCAGGCCAATCCACCGCTGTTCCTGGCCGAATTATTTAGGGGTTTTGTTCCTTATCACGAGTCCTCATGATTCCCAGGTTCAATTTCATTAGATTTGTATTTTTCTCTACCTAATTGAATCCTATTAAGGATGTTACCCTAGGTTCTTTTGTGTTATGGTTTCCATGGGCAGTGCCGTGAGCTTTTTACCATCTTATGCTCCATAACACTTGAAGAAGGAACCTAAGGGGGAATTTCCTACGTGGGTTCATAGTTGGGTACGATTTTGGGGAATTTTATCTTGTTTTGTACTATGGTACCGTTATAGGGTGGTAATTTGTTTTATTTTTGACAAGGAATGCTATCATAATATTTTCTGATTTTTATTTGTTCTTTTCGAGTACATTTAGTTAGATTCTTAAATCTATTATTGTGACTATGTGAAAATTTGGTTGGAAAAAGTACCATTGTTACAAATGTGCTAAAAATGCGCTTTGTCCTTTAGAAAATTCGAAATTGTTTTGGATAGGGTTTTGGGAATTGGAGCAAATTTCGGTTAAGGGACTAAAATCTTTCCTTTTCTATCCCTGACAGTTTTTTTTTTTTTGCTTGCTATAAATAGATAGTTAATTGTTGGAATAAGGGTTCTCTTTTTTTGAAACATTCCGAGATATACACTTGAGCCTAGATACATACACTACTATATACAGTTTTCTCCAATAAAACGGATTCACATAAAATATTGAGTAGGAAAGTAATAACGGGACTGAACCTTCAAATTCAATTCGATTAATAACGGAAAGCTATGTACAATCTACAGATTTCCAAAGCTAGCAAACGCTAACTTTCAGTTCCATGAAATCGAAACCGCGAACGATAAATCCGAACTCCAACTTAACTTTCAAACCACACCTTTTCGAAACTAGTATTTGCTCTCTGTATTATTTTTTCTCTCCACAGGTTTTCCTCTCTCTTTTTTCTATTTTTTGTGTATTTGTGCATGTATATGTTATAGGTGTATGGGGGTATATATAGTTGTGTATGTTTTGTGTGTTGAAGTGTTTTTAGGGAGTTGGAGTCTTTTTGAGATAACCTTGGTTGAGAGTTTTAAGGATGATGGGTTGAAAAGGATTAGGATGGGGGAAGATAGGATGAGGACGTGAGGTAAGGGGTTTAGGTTGGGGTAGTTTAGGATATACTATTTTAGTTTCTTTTTGTTTATATTGGTTTTTTTAATTAAAGTTAAACAAAGATAAAAGTATAAAAATAAGAAAATTGGTTAATTATTTATAGACCAATGAAATATAGCAAAAATTAAATAGCTAGTTCATAGTAAAAGAATACTAAAATGACTAGCTTATTTATTAAACCCAAATTAGAAGAAAAATATATTTTTTGTAATTTTTCTTTCCTTTCATTTTTTGAAAGAAAAACAAGACTTATCCTAAAATGTGACTCTATTTTTGAAGATTTCAATTTTTAAAATAAAAGTTACTAAAAATGAAATAAAAAATAAAAATATTTAATTAAACCTAAAGGAAATATTTAAACGCTAAAAATGGTGTAAAAACTTATGTCGGTCAAAAATTAGGTGTTCACAACGGCGACGTCCCGCAATCTATATGACGTTAAATCCACTGACTCAGTATCAGAAGCTTGTATAATCCTCAGCCTCCTCAACATCTCATCTATAAAACCTTGCGCGTCTTCCTCCTGCTTTTACCCGAAAAATTTCGGCGGGTTCAAACTCATAAAATCACGAGCTCTAGTGCTAGTGGATCTGTCACCCGAACCTGCACTCTGTCGTTGAGCCTGGGCGGCAACTAGTTGTGTCAACAACTGAATGGCCTCGATCATCTGTTGACCCGAATCACCCGGTGAGGGACTGGAGGTACTGGAGCTGGAGCTGGAGCCCTTTCATGCTCCTCCGAAGCAGGCCGAGTGTGAGAGGTGCAAGATGGAGCCTCATTATGAGACTCCCCTCCTCTATATATACTAGTTGCTCCTGTTCAATCCGCCTTCCTACCGCAGTCTTACCCTTCGAGGCGGTTGTTGCTATTCTCTTTACCGGCAATGCTGAAATCATAATGCACAATTAGGGAAAGGAAATCTTATAATATGGCTCTATCGCATGATATACTAAGCAGAAAGACAGTCATTTTTCCTAAATGCCCCATAGCCTCTTGTTTATAGGTGCGGCGCGCTTCATACCCATAAACGAGACTCTGCTGGATATGGCTAGTAGACACACCTTAGGACGGAACTGCTCTGATACCACTTTTGTCACGACTCAGCCTGTGGGCCATGACGAGTACCCGAGGCTGACTACCGAGCACCACTCATCATGCTATCCATCATAGCCAACCTGTACACACATGATCACCAAGGAAATACATATATATATATATATATATATATATATATATATATATATATATATATATATATATATATATATATATATATATATATATATATATATATATATATATATATATATATATATGCATAAGCCCTAACGGCTGCAAAATGAGAAACAACAATATATACTGTGGAGATCACTAGACACATACTACCCACACATATGTGTGTACAAGACTCTAATTGGAATACTGAACATAAGGACGGGACAGGACCCCGCCACACCCGAATGTGTACACAAAAGAATATAAATCAAAACTCAACTTCCGGAGTAGGGTAGTGCTCCTCGCAAGCTGATCTGGCTCCTAAGAATCTGGACCGTCCACCTGTCTACCTGAGGGCAAGAACACAGCGTTTAAAGAGAAAAGGACGTCAGTACGAACATTGTACTGAGTATGTAAGGCATACATAGTAACATAATAAAGGAATATAGGAACCATAAGAAGGAAAAATTACTGTAACTGCTTGCCTCTTGAGGTGGAATCATGCATGCTAACTTATCAATAACAACATCCTGTCATGCATGCATATGTAAACTGTCACGACCCAACCGGAGGGCCACGGGCACCCGGTGCTAGCCCACCTGGGCACCTCATAACATACCTTTACATTTACATCTAGGTGAGCCGCATTTTTAAATCATACTATTTCCAATTGGGCAACAATACATAAATACATATCACCATTAATAGCAATGCCCATAGCACTATACATAAGCCGACGAGGCTAATAAAATGACATCTAAAATATAGGCCGACAAGGCCAAACACAACTAACCATATACATATGTCTACGAGCCTCAAATGAGAGTATGTCATAACATATAGGCGGCATAGGACCCCGCTATACCCATAGATATGTACACAAAAGAATCAATACCAAAAGCTATAGCTCCGAATGAAATGGAGCTCCGCTATGTAGTCCCTGAGAAATATAGCTATGGATCAAGCTTGTCTCCCTGGCCACCTGCGAGCATGACGCAGCGTCCACAAACAAAAGGACGTCAGTACGAAGAATGTACTGAGTATGTAAAGCATGATCAATACCATTATAGAAGCATAATAAGAAACATAAGAAACAGCATAGGATGGGAAATAGTAGTATCATCGTCATAAGCACTTAATTGCTTTTCATAGGGACTTTCCATTTCTAATGCGAGATTGTGTACATACATCCATATTCGTATCCGTGCTCATTTACATTTCATATCCATAGTTGTATTCATATACATATTCTTATTTGTATTCGTGTCATATTCGTATTCATACTCATATCTATATCATATACATATCCATATCATATACATAGCATACCCGACCACGAAGGTTCAGTGTTTCACGTACCCGACCATGGCTAGGCTCGGTTATCATACATACCTGGCCAACCAAGGCTTCATGGTTACACATACCTGGCCCTACCAAGGCATCAGGGTTATCCGTACCCAACTGCAGAGGTAAGCACGCGTTACATAAATATATACATTCTACCCGGCCTTATAAGCTCGGGCTTCCATAATAGTCATACATAGACACATATACATAATAGCTCATAAGCATCTTTAGCATCATTACTATTATCATCGTCGTCATTATTGTTACTATTATCGTTGTTCATTACATCAATCCTTATAGGCTTGCTCGTCATATGAGGAATCTAGTACAATCGTAAAATATCGGGAATCATGAGCTTAGTAGCTTTTGAAGATAGAATCATTTGAAGGACATCATAGGCTCATAGAAGAATAGATATTTGGCCAAAGAACCATGCCTTATGAAAGAAGGGTTAGCCTTACATACCTTTCCGTTCAACTATTCTATCACTTGCACGTTCCCCTTCAATGTTCACGTTTCTACCTTCATTAGAGTAATACTATCATTAGAAAATCGATAGCTAGCATACATGAATAAAGCTAGAGAAAATTGGACAGCATATCCTTTGTTTATATGACTTCCTCCATATCATATATCAACTCCCAAACATCAATAATACATTCACAACATCATAACAATAGTCTTTATTCATCCTACATTATCCATATTTCTCAATTCACTTCAAGTCACCCATATCCATGGTCATAGCACACTATTACATTCACTCACATAAAATGTCTATCCCATGTTCTCAATATCATTTATAAAATGATTATATTCATAACATATCAAGAATCATTACTCAACCCAAGCTATTACTCAAAAATGACACTATTCCTACATTCATGACCCATTTTCTATCTCCTTCTACAATTCAAGTGTTTCAACTTCTCAATACCTTAAATAACATTGAAAGATCATAAAACTTACCTTAGATGTTGTAGGAATAAGCTTTGGGTGGAAATACTTCACTTGAGCCAAAACCCTAGTTCATCTCCAATGAAATTTCTTGGCTAGGATGACCTTTAATGAGTTTCTTACAATTGGTTTTCTTAGTTTGAAGAAGTTGATCAAAATTTTCTCTTGTGTTCTTGTAGATGAAGAGTGGAGAGGGTTTCTAGAAAGTTCTTGAAGTGTTGGATGAAAAATGAAATAATGACTTGGTCACTTTTTAATAACGTGAAATCTGATCTGTCGGGCAAATTATACGGACACTTATACGGTCTGTATAAGTGACCGTGAAATTGCCCCTTCTTCCACTTGATTCTGTGTCCATTATATGGTACATTTATACGGTCCGTATAAGTGACCGTGAAATTGCCTCTTCCACATCTCGCCTCTGTGACAATTATACGGCACATTATACGGGCCGTATAACTTTATACCGGCCGTATAAGTGACCGTATAATATCACTAGTGAGGGACTTCACTGTGACAATCCTGCGGTCCTATACGGACCGTATAATCGACCGTATAACTCATCTTTTAACTGATCTTGTTCTTGTCACTTGGTTTGATCTCCAATCCTTATGGAACCTTCTTGACAGTTTTTTATCACCTCATTAACAATCTAAGGGACGTTATAATTCTTCTCCAAGACCCTATTAAATCATCATTAACTTGTTACTCGTAAATCCTTTTTGATACATAACATATACCTTGCCTTTCCTCGGCAGCTTTCTTCCCTTATCTCGAATGTCTTAGAAATCATAATTAGGGTCATCAAATGTCATTCCTCATGCATTGAAATACCGTATATTCCGTGCTCTTCGTTAGTCTATTCACTGTGCATCAACGGAATATTTTTTGAGGTGTAACATTCTTTCCCCCTTAAGAACATTCGTCCTCGAATGTTAAGTTCTCGGGGATTCTATAAAAATTTCGCCAGAGTTTCCTCTGTAATATGGCACTACTGTCCTGTCACAACATCCCATAATAACAACGCCTCACAGGGCCACAGCATAATAGCAACAGAGTTTGGCCACACACGACCTAAAAGCATAAAAGGAAAACATACATACCTTATAATCTTGATGTCTCGTCTTGGACTTCTTCTTGGGGCTGAAATAAATGCGGGTATTTGGACTTCATATTTTCTTCCGCTTCCCATGTCATTTCTTCTCGGTTGTTGATTCTCCACAAAACCTTAACTGAGGCTACTTCTTTGTTTCTAAGTCTTCGTACTTGCCTATCTAATATGGCAATAGGTTCTTCCTCATAAGTTAACTTTTCTGTCACTTGTACATCGTTTACTGGCACGATCCTAGTAGGATATCCAACACATCTACAAAGCATCGAGACATGGAAAACTGGGTGAATTGACTCCAAATCAGGAGGTAAATATAACTTATGGGCCACTTTGCCTACCTTACGCACAATCTCATAAGGCCCAATATATCGGGGACTGAGCTTCCCCTTTTTGCCAAATCACATTACACCCTTCATTGGTGACACTGTCAAGAATACCCAATCTTTCACTTGGAACTCTAATTCCCTTTGACGATTATCCGCATAGGACTTTTGATGACTTTGGGCTGCTAATAACCGATCTTGTATGAGCTTAACTTTCTCTATGGCTTGCTGGACTAAGTCTGGCCCTATCAATTTAGTCTCTCCTACCTTGAACCACCCAATTGGGGATCTACACTTTCGCCTATATAAAGCCTCATACTGTGCTATTTGAATGCTAGAATGATAACTATTATTATAAGCCAATTCAATAAGTGGTAAGTGATCATCCCAATTACCTCCAAAATCTATCATACATGCCCGTAACATATCCTCAAGAGTCTGAATGGTGCGTTCAGCTTGTCCATCAGTCTGCGGGTGAAATGTCGTGCTAAGGCTCACTTGAGTCCCTAAACCCTCTTGAAAGGACTTCCAAAAATTAGCTGTAAACTGAGTTCCTCTATCTGAGATAATAGATGCTGGGACACCATGGAGTCGCACTATTTCTTTAACATAAAGCTTTGCATAATCTTCTGCCACATATGTCGTTCTAACTGGTAAGAAATAAGCTGACTTCCTGAGGCTATCCACAATCACCCATATAGAATCATACTTATGTCGAGAACAGGGTAAACCTGTAATGAAATCCATGTTAATCACTTCCCACTTCCAAGTTGAAATTTCTATAGCTTGCAATAATCCGCCCGGCATTTAGTGCTCAATTTTCACTTGTTGACAGTTGGGACATTGAGCTACGAATTCCACTATATCTTTCTTCATTCCATTCCACCAATATATAGTTTTAAGATCATGGTACATTTTCGTTGCTCCGGGTGGACAGAATAACGGGAACAGTGAGCTTCTCTCAATATTTGGTGGCGTAAACTTGCCACATCAGGAACACATAATCTGCCTCGGCATCA
The DNA here is from genome assembly GCF_019175385.1 of Lycium barbarum. Classification (NCBI taxonomy): domain Eukaryota; kingdom Viridiplantae; phylum Streptophyta; class Magnoliopsida; order Solanales; family Solanaceae; genus Lycium; species Lycium barbarum. Next base: position 19,696,322 of record NC_083342.1, read on the forward strand.
GAGAACTCCATCGGCTGCAACAATGTGCCCCAAAAATGTCACTGAGTTCAACCAAAACTCACACTTAGAAAATTTGGCAAACAACTCACACTTAGAAAATTTGGAAAACAACTCTCGAGTCTAAAGAACTCTAAGGACAGTACACAAATGATCCGTGTGTTCTGCCTCAGATCTGGAATACACCAAGATGTCATCGATGAATACAATCACAAATAGATCTAAGAAGGGCCTGAACACATCGTTCATCAAATCCATAAATACTGTCGGTGCATTAGTTAGTCCGAATGACATCACCCGGAACTCAAAATGGCTATATCTTGTTCCGAAGGCTGTCTTAGGGATATCTTTCTCCCTAACTCTCACTTGATGATACCCGGACCTAAAATCTATCTTTGAAAGCCATTTGGCACCTTGTAATTGATCGAACAATTCATCAATCCTCGGAAAAGGATATTTATTCTTAATCGTCACCTTATTCAATTGCCGATAGTCAATGCACATTCTCAAGGAGCCATCTTTTTTTCAGACAAACAATACGGGTGCTCCCCACGGGGATGAACTAGGCCTAATAAAGCCTTTCTCAAGCAAGTCTTTCAATTGCTCCTTCAACTCTTTCAATTGTGCGAGAGCCATTCTATAAGGAGGGATAGATATAGGCTTGGTGTCTGGCAACACCTCAATAGAAAAATCAATCTCCCGCTCAGGAGTAAGGCCTGGAAGCTCTTCCAGGAATACATCCGAAAACTCATTTACTACAGGAACTGATTGAAGTGTCGGCGGTTCAGCTTCTACATCTTGAACCCGAACTAGATGATAAATGCACCCTTTTGTGATCATTTTCCTTGCCTTTAGATAGGAAATAAAACTACCTTTTGGTGATGCAGTATTCCCTTTCCATTCTAAAACTGGTTCTCGCAGAAATTGGAAACGAACCATTTTCATTCTACAATCAACTTTGGCATAGCAAGAAGCCAACCAATCCATGCCCATAATAACATCAAAATCTACCATTTTTAGCTCATGCAAGTCAATCATAGTATGACGGTCACAAATCACAACTATGCAATTTCTATATACTCGGCTAGCTACTACCGATTCACCAACGGGTGTAGACACCTCAAAAGGTTCGATCGACTCCGGTTTGACTCTAAACTGAACCGCAATATTCGGAGTAACATATGACATTGTGGAGCCCGGATCTATCAAAGCATATACATCATGAGAAAATACCGATAATATACCTGTGACAACATCAGGAGAAGACTCAAGATCTTAGCGTCCAGCCAAAGAATAAATACGGTGTTGAGGACCGCTAGAACTGGGGACTCTCCTTCTGCCTCTACCATGGCCAACTGGCGCATGTGAACCTGGCCCTATAGGGCGTACTGATGATGAACATCCGGCTACCGACCCTGAAGGCTGGGTCCTACCTCTACCACCAACTGAGGGGCAATCACACATAATATGGCATGGTCGATCATATTAATAGCAAACCTCTGAACCCAATCGGCATGGACCCCAATGTAACTTCCCACACTGGGAACATCGTGGCACGGGTGGCCTCACCTGACCCAAATTACCTCTGAACTGAGATCCCGAAAAGCTCTGACTCGGCCCGGAACGAGTAGATCTATCAAATCTTTGGCCTGAAAATCGTGGAGGCGCACTAGTCATAGAATGGCCTGAATGCCTCAAAAACTGCTGTTTCTGCCCGCCTTAAAACTCACTCATCGGACCCGAAGATCTAGCCCTCTTGCTATGTCCCCTATCATGCTCACGCTCACTTCTTTGTTGTTGTAGGCTTTCTTCTAAATTTTTAGCATGGGCCTGAATGCGTGAAATATCCATATTGTCCTGAAGGGATGCAGTCAAGCACCTATCCATCAAATGTGGCCTTAGGCCTTTCACAAATCGGTGCACTCGGTTACCCATATCCGCTACCATAGACGAAGCATACCTAGCCAAAGAATTGAAGCGGAGACTATACTCTAAAGCACTCATGCTACCTTGTCTCAAATTCAAGAACTTATCGGCTCTAGCTCACTGAACCTCTGGAGGCAAATAATGTCGGAGGAAAGAAACTATAAATTCTTGCCAGACCGGGGGAGGTGCATTGGCTCCCTGTGAAACCATCCAAACCGTGTACCAATGAACCGCAACATCCCTCAATCTATAGGATGCTAACTCCACCGATTCGGTGTCCGAAGCATGTATCAACCGAAGCGTCCTCAACATTCCATCAATAAAATTCTGGGGGTCCTCATCCGGCTTTGATCCAAAGAATTCCGGAGGATTCAAGCTAATGAAATCACGGGCCTTTGCACGAACAGCCCTATCACCTTGCCCTGTACTTTGTCGCTGAGTCTGGGCAGAAACCAATTGAGTAAGAAAATGAATGGCCTCTTTTACATCTTGGCCTAAAGCATTCGGTGGAGGGGCCGCAGGTGCTGGAGCTGGGGCTGAGGCTCCCTCACGCTCCTCAGAAATAGGCATTGACTGGGAGGACTGAGATTGAGCCGCATTCTGGGACTCACTTTCCTCTGCAACTGTTGGCGGTGCTCTTTCAGCCCGCTTTTCTGCCGCTGCCATGCCCTTTTAGGCTGTCGTAGCCTTTCTCTTTACAAGCATCTCTGAAATACATAATGCAACGTTAAGAAAAAAGAAGTTCTTATGTCATAGCTCTATCGCACGATCTTATGAAAAAAGAAGGTCATTCATTCCTAAAATGCCCGCAGCCTCTTGTTTATAAGTGTGGCATGCAACATACCCATAACCAAGACTCTACTGGACGCGGCTTGTAGACACACCCTAGGAAAGAACTGCTCTGATACAACTTTTGTCACAACTCAACCGGAGGGCCGCGACGGGCACCTGGTCCTACCCCACCCGGGCACCTCTTAACATACCTTTACATTTACATCTAGGTGAGCCACATTTTTAAATCATACTTTTTCCATTTGGGCAACAATAAATATATACATATCACCATTAATATCAATGCCCATAGCAATATACATAAGCCGACGAGGCTAAGAAAATGACATCTAAAATATAGGCCGACATGGCCAAACACAACTAACCATATACACATGTCTACGAGCCTCTAAGGAGAGTATGTCATAACATATAGGCGGGATAGTACCTCGCTATGCCCATAGATATGTACACAAAAGAATCAATACCAAAAGCTATAGCTCCGAATGAAATGGAGCTCCGCTATGTAGTCCCTGAGAAATATAGTTATGGATCAAGCCTGTCTCCCTGGCCACCTATGGGCAGGACGCAGCGTCCACAAATAAAAGGACGTCAGTACGAAGAATGTACTGAGTATGTAAAGCATGATCAATACCATTATAGAAGCATAATAAGCAACATAATAAATAGTATAAGATGGGAGATAGTAGTATCATCGTCATAAGCACTTACTTGCTTTTCATAGGGACTTTCCATTTCTAATGCGAGATTGTGTACATACATCCGTATCCGTGCTCATTTACATTTCGTATCTATAGTCATTTTCATATACATATTCTTATTCATATTCGTGTCATATTCGTATTCATACTCATATCTATATCATATACATAGCCATATCATATACACAACATTTGCATAGTATACCCGACCATGAAGGTTCAGTGTTTCACGTACCCGACCATGGCTAGGCTCAGTTATCATACATACCTGGCCAACCAAGGCTTCAGGGTTACACATACCTGGCCCAACCAAGGATTCAGGTTTATCCGTACCCAACTGCAGAGGTGCGCGCGCGTTACATAAATATATACATTCTACCCGGCCTTATAAGCTCGGGGTTCCAAAATAGTCATACATAGACACATATACATAATAGCTCATAAGCATCTTTAGCATCATTACTATTATCATCGTCATCATTATTATCACTATTATCGTCGTTCATTACATCTCTCCTTATAGGCTTACTCGTCATATGAGGAATCTAGTACAATCGTAAAATATCGGGAATCATGAGCTTAGTAGCTTTTGAAGATAGAATCATTTGAAAGACATCATAGGCTCATAGAAGAATAGATATTTGGCAAAATAACCATGCCTTATGAAAGAAAGGTTAGCCTTACATACCTTTCCGTTCAACTATTCTATCACTTGCACGTTCCCCTTCAATGCTCACGTTTCTACCTTCATTAGAGTTATACTATCATTAGAAAATTGACAGCTAGCATACATGACTAAAGCTAGAGAAAACTGGACAGCATCTCCTTTGTTTATATGACTTCCTCCATATCATATATCAACTCCCAAACATCAATAATACATTCATAACATCATAAAAATAGTCTTCATTCATCCTACATTATCCATATTTCTCAATTCACTTTAAGTCACCTATATCCATGGTCATAGCACACTATTACATTCACTCACATACAATGTATATCCCATGTTCTCAATATCATTTATAAAATGATTATATTCATAACATATCAAGAATCATTACTCAACCCAAGCTTTTACTAAAAAATGACACTATTCCCACATTCATGACCCATTTTCTATCTCCTTCTACAATTCAAGTGTTTCAACTTCTCAATACCTTAAATAACATGGAAAGATCATAAAACTTACCTTAGACGTTGTAGGAATAAGCTTTGGGTGGAAATACTTCACTTGAGCCAAAACCCTAGTTCATCTCCAATGAAATTTCTTGGCTTGGATGACCTTTAATGAGTTTCTTACACTTGGTTTTCTTAGTTTGAAGAAGTTGATCAAAATTTTCTCTTGTGTTCTTGTAGATGAAGAGTGTAGAGGGTTGCTATAAAGTTATTGAAGTGTTGGATGAAAAATGAAATTAAATAATGACTTGGTCCCTTTTTAATAACGTGAAATCTGATCTGTCGGGCAAATTATGCGGACACTTATACGGTCCGTATAAACTTATACGGTCCGTATAAGTGACCATGAAATTGCCCCTTCTTCCACTCGATTCTGTGTCAATTATACGGTACATTTATACGGGTCGTATAATTTTTTACGGTCCGTATAAGTGACCGTGAAATTGCCTCTTCAACATCTCCCCTCTGTGACTATTATACGACACATTATACGGGCCGTACAACTTTATACGGTCCGTATAAGTGACCGTATAATATCACCAGTGAGGGACTTCACTGTGACAATCCTGCGGTCCATTATACGGGCCGTATAACATTATACAGATCGTATAATCGACCGTATAACTCATTTTTTCACTGATCTTGTTCTTGTCACTTGGTTTGATCTCCAATCTTTATGGAACCTTCTTGACACTTGTTTATAACCTCATTAACAATATAGGGGACGTTGTAATTCTTCTCCAAGACGTTATTAAATCATCATTAACTTGTTACTCATAAATCCTTTTCGATACATAACATATACCTTGCCTTTCCTCGGCACCTTTCTTCCCTTATCTCGAATGTCTTTGAAATCTTAATTAAGGTCATCAAATGTCATTCCCCACTCATTGAAATACTGTATATTTTGTGCTCTTCGTTAGTCTATTCACTATGCATCAACAAAAAAAATTCCGAGGTGTAACATAAACTGCCCGACCATATCGGTACCGTGTGATCATCATTAGCCAGCGTCAGGGGTAAAAATCTCAAGCCGCCCACTAGTGGTGTCTGCCCATGCAATCTAGACATGGTGTAATCATCATCATAGCTGCCCATTACGCCTGTCATAGTGGTGACTGCCCGGCCATATTGGCGCGGTGTAATCATACATATACATCATGTGAGGCATGCATGGGAGCTCAAGTAAAAGCTATAAGTCTATCGGAGTGACGTAAGGTCCGATTACCTTATGGAATAATCATCATCGCTAAGCCTCACCTTGGAAGAACTAATATCATGAGGTGAGACGACAACAAGAAATAGCATCAATGAGCCCTCATGAAAGCATCATTATCCTCATTATTTTCATAGAGCATATCCCATCACTATCTCGTAGGAAACTTTTAATACTCTTTAGCTTTCGTCTTTAGCTTCCATTCTTTGGGATGTAGGAAGGTCATGGGAGTTACTGGAAAGAAATCACAGTATATAAGAATCATGTCTTTGAAGGAAGGGCTAGCCTTACAAACCTTTACGTCGCTATATCTCTATCGATTAATTGCTTCCCTCCAATACTCACAATTCTACATTCAAGAGAATTTGTACTCAGATTAGATAACCGGAAACATCTATAGGACACCCATGATAACATAATCAATAAATTCTTCAAGTTACACATTGTTTACTTCTTAAATCCACCTTCAAGGTCATCCATAACCATACCTCAATATTACAACATCAGTTTCATTCCCATATAATACTCCTTTAACATCATTTGTATTATTCAACACAAGATTGTACTCATAACATGTCAAGAACTATTATTCAAGAGTATCACTATTTCCATATTTGTACTCCATGTTCTCCTCCCTTCCATAATCCAAGTCTTTTGACCTCTCAATATTCTTAATAATATGGATTGAACATAAAAATTACCTTTGATGATGTAGGAATGGACTTTGGATGTAAATACTTCACTTGGAGAAAATCCCACTTCAACGCCAAAGAGATTCTTGGTTTCCACAAACCCTAGAGAGTACTCTTGCACTTGATTCTTCTAATTCTTGGTGTTTACTCCTTGATTTCCCTTGGATATATTATAATATAATGAGAAAATTTTTCTAGTACCTTCAAGACTTGGAGAGAGAATGAAATCTGAAAACTTGGCTTGTAACTCATCTATTTATAGCTGGAACTAGAAAGTTCCAGATAAGCGGTTCGACGAGTGGGTCGACGGCCCGTCGATGAGTCGACGACCCATCGACAGTGAATGGTGTCTGGAAAATTTTCTTGATTCAGTTCAGATTTTGATGATTCGATTTGTTCAACTTCTAACCCCGAAAATCACCAGGAATACCTGCCGATACGCTGTGTTCGATATTCTCTGCTTTAAGTATGTCCCACAGGCTTCCTTCGCTTACCTCAAATGTCTTTGGAATCTTAATTAAAATCATTGAACCTCACCTTTTACTAGCAGGGATATCATATACACCTTATCTTACATGAAATTTTTTGATGTGTGACACTCTCCCCCCCTTAGGAACATTCGTCCTCGAATGTTAAGTTCTTGGGAATTCTACTGAAATGTTGCTAGAGTTTTCCCTGTAATATGGCACTACCACTTGTCCCAACAACCCACAATAACATCGCCTCACAGGGCTACAACACAAATGGTAAGAAGATATGGCCATACACGACCAAATGTATTTAAAATAAAGCATTACATACCTTATGACAATGGCGTTTCATCTTGAATCTCTTCCGGGGGTGGAAACAAATGTGGATACTTGGACTTCATGTTTTTTTCTGCTTCCTAAGTCATTTCCTCTCAATTATTGTTTCTTCACAAGACCTTAACCGAGGCTACCTCTTTATTCCTAAGCTTCCGTACTTGCCAATATAGTACGGCAATGGGTACCTCTTCATAAGCCAACTTATCCGTAACTCGAATATCCTTCACTGGTACGATTCTAGCTAGATCTTCAACACATTTGCGGAGCATTGACACGTAAAAAACTGGGTGGACTGATTCAATTTCTGGAGGTAAATCTAGTTCATAAGCTACTTGGCCGATCCTGCGGATTATCTTATAGGGTCCAATATATCGAGGACTCAATTTTCTCTTCTTGCCAAATCTAATCACACCTTTCATCGGTGATACCTTCAGGAATACCCAATCATCGACTTGGAATTCTAAGTCTCACCGATGGTTGTCCGCGTCAGATTTCTGACGACTTTGGGCTGTCAACAATCGATCTCGGATAATCTTGATCTTTTCCACCGCTTGTTGGACCAACTCCTGACCTATTAATTATACCTCTCCTACTTTGAACCACCCAATTTGTGACCTACAATTTCTTCCATACGGAGCTTCATACTGGACCATCTGAATATTAGTATGATAGCTGTTGTTGTATGAAAATTCAATAAAAGGTAAGTGATCATCCCAGATACCTCCGAAATCTAGTACACATGCTCGTAACATATCTTCCAAAGTCTGAATGTTACGTTCGGCTTGTCCATCCGTTTGTGGATGAAATGCTGTATTGAGTTTAACTTGAGTTCCCAAACCTTCTTGAAAAGACTTCCAGAATTTAGCAGCAAATTGTGCTCCTCTGTCAGTAATAATAGACACTGGGACAAAATGAAGTCGCACTATCTTCTTAAGATACAACCTTGCATAATCCTCTGCTGAATATGTAGTTTTGACTCGAAGAAAATGGGCTGATTTTGTAAGTCTGTCCACGATTACCCATGTAGAATCAAACTTATGCCGAGAACAAGGTAAGCCCACAATGAAATCCATGTTAATTATTTCCCATTTCCAAGTTGGAATTTTCATCGCTTGCAATAATCCTCCTGGCTTCTGATGTTCTATCTTCATTTGTTGGCAGTTGGGACACTGGGCCAAAAATTCTGCTATATCTTTCTTCATTCCATCCCACCAATACATTAACTTGAGATCGTGATACATCTTTGTTGCCCCTAGATGAATAGAATAACGGGAGTAATGAGCTTCTTCCAGAACTTGACGACGTAGTCTTGCCACATCTGGCACACACAGCCTGCCTCGATACTTGTGAACTCAATCTCCAGAGGTTTCAAATGGTGACTTCACTTTCTCAAGAAATGTATCTCTATAGTGGCTCAACTGGGGATCTTCATATTGGCACTCTTTCACTTCCATGTTTAGGGACAAAACAATTGGGTTATGCAAGGTAACTCTTGTGTCGCCCGAATCTAGTAAGCGAACTCCTAGGCTGGCAAGCTGGTGAAGCTCACGGACTAATTCTTTCTTCTCCGGAAGTGTCACGACCCAACCCCGTAGGCAGTGACTAGTGTCCGTGCTGGACACCCATACGTACCCAATAACCCAAAACTAGCATATTAGCAGAATATATCAATATAAGAGTCAATTTGGTGTTACTAGATATCGCATATGCACAGATATAGCACGTGGAAGCCGATAAGGCCATCACGGATCATAACAATCCCAGAAACATATACAGAACCCACATGCATGTCTACAGACCTCTACAGAACAAAACAGAATCATAAGACGGGACAAGGCCCCGTCGTACCCCTGAATGATATACATATGTACAATAGCAGAAGACTGCACCAAAATATAGGCTCTGGATAAAAGAGCGCTCCAAAATAGCAGAATAAGGTCCTATGCGGGCAGATCAGCAAACCAGTCGTCTGTACCTGCGCGGCATGAAAATGCAGCCCCCGAAGAAAGGGGGTCAGTACGGAATATGTACTGAATATGTAAAGCCTGAAGTACAGAAACAAGATCATACCCGGAAACAGAACGAACAGAAAAAGAATGCAGAATCCAGAATATCACATGCATATTTTCAAAACATATGAAGTGTGTACAGAGACATATGCCATATCATATCCGGCCCCCGCCAAGGGACTCGGTAGACAGAACGTGGTCACCCCCCGACGCTGGTGCCACAACACATAAGAATCAGAATAGGGGATAACCCCATAACATAGCATAACATATCCGATGGCCATATCAGATCATATCATATCAAAATAATGTACATGGCACAGCATACTCCACAACCCATGTACATGTATACCTGCCCCCTCACATCGAGGCACGGCAAACAATGCAGTGGAAGTCGCTTGAGAACATATCCTGGCCCGGTCTCAGTGTGGGAAACATTGAGGCATCTACGAATGGAGTAGTGAGAGACTAAATGCAAATAAAAATACCATATATATTTCTAGAGACTCAATGAGGCATGTCGAATGACCAATCAAAGCAATGAAATCAGACGGAATCATAGTAAGTGAATTTCGGATGTCATAATGGTTTACGGAGGCATAACCTTTCTGAGGTCGTTTCCAAGATCCAAAACGGTTTATAAGACTTAATGGAGTATAAAAAATGACTTTTATTTAGTAGTTAAAACATTTCCTTTAAAGCCGCTCAAGGACAAGTCATAAACACAAAAGGGTAAAATCGGAAATAGTCGGCCCACCTCGGGACAAACAAAGCGGTGGGCTCAAATTACGTATTTTAAATTTATGGGGTCACCTATAGAGGTACTAGGGACATTTCATAACTTTCTAAGCCATTTGTGAAAGTTTGCCTAATCCTTCCAACAAAGCATACCTAAAGGATTCAATTCTATTGAATGAAAAAGTGACAATTTCAAACGCGGATTCCGATGGACAGAATATATTCCGAGGTTCAAATCCGATGCTAGTATACCTAGGACATGCCAAAAGAAGAATCGGGATAGCTTTACATACCTTATATGCGCCTCATGCTCGTCCAATCTCCAATCCCGTTTCACCCAGAATCTACAAATGGTCACATTTACCAATTGTGAGTTTTAGATTCTACGAATTCAACTTAAATTCATATTTGTCAACCGAAATTTCGGCAGCACCTCCCCTATACATATAGCACCCCCGAGAATTCAACTCGGCCAAAACAATCAACAACAACAACACTAACAACAATCAACAATCACTATAAAGCACAATATAACATAACTAGTCATCTTCCCAACGTAATGTCATAACCTTCATTCGGACTTCGTATTTTCAAATCAACATTGACATTCTCGTATTCATTACTAATCAAAATCATTACAATACCATTCGGAAGCATTTCATATCATTTCTATAATATATACCCAAGATATACAAAATATACAAACTTTCCACCAAAGCCATAATTCATCCAAATCTTCAAATCATTAACATACTTATTCCTAAAATGTTTCCATCTTCTAAGTTCATCAACGATCATCATAGTTTGCACCTTAACAACTTAATTTCCATAATGTCATAAAATCATACGAAAACGACATAAGCTTCTATATTCCATTTCAATGCAAACTTACATCATTTTACCTTCATTTACATCGCAAGGATCACAACAACACAACTAACACACTAAACAAACTTAATTCATTTCCATTCCACCAACTCCATACCACACGGCCAAACACCACATTACTAACCTCAACTAAATTCATTCAACTTCCATTTCCAATATAAATTCCATCATAACCACAACTAGAATACCACATAAATTCAACACACTATAGGTATACACATATATACATACACGGCCACAAATATATATATATATATATATATATCCACTTTGTAAACTTCCATATTTCCATAGTTTCTACTCATTTCCATATACTACAACACAAACAAACCATCATAACATAATAACAAGGGATTAATTATTACCTTTTTCTTATATCTTCTTCACTTGTCCAAAGCGTGAGATTGAGGAAATTAATGCTCAATCTTCCAGAACAACTACACCAAGTTGTAGAGGGACCTTGACTTAGTAGGAATTCAACAAGAAAATAATTTTTTAGACAAGATTTTTGGGGGTGATTTTTCTATGGCAAGGACGAATGGCCCTTATGTTGTTGCTCTTGTTTTTCTTCTTTCTCTTCTTCCTTTGTTTCTTGAAACTTCTAGTAGATAATGACCATTTATAATTAATTAGGCACATGGAAATTAATTAAACCATGGGTTGGGCCTAGTGTTGGTCGGCCACCCCTTAAGCATTGGGCCTTAATTTTTCATTTTATTTTTGAGCCCAATTGGTCAAGATTCTTATTTTGTAATTCCCGAAACTAATTTTCAAAATTCCAATCTCGCCCTTAGCCTTCCCCGATGTCTCCACGTCAATATTTTTTTCCACGAACAACATAACACATTAACAAGAATCAAAATATTGACTTATGACCTACAAGTCACAATTTTTTCAAAATTTCCAAATATGCGGAAACACGGGATATAACATCCTCCCCTCCTTTAGAACATTCGTCCTCGAATGTTAAATTAGTCTTATAGGATCTGTAAGTACTTCGGGGGAGTTTTTCTTTTTATGATCAGCACAATTGATACACATTCATTATTGAATATAACTAAGCAAGGATTTTAGATTACCTGTGGGCATAGGGAACAAATGAGGATATTTCTTCTTCATTTCCACTTCAGCTTCCCAGGTCATCTTCTCCCGGTTATTGTTCCGCCACAGCACCTTAACGGAAGTTACATCTTTATTCCGTAATCTCCTTACCTAGCGATCCAGAATGGCTACAGGCTGCTCTTCGTATGATAGTTTCTCCGTTACCTGAATATCATCTGCTGTAAATATTCTGGAAGGGTCACCAACACACTTACGAAGCATAGATACATGAAATACCGGATGTACCGCTTCCAAATCAGATGGCAGGTCTAGTTCATAGGAAACATTCCCAATTTTCCGATAATCTGATACGGCCTAATGTAACGCGGACTAAGCTTACCCTTTCTGCCGAATCGCATTACTCCTTTCATAGGCGATACCTTCAGAAATACCCAATCACCAACCTGGAATTCCAAAGGTCAACGCCGTTTATCAGCATATGACTTCTGTCGACTCTGGGCTGCCAATAGTCGCTCTCGGATAAGTTTCACCTTATCCACCGCCTGCTGGATCATATCTGGGCCAATCAATTCTGCCTCACCAATATCAAACCAGCCGATCGGTGACCTGCATTTCCTGCCATACAAAGCCTCGTGCGGAGCCATCTGAATGTTGGAATGGTAGCTGTTATTATAAGCAAATTCAATCAATGGCAAGTGATCATCCCAGCTACCTCTGCAATCAATAACACATGCCCGCAACATATCTTCAAGCGTCTGTATAGTGCGCTCGGCCGGCCCGTCGCTCTGAGGATGAAAAGTTGTGCTCAGGCTTACCTGAGTCCCTAATCCTTCCTGAAAGGATCTCCAGAAGTTTTCCGTAAACTGGGCACCTCTGTCAGTGATAATAGATATAGGAACTCCATGAAGCTTCACTATTTCTTTAATATAAAGCCTGGCATAATCCTCGGCGGAATAAGTAGTTCTGACGGGGAGAAAATGGGTTGATTTTGTCAGCCTATCAACGATAACCCAGATGGAGTCGTACTTCCTTGGAGTGCGAGGCAAACCTGTAATTAAGTCCATATTAATGATCTCCCACTTCCATGTCGGAATTTCCATTTCTTGTAACAGACCACCCGGCTTCTGATGCTCAATTTTGACCTGCTGACAGTTTGGGCACTGGGCGACGAATTCTGCAATATCCCGTTTCATGCCATCCCACCAGTATAGGCATCTGAGATGATAGTACATCTTCGTAGACCCAGGATGAACAGAATAGCGAGGATAATGTGCCTCGCTCATAACCTTCTGCCGTAGCCCTACAATATCAGGTACACACAACTTGCCTCTGTACAGTAATGTTCCGTCCGGTGTAAACTCGAACGGAGTCTTCTCCTTCTCATGAGCCGTGTCTCTGTACCGAGCAAAAATAGGATCTTCATATTGGTGCCGCTTAATACCTTCCTTAATAGATGACTCAGAAACCCCTCGGACAGAAATCTGCGTACCTCCAGAATCGGTCAGACGAACCCCAAGATTAGCCAATTGATGAATATCACGTACTATCTCTTTCCTGTCTGGTTGTAGATCTTCCAGGCTGCCCATAGACTTGCGGCTGAGTGCATCCGCAACAACATTAGCTTTGCCCAGATGATACAGAATATCCACATCATAATCTTTTAGTAGCTCCAGCCACCGCCGCTACCGCAAATTAAGCTCTTTCTGCTTAAAAATATACTCGAGACTCTTATGATCTGTATAGATATCAACATGAACGCCATATAAATAGTGTCTCCATATCTTCAGAGCATGGATTACCGCTGCAAGCTCCAGATCGTGGGTAGGATAATTCTTTTTATGCTTTTTGAGCTGCCGGGAAGCGTAGGCTATAACTCTGCCGTGCTGCATCAATACACAGCCTAACCCCACACCAGAAGCATCACAATAAATAACATACCCGTCTGGTCCCTCTGGAAGAGTCAGAACTAGAGCTGTGGTCAATTTCTCTTTCAGCAATTGGAAGCTTCGTTCACAAGCATCAGTCCACTGGAACTTGGTTCCCTTCTGAGTTAGCCTTGTCAAAGGCGCTGAAATCGAAGCAAACCTTTCCACAAATCTTCTGTAATAGCCTGCTAATCCCAGAAAACTACGTACTTCCGTGGGCGTCGTGGGTCTAGGCCAATTCTTTACGGCTTCAATCTTCTGTGTATCCACCAGGACACCATCAGCTGAAATAATATGTCCCAAGAATGCCACTGAAGCCAGCCAGAATTCACATTTAGAGAATTTTGCATATAATTGCTGATGTCGAAGCACCCCAAGTACCGCCCTCAGATGATCTGCGTGTTGCTCCTCTGACCGAGAATAAACCAGAATATCGTCAATAAACACAATCACGAACATATCCAAGAACGACCTGAATACCCGGTTCATCAAATCCATGAATACCGCTGGAGCATTAGTCATCCCAAAAGACATCACTCTGAATTCATAATGCCCATATCGAGTCCGGAATGCTGTCTTAGGAATGTCGGTCTCACGTACCCGTACCTGGTGATAGCCTGACCGCAGATCTATCTTCGAAAAGCACTTAGCACCCTGCAACTGATCAAACAAATCATCAATTCTGGGGAGGGAGTATTTATTCTTGATGGTTACCTTATTTAGCTGCCGATAATCAATACACATACGCAGTGACCCGTCTTTCTTCCGTACAAATAATATCGGAGCTCCCCAAGGCGAAGTGCTGGGTCTGATAAAGCCTTTTTCTAATAGATCTTTCAGCTGTTCTTTCAATTCTTTTAATTCTGCAGGTGCCATTCTGTACGGGGGAATAGATATAGGCTGAGTATTTGGCAGCAAATCAATAGTAAAATCTATCTCCGGCTCCTGAGGAAGACCTGGAAGCTCATCCGGGAATACATATGCAAATTCATTAACCACTGGGACTGACTGAAGAGTCGGTGCTTCTGTCTTCAAGTCTTGTACACGAAACAGATGATAGATATACCCTTTTCTGATCATTTTCGTCGCCTTAAGGTATGAAATAAACTTACCTTTCGGCGACGCTGTATTACCTGCCCACTCTATAACTGGCTCCCCGGGAAACTGAAAACGAACCACCTTTTTCTGACAATCAACACTGGCATAACAGGAAGCTAGCCAATCCATGCCCATAATAACATCGAATTGGATCATATCTAACTCCACCAGATCTGCCTTAGTATCTCGACCACATATAATTACAGAACAGTCTTTATATACCTGTCTCGCTATAATAAAGTCCCCAATCGGTGTGGCTACTTCAAATGGCTCTATAGGTTCAGGCATTATACCAATTTTGCTAGCGACGAGAGGAGAAATATATGACAATGTAGAACCTGGATAAATCAATGCATACACAGATCGAGAGAAGACCAATAATGTACCTGTGACGACATTAGGCGATGCCTCCTGATCCTGGCGGCTGGCCAAAACATAAATGCGGTTCGAAGGACCGCTAGTACTGGGAACTCCACCACGGCCTCTGCCGCGACCTGCTGGTCCTGATGTACTCGGTCTTGTAGGGCGCATAGCCACCGAAGAAGATGATGACCCAGCGGCTGATCCGGTAGGCTGCGCTGCACCACCAAAATTACCCTTATACGGGCAATCTCTCACAGAATGGCCCTGGCGGCCACAAGAAAAACAAGCACCGGTGGCCCGGTAACACTCTCCCGGATGGTATCTGCCACAATAAGAACACTGAGGCCTGGGTGGCCTCATCTGGCCGGAACTCCTGTCTGCTCGCGAACCTGAAGCCCTGGAGCTCTGGCCTGCTCCTGAATACCCTGGGCTATCAAATCTCCGGCCTGTAACCCATGGAGGTGTACTCTGTGTCGGCTGGGAAGACTGTTTGCTGGTCTG
Organism: Lycium barbarum; assembly: GCF_019175385.1. Taxonomy (NCBI): domain Eukaryota; kingdom Viridiplantae; phylum Streptophyta; class Magnoliopsida; order Solanales; family Solanaceae; genus Lycium; species Lycium barbarum. Next base: position 19,712,215 of record NC_083342.1, read on the forward strand.
CTGCTGCTGCTGGGGCTGCCTGCTACGAAAATCCCCAGAATACCCAGCTGATCCGGCCCTCTTGGGCCGTCTCCGATCCTGACTCCGGTCGGGCTGATGTCCCCTGTGCCGGTCCTCCATGCCCTGGGCATGTGCCTGTATACGGGCAATATCCATACCGGGCTGAGCAGCCAACACCAAACAACTGTCGATCAAATAATCAGCTAGCCCCATAATATACCGGTGCATCCTGTCGGCCATAGTAGCTACCACAGCAGGTGCATATCGAGCCAATGAGTCAAACTCCAGGCTGTAGTCTCGGACACTGCGGCCTTTCTGTCTCAGCAATAAAAACCTGTCAGCCCTGGCCCGCCGTAACTCCGGAGGCAGAAAATGACCAAGAAAAGCCTCAGCAAACTCATCCCAAACTGCAGGGGCAGCACCGTCGCCTCTGGCTAACTCCCAGGACTCATACCAATTAGTTGCTACATCATACAACCGGTATGAAGCCAAATCAACTGACTCGGTCGCAGAAGCCTTAATCAAGTGTAGCGTGCGCCGCATCTTTCTGATAAAATCCTCCGGATCCTCCTCATGCTTTGTCCCGAAGAACTCTGGTGGACTACAGGTCAGGAACTCACGAGCTCTCGAACTGTCACGCCTGTCTGCACGGTCACCTCCCAATCCGTGCCACTGAACCTGCCCAGCTACCAGTCTGGTCAACAACTGGACCGCATCTCTCATAGCCCGATCCTCAGCTCCTGGCTGTGGAGCTGGAGGCTCAAGTACTGGAATCTCGGAAGCTGGTGGTGAAGCCGTCCCCCGATCCGCGGCTGCTGCAATCCCCTCTGGGTGTGGCGGTGTAGAGGAGCCCTCTGCCTGGGGCAAAGTCTCAGGAATAATATATGCACAGGCCCTGGTATTCCTCTGGGCCTGGCTAGTCTCCCCCGCTGCCACTGACTTGGCCTTCTGGGCCGTTTTCGCTTTTTTCGGAGGCATGACTGCAAATGTAACAATTCGTTAGAGAGGAATCATCCTGATAACACAGCTCTATCGCACGATCTAAGACAAGAAAGAAGGGTAATATCCTAAATGCCCTATAGCCTCCTGTTTATAGGTATGGTGCACAACACGCCGATAAACAAGACTCTACTAGACACGGTCTGTAGACACTCCGAGGACGGACCGCTCTGATACCACTTTTGTCACGACCCAACCCCGTAGGCCGTGACTAGTGTCTGTGCTGGACACCCATACGTACCCAATAACCCCAAACTAGCATATTAGCAGAATATATCAATATAAAAGTCAATTTGGCGTTACTAGATATCGCATATGCACAGATATAGCACGTGGAAGCCGATAAGGCCATCACGGATCATAACAATCCCAGAAACATATACAGAACCCACATACATGTCTACAGACCTCTACAGAACAAAACAGAATCCTAAGACGGGACAGGGCCCCGTCGTACCCCGGAATGATATACATATGTACAATAGCAGAAGACTGTACCAAAATATAGGCTCTGGATAAAAGAGTGCTCCAAAATAGCAGAATAAGGTCCTATTCGGGTAGATTAGCAAACCTGTCGTCTGTACCTGCGCGGCATGAAAACGCAGCCCCAACAATCAACAACAACAACACCAACAACAATCAACAATCACTATAAAGCACAATATAACATAACTAGTCATCTTCCCAACGTAATGTCATAACCTTCATTCCGACTTCGTATTTTCAAATCAACATTGACATTCTCGTATTCATTACTAATGAAAATCATTACAATGCCATTCGGAAGCATTTCATATAATTTCTATAATATATACCCAAGATATACAAAATATACAAACTTTCCACCAAAGCCATAATTCATCCAAATCTTCAAATCATTAACATACTTATTCCTAACATGTTTCCATCTTCTAAGTTCATCAACGATCATCATAGTTTGCACCTTAACAACTTAATTTCCATAATGTCATAAAATCATACGAAAACGACATAAGCTTCCATATTCCATTTCAATGCAAACTTACATCATTTTACCTTCATTTACATCGCAAGGATCACAACAACACAACTAACACACTAAACAAACTTAATTCATTTCCATTCCACCAACTCCATACCACACGGCCAAACACCACATTACTAACCTCAACTAAATTCATTCAACTTCCATTTCCAATATAAATTCCATCATAACCACAACTAGAATACCACATAAATTCAACACACTATAGGTATACACATATATACATACACGGCCACAAATATATATATATATATATATATATATATATATATATATATATATATATATATATATATATATATATATATATATATATATATATATATATATATCCACTTTGTAAACTTCCATATTTCCATAGTTTCTACTCATTTCCATATACTACAACACAAACAAACCATCATAACATAATAACAAGGGATTAATTCTTACCTTTTTCTTATATCTTCTTCACTTGTCCAAAGTGTGAGATTGAGGAAATTAATGCTCAATCTTCCAAAACAACTACACCAAGTTGTAGAGGGACCTTGAATTAGTAGGAATTCAACAAGAAAATAATTTTTGAGACAAGATTTTTGGGGGTGATTTTTCTATGGCAAGGCCGAATGGCCCTTATGTTGTTGCTCTTGTTTTTCTTCTTTCTCTTCTTCCTTTGTTTCTTGAAACTTCTAGTAGATAATGACCATTTATAATTAATTAGGTACATGGAAATTAATTAAACCATGGGTTGGGCCTAGTGTTGGCCGGCCACCCCTTAAGCATTGGGCCTTAATTTTTCATTTTATTTTTGAGCCCAATTGGTCAAGATTCTTATTTTGTAATTCCCGAAACTAAGTTCCAAAATTCCAATCTCGCCCTTAGCCTTCCCCGATGTCTCCACGTCAATATTTTTTTCCACGAACAACATAACACATTAACAAGAATCAAAATATTGACTTATGACCTACAAGTCACAATTATTTCAAAATTTCTGAATATGCGGAAACACGGGATATAACAGGAAGGACCTTACATAGACTACCCATTGATTTGCGGCTAAGTGCATCAGCTACTACATTCGCCTTTCCGAAGTGGTGTAAAATACTTACATCATAATCTTTCAGTAGTTCTAACTACCTCCTCTTTCGTAGGTTCAACTCCTTCTACTTGAAAATATATTGGAGGCTTTTGTGACCCGTGTAGATATCAACATGAACGCCATACAAATAGTGTTTTCACATCTTTAGTGCATGAATAATCGCAGCCAATTCGAGATCATTAGTTGGATAATTCTTCTCATGTTTCAGCAACTGCCGGGAAGCATAGGCGATGGCTTTACCGTGCTGCATCAACACGCAACCCAATCCAACACCGGAGACATCGTAATACACAACATAACCATCGGGCCCCTCTGGAAGGGTTAAAACTGGAGCTGAAGTCAACCTATCTTTCAATTTCTGAAAACTACGTTCACAGGCATCTGTCCACTACAATTTTGCTGACTTCTGAGTTAGCTTTGTTAATGGTGCTGAAATAGAAGAAAATTCTTCCACAAATCCTCTATAATAACCTACTAATCCCAAGAAGCTACGGACCTCTGTAGGCGTTGTAGCCCTTGGCCAAGTCTTCATAGCGTCAATTTTCTGAGTGTCAACTCGAATGCCGTCAGCTGCAATAATATGGCCCAGAAATGTTACCGAGTTCAGCCAAAATTCGCATTTTGAAAATTTAGTATACAATTCACGAGTCTGAAGGATTCTAAGAGCAATACGCAAGTGATCGGCATGCTCCGTTTCAGTCCGGGAATATACTAGAATATCATCAATGAACACTATCACAAATAGATCTAAGAAAGTCTTGAAAACATTGTTCATCAAATTCATGAACACCGCTGGGGCATTTGTCCACCCGAATGACATTATTCGAAATTCATAATGACCATATTTGGTTCTGAAAGCTTTCTTCGGAATTTCTCTTTCTCTAACTCTCACTTGATGAGAACCCGACCGCAGATCAATTTTGGAAAACTACTTGGCACCTTGTAATTGATCAAAAAAATCATCGATTCTCGGAAGAGGATATTCATTCTTTATCGTCACCTTGTTCAACTGTCTATAATCGATGCACATTCGTAAAGAACCAGCTTTCTTTCTCACAAATAAGACATGTGCTCCCCGTGGCGATGAACTGGGTCTAATGAATCCCTTCTCAAGCAAATCTTTCAATTGAGCATTTAGCTCTTTCAATTCTGCAGGATCCATTCTATAGGGAGGGATAGATATAGGTTTAGTATCCGGCAGCACATAGATAGCAAAATCAATCTCCCGTTCGGGTGGAAGGCCTGGGAGTTTTTCGAGAAATACATCTGGGAACTCATTCACTACCGAAACAGATTGGAGGGTTGGCAGCTTGGCTTCGGTGTCATGCACTCGGACTAAATGACAAATATAGCCCTTGGCAATCATCTTCCTCGCTTTGAGATAGGAAATAAACCTGCCTCTTGGAGATACTGTGTTACCCTTCCATTCAAGCATTGGTTCACCCGAAAATTGGAACCGAACTATTTTCATTCGACAATCCACGTTAGCATAGTACGAGGCCAACCAATCCAACATTTCCAGCTCAATCAAATCGGCTGTAGTCTGGCGATCGCATTCCACCACCATACAATTTTTGTGTACCTGTCTTGCTATTACTGGATCACCAACTGGAGTAGATACCTCGAAAGGTTTAATTGGTTCGGGTTTCACCCCAATACGGCCAGCAATATAGTGATATAAGACAACGTAGAACGCGAATCAATCAATGCATAAACATCATGAGAGAATATGGATAGTATACCTATAACCACATTCGGGGAGGACTAAAGATCCTGGCGTCCGGCTAAAGCATAAATACGGGGCTGCTGAGGGCCACTCGAATTGGGGGCTCCCTCTCGGCCTCTGCCACGGCCTATTGAAGTTGAGGGAGTCTATCCGACAGGGCGCACGCACGAAGAAGAACCTGTTACTAATCCCATAGGCTGAGCCCCAACTCTACCACCCATCGACGGACAATCACACATCATTTGCCCAACATGACCACAGGCATAACAAGCATCTGATCCTCGGTGAAACTGACCCGAATGTAATCTACCGCACTAACTGTATCGCGGTATCGGTGGTATCCTTTCACTAGAATCACCTCCTAACTGAGGACCTGCGACCCTCGAGCTCTGACCCGGACCAGAATAAATGGGGCGGTCAAATCTCCTGCCCGCGAACCGAGAAGGTGCACTAGTTGCGGACTGGCCCGAATATCTAGAATATTGTTGCTGATGACCCCCCTCTATACTCACTACTAACATTGCCAGATCTGACCCTCTTACTTTGCCCTCTATCAATGTCGCGCTCACCCCTTTGCTATTATTGCTGCTCTTCTACATTCTGGGCGTGGGCCTGGATACGGGAAATTTCCATCCCCTCCTGTAGTGAATTTGTCAGGCAATCTTTGAACAACTATGGTCCTAATCCATTCACAAATCTATGTACTCTGTCTCCCATATCGGCTACCATAATGGGAGCACACCGGGCCAATGAATTGAAACGAAAGTTATATTCCAAGCACTCATATTTCCTTACTTTAGATTTAGAAACCTATCAGCTCGGGCCCTTCGAACCTCGAGTGGCAAATAATGACGAAGGAAGGTATCTACAAATTCTTGCCAAACCGGGGAAGGTGCATTTTTCTTCCTTGAGGCTATCCAATTAATATACCATAGAACGGCGACGTCCCGCAATCTATATGACGCTAACTCCACTGACTCAGTATCGGAAGCATGTATAATCCTTAGCGTCCTCAACATCTCATTGATAAAACCTTGCGGGTCTTCATCCGGCTTTGACCCAAAAAATTTTGACGAGTTCAAACTCATAAAATCACGGGCTCTGGTGCTGGTGGCTCTGTCACCCAGCCTTGCACTCTGCCGCGGAGCCCAGGCGACAACTAGCTGTGTCAACAACTGAATGGCCTCGGTCATCTGTTGACCCGAAGCACCCGGTGGAGGGACTGGAGTTAGAGCTGGAGCCCCTTCATGCTCCTCCGAAGCAGGCGGAGTATGAGAGGTGCGAGATGGAGCCTCATTATGAAACTCACCCTTTTCAACATGTATCGACGACTCCTGTTCAACCCGCCTTCCTGCCGCAGTCTTACCCTTCTGGGCGGCTGTTGCTTTTCTCTTTACCGGCATTGCTGAAATCATAACGCACAATTAGGGAAAGGAAATCTTATAAAATAGCTCTATCGCACGATCTACTAAGAAAGAAAGACAGTTATTTTTCCTAAATGCCCCGCAGCCTCTTATTTATGGGTGTGGCGCGCTTTACACCCATAAATGAGACACTGTTGGATACGGCTCGTAGACACACCCTAGGATGGAACTGCTCTGATACCACTTTTGTCACGACCCAGTCAGTGGGCCATGACGGGTACCCGGGGCTGACTACCGAGCATCACTCATCATGCTATCCATCATACCCAACCTATACATACATAATCACCAAGGCAATACACACACACACACATATATATATATATATATGCATAAGCCCTCACGGCTGCAAAATGAGATACAACAATATACACTGGGGAGATCACCAAACACTTACTACCCACACATATTTATCTACGAGCCTCTAACTGGAATACTGAACATAAGGACGGAATAAGACCCCACTATGCCCGAATTTGCACACAAAAGAATATAAATTAAAACTGCACCTCCAGAGTAGAGAAGTGCTCCTGGCAAGCTGATCTGGCTCCTCAGAATCTGGACCGTCCACTTGTCTACCAATGGGCATGAACACAGCATTTAAATAGAAAAGGACGTCAGTACGAACATTGTACTGAGTATGTATGGCTTACATAGTAACATAACAAAGGAATATAGGAAGCATAAGAAGGAAAGATCATTGTAACTGCTTGCATCTTGAGGCGGCATCATGCATGCTAACTTATCAATAACAACATCATGTCATGCATGCATATGTAAATTGCCCAACCATATTGGTACGGTGTGATCATCATTATCCCACGTCTGGGCCTCCCGCGTCTGGGGTAAATATCTCAAGCCACCCACTAGTGGTGTCTGCCCATGCCATCTAGACATAGTGTAATCATCATCATAGCTACCCTCTACGCAGTCGTAGTGGTGACTACCCCGCCATATAGGCACGGTGCAATCATACATATACATCATGTGAGGCATGCATGAAAGCTCAAGTTAAAGCTATAACTCTATCGGAATGACGTAAGGTAGAGAACCTACGATTACCTTATGGAATAATCATCATCACTAAGCCTCACCTTGGAATAAATAATATCATAAGGTGAGATGACAACAATAAATAGCATCAATGAGCTCATAATAATAGGATTATCAAACTCATGAAAGCCTCATTATCCTCATTATTGTCATAGAGCCTATCCCATCACTATCTCGTAGAAAACTTTTAATACTCTTTAGCTTTCGTCTTTAGCTTCCATTCTTTGGGATGTAATAAGGTCATGGGAATTACCAGAATGAAATCATAGTATATAAGAATCATGCCTTGGAAGGAAGGGCTAGCCTTACATACCTTTACGTCGCTCTAGCTTTATCGATTAATTGCTTCCCTCCAATACTCACAATTCTAAATTCAAGAGAATTTGTACTAAGATTAGATAATTGGAAACATCTATAGGACACCCATGATAACATAATCAATAAATTCTTCAAGTTACGCATTGTTTACTTCTTAAATCCGCCTTCAAAGTCATGCATAACCATACCTCTATATTACAACATCATTTTAATTCTCATATAATACTCCTTTAACATCATTTGTATTATTCAACACAAGATTGTACTCATAACATGTTAAGAACTATCATTCAAGAGTATCACTATTTCCATATTTGTACCCCATATTCTCTTCCCTTCCATAATTCAAGTCTTTTAACCTCTCAGTATTCTTAATAACATGGATTTAAAATAAAACTTACCTTTGATAATGTAGGAATGGGCTTTGGATGTAAATACTTCACTTGGAGAAAACCTCACTTCAACACCCAAGAGATTCTAGGTTTCCACAAACCTTAGAGAGTACTCTTGCACTTGATTCTACTAATTCTTGGTGTTTACTTCTTGATTTCCCTTGGACATATGATAATATAATGAGAGGATTTTTCTAGAACCTTCAAGACTTGGAGAGAGAATGAAATCTGAAAATTTAGGGTGTAACTCGTCTATTTCTAGATGGAACTGGAAAGTTCCAGATAAGTGGTTCGATGAGCTGGTCGACGACCCGTTGACGTATCGATGGTCCATCGACTTGCTCCGTCGACTAACACCTGAGAATCTCTGATTGTCGAAGCATGTTGACAGTCAGGTTGTCAGTCCGGTCGACGTGTCGACGGTCCGTTGACTTGTTTCATCGACTGACGCTTGAAGGTCTGTATCTGCAGAAACATATTGACGGTGCACAGTGACGGTCCGTCAACATGTCGACGGCCCGTGGACAGTGACTGGTGTCTGCAAAATTTCCCTGATTAAGTTTAGATTTCGCTGATTCGATTTGTTCTACTTCTAACCCCGTAAATCACCAGGAATACCTGCTGGTACACTGTGTTTGATATTCTCTACCTTAACTATCTCCCACGGGCTTCCTTCTCTTACCTCAAATGTCTTTAGAATCTTAATTAGAATCATTGAGCATCACTTTTTACTAGCAGGGATATTATATACACCTTAGTTTACGTTGTCCTATTTACCGCATAACGACATGAAATTTTCTGAGGTGTAACAATTGGGTTTCTAAGATCTCTTTAAGGTAAAAATAGTTTTGAGAAATTAATCAATGAAAAAGTAAAGGGGTTTCTAGTTATGACTCACAGTTTCAGTAAGCTTGTTGTTTGTTGCAATTAGATTTTGAAATACTGAACCTATTTTGGTGTCATGATACTACTCTATTGAGTTTGAATCTTATAATAGCTTTAAACAGAAAGAACCTCCTCATTGTTGACTTGAAGTACTGTTCCATTAAAATATTATCTGATCCTTCTGAATTTTTGTGGTTTTCTCACAAGCTTGTTTTTGATGAGGTTGTTCTGTTGAGTTTTCTTGAAGTTTATCTGGTTAAAAGATGTTAGTACTCTTCAGATAGTAACTTTACTAGTTTAATATTTAAAATGGATAAACAGTGTTGTTTTTGCTCATTTGTTTATATACAAATAAAGTTTTTTCTGAAAGTTCTTTTCTTTAAAAAAAAAACAAGTTCAAAATAGAGGAAAGTTGTTGTTGTCTAGTACTTTAAAGGTCTGATTACTATAGCTTAGTTTTGAAGTTAGAACTTGCCTAAAACTAAAGATGACACACTTAGTTAACTAATATAAGAGTTAAAAGGAACTTGATAGTTGCTGTCTTAGTTATTCATAGTAATGTTCAAGTCCAAAAAATAATTAAGTGACTTAAAACCAGCGTTCATACAAGTCAAAATACTTAGTTGACTTATCTTGGTAAATCAGTTTCAAAATGGACTTAAATGTTTGAAAACTCCTGTGTAGTTTTGGTATGAAATGGATCTGTTTGACCTTATGTCACTTTGTAATACAATATTGGCTGCTTGTACTGCCTAAAGTTGCTAGACCCTTTTGCTCTACTTGACTGTCAATGGCATTACCTTTACTTGAATCTGTTTGTTATTTCATTTTTGTAGTCTGGTTCACTCACTTTTGTCCTAAGTGCTTTAAAGGTTAAATAATGGTTGTGTTGGTTGTAAACCTTAAGATGTCAATTAGTTTTATGGTATACACAGTTTAAAAGGCTCTACACTAAGGGTTAGACAATCATCCTACCATTTAACACTGCCTACTATGGTCTTTCATGTGCATTCACTTGCTAGTTTGAACAAAGAGGGGTCTGGTTTATTGCCTATCATTGTGTATTGTTACTGTGTCATCACCTATTGTCTCAAAGTGAAGCCCAGACTAGTGTGTCTCATGCTCTGCTTGTCCTCTTACTGTTTAGTTGTTTTGGAGTTATCTTATGTCATGACCCTGCCCTCTTTGTTGTCAGTTTGGTTCTGGGAATGTTTGATGTCTCTGGGATACACTAGCTTTGATTTTAAGTGTCCATTTTCCATTTTGAGAATTTGATGCCCCTTACCTGTGTGTTAATGTCTACCCATGCGTAGTCTAGCCTATCAATGTTTGTCTTTTAAGTCATAAAATACTCTTCAAGTCTACCTACTTGTTTCTTCACCTTAAGTTGACATAAGTTAATTACTCTAAAAACAAACTAAAACTTTGCATTAAAACTGAACTTCTGAGGCTGATCAACTGTTCCTAACTGTTTGGCACTAAAACTTTGAGAAAAAATGGTTTTAAAGAACCAACATTGACACTTAACATCATTGATTTTTCAACTGCACTTAAGATCATTTAACTCATGATAGGTGCGTGAATGTGTTTGATGTTGAGTCTAATATATCATGCCTGCTTTGAGGTCTCATGTGTTATCCTTATTGCTGTCTAACTTATCCCTTAAGACTACACCTCTATGGTCTTGCACTGTCTATGTGACCCCCCTTTATTTGTGAACCTTGGTTGCCTATGCTGCACTGTCTTGTTTCTCTAAGTCCTTGGCAAGATTTGCAATTTACTGTATCTTGTCATAGTGTGATTATGCCTTGAGTCTCCACTAGTGTCGACTGTTTTCATGAATTTTATCTAAAGCAGTCTTGTATGTGACTTATGTGCATTAAATCCTTTAGATCAGCCTGGATATGGAAGGGTATGCCCTTTTCTATGAGGGTTTTCCCTTCATATCCAGGTATATCATTGGTATATTTGGGTATATTTGATCCTTATACTCAGAAAAAATTGGAAAAAAAAATGAAAGTATACCAAGTGGTATATCATGTGTATCACTCTTGCAGCTCAACATTTCGGAAAAGTGGGGTAACAGGGGTGGTACATTGGTCAGCCCAAGTCCCTGGTTAGATTGAGTCAAACAAATACGGAGTGCAAATTGGAGCATACGTTGGATTAAGGACCCGAAATTGCATTTTTACTTTCTCTCTTAGGCTTGGTCAGCCCAAGTCCCTCGAACTTTTACATTTGTGCCTTTCAATTATGATTATATGAGCTTTAAATTTTAGATTTGGAACACGTCACTAAAACACTTTTATACATTAATCGACACTAATACTGTGTAAATTTGTAACTGGACTACTTTGGACTATTAACGGACTAAATCTGCCTGATTTCGGAAAACCCATGGACATAAATTGACATTTCTGGAACTTCTGGGACTGGACTGATGTAGACTATTTTGGGACTTTCTGGATTGATTTAATAGAATTGAGACTTGTGTAAAATTTGTATAAAACTTGTATAAAACTGGATAATTTAGTTAAGTAAATCATAGTTTATATACGAATACTATAGTATGTCAAAACTATTTTATATATAAAACTATTTACTATACTGAAAACGCTTTTTTCAAAATCATATTGGGTGGACTTATGTAGAGTCCTACCTAGGCTAAGAGCCTTCGGGTATTAGCCTAGGTATTCAAGTCCGAAACCCGCGTTCAATTTTGAGAAAAATTATACTTCGACGATTAAAAAATGTATTTTTGCATGTAAATGACCCTCTTTTATGGCGAAAATCTAGACTTAAGAAATTTTTTGTCAAAAAATAATTTATAATCATAAGGCACACTATAAAACCCGTAGCTAAACCGCGATTGAGCGGATCCTTAATACCGGGGTGCCTAATACCTTCCCCAGACGATCACCAGAACCCTTACCCAGATTTTGGTAGATTATGTTTCTTTTAAATAATCGTTTTAAATGAATCCTTTTCGAATCGGTTTTCCTAATTTCCTAAAAATTAGGTGGCGACTCTAAAATGTATCCTTTAGAGCACCATTAAGTAGTTGGTGGGTTTTTCCGACTTTCCCGGTACGATTCACAACTGTACTTCCCCGGGACACCTCCCTCCTTTTTTGAGGTATATGCGAGCCAATTAAACTTAGAATTCTCAACTCCCACTACAGCCATCCTCCCAAAAGGGGAGATAGTACGATAAAGTATCGAAACATAATCACATGTTGGTTTAGCGATTGAGTAAGTAAGAAGGGTTACAACGAAGCATTTCAAGGCAAATAAGATTGTGTTATCCAGATTCTACGGATGTGTGATGACTATGGAATGATATATAAATATAAATGCTAAGAGAATAGTAGCAACCTCCTAGCTAGAGGAGTTAAGAAATAGTGAGAGCTGCTAAATACATGAGGCTCAGAAAAGAATAGCTTGAAGTATAAACAAACACAAAAATGTATAGGCCCAAGAGGGTTATTCAAAATTCATGAATGAAAGGGTAAGTCAAGTCAACAACGGGAGATGATTTATGTAAAGCTCAGAAAGAGGCTAGTCAAGAGGCCGGACGAGCCGTCGGACGATACAGAAATGCACACTAAAGAATGGTTCAAGAGCCTGAAGTTTCAGTTTCGCAAGTAAATGACTGTAACTCTCAGAAGATATTTCAGACATGAGTAATGGCAAATAAGATCTAGTGTACAACACTTCCGAATTAAAAAGGGGCATGAAACCTATGACTAATGCAAACATTTAAAGGTTGTGCACAAAATTAATAGTATCAGAGTAAGGATGGAAATGGAAGTAGTTACGAATAATTATGGGCCTTTTAAGGGAGCCTGAGATTCTACAAGGATATATAATATTGTCACGACCTATTTTGCCTAAGACGTGCGGGCACTTACCTTCCCACCTTGGTATGCGAACCCTCAACCCAACAATAAATAAAGACATCAATAATGAATAAATCGAGCGGAAAATAATACAAGTTTGGAATAATAATACATAAAGTATCTATGTCTCTTAATAGAATAGGACATAATGATAAAAGAGTCTTCAAGGCAACGAACGACCATGCTCACCCTAGAAACTTGGATATAATGCTGAAGCGACCTGATACTCTGCATTCATAAAGAAATGCAGCAAGTGCAGGTCAGTACAAAACAACAGTACTAGTAGGCATCATCGGCAGACTAAGCATAGCTAACACAATCCAGATAATAAAGCAGATAAGTAGATTAACCAACAAGTTTAAATCTATGTAATCACATCCAAGTATACGTCATCGCCTAAGTAAAGCATCTAATCCCAAATGTGCCTAGTCTGAACGTATCCAATCCGAATCCAACATCACAAGTACAACACCAAAACATCTCAAAATCAAGCCATAATGCAATGCAATACAATAGTGTATGAATGCAATGAAATGCAATACAAATTATGTGTACTCCAGACAGAAATATCAACATCTCAGTAGCACAACCCAGTGTGACTCACGAAGTCTAAGTGCCACCCGTCCCGGATCTTTGCCCAACAGATAGACGGGACCCCGGATCTTTAGCCACAAGGGGTTCTGACTGGCACCACTCTGGGGGACCTGCGGAGTCCATGCACTCACTCAATCAACGATTCCGGAACTAACATCGGATATCGGCCATCTCACGTCACTCAAGTAAAACCGAGCTCAGCACATCAAAGTGTCTTATCTCAACAGTGTATCATGAAAATGAGAGTGCGTGCAATGCATGTATCAACATCAATAATCATGCTCAATATCACAAGTACCAACAATGGGTACGCCAACAATATATCCGAACCACAAATACCAACAGTGAGTATGCCAACAATATAACCGAGTCACGAGCACCAATAGTGGGTACGCCAACAATATCGAAATGGGCACACAAGGGCAAAATTGGAAAATCAGAAGCAAAATATCAAATTAAGCACTAAGTGATCAGAACCCAACCACTAATTGCTAAATTAACTCATAGATTTACCCAATTTGGAATTTGAAGCAAAACCCCAATTTAGGTATAAACCCTAAATCTTTGATTCCGAAATTCAACACTAAAAAATGGAAGATATATGATTAACAAGCTTAGATTCATCAAAATCTAACATAAACACCATCAATTTTATCATTAATAAGCCTAGGGAAAAGTTCATCAAAACCCTCTTCCAACTTCCATTACTAAGAGATTATTAAAGGAAATGGAAAATCTAAGATGATTATGATTAAAAGAAGAGCAAAGGAATTAGCAAGATTTACCTCCAAGAATATTCCCAAAATATCTCCAAGAACAGTTCCCCAAAGCTCTAATTTCGAAATGGAAATAAATGAGGGTCTAAAGGCTTTTAACATTTCATTAATTATACACACTGCCCGTCGCCCTCTTTAGCGGCACTGGGACAGCCCCAGCGGAGCCGCTTTAGCGGTCACGCTTACAATCCTTGGACCGCTCCAGCGGCACCGCTGCCGCGGTGCTGGTGCTGCCAAAGCAGGCACCAAATACCAGAAACTTACCCAAGTTTCACTATTTGATCTGATTTTTTAACTAATTCCCGAGGTCATCTGATCAAATATCATGCATATAGACACACATAAAAACACGCTACGAACGCGCTCGTGGCCTCAAAATTTCAAACGGAGGTCCTGTTGATCGAGTCAACTACCGATACCTTAATTCCAAATTACCAACCCAAGTCCCAAAATGCATCCGAGTGCATTGGGAATGGAACCAAATATACATACAAGTTCTAAATGACTATTCAGAACTCTTGAAATCGACTGATTTCCAAAAAAGGTCCGTTTACCCAAAAGTCAACTTTGGGTCTACTATTTTTCACTTAAAGCCTATATTTCACAAATGTTGCCTGAATCTGGCCTAGACACCTCAGAAAGTGTGCCAATGGTCTCCTCGGGTTAAAAATGAGCTAATCAATGCTTGGAAAAAGGGCAAAAATGTTAAAAAGAACCAACCGGATTGTTACATCAGATACCAATTGAACCGTCGCTTGTCCTCGAGCGAAGAAAAGAAGAAAGCCGGGAAATACCTGAATCAATAAAAAACTGAGGATATCGGCTACGCATGTCGGACTCGGTCTCCAAAGTAGTCTGCTCAACATGACGATGCTTCCATTGCACCTTCACAGCAGCAATCTCTTTTGACCTAAACTTCCGAACCTGCCTATCCAAGATCGCAATAGGATCCTTCTCATAAGTCAAATTCTCATCAAGAAATATAGAATCCCAATGAACAATGTCGGTACTATCGACATGGTACTTCTTCAGCATCGAAACTTGAAAAATCGGATGAACTTCTGCCAAGCCTGGCGGCAATGCCAACTCATAAGTTGCATCACCGATATGGTCAACAATCTCAAATGGACCAATATACCTGGGGCTCAAATTTCCCCTCTTACCAAACCTCATAACACCTTCATGGGTGAAACCTTCAATAGAACCTGGTCATCGATAGCAAAATTTAAATCCCGGACCTTTTGGTCCGCATACATTTTTTGTGGACTCTAAGCTGCCAAAAGCTTGGCCTGAATAACTCTCACTCTATAGGGACTCTCTCAATAGATCCGTAATCCAAGGTCGAGCCTCGAATCCATGAAACCAAACAATCAGAGACTTACATCTCCTACCATGTAAAGCCTCAAAAGGCGTCTTGCCAATACTCGAATGATAACTGTTGTTGTACGAAAACTCTATCAATGGCAAGTGCTAATCCTAATGACTGCCAAAATCAATAACACACGATCTCAATATATCCTCGAGCACCTGAACTCAGACTGGCCATCGGTCTGGGATGAAAAACTGTACTAAGATCCAATCGGGTACCCAACTCCTCATGAAACGCCCTCCAGAAATGGGAAGTGAAGCTAGTACCCCGATTAGATACAACAAAAATAAGAACCCCATGCAACCTCACAATATCCCGAATGTACATCTTCGCTAACTTCTCCGCGGTATAGAAAACTTGAACTGGAACAAAATAAGAGGACTTAGTCAACTGAGAAACTATCACCCAAATAGAATCAAACCTGCCAAGGGTCTTGGGAAGACCCATGAAAAAATTCATGGTAATTATCTCCCACTTCCACTCGGGAATGGGCATCCTCTGAAGCACCCCATCGGGTCGCTGGTGCTCACACTTTACCTGCTGACAATTCCCATAGTTAGCCACAAAATCAACTATATCTCTCTTCATCCGACGCCACAAATAATGTTGTCTCAAGTCACGGTACATCTTAGTCGCCCCCGGATGAATGGAATAGAGAGAGCTATGAGCCTCAGACAAGACCAACTAAATCAAATCACCAATACGAGGAACACACACGTCCCCTCTAATCCTCAGAATGCCCTCAGAATCAATCACGACCTCCTTGGCCTCACCTCTCAAAACTCGATCTCGAATCTTGCTTAACTGAGCATCCTTAAACTGATGAGTCCTAATTCGATCCAATAAAGACGACCTCGCCTCTATACAAGCCAAAATCCTGCTCGGGGCTGAAATATCAAGGCGAACGAAACTGTTGGCCAGAGTCGAACCTCCGTGGCCAACGGACGCTCAGAAATAATCAATCGAGCTAAACTCCCAATACTCATTGCCTTGCGACTTAAGGCATCAACCATCACATTGGCTTTCCCGGGATGATACAGAATAGAGATGTCATAGTCCATCAGGAGCTCTATCCATCGGCGCTGCCTAGAATTAAGATCTCTCTGGGTAAACACATGTTGAAGACTATAGTGATTGGTGAAAACCTCATACTGAACATCGTACAAATAATGCCTCGAAATATTCAAAGCGAAGACCAAGGCTAATAACTCTAAATCATGGGTAGGATAATTCTTCTCATAAACCTTCAACTGACGGGAAGCATAAGTTATCCGTCACGACCCGACTAGGGGCCACGACGGGCACCCGGTGCTAGCCTACCCGGGCACCCTTTAGCGTACCTTTACACTTACATCTAGGTAAGCCACATATTTAAACATACATTTCTATTCATCAATTATACTAGTCTCATTGGACAACAGTACCTTTATATCATCATTGACATCTATGCCCATATCAATGTACATAAGCCGACAAGGCTAACAAAAAGAAATCCAAAATATAGTCCGACAAGGCCAAACACATCTAACCACATACACATGTCTACGAGCCTTTAAGGAGAGTATGTCATAACATATAGGCGGGACAGGACCCCGCTATGCCCATAATTATGTACACAAAAGAATAAGTACCCAAAAGCTATAGCTCCGAACGAAGTGGAACTCTGCTATGTAGTCTCTGAGAATGTAGCTATGGATCAAGTCTGTCTCCCTAGGCACCTGCGGGCATGACGCAGCCTCCACAAATAAAAAGACTTCAGTACGAAGAATGTACTGAGTATGTAAAGCATGATCAATATCAATATAGAAGCATAATAAGCAACATGAGAATTAGCATAAGATGGGAGATAGTAGAATTATCGTCATAAGCACTTACTTGCCTTACATAGGAACTTTCCATTTCGAGTGCGTGATTGTGTACATACATCCATATCCATGTCCATATTCATGTCCAAACTCATTTACTTATCCTTATTCACATCCATATCATGTACATATTCTTATTCGTAATCGTATTATATTCGTTCTTCATACTCATTTCTATATCATATACCTACCCATAGCATATGCATATTCATGCCATACACATATCATTTACATAGCATACTCGACCACAAAGGTTCGGTGTTTCACGTACCCGACCATAGCTAGGCTCGGTGATCATACATACCTGGCCAACCAAGGCTCAGTGTTACACATACCTGGCCCTACCAAGGCTCACTGTTGTCCGTACCCAACTGCAGTGGTGCGCGTTGTTGCGTCCAAATGTACACGCAAGTATACGTAGTCGTACAAGTAATATAGCGATTTTAGAAATTGGATGTCGAACCCACAGGGAGTTATGATTAACCGTCAACTAAATTAAACTATCCAAATTAGCTATACAAGAGATGAAATTCGAAGATTGTGATTATAAACAAATTGAAGATAAAAGAGACAAATAGTGAACTTCAACATAGAAAGAGCGGGTTTTTATATTATCAATGAGACGAATGTTCCAGGGTTGCGGTTGATTCACCAATCCTGTTGAGTTTTCAAACTATTTCCCTTTAATCCAAATTGTCGACGATTTCTAATTTACCGGATTATTAACTCTCGTAGTATTCTCCCGAACTACTACACGCCTATTCAAAATAGTTCACCGCCTATATTCCTATGGCATTGACTTGTTAAGAACGCAATTCGTTTATGGAATTTAATTGAACGCGGCGCCTAGGTATATTCCTATCCTAGCCACAAATCCTAACCCAACATTAGGGATAATCAGATCACGCCCTCTTTAATCCTTCTCTAATCTAACAACATCTTTCCCAAGCATGTATATTAGATAGTCGATAGAACCTAACTGTTGGCCAAACAATCAAGCAATTATAAACAGAGTTAAAGAAGCAATCAAACTCAACAACTCATATTAAGATAAGAAATAATCACCAAACATCAATAATCATGGTTTACCACAACCCTAGAACAAGAAGTTTAGCTCCACATAGACATGGAGGAAAAGCAACAAATCATTCAAAGAAAATATACAAACTAGTAATAAGGAGAAGAAAAGATAAAACCCAATAATCACCGGCCTCCACGGCGCCTCCTACTCTCTCTAGGTCAAAAGTCATCTATTCTAATGTAAAAACGGCTATTTATAAGCTAGGGCAAATATCAGATAAGTGGGCCCAGTCCCGATCTAAATAGGACAACTGACGTCGCTTGTGCGCTGGCTGTGCGTCGCATGGCCAGCGTATAACCTTCTTTATGTTCTTCTTGTGCGGCGCATGACCAACGTATGGTCTGTCTGAGATTCAGGAATGGTGTTTTTGTGCGCTGGCTGTGCGGCGCATGGCCAGCGCATGACACCCTTCAGTGGTCAGATTTTGTCTTCAAGTGCTGGAACTTCCTTCGCAACGTTCAGTCGACGTACACAGCCTCGGGATCACTCAAAACTGCCCGGAATATCCTTCATTGGTCCTTGTTGTACCTATTCATATAAATATACCGACATAAGCTCATATACAACAATTCGCATTCAAAACTACGATGAAAGTGCTAAGAAGTAAAGTGTAAATGACACTAAATCTAGATATTTGTGCCAAATATCGGTGGATATGCAGGTTTCGAAATTGCATTAACATACTCATTGAGCCAATTCTTGAAAGTCATGCCAGCAGCTTCAAAATCACCATTTTCTTATGCTTCAAAATTCTAGCAACCAAACCTCTCAAGAAACGATACGTTCAAAATCATGCATATGACTCCAGACACCACTCAAGACATAAAGAACCTGCTACTTGACCGAGCGGGAGTACTTCATCCATCTCCTATAAATTATGTGTCCTCACCTAAAAGAGAGTTGTCCATCTCTCACACAAATTTAACGACTTATTTCAACAATATCGCTCACCTATTGTTGTCCTCACCTAAAAGAGAGTTGTCCTCACCTAAAAGAGAGTTGTCCATCCTCACCTAATGCAACAATATCGCTCACTCTCACAAAGAATATCCAATGCTCAAACATAACGAACCATAGGCTTGCCCTTAGTGTAACCGTTCAGCAACTTAGAGTGAGGTGAATTTAGGATCACTTAGGACTTGTATGGTTGCAATGTAGGCTTAAGGGACGGGTAGGATATATTCTGGAAAATAGTGACTAACCTCCCTAAGCACTTTTAATACCTTACAATCATAGTTCATTTTTGCACCATCCTTCATCACCCATAGCATTCATCCATATGCTACCCATTATATCTTATCAACACCCATTTATTTTCTCAAGTTTAAGCATCCTCTTGTTTTCGACAGACTAGTGGGAGACGACATTAAGAACGCAGATGACAAACTAGACAGTTCCTGTTTTTTTTTTTTTTTTTTTTTTTTTTTTTTACACTTCCCACTAACCATCATCTACCCTTCAAACACACCCATAGACTTCATTTTTACTTCATTCAACAACCCTCTCTTAACTTCACATCCTAACTCCAATTCAATAAGTAACCATTAAAAGCGCCTAAGGAGTAAAACAAGGATCAAACTGGGTCAATAAGAACAACGAGAGTAGGCTAATTGGCTGTTGCAAAAAGAAAAGCTAAAGGCTTACCGGGGTTGACTAGGGATGTACATACACAAAGGGTAGGCCAACGATGTTTCAAACTTTGGCTAACAAAGAAATGCCTAGATTACTTCCTAAACTTCTCACTCAATTTCACTCCACAAACACACCAGGCAAGTTCTAGTCATCATTATCAAGCATGGATCATACCAGAGTTTCCTCACATCACACACAACACATAATCAACACAAAACAGATTCATACAACCCATCCAATCAAGCAACTATCACAAATCATGCCAAGTGGGTCATACCTGAGTCAATGCAGTCTACTACAGAAATGTTTCGAGGTAGGTTGCCTATTTTTAAGCATCATTTTTAAAGATTTTCAAGAAAAACTCATGGTTTCCACATTCCACCTAACCTGAGCACCTAGCATTTGAGTGGTCTGACAGGCTTAACTCCTACGACTTTTCTACAAAAACTAAAAAATCTAACCCGGGTCAAAGGTCCCCCCTTAGGAAAGAACTGAGGTCATAAGAAAACCCAAGGGGGTGGATGGTGTGTGCCACTAACGAGGGACTCCAGAAGATACCAAGAAAACCTAACGCAAGAAACTGAAAATCTCTTTTTTTTTTTTACTTAAAGACTCAAACACTAATCAAAAAGAAAACCTATGGCAACTTGATCACCACCCTTAACCTCAAAATGTTGTTACAAGGGACGTATTTCCCACCCCACACTTAAATCATGCTTTGCCCTCGAAGCATATAGATGGAAAAATTTAAAAACAAAGTAAGGCAAGAAATACTCTCTGAGGCCCACTAGGGCCAAGTAATCATCATCAGCCTCGCCACCTTGTTGACAGGCCGTTCATGCACATATCCATCAGCCAAGGGGAACTCTTTGTACCTCTGGAGATTCAAAACACAAACATCCAACTTCGTTAGCAAATCTTAAACCAAGTGGGGTCATGAAACGACCCCACACTTATTTCAAGTCATGTGTTTATGCATTGAATGTTAATCTTTCTTGATGTTCGGGTACTCTCATGGCTTTAATGACTCTCCAGTGGGGTCGTGAACGACCCCACACTTATTTCTGACTATGATACACAAAACTCAAAACAAAGAAGTTAACTAATTTTAAGCCTAAAATGACAAAATTAATGAAATAAAGATTATCCTACAAAACAAGGAAAAACATGTTGAATGACCTATGGGTGTTCATGGCAATGCCCTATGGTTTAGAATGTTGTTTCAAGTTTATTTTCTACTCAAGACTTCACAAAAATCACACGAAACTTAATTGAGGAATTTTTATGAAGCAACTTGTGGGCATAGAACTATCCCTTGAAGTTTTGCAACAATGGAGGGTTGTATAGCCCTCCCTTATGTTTGGGAATCGTTGTTCTAGCATCCAACACTCTTTACAAACAACACAATACCGAAACATCCATCCAAAGTCGCCCAACCCACAAACCCTTGTTGATCAATCTCTCAACCCAATGAAAAGGGGAAAGAAGGAATGGGATTTCATTGATGAAAACACACGAATTCTCACCTTGTGTTGTGGAGGAGATGATTTACACTACTTTCCCTGGAATTGGAAGGGATTGGGAGAAGGGTTTTGGTGTTTGGGTTCGTTTGGGAGCTGTTTTAGAGAGGGGGTGGGGTTTTGTGAGAAGTGGGGAATGGGAGGTTGGTCGTGTCTTTTTATTTTAAAAGAATTCGAACTGTGCCGACCCGTGCGTTGGCCATGCGTCGCATGGTCAGCACACAATACACCCCTTTCTGAACTTTGTACTTAGCCAAAACTTTTCCCTGCTTACCCCTTGTGCGAATGCCATGCGACGCATGTTGATAACACACACAAACCTAGAGCTGTTTCAATAAATGCTTCGAGCGTTTATTGTTCCTGCTCATTATTTGGTCCTGCAACATGAACACACACATGACATATATGCTACAAAAGTTAGGTTGCCTCCCAACCAGCGCCTTAGTGAACGTTGTGGCACGACGTGAATCACTTTCACCACTTTTCCCTCCACCTTGAGGATATGAATTGCGCCCCTAATTTTGCATCAAATTTTCTGCTCCGCTCCTGGGGTGGTGGTGTGAAAATAAAGGAACCAAGCAGTAGGTGTCGCATCTTGCACTTCTTGGCCCTTAAGTGAGGAATGTCGTTTTGCCCTTTTGGTGTAGCAAATTTTAGGATATAAGGGTCTTGTTCCTTATTTATACACTTCTCCAAAAGCTTGGAGGGCTCGATTTCCATGTCACCAACCAAACATAATGTATAAAAATGTTTAGAATGAGGACCAACACGCCCCAACTCCGAAACTGCCTTATTTTTTACATCCTCACTCATATGCACCCCCTCAACATTGGCATCATCAACAATATTCTGGTCGAATGGTTGGAATTCCTCTTCCTGCTCCACAAGTAGGCCAGTATCCACAATAACTGGTGGTTGGGCATCAGACATCTGAACCTTTTTATTCATTAGAGCCTGCAGGTCATGGATATCTGAGTCAAATTTGTCTATCTCTTGTCTGAGCTCCGTTCTGCCTTCTATCAATTGTGTCGCCATGTTTGTGAGTCCATCGCGGAGAAACCCATGAAATTTCATTTGTTGAACTTGTTCCGTTAGCCAAGATTAGCTCACTATCTTTGCTTCTTCGAAGTTATCACCTTGTAGGAACTCACTCTCTTCTTCTGTTTGAGGTTCGTCTTGGGTATTGGCTAAGCCTATAACTTGCAGATTACAAGTTTCAGACTCAGCCTGCATCTCTGTGAGTTTGGCATGAATCCTCTCCATGGCCTTCTCTAGTTCTGCGTTTTGCTCTCTTATTAGTGTGTCTTGCTCCACTATTTTTTTCATCATATCTGTAACCCGAGCAAGACTCTCTGCATCCTCCACTTCATTACTCCTGTTAACATCACAAACAACAAAAGGATCATAATAGGGGCTCGGGGATGAGGAATAAGAGTTAGGACAACCATTCCAATGGCCATCTTGACCACCACATATACTACAAACATTCCACTCAAAGGATTGGGTAGGTGCGCACAACCCATTCCCGAAAATATTATGACAGTGCTTCCACAGGTGGGGTCCTTCACAAATCAGACACGAATCACCAAAATAGGCACAACCAATATTCAACCAATTTTTATTCCAAGATGCCATATCAAGAAAGATATCCAAACTACTAAATTAAAAAAATAAAAAAATAAAAAAATAAAAAAAAATTGAATAGACAAAAACAAAAGTAGAATCTAGATAAACAGTTAATTTCTAACTCCCCGGCAACGGCGCCAAAAACTTGTTGCGCCCAAACGCCCACGCAGGTATACGTAGTCGTACAAGTAATATTGTAATTTTAGAAATCGGATGTCAAACTCACAGGGAGTTATGATTAACCGTCAACTAAATTAAACTATCCAAATTATCTATACAAGAGATGAAATTCGAAGATTGTGATTATAAACTAATTGAAGATAAAAGAGACAAATAGTGAACTTCAACAAAGAAAGAGCGGCTTTTTATATTATCAATGAGACGAATGTTCCAGGGTTGCGGTTGGTTCACCAATCCTGTTGAGTTTTCAAACTATTTCCCTTTAATCCGAATTGTCGACGATTGCTAATTTACCGGATTATTAACTCTCGTAGTATTCTCCCGAACTACTACTCGCCTATTCAAAATAGTTCGCCGCCTATATTCCTATGGAATTGACTTGTTAAGAACGCAATTCGTTTATGGTATTTAATTGAACGCGGGGCCTAGGTATATTCCTATCCTAGCCACAAATCCTAGCCCAACTGTAGGGATAATCAGATCACACCCTCTTTAATCCTTCTCTAATCTAACGACATCTTTCCCAAGCATGTATATTAGATAGTCGATAGAACCTAACTGTTGGCCAAACAATCAAGCAATTATGAACAGAATTAAAGAAGCAATCAAACTCAACAACTCATATTAAGATAAGAAATAATCACCAAACATCAATAATCATGGTTTACCACAACCCTAGAACGAGAAGTTTAGCTCCACATAGACATGGAGGAAAAACAACAAATCATTCAAAGAAAATATACAAACTAGTAATAAGGAGAAGAAAAGATAAAACCCAATAATCTCCGGCCTCCATGGCGGCCCCAATTCTCTCTAGGTCAAAAGTCATCTATTATAATGTAAAAATGGCTATTTATAATCTAGGACAAATATCAGATAAGTGGACCCAATCCCGATCTAAATAGGACAATTGACGTCGCTTGTGCGTCGCATGGCCAGCGCATAACCTCCTTTATGTTCTTCTTGTGCGGCGCCTGACCAACGCCTGGTTTGTCTGAGATTCAGGAATGGTGTTTTTGTGCGCTGGCTGTGCGGCGCATGGCCAGTGCATGAGACCCTTCAGTCGTCAGATTTTTCCTTCAAGTGCTGGAATTTCCTTCGCAACGTTCAATCGACGTACACAGCCTCGGGATCACTCAAAACTGCCCGGAATACCCTTCGTTGGTCCTTGTTGTACCTATTCATATAAACATACCCACATTAGCTCATATACAACAATTCGCATTCAAAACTGCGATGAAAGTGCAAAGAAGTAAAGTGTAAATGACACTAAATCTAGATATTTGTGCCAAATATCACGCGCGCGTTACATAAACTTACATACATATTCTACCCGGCCTTGTAAGCTCGGGGTTCCATAATAGTCATGCATAGATACATATACATAATAGCTCATATGCATTTTTACTATTATCATCACTATCATCATCGTCATCGTTATTGTCATCGCTATTACCATTATAGTCATCATCAATATCATTATCACTATTACCGTCATTCATTACATCTATCTTTATAGGCTTACTCATCATCGGAGGTACTTAGTACAATCGTAATACATATTGAGGATCGTGAGCTCAATAGCTCGAAAGATAGAATCATTTGAAGGATATCATAATCTTATAGGAGGTTTAGATGATTGGCCAAAGAACCATTCCTTATGAAAGATGTGTTAGCCTTACATACCTTTCCGTTCAACTATTTATCACTTGCACGTTCTCCTCCGAAGCTCACGTTTCTACCTTCAGTAAAGTCATACTATCATTAGAATCGATAGCTAGCATACATGACTAAAACTAGAGGAAATCGAATAACATCTCCTTTATTCATACGACATTCCTCCATATCGTATATCAACTCCCAGACGTCAATAATACATTCACACTATCATAACAATAGTCCTTATTCATCCACATTATCCACATTTCTCAATTCACTTTCAATCACCCATATCCATGGTCATAACACACGACTACATTCATTCACATACATTGCCTATCCCGTGTTCTCAACATCATTTATAACCTATTTGTATCACAACACATTAAGAATCATGACTCAATTCAAACTATTACTCAAAATGGCACTATTCTATATTCATGACCCATTTTTCTATACCCTTCTACAATCCAAGTATTTCAACTCTAAAATACCTTAAACAACATATAAATATCATAAATCTTACCTTAGATGTTGTACGAACAAGCCTTGGATGGTAATACTTCACTTGAGAAAAAACCGTAGTTCACCTCCAATGAGATTTCTTAACTTGAATGATCTTTAATGGGTTTTCTTGCGCTTGATTCACTTAGTTTATGTTGTTGATCGCTAATACCTCTTGAATTCTTGTGGAATAAATGTAGAGAGATGTTTTAGAGAGAAGGGGTGTGATATAGGAAGTGAAATGAAATAAATCTTAAATCCCTTATTTAATGAACAAAATTGTCCCCGACCAGATATACGGACCAACATACGGTCCGTACATTTTATACGGGCCGTATGTTTGGTCTAGAGAAGTATGCCATTCTGGGCTGATTATACGGTCCCAACATACGGACCGTATAATTATACGACCAGTATGTTTGGCCGTATAATCCCCAGTGATTCCGAAGCTCGTTTTCGTCGACTCGTTGATCTCCAATCCTTATGGAACCTTCTTAACACTTCAATACCAATATAAGGGACGTTATCACTCTACTCCAAGACATCATTAAATCGTCATTAACTCGTTACTCTTAATTCCTTTCTGTTACCTATCGTATGCCTTGCCTTCTCTTGGCCAACTTTCTTCCCCTATCTCTAACATCTTTGAAATCTCATCTAGGGTCATCGAATGTCATTTCTTACTTATCGAACTACCGTATGCTCTTACTATTCACTATTCTATCCACTTGTGCATCAACGGAAAAGTTTTCGAGGTGTAACATTCTTCCCCCCTTATGAACATTCGTCCTCGAATGTTAAGCACTCGGGGATTCTACGAAAATTTCGCCAGAGTTTCCCCTATAATATGGCACTACCATCCTATCACAACAACCCATAATAGCAATACCTCACAGGGCCACAATATAATAGCAATGGAATTTGGCCACACACGACCCAAATGCATAAAAAGGAAAACATACATACCATATGATCTTGATGTCTCATCTTGGCCCTCTTCCGGGTGCTGAAATAAGTGCGGGTACTTGGATCGCCTAATTTCTTCCGTTTCCCATGTCATTTCTTCTCGTTTACTGCTTCTCCATAAAACCTTAACTGAGGCCACTTCTTTGTTTCTAGGCCTCCGTACTTGCCTATCTAGTATGGCAATGGGTACCTCTTTATAAGTCAACTTCTCTGTCACTTTAACATCATTTATTGGCACGATCCTAGTAGGATCTCCAACACATTTTGAAGCATCGAGACATGGAAAACTGGGTGAACTGACTCTAAATCAGGAGGTAGATCTAGTTCATAGGCCACTTTGCCTACTTTGCGCACAATCTCATAAGGCCCAATGTACCGGGGACTAAGCTTCCCCTTTTTGCCAAATCGCATTACACCCTTCATTAGTGACACTTTCAAGAATACCCAATCTTTCACTTTGAACTCTAAGTCCCTTCGACGATTATCCGCATAGGACTTTTGACGACTTTGAGCTGCCAATAACCGATCTTGTATGAGTTTGACTTTCTATATGGCTTGTTGGACCAAGTATGGCCCTATCAACTTAGTCTTTCCTAGCTCGAACCACCCAATTGGGGATCTACACTTTCGCCCATATAGAGCCTCATACGGTGCCACTTGAATGCTAGAATGATAACTATTGTTATAAGAAAACTCAATGAGTGGTAAGTGATCATCCCAGTTACCTCCAAAATCTAACATGCATGCCCGTAACATATCCTCAAGAGTCTGAATGGTACGTTCAGCTTGTCCATCAGTCTGCGGGTGAAATGCCGTGCTAAGGCTCACTTAGGTCCCTAAACCCTTTTGGAAGGACTTCCAAAAATTAGACGTAAACTGGGTTCCTCTATCTGAGATAATAGATACTGGAACACCATGAAGTCGCACTATCTCCTTAACATAGAGCTTTGCATAGTCTTCTGCCACATACGTCGTTCTGACTGGTAAGAAATGAGCTGACTTAGTGAGTCTATCCACAATCACCCATATGGAATCATACTTACGTCGAGAGTGGGGTAAGGCTGTAATGAAGTCCATGTTAATCACTTCCCACTTCCAAGTTGGGATTTCTATAGCTTGCAACAATCCGTCCGGCTTTTGGTGCTCGATTTTTACTTGTTGACAGTTGGGACATTGAGCTATGAATTTCGCTATGTCCTTTTTCATCCCATTCCACCAATATATAGACTTAAGATCATGATACATTTTCGTTGCTTCAGGGTGGATAGAATAACGGGAACAATGAGCTTCTCTCAATATCTGGCGGCGTAAACCTGCCACATCAGGAACGCATAATCTGCCTCGGCATCGGAGAACTCCATCTCCTTAAAGCTCAAATGATGAATCCTTTTTCTGAGGGAGGGTATGTCTGTAATGTATTAACATGGAATCTTCGTATTTCCGACCTTTCACTTCCGCTACTAGCGACGAGACTACAGAATTTTGAATAGTAGTTCCACTGCTACCTGAGTCCACTACTCGAACTCCTAGGCTAGCTAACTGCTAGAGCTCACGAGCCATTTCTCTCTTTTCTGGTCATGCATCACACAAACTTCCTATAGATCTGCGGCTAAGAGAATCAGCCACAACATTTGCCTTTCCGGGGTGATATAAGATCTCAACATCATAATCTTTTAGCAATTCCAACCATTGTCGTTGCCGCAAATTCAACTCTTTCTGCTTGAAGATATACTGAAGACTCTTATGATCTGTATAAATATCCACGTGGACACCATATAAATAATGTCTCCATATCTTCAATTCATGAACCACGGCAACCAATTCTAGATCATGTGTTGGGTAATTCTTCTCATGTTTCCATAATTGCCTTGAAGCATACGCAATCACCTTATCACGTTGCATCAACACACAGCCTAGCCCAATGCCTGAAGCATCGCAGTAAACAACATATCCTTCCAATCCCTCTGGAAGTGTCAGGATTGGGGCAGAAGTCAATCTACCTTTTAACCCTTGGAAGCTACGTTCACAAGCATCTGTCCATTGAAACTTTGTTGATTTCTGGGTCAACTTTGTGAGTGGTGCAGAAATAGAGGAAAAACCTTCAACAAATCTCCTGTAATAACCTGCTAAGCTCAGAAAGCTACGAACCTCCGTAGGAGTCATGGGCCTTGGTCAAGTCTTCACGACCTCAATCTTTTGGCTATCCACTCGAATACCATCGGCTGCAATAATGTGTCCCAGAAATGACACTGAGTTCAGCCAAAACTCACACTTAGAAAATTTTGCAAACAACTCTCGAGTTTGAAGAACTCTAAGGACAGTACGTAAATGATCCGCATGTTTTGCCTCGGATCTAGAGTACACCAAGATATCGTCGATAAATACAATCACAAAAAGATCTAGAAAGGGCCTGAACACATTGTTCATCAAATCCATAAATACTGTCGGTGCATTAGTTAGCCCAAACGACATCACTCAGAACTCAAAATGGCCATATCTTGTTCTGAAGGCTGTCTTAGGGACATCTTTCTCCCTAACTCTCACTTGATGATACCCGGACCTCAAATCGATCTTTGAAAACCATTTGGCACCTTGTAATTGATCAAATAAGTTATCAATCCTCGGGAGAGGATATTTGTTCTTAATTGTCACCTTATTCAATTGCCGATAGTCAATGCACATTCTCAAGGAGTGATCTTTCTTTCGGACAAATAATACGGGTGCTCACCACGGGGATGAACTAGGCCTAATAAAGCCTTTCTCAAGCAAGTCTTTCAATTGCTCCTTCAACTCTTCAATTCTGCGGGAGCCATTCTATATGGAGGAATAGATATAGGCTTGGTGTCCGGCAACACATCAATAGTGAAATCAATCTCCCACATAGGAGGGAGGCCTGGAAGCTCTTCCGGGAACACATCCGGAAATTCATTTACTACAGGAAGTGACTGAAGAGTTGGCGGTTCAGCTTCTACATCTTGAACCCGAACTAGATGATAAATACATCATTTCGTGATCATTTTTCTTTCCTTTAGTTAGGAAATAAACCTACCCTTTGGTGACGCTGTATTCCCTTTCCATTCTAGAATTGGTTCTCCCGAAAATTGGAAACGAACCATTTTCATTCTACAATCAACATTGGCATAGCAAGAAGCCAACCAATCCATGCCCATAATGACATCAAAGTCTATCATTTTTAGCTCATGCAAGTCAACCATAGTACGACGGTCACAAATCACAACTATACAGTTTTTATATACCCGGCTAGCTATTACCGATTCACCAACGGGTGTAGACACCTTAAAAGGTTTGCTCGACTCCGGTTCGACTCTAAATCGACCCACAATATATGGAGTAACATATGATAATGTGGAGCCCAGATCAATCAAAGCATATACATCCTGAGAGAATACCGATAATATACCTGTGACCACATCAGGAGAAGACTCAAGATCTTGGCGTCCAGCCAAAGCATAAATATAGTGCTGAGCACCGCTAGCACTGGGAACTCTCCCTCTGCCTCTACCATGGCCGACTGGCGCATGTGAACCCGATCCCATAGGGCGTACAGATGATGAAAATCTAGCTACCGACCCCCAAGGCTGGGTCCTACCTCTACCATGAATCGAGGGGCAATCACGTATAATATGGCCTGGACGGCCACATGAATAGCAAGCCTCTGAACCCGATCGACACTAAACCTAATGTAACTTCCCACACTGGGAACATCGTGGTACCGATGGCCTTGCCTAACCCGAATCACCCCTTAACTGAGACCCCGAAAAACTCTAACTCGGCCCGAAACGAGCAGATCTATCCAATCTTTGGCCTGAAAACCGTGGAGGTGCACTGGTCATAGAATAGCCTGAATGCCTAGAAAACTGCTGCCTGTGCCCATCTCTGAACTCATTCATCGGACCCGAAGATCTGGGTCTCTTGCTATTTCCCCTATCATGCTCGCTTTCACTTCTTTGCTACTGTAGGCTTTCTTCCATGTTCTGACCATGGGCTTGAATGCGTGAAATATCCATATTATCCTGAAGGGACGCAGTCAAGCACCTATCCATCAAATATGGCCCTAGGCCCTTCATAAATCGGTGCACTCGGTCACCCATATCCGCTACCATGGCCGAAGAATACCTCGCCAAAGAACTAAAGCGGAGACTATTCTCTAAAGCACTCATGCTACCCTGCCTCAAATTCAAGAATTTATCGGCTCTAGCTTGCCGAAAGTCTGGAGGCATGTAGTGTCGGAGGAAAGCATCAACAAACTCTTGCCATACCGGGGGAGGTGCATTGGCTCCCCGTGAAGCCATCCAAAATGTGTACCAATGGATTGAGACATCCCTCAATCTATATGACGCTAGCTCCACCGATTCGGTGTCCGAAGAATGTATCAACCGAAAGTTTTTCTTCTATTTCTGCACCACTCACAAAGTTGACCCAGAAATTGGCAAAGTTTCATTGGACAGATGCTTGTGAACGTAGCTTCCAAGAGTTGAAAGGTAGATTGACTTCCACCCCAGTTTTGACACTTCCAGAGGGATTGGACGGATATGTTGTCTATTTCGATGCTTCAGGCATTGGGCTAGGTTGTGTATTGATGCAACATGGTAAATTAATCGTGTATGCTTCAAGGCAATTACGAAAGCATGAGCAAAATTATCCGACCCATGACCTAGAATTGGCTGCAGTGGTTCATGCATTAAAGATATGGAGACATTATTTATATGGTGTCCATGTGGATATTTATACAGATCTTAAGTATATCTTCAAATAGAAAGAGTTGAATTTGCGGCAACGACGGTGGTTGGAATTGCTAAAAGATTATGATGTTGATATCTTATATCACCCCGGAAAGGCAAATGTTTTGGTTGATGCTCTTAGCCGCAGATCTATGGGAAGTTTGTGTGATGTACGACCCGAGAAGAGAGAAATGGCCCGTGAGCTTCAGCAGCTAGCTAGTCTAGGAGTTCGAGTAGTTGACTCAGATAGCCAGGGAGCTACTATCCAGAATTCAACAGTCTCGTCGCTAGTAGCAGAAGTGAAAGAGCAACAATACGAAGATTCCATGCTAAGGAATTACAGAGATACACTTCCTCAAAAAGAGGAGTCATCATTTGATATTTCAGGAGACGGAGTTCTCCGATGTCGAGGTAGATTATGTGTTCCCAATGTGGCAGGCCTACACTACTAGATATTGAGAGAAGCTCATTGTTCCCGTTATTCTATTCACCCCGGAGCGACAAAAATGTATCATGACCTTAAGTCTATATATTGGTAGAATAGAATGAAGAAAGATATAGCGGAATTCATAGCTCAATGTCCCAATTGTCAACAAGTGAAAATCGAGCATCAAAAGCCGGATGGATTGTTGCAAGCTATAGAAATCCCAACTTGGAAGTGGGAAGTGATTAACATGGACTTCATTTCAGGTTTACCCCGTTCTCGACGTAAGTATGATTCCATATGGGTGATTGTGGATAGACTCACCAAGTCCGCTCATTTCATACCAGTCAGAACGACGTATGTGGCAGAAGATTATGCAAGGCTTTATATTAAAGAGATAGTGAGACTCCATGGTGTTCCAGCATCTATTATCTCTGATAGAGGGACTCAGTTTACTGCAAATTTTTGGAATTCTTTCCAAGAGGGTTTAGGGACCCAAGTGAGCCTTAGCACGACATTTCACCCGCAGACCGATGGGCAAGCTGAACGCACCATCCAGACTCTTGAAGATATGTTGCGGGCGTGTATGATAGATTTTGGAGGTAATTGGGACGATCATTTGCCACTTATTGAATTCTCTTACAACAATAGTTATCATTCTAGCATTCAAATGGCACCATATGAAGCTTTATATTGGCGAAAGTGTAGATCCCCAATTGGGTGGTTCGAGACAGGAGAAACTAAATTGATAGGGCCAGACTTGGTCCAGCAAGCCTTAGAAAAAGTCAAGCTCATACAAGATCGGTTATTAGCAGCTCAAAGTCGTCAGAAGTCCTATGTGGATAACCGTCGAAGGGACTTGGAGCTCCAAGTTAAAGATTGGGTATTCTTGAAAGTGTCGCCAATGACGGGCGTCATGAGATTTGGCAAAAAGGGGAAGCTTAGTCCCCGGTATATTGGGCCTTACGAGATTGTACGGAAGATAGGCAAAGTGGCCTATGAGCTAGATTTACCTCTGAATTTGGAGTCAGTCCATCCAATTTTTCATGTTTCGATGCTTCGGAAATGTGTTGGAGATCCTACTAAGATCGTGCCAATAAGCGATGTGCAAGTGACGGAAAAGTTGACTTATGAAGAAGTACCCATTGCCATACTAGATAGGCAAGTACGGAGGCTTAGAAACAAAGAGGTGACCTCAGTTAAGGTTCTATGGAGGAGTAGTAAATGAGAGGAAATGACATGGGAAGCGGAAGAAAGTATGCGATCCAGATACCCGCATTTATTCCAACCCCTAGAAGAGATTCAAGATGAAACGCTATCGATATAAGGTATATATACTTACTTTTCATGCTTTTGGTCGTGTGTGGCCATAGATATGTTGATATTGTGATGTAGTCCTATGAGGCGATGATATTATGGGTTGTTGTGGCAGGTTGGTAGTGCCAAATTACAGGGGAAACTCTGGCGAAATTTTCACAGGATCCCGAGTGTTTAACATTCGAGGAGGAATGTTCCAAAAGGGGGGAAGAATGTTACACCTTGAAAATTTCCCCGCGAACGTACAGTGGATTGGCTAGCAAAGGGCATAGCGTATACTACGTTTTAATAAGAAGGGAATGACGTTTGACGACCCTAAGTAAGATTCCAAAGGCAATTGCAATAAGAGATAGGTTATGCTCCATAATGACTAATTATAGGTTCTGAAAATGTGGAAAGTTGATTACATTATGGAATAATCATCATGAAGTTGTAAAGGAAAGCTCTCTTCTCTCTCCTCCCATGCAAACCCTAACTTTGGAACCCTAATAGTGTTATGGCCACGCCGGCCACTGGCCAGCCGCCGCACATGGTGGTTGGTCAGCCATTGTCTACTCAAGAATTCCCTCATCTCGCTTCTTCCAGCAATGTTCACCAACCACAAACAATAATCCCTACGTCCACACCTCATAATTATCGTCAAACCCTATTGCATGAATCTAGTAAAACTTCCATGCATACGTGTGAATCCATTCCTATGAAGATGGTTGAGATTATAGATGGAAAACATGTTGTAAGATGGTCATCTTCAGAAGTATCACGAATGGAAAGGATTGAAAACCTACATTATGCTATTGTTGGTAAGTTTTCGTACGGATGGCCTGAACTAGACGAGTTGAGATCTATTATACCTCATCAATGTGGCATAAAGGGTAATGTTCGTGTAGGTTTTCTGAGAGAGAGGCACGTATTGATAAGATGTGATCTAAGGGAAGACTTTATTAACCTATCATCAAAAAGTTTCTTTTGGTTAAAGTCAAAAGATGGCCATTCATATCAAATGAGGCCATTAATATATGACTCTAAATTCTGTGTGGACAAGGAAACTTCAATGGCTATGGCTTGGATTTCGTTTCAAACCTTCTTCCTACCTTTTTTGTCAAGGAATCTTTATTTTCGTTGGCTTCTGCAGTGGGCAAGACAATCCAATTAGATGCTGCTACTATTAATAAGACCAGGCCAAACTGTGCAAGAGTGAAAGTGCAGGTGGATTTGCTTGCAGATTTGCCTAAGTATGTGTGGATGGAGATTGAAGATGATGTAACAAAGGTTGTCAGGTCGATCAAAGTTAATATTCAATATGACTATTTGCCAAAGTATTGCACAAAGTGCTTGTTGCAAAGTCACTCCAATGATGAATGTTGGGTGTTGCATCCACAACTGGTTGAAAATGAGTTAACAGATAATGGAGTAGTGTCACAGAACAAAGGAAAGGCTGCAGTTGGTGTAGATGAGCCTGGAACTAGCAAACAAGTGCAGTTCCAACAAGGGAGATATAGAAGATATAGGGGGTGGAAAAAACCAGTGCAACAATTTTTACCAAAGGTGTTATCAAGTGGTACTGTGGTAACCTACCCTAGAAACAAGGGGCTGTATAAGAACAATGTGAATCCAACTAGGAGAGATGATGGAACCAAAGATGTTAAGGTATCAAACAAATTTGAGATACTTAACAATAGAGTACAGGATGTTGATGTGAATAGGCTCAGTGATAATCAGGAGGAGAATGTCACTGAAGAAGATGTGGTTATACAAGAAGGGGTGGCAGCTGAATTAGATGGCAAAAAGATGCAGATAAGGTACATGATGGTGTGAAGGTTCTGGAAAAGGGAGAAGGTTATGTCAATGAAGCTATAAAGGACCATAGTGGTGATAATCATAATCACACTATAGGTGATATTGCCAGAATACAGCAGCCTAATGATGATCCTGAACAAAAAGGCATTCATAGTTCACTGATGGATGACAATGAACTCTTTCTACAGATTACAAAGGCTGATGGTTCAGAGAAGTCTCAGGATTTTCAACAACAAGAGAATATTGAACTACCTGCAGATGTCCAAAAATCTGTAATGAAATATGGAAGGGTTGATGAAGATGATCAGCAATTGGGAACTGAATATAATACTAGTAAGGATGTAGAGGAAGTCCATTAGCAAAGGAATGATAACAGGATTCAGGATGGAAATAAGGCCTCTAATATGATACAGCAGATGTCAGAATGTAATCAAGCAGGTGAGATGTTTTTGAATGATGGTTGTGTTGAGAGGATGCAAGATATGACTGGTTCCATGGATCATGAGAGGTCTACTCAGGCAATAATGTTGAAGGATATTCATGATGAAGAGGTACATAGCTCTAACTGCAACTTGCAGTTGGTTAGCTATTATCCTGACAAAGTTGCAGATGCAGAACACCAGAATTTAGCTTTGGCTATAATTTCTGACATTAGAGATATGCAGCCTCTGAATGTTGATGTAAGGATATCACCAAACAAAGCTTTACATGAGGTAGTCTCTCACAAGCTACAGAGGTACCTGATAAGTTGAATTTGATCAATAATCAAAAGGAAGATGCTGATGGTACTGCTATTGATCTGAAACAACAGCAGATGTGTGTAGAGGCAGGTGTATCTCCAAAATCACAAAGCAAAGGGTTCAGAAAAGGAAGAAAGCAAAACACTGAGGTTCCACAAATTGTGAGGCATTCAACAAGGAGTAACATTAAGAAATCTGTTAAATGATTGTTAAGACTTTATTCTGGAACATTAGATCAGTGAAGTCACAACAAGCATTTAATAGAGTTCAAATGTTAAATAAGCATCATAAGTTTTTTTTGATAGCTTTGATAGAACCTTTTCAGCATCAGAGACAAATTCAGCAATATAGAAGGAAACTTGGAATGCCTTATGCTAATTCCAACTGTAATGGAAAAATCTGGTTCTTTGTGCAACACAATGTTGATGTTGAGGTTTTATTAGATACTGAGCAATCTATTACTGTCAAGTTGAATTTTCAAGATTTCAATAAAGATATGGTGGTTACAATGGTGTATGCTAAATGCTCAAAAGTTGAGAGACTGCAGTTGTGGGACAGTTTATATCTCTTGACTAGCAATATGGCATCTCCTTGGATGGTGGGTGGTGATTTTAATGTTATAATGAATGAAGAAGAAAAAATAGGAGGTTTACCAGTTTTACCACATGAATATGAGGATTTTGCCTTTTGTTTGAATTCATGTGAGTTGTATGAGATGCCTTTCAAAGGGAGTCCTTTCACCTGGTGGAATGGAAGGGCTGCTAATGATTGCATTTTAAAAGATTGGACAGGATTGTACACAATGATATGTTTCAGAATTGGTTTGGACATTTAGAGGTGGAGCATTTGTCAAGGACTGGTTCTGATCATGCACCATTACTGGTATCATGTGGATATCAAGTGCAAAAATTTGTAAAACCATTCAGGTTTCTCAAATTCTGGGTGGAACATGATACTTTTCTTGATTTGGTTAAGCAACAATGAGAAACAACTTTATGAGATGATGTATTTCTGTCATTTAAACTCAAGATGAAGAAACTGAAAACAGCTTTAAGTACATGGAGTAAGGCTACTTTTGGTGACATTTTTAAACAACTTGTTATTAGAGAAGAAATAGTGAAGATTAAGGAGGAGTTGTTTGAGGCAGATCCATCTGAAGAAAATAGATTGGTCATGTAGAGGGCACAAGCAGAACTCAAGCTGTATCTTCATTATGAGGAGGAATTCTGGAGACAAAAGGCAAGGATAGATTGTTTTTCTGAAGGTGATAAGAACACTAGATATTTCCATAGCCTGGTAAAAGGTAGAAGAAAAAGAATTCACATTAGGAGGATTAAAGATGATGCTGGTAACTGGCTTGAGGATGTTGATAGTGTTGCTGCTCAAGCTGTCAACTTTTTCCAGAAGCAATTTACTCATGAAGAGGTGAGAGAAGATTCTCAAATATTTAATCATATTCCAGAACTGATAAGGGAGGAGGATAATTTAATACTTGCTGAACAGCCTACTATGGAGGAAGTACAGATGGCTGTATTTGAGTTACATGGGGATAGTGCTTGTGGTCCTGATAGATTTTCTGGTATATTCTATCAGAAGTGTTGGGAGGTGATAAAGTTTGATGTATACAAGATTGTTAAAGCTTTTTTTGAAGGACATACTCTCCCCA
Organism: Lycium barbarum; assembly: GCF_019175385.1. NCBI lineage: Eukaryota > Viridiplantae > Streptophyta > Magnoliopsida > Solanales > Solanaceae > Lycium > Lycium barbarum. The sequence continues at coordinate 19,749,470 of NC_083342.1, forward strand.
AGTCAGTCACTCACACAAATCTGATTTTGCTGCCAAAAAGGCTGTGGTTGAGGCATTTGCTGATATGAGACCTATAAGCCTTAGCAACTTTATCAATAAGGTCATTTCAAGAGTAGTTCATGATAGACTTGATAAGCTACTTTCCAGGGTAATCTCTCCAAATCAATCTGGTTTTGTTGAAGGAAGGAATATAATTGAGAATGTGTTATTGACACAAGAAATTGTAACTGATATAAGGAAGAGAGGAAAACCAGCAAATGTTGTGATTAAATTGGATATGGCAAAAGCATATGATAGGGTCTCATGGTTGTACTTATGTAAAGTGATGAGAAAGATGGGATTTTCTCCATTTTTCATTGACTTGATTTGGAGGCTGTTGGCAAATAATTGGTATTCTGTCCTCCTAAATGGCCAGGCTCATGATATTTTTCATTCTACAAGGGGTGTCAAACAAGGGGATCCACTTTCTCCTGCCTTGTTCATCATAGCTGCTGAAGTCCTTTCAAGGGCACTAAACTCTTTGTTTGATCAGCCTGGATTTGTTGGATATGGGATGCCAAAGTGGAGTGCTGATTTGAATCATCTAGCATATGCAGATGATACAATCATATTTTCTTCAGTACATAATCAGTCTTTACAAATGATCATGGATACTCTTAAGGAATATGAGAAAGTGTCTGGACAGCTAATAAATAAGGGGAAAAGTTCATTTTATATGTTCAGCAAAGTATCACATGAGTTAAGCCAGCAGGTTGCAACAGCAATAGAATTTGTGAGAGGTCAATTTCCTTTTACATATCTTGGAGTACCAATCACTCATGCCAGGAAAAAGAAGGTGGATTACACTGCATTATTGAAGAATGTCAAAGACAGGTTACAAACATGGAAAGGCAAGCTGCTGTCTTATGGAGGAAAAACAGTGTTGATTACAAGTGTGCTTCATAGTATTCCCATTCATGTGTTATCTGCTATAAGGCCTCCTAAATGTGTTCTAAAGGAATTACACAGAATCTTTGCTAAATTCTTTTGGAATAATAAGGAAAAAGGCAGATGCAGACACTGGGCAGCTTGGCTTAACATGTGCATTCCCAAGAATGAAGGAGGTTTGGGCTTCAGGTCTATCTATGACACATCTAAAGCTTTATGTGCTAAACTATGGTGGAATTTTAGAACCACTAGTTCTCTCTAGGCTAATTTTCTGTGGAATAAATACTGTAAAAAACAAATTCCTCAGGTGGTACAATGGAAGGGAGGATCCCAAGTCTGGAAGATGATGTTGGAAGCTAGGGATAATATAGAACAGGAAATCTGGTGGGAGCCTAAGATTGGAAGTTCAAACATTTAGTTTGATAATTGGACTAAACTAGGTGCTCTTAGTTATGTGGTTCCACAGTCCTGGCAAATCAATGAGCAGGCTGAAGATGTTTCTGAACTTATGACAGATGGAAGATGGAATATCAGCAAACTCATGCAGCTTTTTCCTGAAGATATTATGCAACATATAATATAGGAAATTGACATTAAATATGCATCAAATGAATGGGATATACCTTGGTGGATGATGACAAGTTCAGGCAAATTTATAGTAAGTAGTGCATGGCAGCTACTGAGGAAAAAAGCTACTGTAGCTGTGCCATTTCAGAATATGTGGATCAAAGGTGTGCCTTTTAAAATTTCATTCTTCCTGTGGAGGTTGTGGAAGTTTAAAGTCCCAATTGATGAGGTGGTGGCAAGTATTGGCATTCCTTTAGTTTCAAAGTGTTGTTGTTGTCATAATGCTCAGATGGAGACAATGAATCATCTATTTCGTTGTGGAGATTTGGCTACAAAGGTATGGAGATACTTCAATATGGGGGCTGGTTTGAATATGAATTGTATTCAGGTAAAACATGCTATAAGAAGTTGGTGGGAAGCAAAATGTCACTTCAAAATGAAATCCATATTTAAAGCAATGCCTGCTTTTGTTGTATGGCAAATATGGAAGTGGAGAAACAATAGGCTTCATGGTGGTACAATGAATCTGCATAGAGTGCTATATGATATAAACATGAATATTCATATGTTGTGTAAAATTCGGTTTCCTGGGCCGAATATTCCAACTACATGGCAGCATATTGTTCAGTTCTTTGAAGAATATAAACCTATTGTTATATGCAGACTTATTAAATGGAGGAGACCTGTATCTGGTGTTTTCAAGTGTAATACTGATGGAGCTGCTAAAGCAAATCCAGGTCCAAGTTCTGCAGCTTTTTGTTTAAGAAATGATGTGGGAGACTTGGTGTATGCAGCTGCAAAAACTTTGACAGATGGAACAAATATTCTGGCTGAGGCTGAGGCTATTAGGATGGGAATAAAGTATTGTGTGGAAAAGCAACTTTTCCCATTGATCATAGAGACTGATTCCATGTCTATGAAGATGATTTTAAAGGAAGAATGGAAGGTCCCTTGGAGCATCTCAATGCTGGTGGATGATATCAAGAGAATGATGGAGGATCAAACAGTAGTTGTGGAGCATATACATAAAGAAGGCAATGGGCTGGCAAATATTTTAACTAACTTGGTTTTTGATTTTGCAGGTACACTTCAGTTTCATAGTTTTCAAGAATTACCAAGTCAAGCCAAGAGGATTCTGAATATAGACAAGAGAGAAATCCCAAATTTGAGAATAAGAACCATCCAAGATAAAGCACCAGACTGACAGCAGAATTGCCACTACTGTGATCACAGTTTGCCAACTGATTGTGAGCATTTACAACATTTGTATTAGGGTGGTATCAGTGTGCTATGCATGCTCATTCCTTAATATAAATGGTGTGATGCTCATGATATGGATAGCAGGTTGTACTTAGAGGATGGTTTCATGTAAAGGATTAAGCTAGGGGCAGGTATTAAATTGAAAGAGATGCATCAGACTCAAATGCTACAACAATTAGTAGGTGTATGCTACATATGTCCAGGTACAATTCACTTTAATAGTTTCCATGACTTACCAAGTAAAGCTAGGAGGATATTGAACATAGTGAAGGCTGGAATTCCAATTTGAGAATAAGAACAACACTAGATAAAGCACCAGACTGAAGATCAGGCATATAAAAGAGCCATTTCCAATATGCAGACTGAAGCATAGACTGATGCAGCATCTGTGTTAAGGTGATATTAGTGTGTTCATCATGCTCATTCCTTAATATGGATGTTACAACATTCCATGATATGCTTAATGCTGGTTTGGTAATGGTACAAGTTTGAGAGTGGCCTAGATCATATATACAGTAGAACATGCCCACAGATGAACATTATTATATTCAAGACTGCCTGAAGCATTGATTTGAAACATTCCACCTGTGAGACTTTGAAGGTGTGATAGGTGTTATCAAGCCAAGGCCCTTGGATTTACAGTTGTCACTAATCTGTTAAATTCTCCTTCTGTATTTTCTATTCCACTTGTTGTTTTTTCATGTATTTTGCTGTTTTTCCTTCTTTGATCAATCACTTTTGGATTGATCACCCCTTTTATTTTTGTTGTTTCTTCTCTTTGATCAATCACTTTTGGATTGATATGTACATAATTTTCTTTTCAATAAAATTTCCACCTATCTAGTGGCTTTAAAAAAAAATGTGGAAAGTTGCAGATTTGTACATTGGCCAGTTGAACGTAAAATGAAATACGGACCGTAAAGTGGTATACGGCCTGCAAACTGCCATGTCGTATTTCAACCTCCAAAACTTCAACTTTCTGTCAAATGCCTAAATGGTTAAAGACGACTTGAAATACGGACTGTAAACTGAAATATGGCCCGTAAACTGTGTTCGTAAATCACCATGTCTCAGCCTGACTTTCTGGTTCTGTTATGATTAAATACGTCCCCGAAATACGGCTCGTAAACTGGAATACGGACCGTAAACTGAGTTTACGACCACTGTTGCACTTTCGACGACTGTTCATTCCCGATCAGATTTTGGGTTATTAAAAGGGGACCAAGTTTATTATTTCATTTTCACACTTCACCCCTTCTCTCTAAAACATCTCTCTATATTTATTCCATAAGAATTCAAGGATTATTAGTGATCAACAACAAAAACAAAGTGAATCAAGTGTAAGAAAACCCATTAAAGATCATACAATTCAAGAAATCTCATTGGAGATGAACTAGGGTTTTTGCTCAAGTGGAGTATTATAAACCAAGGCTTGTTCCTACGACATCTAAGGTAAGATTTATGATATTTCTAAGTTGTGTAAGGTATTTGACAGTTCAAATACTTGGATTGTAGAAGGGTATAGAAAAATGGGTCATGAATGTGGAATAGTGCCATTTTGAGATATAGCTTAACTTGAGTTACGATTTTTGATGTGTCGTGATGTAAATATGTTATAAATGATGTTGAGAACATGAGATGAGAAATGTATGAGAATAGACGTCGTCGTGCGTTATGGCCATGGATATGGATGATTAAAAGTAAGTCTAGAAATATGGATAATGTGGATGAATAATAACTATCGTTATAGTATTGTGAATGTATTATTGACGTTTGAGAGTTGATATACGCTATAGAGGAATGACGTATAAATAGAGGAGACGTTGCCCGATTTTCTCTAGTTTTTGTCATGTATGCTAGCTATCGATTTTAATGATAGTATGACTTTAATGAAGGTAGAGACATGAGCTTCGGAGGAGAACGTGGAAGTGTAGAATAGTTCACTGGAAAGGTATGTAAGGCTAACCCTTCTTTCATAAGGCATGGTTCTTTGGCCAAATATTTAAATCTTCTATGATACTATGATATCCTTCACATGATTTGATCTTCCGAGCTAGTAAGCTCACGATTCTTGATACGCCACGATTGTACTAAATCCCTCGTATGACGAGTAAGCCTATAAAGATAAACGTGATGAATGACGATAATAGTAATAATGATGTTGATGATGATTATGATAATGATGTAAATAGTAAAGATGCTTATGAGCTATTATGTATATGTATCTATGTATGACTATTATGGAACCCCGAGCTTATGAGGCCGGGTAAGATATGTAAATAAGTATGTATATGATTATGTAACGCGCGCACACCTCTGCAGATGGTACGGATAACCCTGATGCCTTGGTAGGGCCAGGTAGATGTAACACTGAAGCCTTGGTAGGGCCAGGTATGTGCCACCTTGAGCCTTGGCTAGCCAAGTATGTATGAAACACCGATCCTGCATTGTCGGGTATGCTACGTAAATGCTATGTATGATATAATTATGTATATGATATGGATATGAGTATGAATACAAACATGATATGATATGAATGCGAATAAGGGTATGTATACGAATACGAGTACAGATATGGAATGGATACAGATATGGATGTATGTACGTAAATACGCATTAGAAATGGAAATATCCTATGTAAGGCAAGTAAATGCCTAAGACGATAATATTACCATCTCCCATCTTGTGCTATTCCCCATGTTGTTCATTATGTTTTTATGTTGATATTGATCATGCTTTACATACTTAGTACATTCTTCGTACTGACGTCCTTTTGTTTGTGGACGCTGCGTCATGCCCGCAGGTGCACAGGGAGACAGGCTTGATCCATAGTCAATTCCCAGAGACTATGTAGCAGAGCTCTTTTTCATTCGGAGCCATAGCTTTTGGGTACTTATTCTTTTGTGTACATAATTATGGGCATAGCGGGATCCTGTCCCAATTATGTGATATGTTATACTCTCCTTAGAGGCTCGTAGACACGTGTATATGGTTAGATATGTTTGGCCTTGTCGGCCTATATTTTGTATATCATTTTGATAGCCTTGTCGGCTCATGTACATTGGTGTAGCTTAGATGCCAATGATAATGTAAAGGCATTGTTGTCCAATGGGACTAGTATGATGAATGAATAGAATTATGCGTCTAATTATGTGGCTCACCTAGATGTAAGCATAAAAGTAAGCGAAGGGGGTGCTCGGGTGGGCTAGCACCGGGCGCTTGTCACGGCCCCCTAGACGGGTCGTGACATGAACGGGAGGACTGGGATTGAGCCGCACTCTGGGACTCACTTTCCTCTACTACCGGTGGCGGTGCTCTTTCAGCCCGCTTTTCTGCCACCGTCTTGCCCTTTTGGGCTGCTGTAGCCTTTCTCTTTATAGGCATTTCTGAAATACACAACACACGGTTAAGGAACAAGAAGTTCTTATACCATAGCTCTATCGCACGATACTTATTTAGAAAGGTCATTTATTCCTAAAATGCCCGCAGCTTCTTGTTTATAAGTGTGGCGCACAACACACCCATAACCAAGAATCTACTAGACACGGCTCGTAGACACACCCTAGGACTGAACTGCTCTGATGCCACTTTTGTCACGACCCGACTAGGGGCCGCGACGGGCACCCGGTGCTAGCCCACCCGGGCACCCCTTAGCATACCTTTACACTTAAATCTAGGTGAGCCACATATTTAAACATACATTTCTATTCATCAATCATACTAGTCTCATTGGACAGCAGTACTTTTATATCATCATTGACATCTATGCTCATATCAACGTACATAAGCCGACAAGGCTAACAAAATGAAATCCAAAATATAGGCCGACAAGGCCAAACACATCTAACCACATATACATGTCTACAAGCCTCTAAGGAGAGTACGTCATAACATATAGGCGGGACGGGACCCCACTATGCCCATAATTATGTACACAAAAGAATAAGTACCCAAAGGCTATAGCTCCGAACAAAGTGGAGCTCTGCTATGTAGTCTCTGAGTATGTAGCTATGGATCAAGTCTGTCTCCCTAGGCACCTGCGGGCATGACGCAGTGTCCACAAACAAACGGACGTCAGTACGAAGAATGTACTGAGTATGTAATGCATGATCAATATCAATATAGAAGCATAATAAGCAACATGAGAATTAGCATAAGATGGGAGATAGTAGAATTATCGTCATAAGCACTTACTTGCCTTACATAGGAACTTTCCATTTCAAGTGCGTGATTGTGTACATACATTCGTATCCATGTCCATATTCATATCCAAACTCATTTACATATCCTTATTCACATCCATATCATGTACATATTCTTATCTGTAATCGTATTATATTCATACTTCATACTCATATCTATATCATATACCTATCCATAGCATATACATATTCATGCCATACATATATCATTTACATAGCATACCCGACCACAAAGGTTTGGTGTTTCACATACCCGACCATAGCTAGGCTAGGTGATCATACATACCTGGCCAACCAAGGCTCAGTGTTACACATACATGGCCCTACCAAGGCTCAGTGTTGTCCGTACCCAACTACAGTGGTGCGCGCGTGTTACATAAACATACATACATATTCTACCCGGCCTTATAAGCTCGGGGTTCCATAATAGTCATGCATAGATACATATGCATATTAGCTCATAAGCATTTTTACTATTATCATCACTATCATCATCGTCATCGTTATTACCATTATAGTCGTCATCAATATCATTATCACTATTATCGTCATTCATTATATCTATCTTTATAGGGTTACTCGTCATCAGAGGAACTTAGTACAATCGTAATACATATCGAGGATCATGAGCTCAATAACTCGAAAGATAGAATCATTTAAAGGATATCATAATCTTATAGGAGGTTTATATGATTGGCCAAAGAACCATGCCTTATTAAAGAAGGGTTAGCCTTACATACCTTTCCGTTCAACTATTTACCACTTGCACGTTCTCCTCCAAAGCTCACGTTTCTACCTTCATTAAAGTCATACTATCATTAGAATCGATAGCTAGCTAGCATACATGACTAAAACTAGAGGAAATCGAACAGCATCTCCTTTATTCATACGACATTCCTCCATATCGTATATCAACTCCCAGATGTCAATAATACATTCACAATATCATAACAATAGTCCTTATTCATCCACATTATCCACATTTCTCAATTCACTTTCAATCACCCATATCCGTGGTCATAACACTCGACTACATTCATTCACATACATTGCCTATCCCGTGTTCTCTACATCATTTATAACCTATTTATATCACAACACACTAAGAATCATGACTTAATTCAAACTATTACTCAAAATGGCACTATTCCATATTCATGACCCATTTTTCTATACCTTTCTACAATCCAAGTATTTCAACTTTCAAATAACTTAAACAACATAGAAATACCATAAATCTTACCTTAGATGTTTTAGGAACAAGCCTTGGATGGTAATACTTCACTTGAGCAAAAACCCTAGTTCACCTCCAATGAGATTTCTTGACTTGAATGATTTTTAATGGGTTTTCTTGCACTTGATTCACTTAGTTTATGTTGTTGACCACTAATACCTCTTGAATTCTTATGGAATAAATGTAGAGAGATGTTTTAGAGAGAAGGGGTGTGATATAGGAAGTGAAATGAAATAAATCTTGAATCCCTTATTTAATGAACAAAACTGTCCCCGACCAGATATACGGACCAACATACGGTTCGTACATTTTATACGGGCCGTATGTTTGGTCCAGAGAAGTATGCCATTCTGGGATGATTATACGGTCCCAACATACAGACCGTATAATTTATACGACCAGTATGTTTGGCCGTATAATCCCCAGTGATTCCGAAGCTCGTTTTCGTCGACTCGTTGATCTCCAATCCTTATGGAACCTTCTTAACACTTGTTTAACACTTCAATACCAATCTAAGGGACGTTATCACTCTTCTTCAAGACATCATTAAATCCTCTTTAACTCGTTACTCTTAATTCCTTTTCGTTACCTATCGTATGCCTTGCCTTCTCTTGGCCAACTTTCTTCCCCTATCTCTAACATTTTTTAAATCTCATCTAGGGTCATCGAATGTCATTTCTTACTTATCGAAATACTGTATGCTCGTACTCTTCACTAGTCTATCCACTTGTGCATCAACGGAAAAATTTATGAGGTGTAACATTATCACTCTACACTCCCGTATCAACTCAGCACCCAAGCCCATATGGGCTGCATCACAATAGACAGCGAAATCCTTACCCTCCACGGGTAATGTTAAGATCAGGGTTGTAGTCAAAAGAAGCTTGAGCTTTTGAAAGCTCTCATCACAATCATTCGTCCACTGGAAGGGAACATCTTTCTGGGTCAATCTGGTCAAGGATGAAGCAATAGCAGCAAAACCCTTCACAAAGCGACGGTAAGTACTGGCCAAACCTACAAAACAACGAATCTCAGTAACAGTAACGGGCCTCACCCAACCCCTTAAAGCCTCAATCTTTTGTGGATCAACTATAATCCTATCCTTAGACAAAATATGGCCCAATAATGCTACAGACTCCAACCAGAACTCACACTTAGAAAACTTAGCAAACAGGCTACGTTTCTTCAAAAACTCAAGAACATAACGAAGATGGCTCTCATGCTCCTCTCTATTCTTGGAATACACCAAGATGTCATCAATAAACACAATCACAAAGGAATCAAAGAATGGCCTAAAGATGCCATTCATCAAGGTCATAAATGCAGTCGGGGCATCGGTAAGCCCAAAAGACATCACTAGAAACTCATAGTGGCCATATCTTGTCCGAAATGTTGTCTTTGGAATTTCCTCCGCCCTGATCTTCAACTGGTGATAGCCGGAACGCAAATCAATCTTCAAAAACACTGAAGCACCCTGAAGCTGGTCAAACAGCTCAATACGAGGCATAGGACACTTGTTCCAAACAGTGACCATGTTCAACAGGCGGTAATCAATACACATCCTCATGGTCCCATCCTTCTACTTCATGAATAACACAGGAGCACCCCAAGGGGAGACGCTCGATCTAATGAATCTCTTGCTCAACAAATCCTGTAACTGCTCCTTAAGGTCTCTCAACTCATCAGGTGCCATCTGATATGGCGAAATAGAAATAGGACGAGTGCCCGGGTCCAAGTCAATACATAAATCAATGTCGCGATCGGATGGGATACCCAGCAGATCCGACGGGAATACCTCCGCGAACTCACTCACAATAGGGATAGACTCAAGGGGTGGAGATGAAATAGTCGTATCATGAACATCATCCAAATAAGGTAGACATCTCTTACTTACTAACATCTTTGCTCGAAGAAAGAAAATGATCTTCTTCAGAGCGGGACTAAGAGTACCCCTCCACTCAAGCCTTGGGATGCCCGACATGGCTAAGGTGACTATCTTAGCATGACAGTCCAAGATCACGTGATAAGAAGAAAGCCAAGACATACCCAATATAACATGAAAGTCAACTATATCGAGAATCATCAAATCTACCCAAGTGTCATACCCCATAAAAATAACCAAACAAGACCAGTAGACTCGATCAACAATCACAGAATCTCTGATAGGAGTAGACACATGAACACGTATATCTATGCTATCATAAGGCAAATCCCACCAACGGAATGAAATGTAGATACATACGAATAGGTGGAGCCAGGAACAAATAACACATATGCTGCTCTATGACGGACATAAATGGTACCTAAAATCACAGCATCTGAGGCCTCTATCTCGGGCCTACCAGGAAATGAGTAACAATGTGCTCCACCAGGCCTAGTTTTAGATCCCCCTCTCGTACTCTGAGAACCACCTCGACCTCCAGATAATATAGGAGTCCTCGGCGGCTGATAATCTCACCTGGGTCAGGGAAATCTCCTAGCAACATGCCCAACCTCTCCAAAAGAATAACAAGTAATAGGAAATGAATGCTGATACACAGAAGCTGAAGACTCGAATAAAGCAGCCCTATCCACTGGTCTGGAGAATGAACTCTCGATAGCTTTCTACCTAGGTGGCTCGCTAGGGGAAACCTGTAATGCTGAATGCATAGGATGGTTGGAGTATAGCTGATGCTGCCTCTAAAATTGACCCGCGCCCCTCAAACCAGAAGCCCCAAAACTGCTAGTCTGACATGGCCTCTTGTCACCACCCACAAAAGCATGGGCCATAGCGCCCTCAACCATAGAAGTATGCTCGATAATGGACTGGAAGGAAGCCCCCATAAACTCCATCTGAAGACAACGAATTTGTAGAGAGCCCACTAGTCCCTCAATAAAATGGAGTAGAATAGCAGGCCAGATTTAGCAAATGGGTCACATAAGACTCCAAAGACATGTCCCTCCTCTCAAGATGTAAAAACTCCTCCCTACGCGCCTCTCGCAAAGATCGGGGCCCGCACTTCTCAAAGAAGGCCCGGTAAACTGAGTCCAAGTCAACTGAGGGGAACCCTCAGGTCTCCAAGCCACGACATACCTCTACCGCGTCTTCGCGTTACCGGAAAGCTAGTAGGATACACAATCAACCCCGTGGGTCTCCACGATCCCCATCCAGTGCAGCAACTCGTACATATCAAGAATAAACTCATAAGCATCCTCAGTCGAAGTACCAGAAAACCCTGACGGCTCAAACTTTCTGAATCTCCCAACAAGGTCCTAATCAGAAGCAGTCATAATAGTGCCCTCCATAGGCCTAATATCATCACCAGGAGCGGGTATCGCATCAATGAAAGGAGCCATAGCTGTGGCGGGATGTGCTACCCGCGTAGATCCCTGCTCAGTGGTCTACCCTCCAACTCTGGTTTGTGTACCCCCGCCAAGAGTAGTAACACCAGTTGTCGCTTGATGGGTATCAAGATAAAGTAAGACTCTAGCCATAGAGTCATGCATGGCCAGATCCAGAGTAACCTCAGGCTGCGTCTGTGCTGAAGCCTCACCATCCTCTGCGGCCTGGCCTCGATCCGGCTGATACTCGAGCTCAGGAGATGAAGACCTCTCATGCTGCTACCCTACCATGGGAGCCCTGCCCCTGGCTGGGGTAGCCCCACGGCCTCTCGCTCTGCCGCGTCCCCTGGTTGTAACTCACTCTCGAATGCCAGCCGTAGTTGCGGGCTCTGGCACCTGACCTCGGGCCATCGTAGCTCAATTTCTCACCATATTTGAGAGAAGTGATATGAGTCAGATACCAATTTGATCATTCCAAGTACCAATTAGAATAAAGCAGCACGAAAGAATGAAAAGAAAGTGAGATTTCCTAAATGTCCTATAGCCTCTCGTAGATGAGTATAGAGCTCATCAAACTGGTCCATGAGACTCTACTAGACACGCTCTTGTATTATAGACTGGGTAACCTAGGGCTCAGAACCCAACTTGTCACGACATATTTTGCCTAAGCCGTGCAGGCACTTACCATCCTGCCTCGATAAGCAAATCCTCAACCCAACAATAAATAAATACATCAATAATGAATAAATCGAGAGAAAAAGTATAGATACTTAAGTATCATGATACAGATATATATAGTAGAACAGTTCAAAATAGTAATAATAGCCTCCAAGGTCTAGTTTGGATAATATAAGAGCATCTAAAAGGAAAATAATACTAGTCTGGAATAATAATACATAAAGTATCTATGTCTCTGATGTAACGACCCTTCCAGTCATTATGGAAAATGTACGGTCACCCCACCAAATAGAACCTTCCGAAGGGTAGAACGAGCCAGTAGAACTCGATTTTATGAGCTTAAGAGCTGAAATTTGACTTGCTTGTGATTGTTGTTTAATTGTAATTCAGTCCGTTGGGGGGGTGACGTAGGAAATTAGAATTCAATTGGGGATACCGAGGCCATGGGTTGATTCGTATGAAGTTTTTATGTCTATGTGCATGTTTTTTTGTGTTAGTGAGGCTTCGGATGAAATGTGGAGAGAAAGGGGAGAAAACGGGACAAAAGCCAAGCTCACTACCCAAATGGCACCGCTGCGGTGGTGGGAGTACCGTTGCAGAGGTGCCACTATAGCGTTGAGTGGAGCGCTTCCAGCGGCCATCCATTTCTCTAGTGGCCGCTGTAGCGGGGGATGAGCCGCTACAGAGATATCGCTATACCGGGGGATGGACCGCTATAGCGGTGAGCGAATTTTTTTTAGGTCCACTATAGCAGTCACTTGGTCGCTATAGCGGGACGGCTACAGCGGTGAAACGACCGCCGCAGCGGTCAACAGGGGGATAAAATCCGTGTGTTAAAGACTTAGTCTCATATTCTTTATTCATAATATCCCAACACAGTTCCCCACAAGCACCTAGGGTGAAAATTCAAGCTAGGGTAAGAAAACTCCTGATTGTTAAGTTTCATTTATTCCTTCCAACCATTACATATCATTTTCATAATTATCATCACTCTTGTGGGTCTTCAGTGGTGGAGTTGTAATAGAAACCCTAGAAATTGTTAAATCTTCTAAACTTGATGGGTTATGGTTATTATCACTAATTTATCATCTACAGGCATGGGTTAATTTCTCTTAATCATGAATTCAATCCTTAGAGCCATAAACTAAGTGAATTGAGACCCGGGGTTCTTAAAAATAGTGTCTTGATCATGAAAACTGATTGTAGTGGGAATGTTGATATAATATTGTTATAATTTGATGATTAATAATTACTAAGGCCCTTGATAGGTTGATTCACACCTCGAAAATCATCCACCCATTGGAATGGGGTAAAGGGAAGGGTATTCTTGAATTGTTACTTGTGATTTGAGTAATTGTGACTCATTGAGTGTTCTATTTCTAGACTTTGAGCGTTCTGAGGCTTTAAGGAAAGGAAAAGCTGTAGCGGAGTGACTTGCGTTGTTTCAGCTCTACGTTTGAGGTAGGGTACGGTCTACTTGAGTTAGACTTTAGTTAGTTGATTGTATGTTTTGTGAATCCTTTAGGAGAAAGCACGTCGAGTTTTCATGCATGATATTGTGTGGTTGAATTCTAATGTGAATGCGATTGAGTGATTGTGCAGGCTTCGTGCCACTATTCCTGTGTGTTTAATCTATAGTGGATGTGTTTGTGATGAGAAGCTAATATAATCTTCTCGGTGATATTGTGATGTGAAATGATGACGTAAGCATTGTTAATGAGAAGGTAAGGAACACTATCTTGTAAAGAGGTATGGAAAGGCACAAATGTGACATAGATTATGGGCTCGTCGTCCGAGGTTCATTCCAGAGCAGAGGTTTATGTTCGGGTCCAAGGAGTGGATCTGGAACGAGTGGTACATAGACACTATGGGTCCCCTGCAAGTTATGACTACTAAGCAATGACGTCAGTCAGCATGTATGTATAGTGATGTGGTTATTGTGGTAAACTTATTTTCGTGTGGCATCCATTGATTGTGATTCTTGATGTCTTAGTGACTTGATTGTGTTTATCCTTAGTTTATTTGTTATGGGTTATTGATATTCTTGTTTGTTGACTGGCTTGTTTATTCTATTGATTTTATGAGATATGCATGATACTAATCTTAGTTTGCCTATGTATCTACCGATACATAGTGTTTGTACTGATACCACCTTGCTGCAATCTTTTGAGTGCAGATTGTGATATAGAGACTGCTACCCGTCCTCACATCTAGCTTTGAGGACGTTTGCTGATAGATTTAGGGTGAGCTTCTATACATGCCAGGCCTCCCGAAGATCTTCCTCTTATGATGTCTTTTCCAATTTTGGACATTATGGATATTTATTAGACAGATTCATTCTTTAGACAGGTTTTAGATTAGACTCCTGGAACGATGACTTTCAGATTTTGGGGATTGTGTAATAGATAGACTTCCGCACTTATTTTGTATTTTATGGCATGACTTATTTTGTTTATTTGATGCTTGAATGGGTAATAATTGACTAGCTTGGTTAATATAAAAACGGACTTGAATGAATAGGTGATTATGTGTCGGTTCGCCCACTAGGGGTTAGTATGGGTGCCAGTCATGGTGGGATGGATCGTGATAGAGTTGGTATCACAACTTTAGGTTCCTCGATCTCATTTTACCAGGACATGTCTAGTAGAGTCTTGCGCATCGGTACAAAGACATCCGTACTTTTCTTCGAGAGGCTATCGAACACTCGGAAAACTCCCTTTTCTTTCTTTCTTTCATGCTACTTGATTCCAATTGGTATCTGTTGATTTAAATTGGTATCTAACTGTCCTTCACTCTCTCGCAGATAGCCAGGACACGAGCAGTAGTGGCTAGATGAAGAGGTAGAGGCAGAGGAGCTGGTAGAGGGGCGGCCCCAGCAGAGGGTAGCATCCCAGTGGTTGACCCCGTGCCTCCAATGGTCCCTAACGAGGCAGCGGGAGATGCAGCCGCACCAACCTAGCCAGCAGCAGTACCAATTTCGCCAGGAGCTGTAGCTGGTCAAGGTTTACCAAATGCTATGGCGCAGGTGCTACATTGGTTGCATAGGTTAGCCCAGGCTGGAGCTATACTAGCCGCTCCAACAGGTAGGGGCGTAGGAGCAGCAGCCCCAACTCCGGATAGAATACAGGCTCTGGGGGTTCAGCATGCCGCAGTAGTGGCACCTCGCTTGGAGGAAGTTCCAGGTTTTTAGGCCTGTCCGAGGCCAGTTTCAGGGCCAGTGATGACTGGCGAAGAGCATGATCTATTTTGGAGGTTCACTAAAATAAAGCCTCCTGTGTTCTGTGGTACTGAGTCAGAGGATGCATATAAGTTCATCATCGATTGTCATGAGAGGCTCCATAAGATGGGGGCTGTGGACAAGTACGAGGTAGAGTTTGTGACCTTTCAGTTCTTGGGTGATGCAAAGATATGGTGGAGGGCCTATGTGGAGTGCAGGCAAGCTGGGTCTCCTCCGTTGACTTGAGTTCAGTTCTATTATGTGTTTTTTGATAAGTATGTTTCACGTACTCTGAGGGAGCGAAGGAAGGATCAGTTCACTAATTTATTAGGGGAACTCGTCTGTTGCTGTGTATGAGTCCCGTTTCCACTCCCTGTCCTGATACGCTCTTCAGTTGTTTCCCACTGAGGGGGAGAGGATCCGGCGATTCATGAAAGGATTGAACTCTAGACTTCAGCTATCAGCTCTTCAGCTTGTAGCCACTTGGGCTTCATTCTAGGAGGCAGTGGAGCATGTCTGTGTTGTTGAGGGCATTAAGCAGGAGAGTCATGTGAAGAAAGTAGAGTAGAAGGACCGAAGGGGTGGGATTTTTAGCAACTCCTTCTCGAGGGGTTAGAGTTCGGAGGTATATTCAGGGCCAGTAGGTTCAGTCTGCGATGCAGGTGTCAGCTGAGGGCCCATCAGGGGCAAATTATCAGGCTTCCGATCAGCGTGGAGGCTATACTGCTTCATCAGCTTCTGTGCAGCGACATATGCTAGACCGTGCGTTTTACGACTGTGGTGAGATAAGGCACATCAGGAGGTATTGCCCCATACTTAGACAGAGTGGTCAAGGGACTCAGTATCAGGCTCCTTGAGCTCTGTTTGCACTAGATCGAGGGGGTAAGGATACACAATGGCAGGGTGGGGCGGCCACAGTGCGGGTAGAGGTGGTGCCCAGCCTAACCGATACGGTCCTCAGGCAGGTAGAGGCGAACAGCTGTCCGGCAGTGGCGGGGCTCAAACTAGTCATGGTAATCACGGTGGTTCACGGGCTACAGGAGGGCACGGTCATTTGTACGCTTTCCAAGGTAGACCCGAGGCTGAGGCCTCCAATACGATTATCACAGGTACTATCTTAGTTTATGATCGGATGGCTTCTGTTTTGTTTGATCCCGGCTCTACTTTTTCTTATGTGTCTACATATTTTGTTGTGGGTTTGGATATGGTATGTGATACTCTTGATGTTCCTATTTATGTATCTACTCCGGTTGAGGATTCAGTGGTAGTAGATAGAGTCTACCCATCTTGTGCGATTACTTTTATGGAAAATAGTACTTGGGTAGATTTGATGATCTTAGACATTGTAGATTTAGATGTCATTTTGGGCATGAGTTGGTTGTCCCCGCATTTTCCATTCTAAGACTGTTACCTTAGGCATGCCTGGGGCACCTAGACTTGAGTGGAAAGGTAACCTTTATCCCCTCGCAAAGAAAGTTATATCCTTTGTTTGCGCTAGGAAGCTAGTAGAGAAGGGTTGTTTAGCTTATTTGTCACATATTCGTGACACTAGTGTAGGTACTCCATCTATTAATTCAGTTCCAGTGGTATGTGAGTTTATGTATGTGTTCCCCACGGACTTGCCTGGTATGCCACCAGATTATGACTTTGATTTCAGGATTGATTTAGACCCAGGAACTCGTCCTATCTCTATTCCACCTTATACGGTGGCACCGACAGAACTCAGGGAATTGAAAGAGCACTTGCAAGATCTTCTAAGTAAGGGGTTCATTCGCCCGAGTGCTTCTCCGTGAGGTGCCCCTGTGTTGTTTGTTAAGAAGAAGGATGAGTCTATGCATATGTGTATTGATTACCGTCTGTTGAATAAGGTAACTATTCGGAATAAGTATCCCATTCCCCATATTGATGACTTATTTGATCAGTTACAGGGAGCTTCTATGTTCTCTAAAATTGATTTGAGGTCAGGGTACCACGAGTTGAAGATTTGAGCGGTGGATATTCCTAAGACAGCTTTTCAGACCAGGTATGGACACTACGAGTTCTTAGTTATGTCTTTTGGGATTACTAATGCCCCAACTGCATTCATAGATTTGATGAATAGTGTGTTTAAGCCATATTTGAACTCTTTCATAATAGTGTTCATTGACGATATCTTGGTGTACTCTAGAAGTAAAGAACAACATGAGAAACATTTGAGAATTTCTCTTGGGGTACTACGGGAGAAGGAGTTTTATGCTAAATTCTCCAAGTGTGAGTTCTGGTTGTCTTCTGTGTCTTTCTTGGGGCATGTCATTTCGAAGAAGGGTATTATGGTAGATCCTCAGAAAATTTAGGCATTCAGGGAGTGGGCTAGGCCCATATCAGTGATAAAGATCCGTAGCTTCGTGGGTCTGGCTAGCTATTATCATCGATTTGTGAAGAGGTTTGCCTCTATTACTTCTCATTTGACCCCGTTTGACTCGGAAGGAGATACCATTTCAGTGGTCCTACGAGTGTGAGGAGAGCTTTCAAAAGCTCAAGACAATATTAACTACAGCACCTATACTGGCATTGCCTGTGGAGGGCAAGGATTTTGTTGTTTATTTTGATGCTTCACGTTCTAGTTTAGATGTTGTTTTGATGCAGGAAAAGAAGGTGATTGCCTATGCTTCTCGGCAGTTGAAAGTGCATGATAAGAACTATCCCACTCATGACTTAGAGTTGGCAGCGATGGTGTTCACATTGAAAATCTGGAGACACTACTTGTATAGTGTCCATTGGGAGGTGTACACAGACCATCGCAGTTTGTAGCATGTGTTTACTCAGAGGGATCTGAACTCTAGGCAGCGAAGATGGATGGAACTGCTGAAGGACTATGACATCACCATTCTGTATCACCTTGGTAAGGCAAATGTAGTGGCTGACGCACTGAGCAGAAAGTTAGCTAGTATGGGGAGTCTATCTTGTTTGATTTCTTCGGATCGTCCGTTGGCTAAAGAGGTTTATATCTCAGCTAACAGTTTTATGAGGCTGGATATATCCAGCACAGACAGGGTGTTGGCTTGTATTGAGGCTCGATTGTCATTTTTAGAGCAGATTAACGCTAAATAGTTGGAGGATGCTAAGTTGTTCAAAATAAGTGATAAAGTGTTACGTGGTGAGGCCAAAGAGGCTGTGATTGATGAGGAAGGCATGTTGCAAATCAAAGGGAAAGTATGTGTGCCACGTGTGGGTGATTTATTCAAGACCATTCTAACAGAGCTCATAGTTCGAGGTATTCTATTCATCCTGGCGCTACTAAGATGTATTGGGATTTGAGGAAACATTACTGGTGGACTAGGATGAAGTGGGATATCGTAGAGTTTGTTGTTCAGTGTCTAAATTGCAAACATATGAAGTATGAGGATCAGAAACCTGGGGTTACACTTCAAAGGATGCCTATTACCGAGAGGAAGTAGGAGAGAATAGCTATGGATTTCATGGTGGGTCTTCCCAAGACGTTGGGAAAGTTTGACTCTATTTGGGTTATTATTGACAGATTAACTAAGTCTTCCCACTTCATTCCGGTGAAGATAACTTATGATGCGGAGAAACTAGCTAAAATCTATATGCGTGAGGTGGTTAGGCTTCGTGGGGTTCCTATCTCCATTGTGTCTGACAGGGGCACAACATTCATGTTATATCCCGCATTTTTGTGCACTTGGAAAATTTGGAACAATTTTGCCTTGTAGGAAATGAGGGCTATATTTTAGTTTATTTCATATATGTGTGTTATTTATGAAAAATATTATTGCGGAAATACGGAAGACGACCAAGGGCAAAATTGGAATTTTGGGAATTAGTTCTGTGAGTTACAAATAAGACTTATAATTAATTGGGCTCAACAAAAATAAGAAAAATAAGGCCCAAGTATTAGGGGGTGGCCGGCCATGTGCCTTTGGCCCAAGCCCACAATTAAATGGTCCATGTGATAAATTAATATAAGGGGACAATTATACATGTTCATCTATAGAACATTCAAGAAATCAAAAAAAAAAAAAAAAAAAGTGAGAGTCCAAGGCCATTCGGCTGAAACCCCTCCCAAAACAAAAACAAAATTCTAGTCTTTCAACTTTGATCCTAAAATCTTGTTCTTCTTGAATTCTTAGCAAGTGCAAGATGCTCTCCGACGTGGTATAATTAGTTTAGCGAGAGGACTACGTTTGCGGCAAGAGAAAATTGGAAGAAAAATGTAAGAATTTCATCCTTTATGTTGTGGAAAAAGTATATATGTTATAATGATTAGAATTGAATGAAAATTATGGAAATTGTGATGTGTGTGTGCATGGCCGTGTGGGTGTGTGAAGGGTAGGTGGCTGTGTGGTAGGGTGGTAGTGAAGGGAATGTGAAATGAAATTCATTTAGTGTGTTAGTTGTGTCGTTGTGATATTTATGACGTAAATAAAGGTTTAACGACTTAAGTCGGCGTTGAAATTGCATGTATGTCGTTATGGGAAATTATGCGTTTTTAATATAATTTTTAGGTAATTATGGAAATAGAATTTTAAAGTGTGAATTATTGTTGCCATTAATGAATTTGGAAGAAGACAATGCAATTTAGTAGTTTCATTGTAATTGTAGAAGTTTCGGATGGAAGATGGAATTGGCGAGATGGCTTGAATCCTTGAGTATTGCTTGAAATGTTATTGAATTATGTTTGAATAACTTTGAATTGGTAAATGGATATGAGAACGTTGATATTGGGTTGGAAGTGTGAAGTTGGAATGGGAATTGTTGCATAATGTAGAAAGGAAGAACATTTATGTTAGAATGTATTTTGTTGTGATTCTTGATGTTGTTGGTATTGTTGTGGGTGTTGTTGTTGATATTATGGCCGAGTTAATTCTCGGGGATGTTGAATTTATAGGGGAGGTGCTGCCCAAATGTTTGTAGACAAGTATGGTTTAAGATTGAGTCACTAAATCTTATGATTTACATTTGGTAATTGTGACCATTTGTAGATTCTGGAGTAAACGGGATTTGAGCTTAAGCGAGCGTAAGACGCTAATAAGGTATTTAAAGCTATCCCTTTCCTTCTTTTGGCATGTCCTAGGTGTACTAGGTTTGAATGTGAGCCTCGGGGAATATCCTGTTCCTAGGAATCCGAGTTTACTTTTAGTACTATTTCATTCAATGAAATTGAATTAGAATCATATGTTTGTCGGAAGGAAATGCTCAAGCACTCGTAACTTTCACATACGTAATCGAATCGCTTGAAACTTTCATGGATGACTCCATAGAGTCTAACGTTTGTAAATTTCGTACGCCACCTCGACTTTACCCGAGGTGGGCCCACTAGTCCCGAGACTTCCTTCGTTTGTCTTACTTGATCTATTTTTGTATGATATAAAAAGGGGACTTTTGCCTATGAATTTAAGGCTCCGTTTGATTTGCTCCATAAGTTATGTGAAAGCTCCTTAATGTGAATGATACTAAATTTTCAGAAAATGACTTATGAGGTATTTTTCGAAAGTTTTGTAAATTTAAAGGCTCATATCTTTTGTATACTAATTCCGACAGACTTGATACTTACTTTGAGCTTTCTGATTTCAATATATATATGTATATGTAATTATTTGTCGAGTCTTGGAATTTAATTGGGTATATGCATATGGTTTCCGCACTACTCTGCTCATGCCTATTACTATGATATCGTTCGCCGGTTCCCGGGCCGGTTTTGTGATCGTGCGTACTATGACATATTCGGCAGTATGATGTGTTACGGTTCCCGAGACCTTGCCATAGGGCCGGCTACCGTTTATGGAGTTATGCTGTGATATGGCTTATGATATGCCTTGATGATATGATATGTTGTGATGATATATTATGTTCGGGGTTGTACGGAGATTTGAAACCTTCTGGAGTATGCTGTGTTGTGGCACCAGCGTCGGAGTGGTGACCACGTTCCTGAGCCTTATGCATGATTTTTATTTGCATTATACATACATATATTTTCAGCACGGACTTTGATGTACTGACTCGGTATTTACTCCATGTATTCTTTTCTGTCAGCTATGGTTTGGATTTCTGTACTCTATCCTTTATATACTCAGTACATCTTTCGTACTGACCCCCTTTCTTCGGGGGATGCGTTTCATGCCCGCAGGTACAGAGGTTCGAGATTCGCCAGGGTAGGCCACACATTCTGCTACTACAGAGTGCTCATTTTGTTCGGAGCCCATCTTTTGGTATATATTTTCTGTCATGTATATGTTTATGTATATTCGACTATTTGGGGTACGGCGGGGCCCTGTCCCGTCATATGTTTCCGTTTTGATTTGTAGAGGCCTGTAGTCATATATGTGGGTCGTGGGTCCTATATGTGTTTGCTTTGTTTGTGATTTGCGTCTTAATGCGGTCCGGTCTGTTATGGCGGCCATGGTGGCCCGTATATTTGTATATGTGTAAACATTAGGCGATGTGTATTCTGCCGCCCCTTTTGGCTTTGATATGATATCTTTGCACGCGCGACCGCTTAAGATAATATTTAATTTCAGATCTGTTTAAAATGATTAATATGAAATCTGAGTTAAATTAGAATATGACGAGTTAGTATGTAAGTCTATTTGGGGTGTCCAAATAGGGCACCAGTCGCTGCCCACGGAGCTGGGTCGTGACAAAAGTGGTATCAGAGCGATTTGTCCTCTGAATGTCTACAGGCCGTGTCTCGTAGAGTCTTGTTTATCGGTGTGTCGTGCACCACATCTATAAACAGGAGGCTACAGGACATTTAGAGAGTTACCTTTCTTTGAATCTTAGATCGTGCGATAGAGCTGTGCCATTAGGATGACTCTTTTCTGACCCGTTATTGTGTTTTTCAGTGATGCCTCCGAAGAAGGCAACGGCTGCCCAGAAGGGCAAGGCGGTGGTGGGAGAGACCAGTCAGATGCCGAGAGTTACACGGGCTCGTGCTTAGGATTTTCCCGACGTTGTGCCCCAGTCAGAGGGTTCAGCTACACCACCACCGGCGGAGCCTAGAGCAGGCCCATCATTAGCTCCAGAGGCTCCAGCGCCCGAGCCTCCAGCTCCTCAGCCAGGGGCGGAGGATAGGACGTTGAGGGAGGCCGTACAGTTGTTGACGACTTTGGTAGCGGGACAGGCTCGCAGACGCGGGCTGAGAGGTGATGATGATGACAGGCGTGATAGCCTGAGGGTTCGTGATTTTCTGACATGTAGTCCCCCAGAGTTTTTCGGGTCTAAGCCCGAGGAGGATCCCCAGGACTTTATTCGGCAGATGCGGCGCTCATTGGGACTGGTCAGGGATTCAGAGACCAAGTCCGTTGAGTTAGCTTCGCACAGATTACGAGATGTTGCGACTAATTGGTATGAGTCCTGGGAGCTGTCCAGAGGTGAGGGTTCTCCCCCAGCTACATGGGACGAGTTTGTGACCGCTTTTCTCCGCCACTTTTTGCCCCCGGAGTTGCGGAGGGCGAGGGTTGATAGATTTTTGCAGTTGCGGCAGAGAGGTCGGAGTGTTCGTGAGTATAATTTAGAGTTTGATTCTTTGGCTCGATATGCACCTGCTATAGTAGTGGATATGGCCGACCGGATGCACCGGTACGTGATAGGGTTGGACCGCTACCTAGTTGACAGTTGTATGGCGATGGCATCGCAGACTGACATGGACATCGCCCGATTACAGGCCTATGCCCAGGGGATGGAGGACCGACATAGGGGAGAGCAGTCCAGTAGAGACCGAGACAGGAGGCCGCCCAAGAGGGCCAGATCAGCGGGATATTCTGGAGATTATCGAGGCGGGCAGCCTCAGTCACAGCAGTCAGGCAGATATCCTCCTCCATCAGGCCGGGGTACACAGTCCACCCGTAGACGATTTGATAGTGCAGGACCGTCTGGGGCCGGCCAGAGTTCCAGAGCATCAGGCTCGCAGATGCCCAGAGGTTCCAGCCAATCCAGACCACCCAGGCCCCGTTGTTCTTATTGTGGGAGATCGCACCCAGGGGAATGCTACCGAGCCACAGGAGCTTGTTTTTTTTGCGGCCGTCAGGGCTATATCATGCGAGATTGTCCGTTGGCGAGTGGTTCTGGTAGTACAGTCCAGCCGACGGGATCAGCCGCTGGTTCATCCTCTACTCCCTCAGTTATGCGCCCTGCGGGCCGAGGTATGCCGGCACCGGCGGGCCGCGGTCGAGGTCGTGGCGGTGTTTCAGATTCTAGCGGTCCTTCGAACCGCATATATGCATTGGCTAGCAGCCAGGACCAGGAGGTGTCGCCAAATGTCGTTACAGGTATATTATTGGTTTTCTCCCGATCTGTATATGCATTGATTGATCCTGGTTCTACTTTATCATATATCTCCCCGCTCGTTGCTGGAAAAATTGAAATAACACCCGAACCTATAGAGCCATTCGAAGTAGCTACACCGGTTGGGGATTATATTATAGCGAGGCAGGTATATAGAGATTGTTCTGTGATTATATGTGATCGTTGCACTAAAGCTGATCTGGTAGAATTAGATATGCTGGAATTTGATGTCATTATGGGTATGGACTGGTTAGCTTCCTGTTATGCTAATGTTGACTGCCAGAAAAAGGTAGTTCGTTTCCAGTTTCCAGGGGAACCAGTTATAGAGTGGTCAGGGAGTACAGCATCGCCGAGGGGTAAGTTTATTTCATACCTCAAGGCTAAGAAGATGATTCAGAAAGGTTATATCTATCATTTGGTCGATGTGCACGATACTAAGGCCGAGACACATACTCTCCAGTCGGTTCCGGTTGTCAATGAATTTCCAGATGTATTCCCAGATGAGCTTCCAGGTCTTCCGCCCGAACGGGAGATAGATTTCGCGATAGATTTGTTGCCAGATACGCAACCTATATCTATTTCTCCTTACAGAATGGCACCTGCAGAATTGAAGGAGCAGTTGAAAGATCTATTAGACAAAGGCTTCATCAGACCCAGTACATCGCCCTGGGGAGCGCCGGTATTATTTGTAAGAAAGAAAGACGGGTCACTGCGAATGTGTATTGATTATCGACAGCTGAATAAGGTGACCATAAAGAATAAATATCCCCTCCCCCGGATTGATGATTTATTTGATCAGTTGCAGGGTGCTAAATGTTTTTCGAAGATAGATTTGCGTTCGGGCTACCATCAGGTACGGGTACGAGAGGCGGATATTCTGAAGACTGCTTTCAGGACCCGGTACGGGCATTATGAATTCAGAGTGATGTCTTTTGGGCTGACTAATGCTCCAGTGGTATTCATGGATTTGATGAATCGGGTATTCCGGTCGTTTCTTGATATGTTCGTGATTGTATTTATTGATAATATTTTAGTTTATTCACGATCAGCAGAGGAGCATTCAGCTCATCTGAGAACAGTACTTGGCACACTTCGGCAACAAAAATTATATGCTAAATTTTCCAAATGTGAATTCTGGTTGACCTCAGTGGCATTCTTGGGGCATATTGTCGGAGCAGATGGTATTCGGGTCGATACACAGAAGATTGAAGCTGTACAGAATTGGCCCAGGCCTACTACACCGACAGAGGTACGTAGTTTTCTAGGGTTGGCCGGTTATTACAGAAGGTTCGTGGAGAATTTTGCTTCTATTGCGGAACCATTAACAAAGTTAACTCAGAAGGCAGCAAAATTTCAGTGGACTGATGCCTGTGAGCGCAGCTTTCAGATGTTGAAGGAAAAATTAATTACAGCTCCAGGTTTAGCTCTTCCAGAAGGGTCAGATGGGTACGTCGTTTATTGTGATTCCTCTGGTATTGGGATAGGTTGTGTGTTGATGCAGCACGGCCGAGTCATAACCTATGCTTCCCGGCAGCTCAGACCGTACGAGAGAAATTATCCTACTCATGATCTGGAATTAGCCGCGGTGATTCATGCTTTGAAGATATGGCGGCATTATTTATATGGGGTCCACGTTGATATTTATAAGGACCATAAGAGCCTCCAGTATATTTTTAAACAGAAGGAGCTGAATTTGCGGTAGAGAAGATGGCTCGAATTATTGAAAGATTATGACGTTGATATTTTGTATCATCCTGGGAAAGCTAATGTGGTAGCCGACGCACTGAGCCGCAAGTCCATGGGTAGTTTGACTGATGTGCAGCCTGATAAGAAAGAATTAGTTCGCAAAATTTGTCAGTTAGCTAGCCTTGGAGTTCGTTTGGCAGATTCTGGAGATGCTGGGGTTTCTGTTCGAGAGGTTGTTGAGTCATCCATTATAGAAGAGGTAAAGCAGCGTCAGTTCGAAGATCCTGTTTTGGCACAGTACAGAAATGTGGCCCTCAATAAAGAAAAGACTCCATTCGAAATTTTGCCTGAAGGGGTATTATTTTATGGAGGCAGATTATGTGTACCGGACGTTGCAGGGTTACGACGGCAAATTATGGGCGAAGCACATAATGCTCGGTATTCTATTCATCCTGGGTTTACTAAGATGTACCATGATCGTAAATGCTTATACTGGTGGGACGGTATGAAAAGGGATATTGCAGAGTTCGTTGGCCAGTGTCCAAATTGTCAACAAGTCAAGATCGAGCATCAAAAGCCCGGCGGATTACTACAGGAAATGCACCCAGCCTGGAAATGGGAAATGATTAATATGGATTTCGTTACAGGTCTACCGCGTACTCGACGCAAGTATGATTCCATTTGGGCTATTGTTGATAGATTGACGAAATCAGTCCATTTTCTTCCGGTCAGGACTACGTATTCGGCTGAGGACTATGCCAGATTGTATCTTAAAGAGATAGTAAGACCTCACGGGGTTCCTGTATCTATTATCACTGACAGAGGTGCCCAGTTCACAGCAAATTTCTGGAGATCATTCCAGGAAGGATTGGGGACTCAAGTGAGTCTTAGTAAAGCATTTCATCCTCAGTCCGACGGACAGGCCGAGCGCACCATTTAGACATTGGAAGATATGTTGCGGGCCTGTGTTATTGATTTCAGAGGTAGCTGGGATGATCATTTGCCCCTTATTGAATTTTCTTATAATAATAGTTATCATTCCAGTATCCAGATGGCACCGTACGAAGCCCTATATGGTAGAAAATGCAGATCTCCGATTGGTTGGTTCGATGTGGGCGAAACTAAATTAATTCGTCCAGATGTGATTCAGCAAGCAGTTGACAAAGTGAAACTGATTCGAGAGCGACTACTAGCGGCCCAGAGTCGACAGAAATCTTATGCTGATAAACGACGTCGACCATTGGAGTTCCAGATTGGCGATTGGGTATTTCTGAAGGTATCGCCTATGAAGGGTGTAATGAGATTCGGTAAAAAGGGTAAGCTTAGCCCGCGGTACATCGGGCCATATCAGATTATTCGAAAGATAGGTGAGGTCTCCTATGAGCTAGACTTACCATCCGATTTGGAGGCAGTGCACCCGGTATTTCATGTATCCATGCTTCGTAAATGTGTTGGTGATCCTTCCAGAATATTTCCAGTAGACGATATTCAGGTAACGGAGGACTTATCTTATGAAGAGCAACCTGTAGTTGTTCTGAATCGTCAGGTGAGGAGACTGCGCACCAAGGATATGCCTTCTGTTAAAGTCCTGTGGCGGAACAACAACCGGTAAGAAATGACCTGGGAGGCGGAAGATGAGATGAAAAAGAAGTATCCTCACTTGTTCCCTATACTTACAGGTAATTTGAATTTCTAAATCTGCTATATTGATTGACAAATGATTTATGTGTGCTATTCGTAAAGAGAGACTCCCCCGCGGTGCTTATAAGATCCTATGAGGCTAATTTAACATTCGGGGACGACATTCATGTTATATCCCACATTTTTGTGCACTTGGAAAATTTGGAACAATTTTGCCTTGTAGGAAATAAGGGCTATATTTTAGTTTATTTCATATATGTGTGTTATTTATGAAAAATATTGTTGCGGAAATACGGAAGAAGGCCAAGGGCAAAATTGGAATTTTGGGAATTAGTTCTGTGAGTTACAAATAAGACTTATAATTAATTGGGCTCAACAAAAATAAGAAAAATAAGGCCCAAGTATTAGGGGGTGGCCGGCCATGTGCCTTTGGCCCAAGCCCACAATTAAATGGTCCATGTGATAAATTAATATAAGGGGACAATTATACATGTTCATCTATAGAACATTCAAGAAATCAAAAAAAAAAAAAAAGTGAGAGTCCAAGTCCATTCGGCCGAAACCCCTCCCAAAACAAAAAAAAAATCTAGTCTTTCAACATTGATCCTAAAATCTTGTTCTTCTTGAATTCTTAGCAAGTGCAAGATGCTCTCCGACGTGGTATAATTAGTTTAACGAGAGGACTACGTTTGCGGCAAGAGAAAATTGGAAGAAAAAGGTAAGAATTTCATCCTTTATGTTGTGGAAAAAGTATATATGTTATAATGATTAGAATTGAATGAAAATTATGGAAATTGTGATGTGTGTGTGCATGGCCGTGTGGGTGTGTGAAGGGTAGGTGGCCATGTGGTAGGGTGGTAGTGAAGGGAATGTGAAATGAAATTCATTTAGTGTGTTAGTTGTGTCGTTGTGATATTTATGACGTAAATAAAAGTTTAACGACTTAAGTCGGCGTTGAAATTGCATGTATGTCGTTATGGGAAATTATGCGTTTTTAATATAATTTTTAGGTAATTATGGAAATAGAATTTTTAAAGTGTGAATTATTGTTGCCATTAATGAATTTGGAAGAAGACAATGCAATTTAGTAGTTTCATTGTAATTGTAGAAGTTTCAGATGGAAGATGGAATTGGCGAGATGGCTTGAATCCTTGAGTATTGCTTGAAATGTTATTGAATTATGTTTGAATAACTTTGAATTGGTAAATGGATATGAGAACGTTGATATTGGGTTGGAAGTGTGAAGTTGGAATGGGAATTGTTGCATAATGTAGAAAGGAAGAACATTTATGTTAGAATGTATTTTGTTGTGATTCTTGATGTTGTTGGTATTGTTGTGGGTGTTGTTGTTGATATTATGGCCGAGTTAATTCTCGGGGATGTTGAATTTATAGGGGAGGTGTTGCCCAAATTTTTGTAGACAAGTATGGTTTAAGATTGAGTCACTAAAGCTTATGATTTACATTTGGTAATTGTCACCATTTGTAGATTCTGGAGTAAACGGGATTTGAGCTTAAGCGAGCGTAAGACGCTCATAAGGTATGTAAAGCTATCCCTTTCCTTCTTTTGGCATGTCCTAGGTGTACTAGGTTTGAATGTGAGCCTCGGGGAATATCCGGTTCCTAGGAATCCGAGTTTACTTTTAGTACTATTTCATTCAATGAAATTGAATTAGAATCATATGTTTGTCGGAAGGAAATGCTCAAGCACTCGTAACTTTCACATACGTAATCGAATCGCTTGAAACTTTCATGGATGACTCCATAGAGTCTAACGTTTGTAAATTTCGTACGCCACCTCGACTTTACCCGAGGTGGGCCCACTAGTCCCGAGACTTCCTTCGTTTGTCTTACTTGATCTATTTTTATATGATATAAAAGGGGACTTTTGCCTATGAATTTAAGGCTCCGTTTGATTTGCTCCATAAGTTATGTGAAAGCTCCTTAATGTGAATGATACTAAATTTTCAGAAAATGACTTATGAGGTATTTTTCGAAAGTTTTGTAAATTTAAAGGCTCATATCTTTTGTATACTAATTCCGACAGACTCGATACTTACTTTGAGCTTTTTGATTTCAATATATATATGTATATGTAATTATTTGTCGAGTCTTGGAATTTAATTGGGTATAAGCATATGGTTTCCGCACTACTCTGCTCGTGCCTATTACTATGATATCGTTCGTTGGTTCCCGGGCCGGTTTTGTGATCGTGCGTACTATGACATATTCGGCAGTATGATGTGTTACGGTTCCCAAGACCTCGCCATAGGGCCGGGTACCGTTTAAGGAGTTATGCTGTGATATGGCTTATAATATGCCTTGATGATATGATATGTTGTGATGATATATTATGTTCGGGGTTATACGGAGATTTGAAACCTTCTGGAGTATGCTGTGTTGTGGCACCAGCGTCGGAGTGGTGACCACGTTCCTGAGCCTTATGCATGATTTTTATTTGCATTATACATACATATATTTTCAGCACGGACTTTGATGTACTGACTCGGTATTTACTCCCTATATTCTTTTCTGTCAGCTATGGTTTGGATTTCTGTACTCTATGCTTTATATACTCAGTACATATTTCGTACTGACCCCCTTTCTTCGGGGGCTGCGTTTCATGCCCGCAGGTACATAGGTTCAACATTCGCCAGGGTAGGCCACACATTCTGTTACTACAGAGTGCTCCTTTTGATTCGTAGCCCATCTTTTGGTATATGTTTATGTATATTCGACTATTTGGGGTACGGCGGGGCCCTGTCTCGTCATATGTTTCCGTTTTGATTTGTAGAGGACTGTAGTCATATATGTGGGTCATGGGTCCTATATGTGTTTGCTTTGTTTGTGATTTGCGTCTTAATGCGGTCCGGTCTGTTATGGCAGCCATGGTGGCCCATATATTTGTATATGTGTATACATTCGGCGATGTGTATTCCGCCTCCCCTTTTGGCTTTGATATGATATCTTTGCACGCGCGACCGCTTAAGATAATATTTAATTTCAGATCTGTTTAAAATGATTAATATGAAATCTGAGTTAAATTAGAATATGACGAGTTAGTATGTAAGTCTGTTTGGGGTGTCCAAATAGGGCACCAGTCGCGGCCCACGGAGCTGGGTCGTGACAATTCACCTCCAGATTTTGGGAGTGTTTTCATGAAGAGTTGGGTACGAGGTTGGATCTTAGTACAACGTTCCACCCACAGTCTGACGGGTAGTCCGAGCGGACTATTCAGGTCCTTGAAGACATGCTTCGTGCGGGTGTGATAGACTTTGGTGGGCATTGGGAGCAGTTTTTACCTTTGGCCGAATTTGCATAGAACAATAACTACCACTCGAGTATCGATATCGCTCCGTTTGAGGCGTTGTATGGGAGGAGGTGTAGGTCTCCTATTGGATGGTTCGATGCATTTGAGGTGAGGCCTTGGCACACTCATTTTTGGAGAGAGTCCCTAGAGAAAGTAAAGCTGATCCAAGCTAAACTCCTAGCAGCCCAGAGCAAGCAAAAGGAGTATGCGTGTCACGACCCGACTAGGGGCCATGATGGGTACCCAGGGCTGACCACCGAGCACCACTCATAATACTACTCATCATACTCATCCTGCGTTCATTCATTATTCTCATGCTTTTAATCATAGGAAAACCCCCTTTTCACTTTGAAACATCTTTTCCTTCATATACATAAGCTTTTCGGCTATCAAAACCATATATATGCACTGAGGAAATCGTGAGACCATACTACCCACACATATGTATCTACGAGCCTCTACTAGATTACTAGCCATTATATATATATATATATATATATATATATATATATATATATATATATATATATATATACATAAAATAATAAATAAATGGCACCTCCGGAACAATGGAGTGCTCTCAAAGTTTGCTGACAGCTCCTACGAATCTGGATCACCTCCTTGTCTACCTGTGGGCATGAACACACGATCCAAAGAAAAGGACGTCAGTACGAGCATTGTACTGAGTATGTAAGGCATGAATAAAATAAGCATAATAAAGAAGTTGTGAAACATAAGGTGAAGATATGACCTGCTTAGCTTTTAAGAGTAAATGCATTTTAAACATCAACATGTCACATATATCATCCTTATTAATCCGCGTCGGGGTACCCTCATACGCCGCCCACTAGTGGTGTCATGTCCGGCCCTATAGGCACGGTGTAATCCCAAGCCGCCCGCATTAGAGGTGACATGTCCGGCCATCTAGGCACGGTGGAATCGTATGCAGCCCGCCTTTGCGGTGAAATGTCCGGCCATCTAGGCACGGTGGAATCGTATCATCATATGCATCTTATAACTTATCATCATCATACATTCGTCATAGAATATGCATTAGATCTTAAAGACAATCTATAACTATATCGGGGTGACATAAGGTCGAGAACCCCCAATTACATTATGGAGTGATCATATTCGTCATATCTCACCTTGAAGGAACCAACATTGTAAGGTGAGTGCACACAATGAACAACATCAACGGATCATACTTAGGATCATTAAATTCATGGACATCATATCTTGCTTTAGAATTCCTTAGACTTAAAATCATCATCATCATTATCATGCTCGTAATGTATCTCTTTTCTTTATCTTATGAAAAGCTCTTTGTAAGCATGGGCTCGCAATTTTCGATATGTAGAAAAATCATGGAAAGATAGAAGGATTCATGCCATAGGAGTCATGCCTTAGAAAGAAGGGACTAGCCTTACATACCTTTTCGTTTAGCTACTCTATCGCTTGAACGTTCTCCTCCAATGCTCACGTTTCTACCTTCAAGAGAGTTCGTATTAACATTAGCTAATCGATCACATGAACATGCTTAACTAAAGCCAGAGAAAATTGGGCAGCATTTCTTTTGTTTATACAACTTTCTCCATATCATATATCAACTCCCAAATGTCTATAACAACATTCATAATTTCACAAGCAACAATCTTCATTCACATACGTTATCCATATTTCCCAATTTCACTTCAATCCATCCATAACCATGGTCATAGTACACTATTACATTCACTCATATATGATGTTTATCCTATGTCCTTAATGTCATTTATAACATAAATATAATCACAACATATCAAGAATCATGACTCATTCCAAGCTACTACTCAAAAATGCAACTATTCTTACATTCATGACCCATTTTCTATCTCCTTCTACAATTCAAGTCTTTCAACCTCTCAGTTCTTTAAACAACATGGAATGATCATAAAACTTACCTTTGATAGTGTGGGAATGAGCTTTGAGTGGAAATAATTCACTTGAGCAAAACCCTACTTCCACTTCCAATGAGATTTCTTGTCTTAGATGAACCCTAATGAGTTTCTTGCACTTGATTCTCTTGGTTTGATGAAGTTGATCATGAATTTCTCTTGAGTTCTTGTGGAAGAAGTGTGTTGAATTTTCTAGAGATTTCTTGAAGTGTGGAGTGAGAAATTAAATGAATTAAATGAGGTTAGGGTCCCTTATATTAATCTTAAAATCTGTCCCGACTCAATTTCACGGACCAACATACGGTCCGTATAATTTATATGGACCGTATCTGTGGCCGTAGATTTGGTCCAGTGAAGGTCCCCATTTTGGGCAGAATATTCGGCCTAACATACGGCCAGTATATTTTATACGGTCAGTATGTCGGACCGTATAAAGCCCAGCTTTCCGAAACTCGTTCTCGCCGACTCGTTTGATCTTCAATCCTTATGGAACCTTCTTAACACTTGTTTAACACCTCATTAACAATATAAGGGACGTTATAACTCTTCTTTAAGACACCATTAAGCCATCATCAACTTGGTACTCTGTGAATCCTTTCCGATACACCACGTATATCTCGTCTTTCTTGACGAACTTTCTTCTCTTACCTCGAATGTCTCTAAAATCTCAATTAGAACCATTAATTACTATTTTTTACTTATCAAAACATCGTATACTTCGTGGCCTTCGTTAGTCTATTCACTGTACATCAACAGGAAAATTTTCGAGGTGTAACATTTTTCCCTCCTTTTAGAACATTCGTCCTCGAATGTTAAGCGCTCGGAAATTCTACTAAAATTTCGCTAGAGGTTCCCCTGTAATATGACACTACCATCCTGTCACAACAGCCCATAATAACAATGCCTCACAGGGCCGCAACATCATAGCAATAATGTTTTGCCGCACACGACCCAAATGCATAAAAAGGAAAACATACGTACCTCATAATCTTGATGTCTCATCTTGGATCTCTTCCGGGGGTTGAAATAAGTGCGGGTACTTGGACTTCATATTTTCTTCCGCTTCCCAAGTCATCTCTTCTCGGTTGTTATTTCTCCATAAGACCTTAACTGAGGCTACTTCATAGTTTCTAAGTCTCCGTACTTG
This sequence comes from Lycium barbarum, assembly GCF_019175385.1. NCBI lineage: Eukaryota > Viridiplantae > Streptophyta > Magnoliopsida > Solanales > Solanaceae > Lycium > Lycium barbarum. The sequence goes on from NC_083342.1 coordinate 19,782,876, forward strand.
CCTATCTAGTGTGGCAATGGGCACCTCTTCATAAGCAAAATTTTCTGTCACTTGAACATCATCTACTGGCACGATTCTAGTAGGATCTCCAACACATTTACGGAGCATTGAGATATGGAAAATCGGATGGACTGATTCCAGTTCTGAGGATAAGTCCAATTCATAAGCTACTTGTTCCACCTTGCGGACAATCTTATAAGGTTCAATATATCGAGGGCTTAACTTTCCCTTCTTACCAAATCTCATCACACCTTTCATTGGCGACACCTTTAAAGATACCCAATCATCAACTTGGAATTCTAAGTCTCGCCGTCGATTGTCCGCATAAGACTTCTAGAAACTTTGGGCTGTTAGCAATCGATCCCGGATAACCTTGACCTTTTCCACTGCTTGTTGAATCAATTCAGGGCCTATTAGTTGTACTTCTCCTACTTCAAACCACCCAATTGGCGATCTACACTTTCTTCTATATAGAGCTCCATACGGAGCCATTTGGATACTATAATGGTAGCTGTTGTTGTATGCAAACTCAATAAGGGATAAGTGGTCATCCCAACTACCGCCGAAATCTAGAACACATGTTCTTAGCATATCCTCTAAGGTCTGAATAGTGTGTTCGTCTTGCCCATCAGTTTGCAGATGAAATGTTGTGCTAAGCCTCACCTGAGTATCCAAACCTTCTTGGAAATACTTCTAAAACTTAGTTGTAAATTGTGCTCCTCTATCTGTGATAATAGACATCGGAATACTATGGAGCCATACAATCTCCTTAAGATATAACCTTGCATAATCTTCTGATGAGTATGTAGTTCTGACTGGAAGAAAATGAGCTGATTTCCTAAGTCTATCCTTGATTACCCATATGGAATCATACTTGCTTCGGGAATGAGGTAACCCCATGATAAAATCCATGTTGATCATTTCCCATTTCCAAGTAGGGATTTCCATGGCTTGTAATAATCCTCCAGGCTTTTGATGCTCAATTTTCACCTATTGGCAATTTGGACATTGAGCTACAAATTCTGCTATGTCTTTCTTCATTCCATCCCACCAATACATTAACTTAAGATCATGGTACATCTTTGTCGCACCTGAATGAATAGAATACCGAGAATAATGTGCCTCTTCTAGAATTTGACGACGTAGTTCCGCAACATTCGGAACACATAGCCTACCTCGATATCTAAGAATTCCGTCTATAGAAGTTTCAAATGAAGACTTCTCATTTTCATGTAATGTGTCTTTATAGTGGCTCAACTGAGGATCTTCATATTGATGCTCTTTCACCTCCATATCCAATGATGAAACAGTTGGATCATTGATATGAATTCCTGCACTGCCTGAATCAATTAGACGAACTCCAAGGCTAGCTAGCTGGTGGAGCTCACGAATTAATTATTTTTTTCTCCGGAGGAGCCTCACATAGGCTACCCATTGACTCTGCGACTAAGTGTATCAGCTACTACATTCGCCTTCCCGGGGTGGTATAAAATACTTACATCATAATCTTTCAGTAGCTCTAACGACCGCCTCTGCTGTAGATTTAACTCCTTCTGCTTGAAAATATATTGAAGACTTTTGTGATCTATGTAAATATCAATGTGAACACCATAAAAGTAATGTCTCCACATCTTTAGTGCTTGAATAACCGCAGCCAATTCGAGATCATGAGTTGGGTAGTTCTTCTCATGTTTCCGCAACTGTCATGAAGCATAAGCAATGACTTTACCGCGCCGCCTTAATACACATCCTAGCCCAACGCCAGAAGCATCACAATACAAAACATAACTATCTGGCCCTTCTGGGAGCGTCCAGACTGGGGCTAAAGTTAGCCTATCTGTCAATTCCTAAAAATTGCATTCACAAGCATCATTCCACTGAAATTTAGCTGACTTCTGGGTTAGCTTCGTCAATGGGGCTGAAATGGATGAAAACCCTTCCACGAATCTTCTACAATAACCTCCCAATCCCAGAAAACTGCGGACTTCTGTGGGCATTGTAGGCCTTGGCAAAGTTTTCACAGCTTCAATTTTCTGAGTATCCACTCGAATGCCATCATCTGAAATAACATGGCCCAAAAATGTCACAGAATTCAGCCAAAACTCGCACTTCGAAAATTTTGCATACAATTCTCGAGTTCGAAGAATTCCAAGAACAATACGTAGATGGTCCACGTGCTCCCATTCTGTCCGAGCGTATACCAGAATATCATCAATGAACACTATTACGAATAGATCACACACTGCTCATCACCCACTTCAGCGGCACTAGGACTGCCCAACCAGAGCCGCCTCAGCGGTCACTCGACCGCTTTAGCAGTCTCGCTTAAAATTCTTGAACCGCTCCAGCGGCAGGGCTACCGTCCCAACGGTACCGCTGCCGTGGTGCTGGTGCTGCCAAAGCAGGCATACGACACTAGAAACTTACCTAAGTTTCACTATTTGATCCGATTTTTCGACTAATTTCGGAGGCCATCTGCTTACATACCATACACATAGACACACATAAAAACACGCTACGAACACGTCCGTGACCTCAGAATTTCCAACGGAGGTCTTATTGACTGAGTCAATCCTCGATAACTTAATTCCAAATTCCCAACCCAAGTCCCAAAATGCATTCGAGTGCATTGGGAACCGAACCAGATATACACACAAGTTCTAAACGACCATCCGGACCTCTCGAAATGGATTGATTTTCAAAAAAGGTCCGTTTACCCAAAAGTCAACTTTGGGTCAACTATTTTTCACTTAAAGCCTATATTTCACAAAAGTTGCCCAAATACGATCTAGACACCGCGAGGAGCGTGCCAACGGTCCCCGCTGGTCAAAAATGAGCTGATCAATGCTCGGGAAAGGGCGAAAATCCTGAAAAGACTATAACGACCAAACGGGTCGTTACAAATAATGAGCTTACAACTTAATATTGAAAGAAAAAGTTCCATGGAAATAGAAGCCAATGGTTGAGCTTAAGGGGGACAGAGTGCTCCAATGCATTTCCCCAAAATATAATTGGTTGTCATGGCAAGATTGTGATGAAGGTACATTAGTCCCGTTATTCTATTCATCCTGGTTCGACGAAGATGTACCATGATATTAGATATATTGGTGGAATGATATAAAGAAGGACATTGCCGAGTTTGTGGCACTGTGTCCCATTTGTCAGCAAGTAAAGATAAAGCGTCAGAGGCTTAGAAGGCATGTACAAAGTATAGATCTAAACTTAAAAATGAAAGATGATTAATACGAATTTCATTGTAGAGTCGCCTCACTCTTATCATAAATATGACTCCATATGAGTGATGGTCGACAGACTTACAAAGTTGACCCATTTCTTGCCAGATCTCCCATTCAAACGGGGAGGACTATGCAATGTTATATTTTAAAGAGACTGTGAACCTTCATGACATTCTAATGTCTATTATTTTTTATAGAGGAAGTTAGTTTACAGTAAACTTCTAGAGATCCTTCTAGAGAGGTTTGGGAATACAAGGGAACCTTGGTGTAATTTTCACCCCAAACAGGTAGCCTTGCTGAGTGTACGATTTAAACACTCGATGATATGCTACAGGCATGTATACTAGATTTCAAAGAGAATTAAGATGATCATTTACCCTTCAATGAGTTTACACATATTAGTAGTTATCATTCCAGCATCAAGATGGCTCATTTGAGGCATTGTATGGCCGAGAGTACAGATATCCTATCGATTGATTCACCGCGGGAGGATTAGACTTACCTAGAATTTTTTGGTCTACCAAGCTATGGAAAAAGTCAGCCCAGAGTCGCCAGAAATCACTTATAGATGTGCGACGCTAAGATCTAAAGTTTGTGTAAATGATTGGGTCTTCCTGAGAATGTCGCCAACGATAGACGTAATGAGATTTAGAAAGAAAGGTAAGTTTAGCCCAAAGGTGCATTGGGTCATACAAAATTGTTCGAGGAATAGGCCAAGTGGTCTGTGAGTTAGAGTTGCCTCTAAAATTTGATTTTATACATCCAGTCTTTCATGTATCTATATTACGAAAGTGTTTTATGATTAGAGGATATTCGAGTTGAAAAGGTTGTAAAATAAATCAAATACAGCTTTGTGATGATTTTTATTAAAATTGATGGTTGTGTGAAGCCAAAAGTTGTTGTTGATTGATTGTTGCCCTGTGTGGCATATATATTGTGTTTTCTGGTAGCATGACAGGTTGGATGTAGTCAAGTATACAGAGGAGACTCTATCAAAATTTTCATAACACCCTGAAGAGTTAGTTTCTCTCCTATACCCCTCTACATTCGAGGACGAATATTCCTAAGGGGGGAAGGATGTTACACCCCACATTTTTTTTTACTTTGTTTTTTGTGCTAGTATGACTCTGAGTAAATTAATGAATGTACAGTGAGCCTAGGATCCCATATTTAGATGATAATGAGTTGAAACAAGTGTTAAGTAAGTTTCATTAGAGTTCGGGGTTAAACAAGTCAAATAAAATACTTTCCGGCGAAGTTCGCCAAAGGAAAGTGGATTGTAATAGCCCATACTTTCGAGGTAAGAATAAAATATCTTAATATGATATGAAACTTTTTATGAGTTATTTGAACCATCTAATATTCATATGATAACCCTTGAATTCAATCAAGTTGTAAAACAAATTTGGCAAAGGTCATCGCAAGTTACGTTCATAAGTTCATTTAAATTATGGTCAGATGTAGCAGATCTTTTCTCTCAATATACTAAAAGTTACGGGGTGATCCACCAATTAAATTGAAGGTCTAAGAGTCTAGCTTCCAACACATTAAACTGTTCACCGATATGACGTCGGAGTAAAGAGATATTCTCATTTTTACGAGACTGCACAGACAGCTCCTTTAGGACCCACTTGTGGCAGTGGCCGACCTTGTAAGGCTATTTAAGCCTTCCAGCCTTATCACTTCAGCATTTATTTCCCAAACCAGTTCCCAAAATTCTCTCTAAGAGATCCTCAACCATCCAAGAGTGAAATTCAAAGAAAACAACTAAAATCAAACATCGGGAATCCCGTGGTGCTAGTGAGTTTCCTGTTCTTCTCGTTGTTACTATTTTTGGTGTGGTTCTAGCTCATGTGGAGGGTTGTTCTAAGTGTTATAAGGTAAGATTATACTCCTCTTTCATATATTTGAGCTTATGGAAGTGGCTAACTTGTACGGATGAAAACTCGTAAAATAAAGGTCGGAAATCATAGTTGTGATGTTGTTGGTTGCTGAACTATTTTGAGGTTGTTCTTGTGGTCTTTTATGGTTGGAAATTGATTGAATAACCTGAGTATGTTGTTGTTGATGTTGTTCCTATTTTTTTTTTTTTTTTTGTATTGTCTTGAAATGGAAGGGAGTGAAAGATATAATGGAAATGCTGCCCAATTTTCTAGAAACGAGCTACTAGCTTATTGGTTTATTTTTAGTCTTTACATGATTTAACCTTACCCTAATTATCAATATTGTAGATTGAAGGGCTACAAGTAGAGTACGTTGAGTTTTTAAGTAAATGAAAAAGGTAACTTAAGGCTAATACTGTTACACTTTGGAAAACTTTCATACTGTTGGCGTCGCATGTTGACTACCGTAAGTCCGGAGAGGCCATGGAACCCTTATAAGGTTAAGAAAGACTCTTAACCCCTACTTTCGGGGTTAAATGAATGAAAGATGTTATAACCCGTACTTTCGGGGTTAAATCAATTAAAGATGTCATAACCCGTACTTTTGAGATTAAACTAGGAGTGCTCAATATGCTAAGGAGGTCGTGCTTTAAGGTACTTGAATCATATAGTTTCGTACATTAATTTTTTAAGTCAAGCAACTTGTAAAATAAAATTCGGTGAAAAGTTTCGCAAGTTACGTTCATAAATTTTGCTGAAATGTTTGTCTAATGTCAATGAGCTTTTCTCCTAATGTACTTGGACTTAAGGGGTGTTCCAGCCATCAAATTTAGACCTATAAGTCTAGTCTCCAACGCATTAAACCATTCATCCATATAATGTCGAAATAGAGAGATATTCACATTTTTGCGAGACAGCGCAGTCAGCCTCGCTGGGACCCGCTTAGGCGGTGGCCGACTTTGTGTTGTTTTAAATACGTTTTAAGGGTCATTTTCACTTGAAATTTCGTCCACAACCTCCCAATACCCTCCTAAGTTATATCATAAAGACCTTAAGCCGAAACAAAAGGGTTTCACCTAAGTTCTACCTCAAGAATTCTAAGAGAGCAAGAAGAAGGACCAAGCAAGTGGAAACAAAATCGGGGAAGGATGGGAAATGAATGAGTTGAAGGTTGAAATGTGATAAAAGCTATGTTTTTATTTAGCAATGTGTTAGTAATCTAAAGGAGTCCTACTAGAAAGTCGAATGCCTATACAACAAAGAGATATTAACGATCCGGATGGACCTATGGGAAGAAATTATCTATCATTATAGTGATTGGAATAAGAGAAAGGTAATTACTAGAAAAATGGTAAGGTAAGGTATAAAGATCTCTCTGGTGAATGATGGAGCCATTTTGTTAATAGAAGTATGTGACCCTTTATATGTATATGCACCGGAGCAGATAGACTAAAAGATGAACAGCTACTGTCAAGATTAATCGCGAAAATGCGAGAATAAATGGGATATTAACCGTAAAGCATTGCATGGTTACCTTAAGAACGGAAGGCGAGGCGATAAGTATTAGGTCAGAAGTATGCTTGAAATGATGATAACAAGAAGGGATTCAAAACTACTTCAAAGGTATCGCACAAGCAGAATGATAAGGTACGCGGACGAATTGACGATGGACGTAGTTAGACAGTCGCATGCACGATCAGGTAAAAATTTAGGAAATAGTACTCTAGAGAAGAAGTTACCCAAAATTGCAAGATGAGAGAGTAGTGAGAGGTCCAGTAATGAAGAGATGAAGAAGGATTACGTATGATGATACTTCAGCTAAGATACAAATATAAGTGATGTAGCCACCTTGAATTAGTCGTACCGGTATAAAGCCACCATATAGAAAGATGGTTGGGAAGGAACAAAGAACAAAAAGTGTACAGGAAAAGCCTTAAAGCCGAGACTATTCGAGTCAGGAATTAGCAACAACAATGTTTTGGAAAAGATGTGGATTGACTTGGCAATCAAAGAAGGATGAAATAATGGCCAATATAGAAATAAGTGAGTATTTAATGGTAAATCCCCTATATCCAGAACAACCTTGGATAAAATATGATAGACTCATGATGGAGTAGAAGCAGAAGTCAAGAGCGGATACTGAATATGATAGACTCATGATGGAGTAGAAGCGGAAGTCAAGAGAGGATACTAAATTTCAAGCACAAGAAATTCAGGACGTAAGGGAGCTGGAGCTGAGTTGCGGGCGGAATGGAGTAAGAAAAGCCTAAATAAGGAACTAGAGGATAGTAACGGTAGTAAGAAGGGACGAGGAGAAGTAAGGTCGTATGATATGACTGGATTATATTAAGTGAATAAAGACAGAGCTGATACCGGAATGAGTACGTCTACTCGTAAAAGTCATAAGTCATTAAGGATTATGAGGAAAGTTCCAAGATGGCATGAAACCATCTATCGCAGAAACGATATAAGTGTATGAAGGACTTACTAAGATAAGTATAGAGTTTAAATTGTTGAAGTATAATGTAGTCGGAAATGGTAATAGTTGATGAATGGTATACTTCAAAAAACTCAAGGATCAAGGATACTATACCCTGAACGTGATGAAGCTCTATAGCCGAGGTAAAAGAAGCACTAGCTTAAGGATCCCTTTTTAGGGACAATCAGAGAAGGTATTTAGGAAAAGAGCATCGTGTGTTTCCAACGGCAAGGTAAGATCATGATTGAAGTTCACTATTCCCGTACTCCACTTATTCAGAGGTAACAAAGATATATCATAACCTCAGAAAGAGGTATTGGTAGATCGATGTGAAGAAGGTATTGTAGAATTTGTGATTCATTTTTACAGGAGAAAATTGAGCACCAAAAGCCACGTGGACTGTGGTAGAACATGGAGATACTGATATGAAAAGGGAAGATGATCAATATGGAATCTGTAATAGCATAAACTATGCAGAGCTTTACATCAGAGATATTATTCGTTTGTATGGCATTTCGGTTCTATTGTACTTGACTGGGGTGCCCAGTTCACAACTAGCATTTAAAGATCCTTATAGCAAAATCTGGGAATGCAGGTTAACCTCATCACTGTCATTCATCCTTAGATATATGGGCAAGTAGAGTGCACTTTTTAGATGCTCAAATATATACTACGGACTTATGTGATGGACTTTAAAGGTAGTTGGGTTAACCAAGTTCTGCTTACCAAATTTGCATATAGCAATAGCTACTATGCCAGTTTTATAAAGACTTTATTGTACCCCGTAAGATTCCGTGCTATTTTAATTAAGACAAGAAATAATGAGTTAAGAAAGTTCAAGGAAAGTTAATCGAGTTAGTAAGAATATCGTTATATATATATATATATATATGGTTGCCTTAAGTATCCCGAGGTGACATGGTAACCTAAAGGATTTGAAATCGCGTTATGAGTATGTATATGAGGTAATGTGAGTGACCTTTTAAAGTATTTGAGATTATTAGTAATGATTTAGAAGATGGACAAAAGATAGGAATATACTTTTGCGATTGGAGTTTCGTCGAAGCTTTGTGAGTTCTCTAGTTATGTTTAAGGTTATTGTGATTCTCCGGACCCTTCGAGATGCGTATATGGATTGTTATTGATGTATATGAGTGTCTATATGTATGTATAAGAGGTTACATGAGTTTGGAAGAGGATTAGAAGTTAAACGAAATGAATCGGAACAACTTCAGTAAAATCTCGGACCCGGTTTTAGCCTATATTGTAGGAGGCATATCTCCTAGTATATGAGGAGTTTTAAGGCGTTTCAAAAGCCTAAAATGAAGTTCATCGAGTCTAGTTTGCAACGCAATAAACCGCTCGATAGAATGATATCGGGATGAGGAGATATAGACGATGAAAGTTGGGGTGAGTGGAGATTAAGACTTAAATGTTCACAAATTTTTCACTAGTGGCCGTGTGGGCCCCACAAACACATGACAAAATCAGATTTTTTGCCCATGATTAGTTAGGGGAACGTGTAAGACTATATTGGGCAGCAGAATGGTCTCCTTGTTGACCAAAGGTTCAGCCACAACTCATTTCCCAACTACACAAAGTGGAATAGGAGAGAGAAGCTCCATTTCACAAACATAGAAACTTGGAAGATAGAGAGAGAGTCACGGCCAGCCATGGCTGTTCCACCACCATACCATGGCCAGCCTTCTATTTTTCTCTTACCAATAAGTCCCAAAAGTGTTCTACACATTCACTATTAAGTTTCAAGTGAAGGAGAAACCATAAATATGCCATGCAAGCTCTTATAAGCTCACGGCCAGATTTGAACTCTCCATTTTGATTCACAAAAAAAATATTTTCCAAGGTGTTTCAACCCTTAGGGAGGTGCATAGCAACGTGGAGTAGCCATTGGAGCAACAAGAACAAGTATTAGTTCAAGTCATCAAATTCTAGCCAACTTGAGAAGTTAGATTGTTAAGGTAAGAATTGATCATCTTTTTACACGTTTTTAGTAAGGATTTGGACGTGTTGTAAATGTGAAAATGTAAATTGAATCCATGCAATTAGGTGTGTTGATGTTTGAGCATGATAGTAGCCATGGAATTATAGGTGTTGGTGATGAAGTATGGTTGTAACTTGGTGAACATGAATTGCATGCATGAGATTTCGAATGTTGGTGTTGGAATGTTGTTGAGCCGTAGGGACTGTTTTAGGACGAATTTGGATGTGTTGTGAATATGTAAATGTACATTGCATTTATGAAATTATTAATGTTGGTGTTGAAATATTGTTATAGCCGTAGGGGCTGTTTTGGGGGTGATTTGGGTATGTTGTGCATGTGTAAATGTGAATTACATGTGTGAAATTGTGTGTTGATGTTGAGACATTGTGGAACCCGTAGGGGGACTGTTTGGTGTGGAATAATGGACTGATTTTATTTAATAATTATGGTTGCTATCATAGATTGCATGGTAAAAAGAATGAAAAGAATTGGAAGGTTAAAGGTGAAGTTGTGTTGATATGAACTTGATATTTGTGGAATTGTGGCCGTGTAGTGGACTGTTTTGTGTGGAAGATAGTGAACTGATTTTACTTGGTATTTTGATGGTTGTTGTCATGAATGTTATGATGAAAGTGAAGCTTAATGATTCAAGTTGAAATTGAAATGGTTTGTGGGTTGTTGTAAGAATAAATATGATGCTAAAACAGTTCCAATAATCGTATAAGTAATGTTGTAAACGTGTTGTTGTCGTTGTAGTTGAAGTTGGAAAACTGCGAATTGAAAATGGTAATGTTGTGCGTGCTGTTTGGCCGTGAATAGGGGACTGTTTTGAATGATGTACGGACTGTCCAAAGTTTTCTTAAGTCATGTTTAACCAAGTTCGGATTGATACTTGAAAGTATGATTAGCAATATTAGTTTGTAGTACTAGTTGGTTTGAATACGAACGAAACGTCGTCTAAATGTTAGAAAGGGATTGTTAACGTTAAAATACATATTGAATTCCCTCGTAGACTAGTCGTAGCTCTTGATATCTTGATATAGGATAAGTACCATTGGGAAGCAAGTACAAGTTATAATACGACTAAACGCTAAAGGTATGTAAAGCCTATTCCTTCTTTTTCTTGGCATGTCCTAGACGTAAGTAAGAAATGATATGAACCTTGGGGTAAATTCTACTCTCTAGTTCCAAGCATAACTTATGATTCTATTCATTCCTTAATGTTATTGTCACAAGCCTACTATATGATTGACTAATAAATGATGTATAGAAGTTCCTACTCTTAAAGAATTGTGTAATTAGAGGCATACTTGGCTTTCAAAAGCTACACCATGTTAAATTGATACATGTACATGAAATCTGAAACGTTCTGTTACACCTCGGAAATTTTTCCGTACTTGTGTGATGAGTAGAACAATGAAGGACTTGAGTGTATGGTGTTTTACTAAGTCGAGAATGGCTAATTTTGCATTTTTGGAAATAATAAAGTTGCAGAAAAAATTTCACCCAGTGGTCGTATATGGCACTATACGGCCCATAAAGTGATTTACGGACCGTATAGTGCAATCGTCTTTCATTACGTCAAAAATCTCAAGATTCTGTTAAGTGTTGAAATGGTTAAAGACGACCCAGTTTACGGCCCGTAAACTGGTTTACGGACCGTAAACCAGGTCGTAAACTGCCATGTCCCTCAGCCAAGACTTCCTGTAAATGGTGAAAATGATTAAAAATGACTTGGAGGACGGCCCGTAAACTGGTTTACGGACCGTAAACCTCAGTCGTAAATTGCCATGACACTCAGCCAAACCTTCTGTTCTTGAATTGCTTAAACACGATCATAGAAGACGGACCGTAAACAACAATACGGTCCGTAAACTGCAATTTACGACCACTGTTCACCCGACGAGAAATCATTAAACATCAGCTTTTGAGTTATTAAAAGGAACTTAGGCCTCATTTTATTTCATTCTTCATTCATACAACTCAAGAACACTCTAGAACTCTCCAAATACTTCCTCCATAAGAATCCAAGAGAATCAAGGAAAAAGCTAAAGATCAACAACACAAAACCTATGAAATCAAGTGCAAGAACACATCAAGGGATCATCTAAGTCAAGTAATTCCCAAGAAGGTAAAACTAGGGTTTTGTTTAAGTGAAGAATTTCAACTCAAGGGTTGTTCAACCACTATCCAAGGTAAGTTTCATGATCATTCTATGTTGTTTGAAGTATTGAAAAGCTTAGACACTTGAAATGTAGAAGAACATAGAAATGGACCATTATTGAGTGAATAGTGCCATAAATGAATGATAGTGGGATTGAATTATGAATGTTGAAGTGTTGTGAATACAAATATGTTATAAATGATGTTTATATCATGAAACAAGCGTTAAACGCACGAAAATGCAAGGACGAGTCATAAGGCTAATTATGAGGGAAATTGGAGGAAAATGGTGGATTTTGCTAAATGTACGTAAATGACGATTATTGATTTCGATATTGTGAGTAATGCTATGAATGTTGGGAGTTAATATAAAACATGGGAAAAATAGTATAAACAAGAGAAGCGTTGTTCGACTTCTCTTAGAATTAGCGACGCGTTCTTGTAGTTAGTATGCTAATGTTGATATGAATTCTTTATGAAGGTAACGACGCGATATTGAAGGAGAACGAGTGAGCGATATCTTAGCTAAACGACCAAGGTATGTGAGGCTAGTCCCTTCTTCCTGATGGCATGAATCTTGTAGCACGAAATTCCTATTCTCTTCATGAGTTCTTATAGTCCGAAAGGCTAAGAGTCTAACTCCTTAATGTCTATATAAGATGAGGAATACGATATGATGATGCTAGTATAATGACGATGTTAATTATCGCTTACACTCACCTTATGTACTAGTTCCTTCAAGGTGAGGCAGAGTATCAATAGTTGTTCCATAATGGAATCGGGGGATCATGACCTTACGTCACCCCGATATAATAAAGTTGATCTTGAGCCTTATGCATGTATTACAATGAGATAAGTATTTTATGATGAGTATATTATTATTATGAGCATTTCACACCGTGCCTAGTTGGCCGGGCAGTCACCGCCAAGGCGGGCAGCTATACGGATACACCATGACCTTCGGGCATGGGCAGACACCACTAGTGGGCGGCATGAGATGATACCCCGGACGCGGGAGGCCTGGACGCGGGCTAATATTATTGATTATAACACCGTTCCGACATGGACGGGCAGCTTGCATATGATGCATATATGCTATGAGGATGAGTACGAGTAAGATGGCACACATGATTTCCTTTATGATTATCAGACAGATCCAGATATTTCATGTTGATGTTATCACTATATTGTTGATGTTTTCTTTCATTGTTTATGCTTCTCATACTCAGTACAACATTCGTACTGACGTCCTTTCTTCGGACGCTGTGTTCATGCCCACAGGTAGACAGAGAGGAGAGCTTGGCCCAGATCCTCAGTAGCAGTCAGCTGGTTGAAAGCACTCCATTGTCCGGAGGTGCTTAGGATTATCCTTTTGGTATAGATGTATATTTTGGGCACGACGGAGTCTTGTTCCGTCCATGTATATACAGTATGTTAGTAGAGGCTCGTAGATACGCAGTGTGGGTTAGATGGTCTCACAAGACGTTTTCGTATGCATGTATATTATTTTGATGGCCGAAAGGCAATTGTATATAAAGTATTTATGTTTGCTTAATTATGATTTTCCTATAACTGGTATGTAAATTGATAAAAGAGTATTAAATGAGCAAGATAAGTAGTAGAGTGAGCGGTGCTCGGTAACTAGCTCCGGGTACCCGTCGCGGCCCCTAACTGAGTCGTGACACGTTCCTTGTTATAGTTTGTAGTGAATTTAGAAAGAACTTAATATGATCATTATCCTGATACTTGAGAGCTGATTAGTTTACTTATCTATTGAGTCTCAAAAGATGATTTGTATGTATGTGGTTGCTTATTACTCTGCTCGTGCTTACCGTTACATCCTTCACTGAGTCCCGGGCCAGGACACGTTTTCGTGCGCATATTTATTACATTATTCACCGAGTCCCTCACTAGAGGGCCGGGACACGTTATATATATATGATGATATGATGATATGATGATATGATGACATGATGATATGGGGATGGCGGCCAGGAGGGCATATGTTCATTATTCACCGAATCCCTCACTAAAGGGCCGGGACACGTATATGTACATGTTTATGATGCCATGATTTTAATTACCGAGTCCCTCACTAGAGGGACGGGACACGTTATATATGTTATATACAGAATGATCATTCAGCTTTGATTACAAAACTCTATATTGATATTGATATGAGAACGATACAGATGAATTATGTTCAAAGGTAAGTTTTATGAATCTGTTTGTTGCATTGGGTTCTACACACCTTGTCTCAGTATGAGTCTATTACTATATTTCATTCTTTACATGCTCAGTACATATTTCGTACTGACCCCCTTTCTTCGGGGGGCTGCGTTCATGCCCGCAGGTACAGACGCTCGTTTCGGAGATCCACCAGCCTAGGATATCTATTCAGCTACTTTGGAGTGCTCCTTTGTTCCGGAGCCTAGCTTGTGGTATAACTCCATTTTGTTGTATATGTATGTGTTTATTCGGGGTACGGCGGGGCCCTGTCCCGTCATATGACATTGTCATTACTCTTAGAGGTCTGTGGACATTTGTGTGGGTCTGTATATAGTTGTTGTTGCGTTGTATGAATACGACTTATGTTTGGGGCGTACCCATCTGTAATGGCAGCCTTGTCGGCTTGCATATATATATATATATATATATATATATATATATATATATATGTTTGGGATGTTGCGTGTAGTGGCAGCCTTGTCGGCTTGCTTAGATATATATATGTTGTTGTTGAAGATCGTAACTCCTCAGGAGACAGGTGCCTACGACATACAGAATTGTGACAGCTTTAAAATAACGTCCTGCCTTTTTATACAAATAAGTTCATAATATGCTGGTTATAAAAGATTATAGTTAACAGGGGATATGAGTGTCCAACTCGGGCACTAGTCACGGCCTACGGGGTTGGGTCGTGACAAAAGTGGTATCAGAGCGGTTCAATCCTCGGAGTGTCTACAGACCGTGTCGAGTAGAGTCTTGTTTATCGATGTGTTGTGCACCACATCTATAAACAGGAAGCTACAGGACATTTAGGATGTTACCTTTCTTTCATATCTAAGATCGTGCGATAGAGCCCAGCCATAGGAAATGAAATTCCTTTTACTAACCCTTGATTTCAGCTGAAGAACGGCATCGATAGAAGAAAGTGACTGATGATATTGGAAGATACACGGTACACAGGTAAGCAATGGTATGAAAGATGTATGTTGGGTAAGGTATTTGAAGTACGATTGAAATATAAAGTTGAAGATTGAAAGGGAAAGTAAACAAGAAAGTATAACAGGTGCAGTTTGAGTTGGACATGTGAGGTAAGTCTCGACATCTTTATACATTTACTTAAAATTGTTAGCCCTGTGTGGCTATGATACGATATGATATATACGTATATATGTTGGCCCTGTGAGGCATTGTTGGTATTTCCTGCGTGCAGGTTTTGGGATAGTAAGAAGTACAGAGGAACCACTGCCCAAATTTTCCCAGAAATATAAAAAGGAGAATGAGATATAAGTTCATAATATGTCTTGAAAGTCGATACCGATAGGGTAAATTTATTATGTTGGATTGAAGCTTAAGAGATACCCTCCATGTCATTCATAAGAAGCATCATCCTTATTTGGGAAATTTTATTTCGAGAAAGCATATATGAGCAGCGAATTCGCAATTCATTTAAACGGACCAGAATACGTTCCAACCACATTTTGCTTTAGAAAAAGCCTATGTTGAAGGGCAAAAATGTCCGGCGATTAAGTTTCACCTTATTGGAAGAATACAAAGCGTATGACAAGCAGTTGGGAATTAAATGATTCGCTCACGACTCAAAAATAAATATGGAGGTAAACTATGTGAATCAAGCACTAGGAAGTTCTGTGGTGCTTGTCGGACTCTAGTTTTCTTCTGCTGGTGGTTGGAGAATGCCTCATAGTAAAATTTTATCAGTTCTCATCGACTAATTGGAGATGGAATTTGTGGAAGAAAAACTTAAACTTGTGGGCTGTCTAGGATCATATATTTCATGTGTTGTTGGTGAAATACTACAGATGATCTAGGAAAAGGTGGCAACTCGTAACAGAACATTTTATTGAGGTATCGAGTGAACCGATAAGCAGGGATAAATTACGACGAGTTACAATTAAAAAGAGTAACAGTATGATTGAGATAAAAGTATAGAAGAGGAAGAGTTATACCAAATCTTGAGGGTGTTGATAAGACAACTTGTGAGATATTAAGGATAGGATTGATCAGAAAGGGCGAAGGGTCAAGTACACCTAGTCCGCAGAGTGTAATTAAAACATAGAAGAATCGTGAATAAGATTAAGAAGTATTACGTCATAGGATGGATTACAAACAGGATGTACTGTGAACACCATAAGGATTGCTATAGAAATGAGTAAAGCCTAGCAAGGAAGAAACTAAATGAAATGGTGTAACTAGTGTGAAATGGTAAATCGGATGTAGAACGAATAAGGAAGAACTTACAAGGTCCTACAGGAAAATTTCAGAATAAAAGTCAAGTGGTAACAAAAGTGAAAGTGCGCACATGAAGAGAAGAGGGTTAATAGAAGGAGGAAGATAAGAAGAAAGCGAGTGGGATTACAGTGTAGCAATGTGTTATGGCGTGTATAGCTGAGAAAATGAGTTATATAAGCGACAGAATTATGAAAGACCGAACCAAAGGAAGATGAGCAACAAGACAGAACAAATACCAGAAATGAATGGTGTGATAAGAATAAAAAGAGATAAACAGAATATGATTTGAAAATGAGGAAGGGCTTATGTAGAAGTTGTGTTTTCTGAAATATACAGGAATAGCATGAGATTCCTCGTGCACAAAATAAAAGATGGATGTAGACTGGAGAAATGACAGGAATACTAAAGGAAGTACCCAAGACAGACGTAATTAATTGAGTATGAGTATAGAATAAAAGGGAAACATATAGTTATGGACTTAAAGATATAGTGCGACGAAACGATGCTAAGACAAGACTACTATTAAGACAAATTCGATATGATTTCGCGTAAGTTAGAAGTTAGCATTTGATATACAACAAGAGAGAAAGAGTATGAGGCATAAAAGAGTAATGCGTATATGTGACTTCACCTCGGGAATAGTGAAATCTTTAAAGGACAAGGATTGTGGATTTGCGAAACAACTGATGTATGGTGAATTTATTAGAGGAAACAGATGATATTCGTTGGGATAAAGATATTGTTATAAGAAAGCTTGGGACATTTATCATCAGAATATAAGTTCTACCTAATTGGAATTTAAAACGACTATAAACACTAGCTCATTACTGATCGGAATAAATGGAATGTGACTTTGGATAAATTGTTACATTACTTACATTACTTGAGTACCAACCATCAGATAAAATTTTGTACTATATAATCGAGAGTTCTCATCGCCTCGTGATTTTGTTAAGGTCTCGTACGAAGATAATCAAGTTATAGATTATAAAGAAAAGACATAGATACGGTGTAAGTACAACCCCAAAGGGGGGAAGCGGGTGAAAGTAAAGTAAGTATAAATGGAAACAATTGACACTGCAACAAGTTTAATGTGAATTCTTAAACTTTAAGTGAGATCCCTTGCAGAAACAAGTTAGTAAGATTTGAAGGCCAGCAATAAGTGGATAGAAGTCAAGATGGTATTGGAGACAGTGCTGAGAATTATTGGTAGGGGTCTTGGATAATATGACATCAGAACGTGGATGCTTGTAAAAAGGAAGAATACGACAAGAGAATGGTAACGAGTAACTTAAAGATATTATAAAAGATAGCAAGGCTATACTGGATTAGAGGTTAAGATATTGACAACAGAGTTATTGGCTAACGATATTGTGGCATATAAGTAGCAAAGGAGAAAGGATAGGAAATCTCTCCTATAGCAAGTTATGAGAAAACCAAATGGTGAATAGAGGAAGGGAAAGGAGTATGGCGAAATAGACAGCAAGTGAGTGATAGTACAATAAGATATGTAAAATAGGATGAACCAGGAAAAGGAAGGACTATGACTATGATTAGATACCCTTTATACAAATTGTACAAGAATAGTTATGCAACCTACAAATACTTGTATACTGAGGATAAGACCAAGTAAGTACTTGATAAAAAGGGTATGAATTCAGTAACAACAGTGCGGTTGCAATATTTTGGATACGTCAAAGAAAGGTGTAATGTGGTTTAAGGCAAAACTACAGAGACATCATTAGTACGGAGAGAAAAAGCCAAAATTGGGCCCCGATACTATTGAAAGGTAGGAAGGAAGAATGTAAGGTAAAGCATAAAGACTAGTGAGACGACGCTAAGATATTTTCTAGCCTGATTTGAGTACCTACACATACTCGTGTAAAGCTTGCAATAAGATGCATGATAGGAGAACTAAGAGCAAATCTGAGTAAAGGGGCGATAGAAGAGTTGAGTCAAAAATAGAGAAACGACACGAGATAATATGCTTAAAGTGTTATAAGTGGGATTAAGGGAAATTGCGAAATGGTTTAAGTGAGATGGTCAGAACAAGCTAGTTACTAGAAGACAATGAATTTAAAGAGAACGAGCAAGAAGAACTCGACTTAAGCTCCAAGTATAGATGGATATGGTAAGTTGCAGTCGATTACGGAGGTAGCTAAATCGTGTCTACTATATTTGGAAGATCAATATTAACAGATGTCAGGTGGAGAATGGCATTAGGCTAAGTAAAGAAAGGCACAGCATGATAGATGAGTTCAAGTTCGTTATAAGATCACCAGAAGCAGTATACTTATGTAGGACTAATTTGACATTCGGGGACGAATGTTCCTAAGGGGGGAAGGATGTTTCACCCCGTAAGATTCCGTGCTATTTTAATTAAGACAAGAAATAATGAGTTAAGAAAGTTCAAGGAAAGTTAATCGAGTTAGTAAGAATATCGTTATATATATATATATATATATATATATATATATATATATATATATATATATATATATATATATATATATATATATATATATATATATATATATATGGTTGCCTTAAGTATCCCGAGGTGACATGGTAACCTAAAGGATTTGAAATCGCGTTATGAGTATGTATATGAGGTAATGTGAGTGACCTTTTAAAGTATTTGAGATTATTAGTAATGATTTAGAAGATGGACAAAAGATAGGAATATACTTTTGCGATTGGAGTTTCGTCGAAGCTTTGTGAGTTCTCTAGTTATGTTTAAGGTTATTGTGATTCTCCGGACCCTTCGAGATGCGTATATGGATTGTTATTGATGTATATGAGTGTCTATATGTATGTATAAGAGGTTACATGAGTTTGGAAGAGGATTAGAAGTTAAACGAAATGAATCGGAACAACTTCAGTAAAATCTCGGACCCGGTTTTAGCCTATATTGTAGGAGGCATATCTCCTAGTATATGAGGAGTTTTAAGGCGTTTCAAAAGCCTAAAATGAAGTTCATCGAGTCTAGTTTGCAACGCAATAAACCGTTCGATATAATGATATCGGGATGAGGAGATATAGACGATGAAAGTTGGGCTGAGTGGGGATTAAGACTTAAATGTTCACAAATTTTTCACTAGTGGCCGTGAGGGCCCCACAAACACATGACAAAATCAGATTTTTTGCCCATGCTTAGTTAGGGGAACGTGTAAGACTATATTGGGCAGCAAAATGGTCTCCTTGTTGACCAAAGGTTCAGCCACAACTCATTTCCCAACTACACAAAGTGGAATAGGAGAGAGAAGCTCCATTTCACAAACATAGAAACTTGGAAGATAGAGAGAGAGCCACGGCCAGCCATGGCTGTTCCACCACCATACCACGACCAGCCTTCTATTTTTCTCTTACCAATAAGTCCCACAAGTGTTCTACACATTCACTATTAAGTTTCAAGTGAAGGAGAAACCATAAATATGCCATGCAAGCTCTTATAAGCTCACGGCCAGATTTGAACTCTCCATTTTGATTCACAAAAAAAATATTTTCCCAGGTGTTTCAACCCTTAGGGAGGTGCATAGCAACGTGGAGTAGCCATTGGAGCAACAAGAACAAGTATTAGTTCAAGTCATCAAATTCTAGCCAAGTTGAGAAGTTAGATTGTTAAGGTAAGAATTGATCATCTTTTTACACGTTTTTAGTAAGGATTTGGACGTGTTGTAAATGTGAAAATGTAAATTGAATCCATGCAATTAGGTGTGTTGATGTTTGAGCGTGATAGTAGCCATGGAATTATAGGTGTTGATGATGAAGTATGGTTGTAACTTGGTGAACATGAATTGCATGCATGAGATTTCGAATGTTGGTGTTGGAATGTTGTTGAGCTGTAGGGACTGTTTTAGGACGAATTTGGATGTGTTGTGAATATGTAAATGTACATTGCATGTATGAAATTATGAATGTTGGTGTTGAAATATTGTTATAGTCGTAGGGGCTGTTTTGGGGGTGATTTGGGTATGTTGTGCATGTGTAAATGTGAATTACATGTGTGAAATTGTGTGTTGATGTTGAGACATTGTGGAACCCGTAGGGGGACTGTTTGGTGTGGAATAATGGACTAATTTTATTTAATAATTATGGTTGCTATCATAGATTGCATGGTAAAAAGAATGAAAAGAATTGGAAGGTTAAGCTTGTTAATTGAGACTGAAAAAACTAACTCATAATATTGAAGGTAAATTAATGTAGTCAAACAAAAAATATGTAAATCTAAACTACATATTAGCAAATACTAACTGATGCACTCGTGCGAGAGTTATTGGTTTTTGTTGTTTTCTTCGAGACTCGAATTTAAAATTTAAAATCACACATGTGAAAAAAACTGAATCAAAGTGAACTTATTTGTATTCTGTAAAGTAATAACCTGCTATAATTGCTCTAAACTAATGCTGCAGGTCTTTTTCATTTTGCTTTTTATTAAATTCTAAAGCGTTATTAAGTCTGTGGTCAAATATTAACTTAGTTATAGGTTCCGTTTAATTTTTGTCTTATATATCTCCTCCTAGTTAAATTATTTTTGACCGGTAAGCTGATATTACGCTATGCTCTTGCCACTGAACCAATGCCCTAACATCTTCACATATATATGCAGAGGCGGATTCAGGATTTGGAGGTTCTAAGTGCCGCACTATTTTGAAAATAGACGTGTTATTGTTTAACCGATTCAAATACATTAAAATTTGATGGTTTGATCAACTCTGGGCTTCAGTTCAAATTATTCGTCTTTTCAATTTATATACGTGAGAATTCACTAAATTTGAATATATATATATCAGATCTGAACCCATAATTGAAGGATACAACAAATTCAATGATCAGATAACTTTAAAAGTCAAACCTATCAAACCAAAATTGTGGATCCACCTTTGAATTTTTAGGGTTCTAAATCTCATTGCTATGGCCTTATAGGAAATGGATTGATTGCTTTCGAAGACAATATTCTTTCATCTCTTGGTTTTTTCTTCAAAAGAAGAAGAACAATTAAAAGAGAAAAATGAAAATAAAAAACTCCGTGAATGTCTGAATCTTAGTGCATTTGCAAAATGAATAGCCGATGATCACAAATCACAATGTTGATGTCCTATTGCGCTTGAGGCCTTTGGAGCAATTTAACAAGACATTTTTCTAAGGTGTGCTTTAAGTAACAAGTGATTATTGTCCGAAGGTGAAAACTAAATCATTTGTTTTTCAAAAACAAATGCGAGAGGTTTTCTTTTCTTATAAGCTGCTGTTGTGAATCAAACATCTTTTAATATTTATATTTGAAGTAAATATACAAATATTTATAAATAAAGAAATAATCTTTATAACAAACAGACAAATGAACAAATAATATTCCAATTTATATAGAAAAAATCATGCTCAGATCAATACATAACTTAAGCTTACTAGCATACTTTTAATACAAATAGAATTTTTTTTTATTTTTATTTTTTGCTTTCTAAATGAGCGTTATGACACGGAACCAGGACTCAACATACCCTTTTTTTTTTTTTAATAACCGTTTAAAAACAAAGCAACTTATAAAATTTAAGATAAGAAGCAACGACGAGGGAGAAGCTAAGGCAGTTGGGGGAGGTCAATTACTAAAAGTTGACAAAGGAAGAGAATTTGTAGGACGAAGGAAACTATTTAATGTTGTATCTTATGCTTAATAAATAAGAAGGAAGAAAAAGAAAATCAACAAAAGTTACTAAAAGAGGCCAACAAAGATTGGTGTAATCGCGTAAGGCTACCACATACTAAAAGATGTATTTATAAAAAGCGAAGTTAATAGGATTCGAACTTGAGTCTCAAGTGTGGGGAAACTAAACCTAGATCCGACCCTGTATATATGATATGGATGGCTCCTACAGATGGCCTAAACTAAACCTTATAGAGTACTAGATTGGTGACTTCGTGGTTGAATGGATTTTGCAATACATTGATAAACAGGGCTCTTCTCAATATCTGTCTAAGAATTTGGTTATCTATTAGATAGACCACTAATTTGGGAAAAGATTAGCAGATTGTTTTTTTTTTTTTTTTTTTTTTTTGGTTGGTAGCTTACACTGAAACGTGAAGATTGACAAACGTTAATGTCATTACCCTTATTCGGGGGTGGTCTTTAATTTTTGTCCCTCAAATTTCTGGTTTTTAATTTTTGTCCTTCGCATAAAACTCTTGAGTTTCGGGTTCAAATCCCCGCTAAGTCAAAAAAAAAAAAAAAAAATATATCGCAAGGCAGAGTTTCAACCTTACCTTAAGGCAGAGTTTAACTGCAAACTCTACTTAAGGCAGAGTTTTGTCTTCAGGCGTAAGGCAAACTCTAACTTAAGGCAGAGTTTTGCCTTCAGGCATAAGGCAAAAAAAATAAAAAAAATGTTACTTAGCTGGAATTTTGCATAACTCTATCTTAAAGTCTAACTTTTGCCCAAATAGGCCTAATTTTGCTACGAAACTCTTCCTTGCGATTTTTTTTTTTACTGAGCTAGGGTTCGAACCTCGGGATACTAGGCGAAGGACAAAAATTAAAGACCAATGCCTTTGAAGGGTAATCCGCGCAAAAAAAATGATGTCATTTAGGTTACTTGACACCTCAAAATTTCGAGATCAAACTGCGATTCTAAGCTTACAATAAGACCTATCTATTGGCCGGTCGCCGGGTTAAAACCCAAATTGGAACGACCAGATTAAAACCCAAACCAAAACTACCAGTTGGGGCCCGAATGGGACTGGGTGGGACGAGGTCCTGGGCCGGATAGATTGGCCGAGTCGCGGCCCAAAGGTGCATGGGGCGGGACCGGCATGATTCGTAAATTTGTTATTTACAAGTATAGCCAATTCCAACTGTTGATTAATGATTATTTCTGCAAAATAACCATTGGTCAAATCATCAATTTATTAATTCTAGGGCTTAGCCCAAAAATTCTCAAATTTCACTATCAAATTTCATGGTTTACACGCTAAAACTTGAATAAAATCAGTATAATCGTTATGGGTAAGTGTGGAATCATTACTTGAGGTTCTATGATGATTCAAAATTAATATCCCATCAACCTGTACCTAGTTCTCCAGAAATGGTGAAAGAATGATAAAAATCCAAAAAATATATTCCCTTTTATTTATGGGGCAAGGACATAAGTAGTCATCCGGTAAAATATTGACAACCGGATTTGCCATATAAAATCACAAGACATATTGTTGCCAAAATATATATTATACACTATATATACATTTATGATACACTTTACGTATACACTTTTCATACAATATATGTACACATTATATACATTTTTCTGTATAATTTGTGTATAGTAAATGTATAATCATGAATAATGTATACAAACTAATTATAAATATATTATATAGTTATTACACACTATTTACATAATGCATAAAATGACGACAAACTTGGCCGGAAAAAATATATTTTCTGGTAGTGACTTTCATATCCGGTTAATTTTTAGTTAGATTTGAAAGTTTTAAGTGTGTTTCCGGTGAGATTCACGGTGGTGTGACGATGTTAGGGGCGAAGAAGATAAAGAAAAGAGTATGTGAGTAGAGATTCCGATCTGTTTTGTGTTTTTAAACCAACAGTCTTCGGGAGCGAACTTTAAAGCTCCGCTTCTTGATCTGTCTCCCTCGCAGCTCTTTTGGTTGGAAAATGGTGGCGGGGGAGGAGTTGTTTCCAGATCTGGAAAATGACTATGGCCAACAAACAAAGAACAATACAGCCGACGAAATTTCAGTGAAAACTCTAGCCAAAAACATGCCGCAAAGGTAAAAACAGTGGTGAAACGCAGAGCAGTGGTGGTGCATGATAGGGTTCTAGCGAATAGCGGCAAGATCTGAAATATTCTCCAGCTATCATCGGAGATTCGATCAAACGAAGAAAAAAGAGGCAGGGGAGAGGGGACGATCAGTTGTTTGTGCATCGTCGTTGGTTACTCCAGTTCACCAGAGCTCTAGTGTTGCTTTGCCGAAGAAGAAGGATGAGTCGGCTGTTCTCCAAGAAAATAAAAAGGGAGAAAGTGTTTAAGGTATTCTAAATTCTAAAAAGTAGGAAAAGGGTGTTAAAAATGTGTATTGAAATTTTAGGGTTCAGCTATAACTTGTCTTTCTTTTGGGTCTAGAGTGTATTTCAGGTCAAATAGTCCAAAGTTGGGCCATTTAAATTGTTGGCAGCCATACTATGCCTCTTCCCTTTATTTATACTAGTTCTCGCCATACATGGGATATCAAGTCGGCAATTGAAATCCAAGGCTATCCAGTGGCGTACGCAAAACCTTTTGTAGCGGTCTCGACATTTATAGAGGTAGACCGGGAATTTCAATTTATGGGTTCTAAACCACATTTTTTTAGCGTACTGGTTTTTGTATAGATTATTTGTACATATCTAATGAACTTTTTAACACAAATATAAAGTTTGAGCCAAAATTATTAAGTTCTACTAATCCCATAATGATCACTATTGTTCCACCACTAACTGTTAATGAAGTGAATAAATGAACAATAACTATAATACATCATAATAAAAACGAATTCAATCATATTAATAAAAGGAAAATTTACTTGTCATAACTACCTCTAAGACTTATTCATGAATTTTAACTACCTTATTTTTTATTTAATTTTTGTAACTTTATTTTTCCAAAATTACATTTCATAACTGACCCATTAACTTTTGAAATACCTATACCTCTCTATTCTCTCTCACTACACATTTAAGATTTATCATCTTCTCCAAACCCTAAAAAAAAAAAATCTCTCTCCTCTCTCCCCTTCCCTCACTGCTGCCTCTCTCCCTCTCTTTCTCTATCTTCAACCTCTCTTCTCCTTCCCCTCACGTACCCCTCCCTCCCTTCTCTATCTACACCACCCATGCCGCCGTCAACACCACCACCACTATTACTACCATCTCTATCTCCAAACTCGAAAAAAAACTTAAGGTTTTAGTTCTTCAGATCTGAACTCCATATACTTCAATCTAGGATTCCATTAGTCAGGTCTATTATGAAGGTTTTTGGTGGAGGGGAATATCGTGTAAGAGAGAAAGTAGATGTGGTGGTGGTTCGGTATGGTTTTTGGAGTGGAGGAGGACAGTGGTGGATCGAAGAAAGGCGGCGGAGGAAGGAGGAGGTTTTTTCCAGTTTGTTGTGATGGTTCGGTTGGTTATTAAAAGGTAGTTATTTGTGTAAGTTTTACTTAATAAAACTAGTTATGGAAGGCCCGTGCTAAGCCCAGTCCCAAACTCAAAATATAAAAATATAATCTTTTATCAAATAAGTATAACCTGCTATTTCTTCTGTCCCAATTTATGTGATGCACATTTCTTTTTAGTCTGGACCAAAAAGAATTATACATTTCTATATTTAGAAATAATCTAACTTAAAACTTCCTCATTTACCCTTAATGAAATTATTTACAACCACACAAATATGTATGACTTGTTTTAGGCCACAAGCTTCAAAAGTGCTTCTTTTCTTTCTTAAACTCCGTGCCTAATCAAACTATATCACATAAATTGGGACGGAGGGAGTACATTTTTCTACCAGATAACTAATTTAATGTATTTGCAGGTTAATGATATCTTATTAATAAGTTTTATAATTATTAAAGTTTCTTCATCACACAATTAGATGATTTTTAACGAAAACTTTATTTATGAGGAAGAAAGTTAAGTAGAAAAATTATCAAATCTCAAAAGGAACACAAGTGATTCGATATCCTAAACTAAGATGATAAAGTAGGATAATTGCAACTTGCAAAAATTATAAATCAAAAAATATTTTCATATTTTTGTGAATTTGTGAGCGTGTGACTTTATTTATAGATGGGAAAATACATTAAACCCCCCCCCCCAACGTATAGCCGGATTAATTATGACGCACCCAACCTTTGTGGGCGACCTATTACCCCTCTGGCCTTATTTTTTCTGTATTTTTGTACTTTTTTTCGGCTGACATGGCACAAAAAAATTTCATACCCAATTGCACAGGGGAGAGTGTTGCACACTCTCCACCACATCGGCGCCACATCAGTGCCACCTCAGCGCCACATCAGTGCCACCTCGACGCCACGTCACTAAACCCTTCTTCTTCTTCTTCTTCTTCTTCTTCTTCTTCTTCTTCATTCCACCCACCATTAATTTTATCCTCTTCACCACTAACCCCCAACTTTAATTCACAGAGCAATTGTTATTTTCCAGACACAGTGCTAGTCCAAGAAATCATATGACATGCCGAAGTTATACAAATACAGAGACAAGATTGACAACAAAGAAATTAAACAAAACTTCAAAGTAAAAATGTTCTACAAGATGTGTACTTTTAATGTGCCCTATCAGTTCAACCAATGCATAAACCACGACATAGTACTGCCTAAAAGCGTGAATTTCATCAAATTCACAACAGCTTTTCCATCAGATTTTACTTGCAAACTAATTTTGACTAACAAATCACCAACATACAAAAATTTCAGATTCAAAATTGGTAACCCAACAACATTTTCGACTACCCATTTCATATTTAAGAATTCGATTACTCCATTTCAAATCCAAAAATTTCAGAGATTACATTCTTCAGTTTCCATTTGTTCAATGCTTTGGCTTAGTGTTGGCATTTAGCTGACATTAACATTTTGGAAGTGCCACTGGTGATGAAATTTCCAACCATGACTTAGTGTATCATAAACAATATCTTTCAATTTACTTCCATCCTGATCCCACCTTGATGTGTTTACTCACTTATGCCGATTTTCCTTCTCGCCTGAGAAATAACAACCAAGATTTATTTTTGAGTTTGCTGGTTCCCCTCGCAGTTACTCTCTTAAATAGATCGAAAAGAAAACCAACTTCCTGGAAATTGATGCTACCTAAATCATGGTTGATGCTTTTTTGATTTCCTCTAATTTTTCTATCATTAGAGGAAAATGTAGGATTGAATCGACAAAAATGGAGTTTCGGAAGTGAAGAAAACGAATGAAGAAGAAGAAGAAGATGGGTGGCGAAAATAAGGGGTGGGGTGGAATGAAGAAGATGAAGATGGGTAGGAAAATGAGGGGTGGGGTGGAATGAAGAAGAAGAAGATGAGTGGGGAAAATAAGAGGTGGGTGGAATGAAGAAGAAGAAGAAGAAGGGTTTAGTGACGTGGCGCTGAGGTGGCACTGATGTGGCGCCGATGTGGTGGAGAGTGTGCAACACTCTCCCCTGTGCAACTGGGTATGAAATTTTTTGTGTCATGTCAGCCGAAAAAAAGTACAAAAATACAGAAAAAATAAGGTCAGGGGGGTAATAGGTCCCCCGCAAAGGTTGAGTGCGTCATAATTAATCCGGCTATACGTTGGGGGGATTTTAATGTATTTTCCCTTTATAGATAAAACAAATTTGTTTTGATTTTATTAAATTATGCACTCATTATTTTGTGTTAAGGGTTTCTGCTGGTTAAATGTGATTTTTAACCTTAGTTTTAGATTAAATAATTTTTAAAATTATACCTGAAAATCATTTTAGTACAAATTTTTTTAAACATATGAGCTCGGTAAAGTATAAATATAATGTAACAGAAATGCCTGCATTTAAGTAAACAAATTTTCAGAAATTCTCAAATTCAATAATGCAAGTATAAAGTAAAAGAAATGCCTACATGTAAAAATCTACAATCGACGAACCAATAATAGAAGGGAAAAAAAGTTGGAGGATAATAAGCAACAAATGAAAAAGGAAAAACAAGAGAGCGACAAGAAGCAAGAATATCTAGCGAAGAAATGATTATTTTTTTAGGATAATATATAAGATCAATAGAAGAAAGTGAAAGAAGAAATAAGGTAGGTGTTCGACAGGTTTTAAAAAGTAGACCATAAGAATAAAAGTAAAGTTGACGTAGGGATCTAGTAGCTTAGTTGGTTGGCTACTTGAACTTTCACCTTGTTAGTGAGGGTTCGAATCCCACGTTATAAATTTGACTTTAAAAAAATAAAACTTGGACCTAGAAGTAATTAATTGAAAAGTTCAACATTAATTTGGAATTTTTTGTGAGGACTACAAAAGCCCTTGGTTCTCCCTTATATATAATAGTAATATAGGTCCAGTTTATTATTACGATTGTCATCGATAACTTCTTATTTTTTTTGGAATGTATTTATAATAGTCTCACTAAGAGTAATACTAAATAAATATTTGTTTTTCGTGTATAAAACACCAAATAACCACCCAAAACTCACAATTATTAATTCTATTTCACATGTCTAGTTTACTCAACTTCAAAAGCCAAAGAATATGAAAGAAAAACGATAGCAAGACAACTTAATTCCTGTTTTAACCCTCTTAGTGTGGGATCAACTTTCCTTGCTAAAAGTGACACGGACTTTCTTCCATTTTCTCCTTATTTTGGGACCTTCTCTTCTTTTAGGATTTTTAAGTCTTTTTTTAAAATATTTTAAAAAAGGAATCTAATTATGTGATACAATTTTTAGGAAATAGTATGCATATACTCTTATCACTAAATTTTACATGTAATTGTATATGTCAATTACTTTTTAAATTACAAGTATCTAAAGAAGAGAATAATTTAACTAAAAATAAAATCTTTGTTTAATGATAATTATTCTTCAAAATAAAGTTGAATTCAAATTTAGAATAAAATAGGGGAACCAGATTAAAATATTTAGTTAGTTGGAAAGACTTTTACGGATGAAAATTTGATCGCAATAATTCTAATTTACTATTTCATTCTTACATAATCAGAGACTCAACAATTATGCTTACCATATCAAGTGCAAATTCCATAATTAATCCTTTTTAAAATGTGTTCTTTAGAATATAATAAGTTAATGATGATAAAATAAACTTTAATGTCCATACTAGAAAGAATAAGGAGAAATTTCAGTAATGTACAATTTAGCACACAAAATTACATTTGGGTAGCCATATTTTTAAATTACAAACCTATGACCCAATAAATTATGGCCGCAACTTGTATATACAACATTATACAACAATGTCCAACTTTATACAACAATATACAATTTTATACACCTATTGTAGACAATGTATAAACCTTGTATAAAAATGTATAATAACGTATAAGAGGTGTTTATACACACTTCTACAGTGTTATGCAGTGTTAAAAGTGTAACATAGTGTATGTGTTTTATACACACTTTACTCTTAAAAAAACACCAACATTAGAAAGAGATTTGGAAGGAAACAATAGCATCGTGGAGTTTGATAAGGGGGGTGACTATCTTGGGTAATAACTTTTTTTAAAAAATGGGATGAAGGCTTAAAAATGTAAGAAAAAAAAACTATGGCCATTTCGGGTAAATACTTTACCCAAAATGCCATAGAGTGTTATTTTCCCAAAGAATAAACTATTTGAAAGTATCATACAAGAAAATTAATACTCCCTCCAATTCAAAAAGGGTGTCCATTTAGCCTTTATTTTTTTTGTTAAAAAAGAGTGTCCACTTACCAAATCAAGAAAAAATTAATCTTATGTTTTCAAATTTGCCCTTATTAAATGTCAAGTGACCAAACCTCAATACCTATTTAATTAGGAATAATTTAGTCAGATTACCTATTTTGTCAAGGAATTAGTATTTTCTCAAAGGTGTGCATATGGCTAAGTGGACACTCTTTTTGAACCAGAGCGATTAATGTAAAAAGAGAGAAAAAAATATTTCTTTTTATTCTACAACATATTGCATTAATTCTAAAATAGAAATTATGTGCATGAAATAGATGAAAAAAAATATGACTACATATTCATGTCCTTTATATATAAGCATGAAACAGAAATTCATGTGTATGTATTTATTAAGCAAGTGAAAGAATACTGATGATGATGATGTATATAAATAGAAAGAATAAATATGAGGGGATTGCAATATGCTTGTGCATATGTGTTGTCAAAGAGTTTGAATAATTTTTTAAAAAACTTTTTTTTATTACATAGGGGGTAGGAGAGAGGGAAATGGGAAGGGAATTATAATGCGGGGATTCAAATTCTCGCCAACAAGGTAAAAATTCAGGTAGCCAACCAACCGAACTATTTGATAATGAGGAACTCAGAAAGATAGAAAAGTTACATGTTGTTCGATAATTTAATTCTAACAGTATGAGAAGACAACATAATAATTAAGTCTCCCCACTATATTACATATTTACGTTACGATTTTACGGTTTATGTTAGAATATCTTCAAATGTG
The DNA here is from genome assembly GCF_019175385.1 of Lycium barbarum. Taxonomy (NCBI): domain Eukaryota; kingdom Viridiplantae; phylum Streptophyta; class Magnoliopsida; order Solanales; family Solanaceae; genus Lycium; species Lycium barbarum. The sequence goes on from NC_083342.1 coordinate 19,813,320, forward strand.
AAAAAGCACGAGCTAATACGAGCAGTATAGAAGAAGCAAGGTTTAGATTACCGCATCCTACACTACTTTGCATTTTTTATTTATCGTCTATACATTTTCCAACTCTTTTTATCCGAAAGGATTTCCAGTATTGATTTTACAGTCAAGACTGAATTATGGTATGAAATATTTGAAGATGAGCTGCATCAACCTTTTAAGAATCTACTTACTTTTATAGCTCTCAATATTATATAAAATAAAAACTAGAATAATTGTATAAGTTACTTTTGTTGAGCTATATCATGTTGTTTATTTTGTTATACATTCGTGTCATTCGGTTGTGATGCTTAAGCATATTATTGTTACTTTAAGAGTAGCCAGCTTGCTGAAAATATTAGAATCAAATTGTCTAATTGAAATTTTTCTCATGTTGGGCTCCGTGCGTAGCACGGGCATGCCATACTAGTATAGTTTAGCAATGAGAGTTAGGGTGTACGAATAAGGACATTAGGGGAATTCTAAATTTTTCCAAGGGTGATCCTATAAATTTGGCAATTCCAAACGCTGTAATCCCTAAAATGCATCTCAACTCATTATAAGATGTGGGCAATTCGTCGTAATGCCCTTATTTTTAGGTGGTCTTTAATTTTTGTCCATCAAAATAAAAGTATTTAACTTTTTCCCTTTACCTAAAACCTCAGGGTTCCGGGTTTGAACCCCTGCTCAGGCAAATAAATTTTTTTTAAAAAATCGCTAGGCAGAGGTTGCCTACAAATTTTGCCCCATCGGGCATAATTTGCCTGCAAAACTCTACCTTAAGGCAGAGTTTGCAGGCAAATTATGCCTGATGGGGTAGAGTTTGCCTGCAAACTATGTCTTAAGGTAGAGTTTTGCCGAAAATTTAACTCAAGGTGACTAAAAAGTCTCATAATTAGTATAGGTGACACATTTGACCAAAACCAAGTCAAGCCCAATTAAAAATTTGATTAAGTTAATGAAGGTCTAAAATGTAATTTTTAAAACTTGTTAATCGTTTACAAAATACAAAAACACCCCACCTTAATCTTAAAAAACCCACTAGCCCCCCTTCTCATCCTCCCACCGCTCCCCTGCAACCCCCCCCCCCCCTCCCCACCCCACCCCCAAAAAAAAATTAAAAAAGTTTTGATATTTTAATTTAATTTTTCCCCAACCCCTACTCCTCCTTCCACCCTTCACCCCTGCCTAAAAAAAAAATTAACAAAAGTTTTGAAATTTTTTCTTTTGTTTTTTCACCAGCGCCCTCCTACTCCTACCCCTCTCCCCCCATGCCCCAATTTTTTTTAATTTTTTCACCAGCCCCCCTCCTCACCCCTCCCACCACCCCCCCACCCCTAACCCCCAAAAATATTTTTTAAATTTTTTTTGCCAGCACCCTCCCCCCCCCCTCTTCCTCCCATGACCGAACACTCCACCACCTCCACCCTCCAAAAAAATATTGGTTTAAAAAAAAAAAGTTTTTGTTTTTGGTTTTTTACAACCCCCCCCCCCCCCCCCCCCCCCCCCCCCCCCACAAAAAATAATTTTTTTTGAAAAAAAGTTTTGAGTTTTTTTTTTAGTTTCTTACTCCACCCACCCATCCATAAAAAAAAATAAAAAAAATATTTTGTTTTTGATTTTTTGCACCACCCACCCACCCCCTCCCCTAAAAAAATCTTGAAAAGTTTTTTTTTTTGTTTCTTACTCCACCCACCCACCCCGCCACCCCCTACCCCTTCTCCTCCTCTTCTCCTCTTTTATTTAGAAAAAAGTTGCTCAAGAAAAAAAAAACTGGCCTGATTTACGTAATTTTTGGACCGGATTTCATTTGTGTAGCACTGGGCATTACTTCTTGGGTTATTTATGTTCATTTGGTAAGTAAAGCAATGTTGTTTTATTTCAATTATTCATCTGGGTATAACTGCTGATTTTCCAACAATTTACAGTAGCAGTTACAGTTGTTGCAAATAATGTTAAAGATGTTGTATAAGAGCTTCTGAATTTATTGCAACAGCTATTGTAGTTTTTGCAACACTTGTAACAATTTATGCAATTGTTGCAACTTCTGTACTAATCTCTTGCAACTTATGTACTAATCTGTTGCAACAACTGCTAAAATGTATATAAATAATTTAGCCTACTTGTTGCAACAACTGTGAAAGATGTTCGACAGCTTCTACTCTTTCCAATAACTCACTGACTTGTCAAAACAAGTAGACTTCTTGTTACAACAACTACATTAGTTTTTGAACATACAACTGTTGGATGAAACAGAGAGACAACCGAAGCTGGCACCAACAACTAAGTGATCAGCTGCAACAACTCACCTAAGTGATATGTTGATCTTGTTCAAATCACAAATGTATGCTCTGTTGCTAATAAATTGCTGAAAAATTTCCAACAAATAATAAATATGTTGCAACAACTCTGTAACATGTTGAGGTTTTTCTAACAAGTAACTGGACTTGTTGCACCAACTAGTCAGTTGTTGAACATATCACAACTGTTAATTTGTACTTTTGGAGACCTAAGGGGGGTTGTCGAACAATTATTTGTAAGTTTGTATTTTATGTTCTTGGTGGATTATGGTGGATGATGAACATTATGCAATTTTTGATATATATATATATATATATCAAAAATTGCATAATGTTCAGTATCAATATATTGTGTGTTCAGCATCAATCTATTGTGTGTTTAGTATCAATATATTATATGTTCAGTATGTCTTTCAGTTGTTCAAATTATGTTCAGTAGTTTCAAAAAAGTCATAAAGTCATTGCAATAATCAAGTAAGTTGTTGCAACACATTCCTCACACGTTGAAAAAAATCAAAAAGTTGTTGAGGTTGTTGCAACTGATTCCTCACATGTTGCAACAGCTTCCTTATGTTCAGTAGTTTCAAACAAGTTACAAATCTGTTGCAACAGATTCCAAATCTGTTGGTAATAATCAAACAGTTGCTACATATGTTGCAACAGATTTCCCATCTGTTGCAACAGATTAAACAGCTGTTGAAAATAATCAAAGAGTTGCTTTGAGTAAATGGTTACAACAGTTGAGTAATCTGTTGCAACAGATTCCTGACCTTGTTGGAAAATCAGCAACTATACCTAGATGAATGATTGAAATAAAACAACATTGTTTTACTTACCAAATGAACAGAAATAATCCATGAAGTAATGCCCAGTGCTACACGAATGAAATTCAGTCCGACAGTTACGTAAATCGGGTGAGTTTTTTTTTCTTAAGCAACTTTTTTCTAAAAAAAAAAAAGAAGAAGAAGAAAGCAGCTGCAGAAAAGGGGGGGGGGGGGGGGGGGGGGGGGGGCGAGGGAATGGCAGGGCAGGTGGGTCGAGTAAGAAACAAAAAAAAAATCAAAACTTCTTTTCAAGATTTTTTTTTTGGGGTGGGTAGTGCAAAAAACCAAAAATAAAAACTTTTTTTTAAAACAAAATTAATTTTTCTTTTGGGTGGGCGGGTGGAGTAAGAAAAAAAAATTCAAGACTTCTTTTCAAGAAAAAACATTTTTTTGAGGGGGTTTGGGGGGGGGGGGGGGGGGAGGTGTGGGTGCAAAAAACTAAAACCAAAAACTTTTCAAAACTTTTTCTTTTAAAAACAAAAATAAATTTTATTTTTGGGAGGGTGGAGGTAGTAGGGTGTTGGGTCACAGGGGTGGGGGGAGGGGGTGAGGGGTGGGAGGAGGAGTGGGGGGCTAGTGTAAAAACAAAAAAAAATATCAATTTGTTTTTTATGGGGAAGAGAGGGAGGGGGGTGGTGGCTGGTGAAAAAACAAAAAAAAAAATCAAAACTTTTTTAATTATTTTTTGCGGTGGCGGGGGGGGGGGGGGGGTGGGCTAGTCTGTTTTTTGGGATTTTTTCCAACCAATTTTAGGTAATTAGAATTTTATTAAGTAGGGTCAAAGTGTTAAAAATAAAAATTAGGGGCAAAGTGTTAAAAATAAAGCTTAGGGTCAAAGTGTTAAAAACCAAACTATTGGGCAAGTCCAAAACTCCTTAATCACTAATAAAAAATGATCACCTCTACTCAATTAAAAAAAAAAAAAAAAACTTGTGTTACTTCCACTCAATTTTGAAACTTAAAAGTCACCTATAATTAAATGGCCCGCGTTGCAGGCTAACTATGCCTTAGCAAACTCTACCTTAAGGCAGAATTTTACCTTTATGCAGAGTTTTGCCTTGCGAATTGTAACACCCCGTATCTTTAACCTAAGCTTTGACCACAATCCTAGACTTAGAAAACCAGATAAAGAATGTGGGAATTTGAAATTTCCTCTTCAGTTGTAAGATGGTAGTTTACGTCCATGAACAGTGACCGTATTTCATTATACGGCCCGTATTTCAAGTCGTAAACTGGTACCAAAGATTTCTGAGCATTCTGGAATTTGACACTTAGAGGTTACATCGTTAAAAACGGATCGTATTTCAAAATATGACCCGTATTTAAAAATTTATTTGTAATTTGGGCAAAACTTCCTTGATGAAAGTTGTAGATCTTTGAAATACCTTTCCAACGGTATATTATGGGGGTCAAACGGACATTTGTGCAAAGAGTTATGGCCATTTTATTGAAGAGACGCAGTGCAGTCCATATAGAATACGGACCGTATTTCAAAATACGGCCAGTATTTAGCTGAGTGTAAAATTTAATTTTCTAGAACAATATATATTCGTCCATATCAGTTCAAATCATTACTTTTCATTCCTTCAAGCCCTAGAATGACCTCCTACCCTCTTCCATCATCAAGAACACCACGGTAAGCCTACTCTAATTATTCTAAGTCAATTCTAATACATATCCTTGTAATCTAAATAAGAAATCATCATTCCTAAACTAGGGTTTTCAAGAAAACCCATCTCAAGGTTCAAGAACTCAAGATTTTGGAAATCTTCTTCAAAGTTAAAGTATTTAATTCAAGTTTGGAGCATTACCAGGTATGTAGAGTTACTATCTACGTGTGGGAACATCATTGTTCTTCCCCACGCCTCATAATCCATAAATTATGATTCTCTACGAAAACTAGGGTTTTCTATACCATGCTCATGACAACCCTAGGTCCATGTCCATGATTGTATTATGTATGAATTGCTATTATTCTATCATTGTGTTCTCAATAACTCCATATGATTATTGAGAATCAGTCCGTAATCCATGAAAACCCATATCTTGTATTCCATGGGTTCTTGCACGCATGTTTTAGCTAAAATGATTATTTCATGAATATCTACATGTCTACAAGTTTTCATGCAACTATATTATATAATTACTTTCATGCCATGATACAAGATACATACATGCTAAATACAAGTTATTTCATGAAACCATGTTTACAAGTTATTTCGTGAAATCATGATTACAAGTCAAGTACAAGTTAATTCACGAAAATCATGGGCTCCTTAGCCAATTATATCATGTTCATGTTTTTAGGAGTTGCACGAATTATCGAGAAGGCTCAGATAGCCCGAAACTACGTAGCTACCGTGGGACAAGGATCGCTCCGCCCAGTTAGGACGATTCCTTAATTTTACACCGAATGGATCCATCAGGCACGTTACCACCTTATATCCTGGCAAGGTATGGGGGCTCTGCTGGTCCGGCGAGGTACCAGACTCCACGTATCCACGTGGTGATATCATGTGTCGATTTATGAAATTCTCTCCCTACTTATCATGTTTTAGTTATGTTATATATATATATATATATATATACCCATGCTCATGCGCATGTTTCATGTCCAGTTTTTCAGTTTTAGTTCTTATTATGTTATTTCATGTCCCATGTTATTTCATTCAGTTGCTTTATGTACCAGTACATTCAATGTGCTGATGTCCCCTGTTATTGCTCGGGGGCCTGCATTTCACGATGCAGGTACTGATTTACAGGACGACACATCTGCTCAGTAGGACAACATTCGTATCAGCTTATTGTTGAGCCCCATCTCATTCGGGGTTTAGTCAACTCTTTATTGTATGATTAGCTATGCATCTAAGGTATGCTGGGGGTCTTGTCCCACTGAGTATGTTTTCCATGTTCAGACTTATATTAGAGGTTTCATGGACTAGACAAGTCAGTTATGTCATGTCACACTTTCGGAGTCGTATAACCATTTTGGCTCATTCATGTTATTTCCACACTCACATTTACAAGTATTTTGATTAAGTATTATGACTTATTGCATTTTATAAAGGCTCATCATGCATTCACATTATATTGTGCTCATGTTATGCCTCATGATGATTCAGCAAGCCATGTGGTTCGCTCGGTCACATGCAGTAAGGCACCGAGTGTCGTGTTTCGCCCAGGCCATGGCTCGGGGCGTGACAAAGCTTGGTATCAGAGCCCTAGGTTCAAGTGTCTTAGGGAGTCTATGAAACCGTGTCCAGTGGGGTCACTTTTATATGTGTGTAGCGCCCACACATATAGACAGTTGACCACCAAGACATTTAAGATTGTCTCACTTCTTTCAACTCTAGATCGTACAATAGAGCTATGTTCTCAGAAATCACTCGGACCCGTGTGTTGTTTCCCGTTCTACCGAATACGTCTCGTCTCAATGGATAAGGATATGTAAATCTAATCATTATCGATGTGTTTCTTTCAGATGGAGTCATCAGGAATTATTCTAATTCGTGCCATGAAGTTTAGAGCAGTAAGTGACATTCCTTTTCCATTGAATTCTGAATGTATCAAATGTGTAAGCGGCAAGAAGGAAATTCGAGACCCAAGACTTGCCAAATAGTGTGTGATGTGTTTATCAAGTGTTAGTACTTGTTGAAAGACAAATTTTGGTATGGTAGAACATGTAGGTTATATACCCTATAGAGTAAGTTTATTTGGATTCTTTGCCCATGGAGCTATAGTATAAGGGTGATGGTTCATATTTAAGATCCCACGAGGTAACATGTTATGAAGTTAACCGCACCAGGCATAAACTTCCACAGTATTTTTGAGCAGGAAATAGCCTAAGAGCCAATCAACTGTAATACTAGAAAGTCTCGACTTTTTCAAGGATATATATATTTTTGCCATATAATCTATGCACATGACTAGAAAGGGACTGATGCGATAAGAAAACCACGAGCAGACGATATTGAATTTTTTTAGGGTTAGTTTTAAATGATTTCAGCTTATTCAGATCAGACCTAGAGAGTATCACGTTAGTAAGCTACTAAAAGAAGCAGATAATACTATGAGATAAAAGATATGTCAATTCCCTCTTAGGTTATATGATTAAATACTTATCCCTGATATGTATAGTATGATATAGTTTTGAAAGTGTATAGGGAGTTTGGGGTTAGTTGTTTCAATTCCTTGTTTGAGACAGATGAAGTTTCCTAAGTGTGATTCATGACTGTAGTTCAGAAAAATAGTATACAACCCCAGAATTGAGTCAGATAAGGAGGAAAAGTTAGAAATAACCTTATGCTTCACTTTAGTACTCAGAGAATAATTAGAGAATATGATGCTAGCAAGTGGTTAACAGAAGCACAGTGAGTAAGTTTGAATAGACACAGTGAATTGGAAATTTTCAGCAGAGTTAGTAGAAGTACGATTTGAGTTATTTAGTCAAGTTAACACTACTAAGGTAACTGTCTGAATACATCGAAGGCGTGTTAGAACCCAAAGGGTTTAAGTTAAATTTGAGGTATAGAAATTGGTGAAAGAAGAAAACCATCTAAATAGTAAGAGAGCAAGCTACAGAAGAAGAGTCTTTAACAGTTATCAGAAAAGAGTTTTCCCCAAGACCGACAAAGCTAGTATGCCAATTATGTACATTAGAAACCCGTTCATTTAAGTAATCCAGTTTTCCCAGTAAGTAAGACTTGCATGAAGTAAGCTGAAGAAATGGGTCATCAGTATTCTAGAGGAAATTGGCGGAACCACTAGATGACCACTTATCGCTAACTCGAGAGATCCACAGGCTTTAAACGTCAGCTTTTGAACTAAAGGGGAGATCATGTGATAAGGTGCATAAAATGTGATTTTTGTCATGCTGTTGAGATCAAGTACTAGGTAATTATGTTATAAGATAAAGTTCTAGATCGAATAGCAGGTTTTAAGGGTATAACAGTTCCAATTCCAGAGTAATTCATGTACTATGTGGTACTAATGCCCAGACGTACTCTACTCATGTCTTTCATACCCATATCATGCCCATGTTAGAGCTTTACACTCCACGCTTAAGATACAAGAATTAAGACTTCATACGATAGTAAGCTATGTAAGGGAATGTCCTTTCATGTTTCGCACATCAGGTGTGCTCATGTCTAAAGTTAAAAACCGCATTCAGGTCTCACGTATCATGCTTTTATACTCATCTCCATGTTCTAGCATCTAAGTGCTTTTCAAATCTGATAATGATCTTGACCCCTATGATTATGTTATCCATGTTACCACAACTCGTGCCCCAATCCATTTCGTTATGCATCCCACTTATAGCGGTATCGTAACAATGATGTTGTTAGATGATAATGAAGGTGAACCAAGATGGATGTCCTACCCATGATTCTATGTAATTTGCGCTTATGTTTCTTTGACTAATGTTTTAAACCATCTCGTAGCTTGGCACAAAGGATGACCTTATGTTTTCCGAAGTACCTATACCATTTTTATGTTCAAAGTGACTTTCTACCCATGTCTTAGATGCTCGAGGAACGAATTATTCATGCCTATAACAAGGGCAATTACTCATGATGATAAGAGTAAGCTATGTTGAATCATGTCCTATCATTTCAGTATATCTAAGTTCTAAAGGTAATACTTTATCCATGCCTTACGTCTATGAGTACCCAGGAGTTAGCCTACAATTGTACTCCACGCAAGTCACACTTATGCCTTAGTCTTACTTCAATGCTCATGAACGCAAGTCTAGACGCCACAATATGCATCCATGATGTACTCATGTAAATGTCAGGTTACTCATGGTCCCATGCCCCATGTCATGCTATTCACGTTTCATGCCATATGAATCACGTTCCCATGTACGCATGTTCCACGTTACGTCCTCCATGTACAATGCACCATGTCATGTTTGTTCTCTAAAGCAAAGTATCTCATGTGAATAGTACCAATAATTCCTTTTCTCTCAGTCCTCTATAATTCGCTCACGAGAATGAGCAAGATGAGCTAAGGTATTCATAATCATGATTAACAGCTAACAAGATAATCAAAAGTAAGGTGCATTCCTATATTCAAATAGATATCGTTTCATGTACCTTGTGGTACTTATCTCAGGAGTATTCTACTCAGATTCGACGTATTCATGTCATACCTATGCTAGAGATTTATGTATACCTATAGGATCATATTCTTGTTATACGACTCAAGTCTGTCGCATTCACATCGAGTTGCGCTTATATCTCATATTACCATGGTGACATACGGACGTCTATGATTAAGTCTCTGAGTATCCAAATCCTACCCGCGCTCAGTATTCAACCCTCATGTTGTAACAATCATGTTTTCGATATTCAGATCCCATGTTACGATATCCATGTTTACACGTATTCGTATCTCATGACAGTTTAGCACCCATGTATTCATGTCATCCAGTCTTCGTGTATTTATGTCCCACGTCATGCATCTCACGCCCAGGTAATCATGTCATGTTCGTGCCTATTTCTAGTACTCATGTCATTCGTGCCTAAGCATTTCTTCCAAACCCCATGTATAGTAATCATGTAATCATTCAGCCAATATCCGTGTGTTCAAGCCAGCTCAGTATTTATGTTAGATACATTCAAGATTCAGTAAGCATGTTATGTCACATCATGCGTATTAAGATGCTATGTGAGTTGTGTGTTGGTACTTTAGTTATTGGCAAGCGTTTGAGAAATGTCGTGAGGGTCCGAATTATGAAGGAAGTCCTACCATAAATTTTGTAGATTCTAGAGTTAGTAGCGATTCTTAACCACTAGTCATAAATCGAGGACAAATGTTTCATGATTCTCATTCATGTAGGCGCTACTCAGTTTCATGTTCCCCATGTACATGTTTCCATGTAATCACGTATTCAGTTCTCATGATCCATGACCATGTTCCCACGTAACCATGTCAAGCTCTTATATTTTACGTCATGTTTCTTTCATGTTCATGTATTCAAGCCATGTCCAGCCATGTTCTTAACCATGACCCATCATTCGAGGACGAATGATCCCAAGGGGGAGATATTGTAACACCCCGTACCTTTAACCTAAGCTTTGACCATGATCCTAGAATTAGAAAACCAGATAAAGAATGTGGGAATTTGAAATTTCCTCTTCAGTTGTAAGATGGTGGTTTACGCCCATGAATAGTGACCATATTTCAGTATACGGCCCGTATTTCAAGTCGTAAACTGGTATCAAAGATTTCTGAGCATTCTGGAATTTGACACTTAGAGGTTACATCGTTAAAAACGGACCGTATTTCAAAATACGGCCTGTATTTCAAAACTTATTTGGAATTTTGGAAAACTTCCTTGATGAAAGTTGTAGAGCTTTGAAATACCTTTCCAACGGTATATTATGGGGGTCAAACGGACATCTGTGCAAAGAGTTATGACTATTTTACTAAAGAGACGCAGTGTAGTCCATACGAAATACCGACCGTATTTCAAAATATGGCCCGTATTTCAAAATACGACCAATATTTAGCTGAGTGTAAAATTCAATTTTCTAGAATAGTATGTATTTGTCCATATCAGTTCAAATCATTATTTTTCATTCCTTCAAGCCCTAGAACGACCTCCTACCCTCTCCCATCATCAAGAACACCAAGGTAAGCCTACTCTAATTATTCCAAGTCAATTCTAATACATATCCTTGTAATCTAAACAAGAAATCATCATTCCTAAATGAGGGTTTTCAAGAAAACCCATCTCAAGATTCAAGAACTCAAGATTTTGGAAATCTTCTTCAAAGTTAAAGTATTTAATTCAAGTTTGGAGCATTACCAGGTATGTAGAGTTACTATCTACGTATGGGAACATCATTGTTCTTCCCCACGCCTCATAATCCATAAATTATGATTCTCTACGAAAACTAGAGTTTTCTATACCATGCTCATGACAACCCTAGGTCCATGTCCATGATTGTATTATGTATGAATTGCTATTATTCTATCATTGTGTTCTTAATAACTCCATATGATTATTGAGAATCAGTCTGTAATCCATGAAAACCCATATCTTGTATTCCATGGGTTCTTGCATACATATTTTAGCTAAAATGATTATTTCATGAATATCTACATGTCTACAAGTTTTCATGCAACTATATTATATAATTACTTTCATGCCATGATACAAGATACATACATGATAAATACAAGCTATTTCATGAAACCATGTTTACAAGTTATTTCGTGAAATCATGATTACAAGTCAAGTACAAGTTAATTCACGAAAATCATGGGCTCCTTAGCCAATTATAACATGTTCATGTTTTTAGGAGTTGCACGAATTATCGAGAAAGCTCAGATAGCCCGAAACTACGTAGCCACCGTAGGACAAGGATCGCTCCGCCCAGTTAGGACAATTCCTTAATTTTACACTGAATGGATCCATCAGTCACGTTACCATCTTATACCCTGGCAAGGTATGGGGGCTCTACTGGTCCGGCGAGGTACCAGACTCCACGTATCCACGTGGTGATATCATGTGTCGGTTTATGAAATTCTCTCCCTACTTATCAAGTTTTACTTATGTTATATATATATATATATATATATATATATATGTAATCCATGCTCATGCTCATGTTTCATGTCCAGTTTTTCAGTTTCAGTTCTTATCATGTTATTTCATGTCCCATGTTATTTCATTCAGTTACTTTATATACCAGTACATTCAATGTGCTAACGTCCCCTTTTATTGCCCGGGGGCCTGCATTTCACGATGCAGGTACTGATTTACAGGACGACACATCTGCTCAGTAGGACAGCATTCATATCAGCTTATTGGTGAGCCCCATCTCATTCGGGGTTTAGTCAACTCTTTATTGTATGATTAGCTATGCATCTAAGGTATGCTGGGGGCCTTGTCCCAGCGAGTATGTTTTCCATGTTCAGACTTATATTAGAGGTTTCATAGACTAGACAAGTTAGTTATGTCATGTCACACTTTCGGAGTCGTATAGTCATTTTGGCTCATTCATGTTATTTCCACACTCACGTTTACAAGTATTTTGATTAAGTATTATGACTTATTGCATTTTATAAAGGCTCATCATGCATTCACGTCATATTCCGCTCATGTTATGCCTTATGATGATTCAACTAGCCATGTGGTTCGCTCGGTCACGTGCAGTAAGGCACCGAGTGCCGTGTTTCGCTCAGGCCATGGCTCGGGGCGTGACAAAGTTTTATCTGGTAAATTTTTTTTAAAATTTTTAACTGAGTGGGAGTTCGAACCTGGAACTTAAGAGTTTTAGGCGAAGGTCAAAATTAGAGACCAGTGGATTTGAAGGGCACTCCGCACAGAAAAAATGATAAGATGTTACGGGCCTTACAATATATATCTACTAGCTTTTTTGATAAAAACTGAATTATTCCATACAAATGCACCAAAAAAATAAGGATCTAATAAATAATATAATTAACTCATTTGAACTAAAGAAAGCTTCTTTTGGGGTGGTCTTTAAATTTTGCCTCTCATATTTGTAATCTTTAAATTTTGCCTTTCGGCTAAAACCCATGGGTTCCAGGTTCGAACCCCCACTCAGTAAAAAATTTTAAAAAAATTCGCAAGGGAGAGTTTAAATTTCACTATACCCCCACTAGCAGAATTTAGTTATATTTAACCAAAAGTCTGCCGATAGGGGCAGACTTTGCCTTGAGGCACATATATATATATTTTTACTTTTCAAGGTAAACTTTTAGTTATGCCTTAACTAAAAGTATGCTCCATAAGACATAACTAAAAGTATGCCCCATAAGGCGGAACTTTTCCTTAAGGAATAACTAAAGTTATGCTAGAGCCGGCATAACTATAAGTTCCGCCTTATAAGGCAAAGTTTATGCCTTAAGGAAAAGTTTCTTCTTAGGGGCATACTTTTAGTTATGCCTTAACTAAAAGTCTGCCCCATAAGACATAACTAAAAGTATGCCCCATAGGGCGGAACTTTTCCTTAAGGCATAACTAAAAGTTTGCCTTATAAGGCAAAGTCTATCTCTTAAGGAGAAGTTGTGCCTTATGGGGCATACTTTTAGTTATGCCTTAACTAAAAGCCTGCCCCATAAGGCATAACTAGGAAAAGACTTTTAGTTAAGGCTTAACTAAAAGTCTGCCCATAAGTATGCCGGACCCGGCATACACTTGTTAAGGAATAACCAAAGTTATGCTGGACTCGACATACTTATGCCAAGTCTACCCATAAGGCATGAGTATGCCGGGTCCGGCATAACTTTGGTTATTCATTAAAAAGTGTATGCCGGGTTCGACATACACGCGACCCAAACCTTGCCTTGCGGTGTTTTTTTAATTTATGCTTGAGCGGGGGTTCAAACCCAGAACCTCATGATTTCTGCGCGAAGCTCATGGTTGCAATGCCAAGGGCAAAAATTAAAGACCAGCAATATGGGGGGCAAAATTTAAAGACTACAAATATGAGGGGCAAAATTTAAAGACCACCCCAAAAAAAGGGCAATCCGCGCAAAAAAATGGAAAGTTTTTTCCTGATCGAAAACGTTACACTTGGTTACATTCTATTAAGGCGAAGAAGAGATGAAGTAATAAACTAAATTAATGGCAAATAAACGAGCAAAGGCATTTATTAAAGAGCGTTTGTTTTATTTATTTATTTATTTATTTATTTTTGGCATTTTTCCAGCTAGATTTTCACTAACTAGTATTTTAACTTTTTGTTCATTCATTCGACTAACACATGATATGTCCGGTCTTTTTTCATATGTAGAGAAAAGACATCATTTGACCCTTGAACTTGACACGAAAACTTAGTTTAGCAACTAAACTTAAGTTGTATTTATTTACCTCCTTAACAACTTTCAAGTTAATTAAATACCCCCCTTAGCGGGTGACGTGGCAAGAAAGTGTGATGACTTTCTCAAAAGCGCGTGGAAGGGGAAAAAACACCAAAAAATGATTCCAGCTGTACATATGTCCTCTTCTAATTGGATGACAATTTATTATACTTAATTATACTTTTTTAATATTTTATTTTTCCTTTTTTTTTCGTTTCTCTTTCTTCTTCTGTCTTCCCTACTTGCTTCCTTTTTCTTTCCATCCATGGTAGCTGCACTTTCTCCTTCTTCTAACCCCACCCCCGCCCTCCCTCTCTTTCTTCCCCATCCTCCAAATCGTTGCTGCTATCTTCCTCAGCTTCTTTCTTCCTTTTTTTTTTTTTTTAATTTTCTCCTTTCTTTGTCTTAATGGGCAGTTCGTGCATTTTCTTCATTGCTGAGCATATTTGAAGGGCAGTTCGTGCAATTTCTTCATTGTTGTTGCATAAGTCCATTTGAAGGGCAGTTTAACAACAATAAATTATGGGTTTCTAGTAGTTATTATAAGAGAATATGAAATTGAAAGATGCGACGCTGACCTCGGTGTAACTGTTGCTGGGCGAATTATTATTGTGTTCTGAGGTTTTCGAATCAGATTTGAAAAATGACGTTGAAAGTTTTCAAAAATCATTTGAGATTTTGAAGAAGCGGCGAAGCAAGCTTGCAAAGAGTGGAAGTGGGTATGCTATATTGAAATTGGGAGAAGCCTCTGTTATCGTCTCTATTTTTCTAAACAACAATGAAGAAATTGAATAAATTGCATGAACTGCAATGAAGAAATTGCAGGTGGGTTTTTGTTGATACTCACCGCCGCGCCGCCTCTTTTTTTTTTTTTTTTTCTTGGTTGATATCAATCCGAATTTCAATCCAAAATTTGTGGGTTTTCTTAATTTGGTGATTTGAATGAGAAGTAGAAATAAAATTGGAAGAAGATGGTCTGTTGGAAATTATTGTTGCTTCGGTGGTGGGAAAGGTTGGCGGCAGCGGCGGTGGTGGTTATGGTGGAAATATGATTAATAAAGAAATTTTTTAACAAAGATGGGATTTTTCAGTTGGTTTGATTTAAGGAGGCGGTGGTTATGGTGGTGGTGGGGTGGTGGCGGCGGTGGTGGCGGGGTGGTAGCAGCGGCGGTGTGGAGGTGGGGAGTTTAGGAGGAGGAGAACGGCAGCTATGGGTCCATCTTTTTTTTTTTTTTTTAATTATTGTTTAATAAAATAATAAAATAGGGAAAGAATGAAGAAGAAAAAAAAACTAAATAAATAAAAAAAATTAAAAAAATATTTAATGATGTGGACCAATCACCAGGTGAGTGGTGAACAACACCTAGATCTTAACTGGTCCACGCCGCTAAGGGGGGTATTTAATTAACTTGAAAGTTGTTAAGGGGGTAAATAAATACAACTTAAATTGAGTTGCTAAACTAAGTTTTCGTGCCAAGTTCAGAAGTCAAATGATGTTCTTTCTCTCATATGTACGCGAAAACCTCTTAGAAGACACATGTGACTAGTACATGAGATGTGACACTCTTTTTTGTATTAAAAAAAAAAAACATTAAAATTTACCCATCTACGTAATACAACACCAAAAGTATTAACAGAGGGGTTTAATGTTAATTTTAATTAATTTTCGCGAAAGGAAAAGCAATTCTAGATGCATTTTATGGAGCAATAATGTCCAAAAGCTACTAAGCAACTGCAAATTGTAATTGAAAATCGTAATTTTCATTTTTATTAGCAGTCTCACGCTTTAAATTATATACATCCCATCCCCAAATTAGCATAGCTAGTACTCCCTCTGTCTCAAAAAAGATTGTTCTACTTTCCTTATTAGTTTGTCCCAAAAAGATTGATACCTTTCTATATTTAGAAGCAATTTAACTTTATGAGATGATTTACACCTACATAAATATCTAAAGTTTGTTTTGGATCACATATATCAAAGTCTTCCTTTATTTCTTAAACTCCGTGCCAAGTCAAACTAGGATAATCTTTTTGGGACGGAGGGAGTAAAATTTATGAGGTAGTCAATATTGATATAATTTGGAGTATACTACTTAAACTGTCCGATGTATATGGAAAGAGAATCTATTTTTGAGATGGTCCCCTATTATCTGTGATTATGCTGTTAAACAGAGACAATTTAGATACAGCATCGTTTAGATCTATCTTAGTTTCACAATTTGGAAATAACATTGTTTAAATCTATCTCAGCTTTGTATCGTGCAAGTACTCCTTTAGTTTCCCTTTTATAAAACCCCTTCGTTTTAGCAAAACAAAAAAGTGAACTAATAAGTGCTAATTGTAACTACAAATGAATTCAACTAATGGTTTCTTTTTCGTGAAGTACCTTTATACTATTAGTTTAATAATCAAGTAGTTAATTGGTCAAACAAACAGACTAATTACACCCAATTCTCACCTAACCAAGTAATTACTTGGTCAAACAAACAAGTCAAACTGTATAATTACACCCAATATTAAGTACCTAGGTGGCTTTCCAAATAGGCCTAAGTAAATAGTTTGAGTAATGTTAAACACAAAGTTATTTTGAGCTCACGGGGTTCTAATTCTTGAGAGGATGACTATATAAATATGTGTTACATACTAGCATTTTACTCTCACAATGACTTGGAAACTAATCCATTTTCATTCGCAAATATGGTCACATTTTGCTTCCAACTAGTATTTTCAATAGCAGCAAATCTCATTTTTGTTGTTACAGCTCGAAATCACCCAGCTAGCATGCCTCCATCATTGCCTCTATCACCCAATGTTTGTACGCTACTAACATACCATCTTCATCTATTATTCAATTCATCACCTCCACCATCATTATCACCACAACCTCGTGTTCGTAAGTTATTATTCCAGACACCACCATTATTATTATTATCCTCCTCGTCGCCGTTACCTCTATATATGTTATATTTGTCACCACAACCTTCATACGTGCTCGAATCTTCACCTTTGCAACCATTAATTCAACTACCTTCCTCGCGTCACTTGCAACAACTACCTTCATATGATTTGGAAAATTCTTTGTTGCAATACTTGATGGTAAAGTTGGTTCTTTTCAAAATTTTGCTGCTTTTTGTAGCCATAATTGATGTATGTGATGGATTTGAGTAGGAGGCTATTATTCTTTGTATCTCTTCATCTTCATCAAGTTATAGGATTTTCTCTTTGGTGTTCCTTCGAAAGGAGTGAAGTGCAAGGTTTAATTAAAACCATATATAAACTGGAAACTGCTGGTCAGTTTTGAAGTAGTACCAGTATGGTGTTCTTCTACTACTAATTTTTCAAAACTAATATCAATTTTATTTTATTTTTGAAAAAAACGATCACAGCACACGAGTATTAAATAGTTTTAGCTACGCGTATAGAATTACTAAAACACTTTTTAAATAGATTGATCATAAAGAAAGAAAAATTTATACTCCCTCCGTTCACTTTTACTTGTCCACTTTGGACTTTTCACGCTGTTTAAGAAATAATAAATGGAGTACATAATTTACCAATATACCCATATTAATTGATGCATATTTTTATTGGATTTGAAAAATAATTTGAAGTGAGTAATTAATACTATGGGTAAAACAAAAAAAAAATATTGTCTTATCTTGATATGTGAAAAATGACAAATAAAAATGAAAATCTATTTTAAGAATAATGGACAAGTAAAAGTGAACGGAGGGAGTACAATCTTCTTCCGACTAAAGCAACATTAAGCATTAGTCATTGGGTATTGAAAATATGTTAAAACTTTATAAATAACAGTAGTATACCAGCTCCAGCTCATGTTTTCTGTGTCAAATAATGATACAACTGTAGCAAATTTTCACATACAATGGAACAAAAATTAAGATACAATTGGATAATTTGTAAACTACTAAACTTAACCTAAACATATTCCTGATACTTTCATAGGAGGCAAATCATGAATAACAAATCAAAGAACAGTAAGAAAGTTAGAGCCACCAAAGAATCAAAGAATGTCGATCTTCAAAAATCTCTTGCAAAAACCAGCCTTTCTTAGTCCTCTCCTCCAGTTTGGATACTCTAATCTCTGGAAGTGTTAAAGCGTGTTTGAGGAAATTATCCCTATATACAACCAGTTGAACCATCTAAAATTTTCATCAAATCATCATGCAGGAAGTAGGTTTTCCTTCAATGTATTTGGAGGAAGTACTTTAGGAGCAGTAGATTTTTCTGACTTGGAAAAGATGATGAGAATCTGCATCAAGACTAGGACCAAGACCATGAAAACTGCACAAAATACAACTCCTCCCCAAGAGAATGGACACCACTCGAAAAATTTTATCGCGCTAAAGAAAAGGAAACATGACCAACAGATAACAACCTGCATATCAACGAAAATCTTCTTGTTAAACAGGAGAACAAATGGAAGTGACACAACTGTGGAACTGGCTATTTTATGAATTTGCTCCCCCCTCACCATTAAGGATTTTTTTGGTCTTCCAATATCTTGACGTTCTTGGTCACCAAATGTATCCGTAGCAAGATGCTGGTCCAATAAAGCATCCTAACACCAGTGAAAGAAGGATAGAAACATCAACAGATCTATAACAATTAACCAGAATAAGTAACAGCGGAGTGCTTTGTGGCTAATCAACGCGTCAATTTATAGTATTACAACGCGAACTTTGTTGGATGTCCCACATTAGACTAATGTATGGACCGTTATCTCCATATATGATTTTGGACAGCCCTTACCTGAAGAGCTAGTTTTTGAGGTTTAGTTAGCTCAAGGTTCATTTTCTTCACATGGTATCAGCTCAAACCCATCCCTACTCATCGTTTACCAAAGTTGGGTCCATGTTGTATCGTCTACGCACCAGATGTCTAGTCTTTGGTCGGATAGGGTGTGTTTGATGTCCCACATTAGTTGAGCGTACGGCTTGTTGTCTCCTTATTATATGGTATTGAGTAATCCTCACCTCAGGCCAATTTTAAGGGTTAGAATTCGGCCCCAGATTCCTGTTCTTCCCAAACTTCACGAGTGTTCACACACTCCCAAGTTTCATTGCTTCCACTTTGGAGCACTTAGCCGCTACCCCCCCCCCCAAAACCAAAAAAAAAAATCTTCTCAGAGAGTCTTAGAGAGATAAATCATTGAGACATTGTATTCTTGAGGAAGTTTCAAATTCTACGATAAATTAACTAAGCCCCAATGTACAGAATTCTACCTTTACAACAAAAACATCTCTGCACCATTGCGCAATGCCACTCTCATCTTCTGGTAATTCCTGCATCAAACAACGTTCAACATGCACATGGACCTACAAAGAGACAAGACATAAAATGTCAAATCATCATGAGCAGGAAGCCAGTCATATGCCCACAAAACTGTAATGTATGGAGTCATCCCTAATACTTGACGTCGTGCTTATTACTTTGCAAAACATAGAAGACATTTTAAGAATCCTACTTTTTCTGAGATTCTACCTAAAACTGCAATTGTATGTGAACACTGCAACAAATCAAAATTAAATAAAGAAATGATCCATTCATCTACCACTCAAGCCAGATATTAGATACTTTTAAAGAACAGCACTATAGAAACTTGATAACTTTATTGAATTGTTTTATAAAAGAGAAAAGAAAATAGATAGGGAGAGAGATTAAGGAGTTGGAAGAGAAGAAAGCCTTTGCTTCAGCAACTTTAGCCCTTTTGAGAACACTCGTGCCACATTTGTTTTGGTTCCCGTTCATTCGATACTAAGAATCAGTAATCCTTAAGCAGATTCTTCATTAATCAAGAACTGCTGAATCCAATATATAATCGAATTATCGAAACAGCAAACTGAACTTTGCTTTTTGGAGACAGTGCAATTTGAGTGCTTTCGTTTGTTTCTGAGGTAGAGGTTTGTTAACGGAGCTCTAGAATAGATGCTGCTCCACCCTTGTGAGAATTTTTTATAACATAGTTTCTTGTATCTATTCAACTGAAGTTCATTGTTCAAAACAAACAAGTATAGACAGATTATTTATTTGTCAGAAACAACAAAATAAGTGCATAAACAACAAAATAAGTGCATCCTCAGTTCTACACAAGCACCAGTTGACTCAAGTGGGAACAAGGGACATCGAACAAAAGTAAATGTAAATGTGTGTGACCATCTCATTAAAAGCTTAAGCTATTAGAGAGAGCACACTTCCATTTATTTAATTATGTTTGTCAACACGCCCCCTCACGTGCGGCCTGATTCTTTTTCAAGGGCCAAGCACATGATTTTTTTCTGATAATAGGTGGCTGTGAGACTCGAACCCAGGACCTCTGTTGAAGTGGCTAACCTTTTCATCTAAAAGCTTAAGTTGTTTTTGAGAGCATACTTTTACTTATTAATTATGTCTTTCAAGTTTCAACAGTAACGTTATCCAGATCTTATGCAGTGAACACTGACAAAGAAAGGAGCTTTGTGGACAACATAAATCATGCATTCTGATACCCTATTAAGAGAGAACTGCCGCAAATTTTCAGATCAATGCACATACAGTGCATCTTTACTGGTCTCATTCATAAGTGTAGTGAAGATTTCAAGAAGAAGAGAAAGTCTTCTTTGTATTTCTTGATAATTTATATCCCATGACAATGGGTATTTATACAATAAGTCCTATAACTAAATAAAGAAAGAGAATATTACATAATCAATCTATATCAATTACTCCTATAATTATGCTAGGAAATCCATATCAATCAACACTCCCCCTCAAGTTGGGGCAAAGATGTCGCACATGCCCAACTTGCAAACTAGTGTATGGAAAGTCCGTTTGGTGAGGCCTTTGGTAAACACATCAGCTAGCTGCTTTCCTGATGACACATGGAACAAACTCAAGATATCATCCGTAACTTTTTCTTTGATGAAGTGTCGATCAATTTCAACATGCTTTGTTCGGTCATGCTGAATTGGATTATGAGCTATACTGATTGCAGCTTTGTTGTCACAATACAAGGAAATCTTTCCCTTTTCAGACAATCTCAATTCCTCTAATAGCTTTCATAACCATAAAAGTTCACAAACACCCTGAGCCATAGCTCTATATTCTGCTTCCGCACTTGATCTAGCAACAACACTTTGCTTCTTGCTTCTCCAAGTGACCAGGTTTCCTCCTACGAGTGTACAGTAACCGGATGTAGATCTTCGGTCATCTAGAGATCCTGTCCAATCCGCATCTGTAAAGGCTTCTATTTTGAGGTGACCATGTCTGGAGAAAAGTAGACCTTTCCCTGGCGCAGACTTCAGATACTGCAAAATGCGAAAGACAGCTTCCATATGAGTATGTCGAGGATCATGCATCAACTGACTCACCAGGCTGACTGAATAGGCTATATCTGATCTAGTGTGAGAGAGATAAATGAGTCTTCCAACCAGCCTCCTTATCAACTGACTTTCCAACTCCACTTTGTAGTTTGTGATTGCTTTCCATGGGTGATTCTGCTGGCTTGCAACCTATCATACCAGTTTCTTTCAAGAGGTCCAGAATATACTTTCTTTGGGAAATAAAGATTCCTCTATTTGATCTAGCAACCTCGATACCCAAGAAGTATTGTAATTTTCCAAGATCCTTGATCTCAAATTCTTGAGCTAACAACTTCTTCAATCGGGTCATTTCCTCCTTGTCATCTCCTGTCATTACTATGTCATCAACATAAACTATGAGAAGAGTGAGTTTACCCTTTTGATGTCTTATGAAAAGAGTGTGATCAGCATTGCTTTGTTGGTAACCGAAAGAGATCATTGCTTTGCAGAATCTGTCAAACCAAGCTCTAGGAGACTGCTTCAGTCCATATAAGGCTTTCTTCAGTCTGCATACATTTCCTTGGCTCTATTTATTACCAAAACTAGGAGGAATATCCATAAACACGTCTTCTTCTAAGTCTCCATGAAGAAATGCGTTCTTCACATCAAACGGCTGTAAGTCCCAATTAAGATTAGCTGCACAAGACAAAAGAATTCTAATGGTGTTCATTTTTGCAACAGGGGCAAATGTCTCTTGATAATCCACTCCATAGGTCTGAGTAAATCCCTTAGCCATCAATCTTGCTTTGAATTTTTCAATCGAACCATCAGCTTTATGTTTCACAGTGAAGACCCATTTACAACCAACTAGTTTTTTGTCTGGAGGTGGTATGACAAGTTCCCAAGTCTCATTCTTTGACAAGGCCTTCATTTCTTCAAGCATAGCTTGCTTCCATTTGAAATCTGCAAAAGCTTCCCTCCAATTTTAGGGAATAGACACAGAACAAATAGACAAGGCAAAAGCTCTATCGGAGGGAGGCAAAGAATTATAAGAGACAAAGTTAGATAAGGGGTGTTTGGTGCAAGATCTGACTCTTTTCCTGTGAGCAATAGGAAAATCTAACTCATTAGGAACTATAGATGACTCACCAGATGAAGAAGGTTCGGCTTCGGCAGATTGCATGATAGCTTCTTCTGCTCTATTCCTCCTTGAGTAAGTTATCAAATCAGGACTATCCAAACGATCAACAGTCTCCCCCTGAATTCTTTCTCCAATTTCATTTTCTCTTGTTTAAACAATGGGATTAGGAAAAACCATCATTTCTTCCTTATAATTCTCCCTGTGAAAAGGTGATGGTGTAATACTGAAATAGGACTCAGATTCTCGAAAGGTAACATCCATCCTGTCGAAGGTTCTCCAGGAAGGAGGGTGATAACATTTGTACTCTTTCTGTGTTGGAGAATACCCAATAAAGACACACTTAAGAGCTCTAGGATCAAGTTTTCCGAAGTTCCTAGTGTGAACAAAGAAAACATATCCAAATATCTTGGGAGGAATAGTATAGTCATTTCTACCTTTTAAAGCTTCCAAAGGACTCTGAAAGTAGAGAGTTTTAAGTGGCATTCTATTGATGAGGTAGGCAGCTACTAGAATGGCATCCCCCCAATAAGGTTTCGGCAGATTCATGGTAAACAAAAGGGATCTTGCTACTTCTAACAAATACTTATTTTTCCTTTCAGCAATCCCATTTTGTGCACTAGTATAAGGACACCTAGTTTGGTGGATTATCCCAAAAGACTCCAAGTAAGCTCCAAAAGTTTTATTCATGTATTCTGTACCATTGTCAGTTCAAAATATCTTTATCTTAGCCTCAAATTGAGTGCAGATCATCTTATGAAATGACTGAAAACATGTGAAAATTTCACTTTTGGCTTTCAACAGATATACCCATGTTATTCTAGTGCAACAATCAATAAAAGTAACAAACCATCGACTACCAGACAAAGAAGGTGTTTCAGTAGGGCCCCATACATCAGAATGAATGGTCGAAAAAGGAATTGTGCTTTTATTGTCACTCAAAGAATAAGAGTTTTTAGTGTGCTTGGCATATTCACAAGCATCACAAGACAAAGATTCAAACTTAGTTCTAGAAAATAAACTAGGATATAACCTTTTTAAAGCAAAAAAGGAAGGGTGTCCAACCGTCTATGCCACTGCATTATTTCTTGGTTGACATTCTTATTTGTTCCTAAATAAGCCTGACTAGAATCTCGAGCTCCATTGATCAAATATAAACCATCATACAATCTACCACTGCCAATCTTCTTCCCTGTTTGAAGGTCCTTAAAAACACAATGATCAGGAAAGAATTTTACACTACAGTTTAGTGCTTTTGTGATAGCGCTAACAGATAATAGATTAACGGGAAAGTCATAAACATGAAAAATGGATGATAAGGTAATATCAGGGGTACAAAGGAGTGAACATGTTCCAAAGACAGGGGTTAGGGAGCCATTGACTATTCGGACATAATCCCCTTTGGGACTAGGAGAGTAATTTTGAAGGCCTTTAGAAGAGCCTGTCATGTATCTATTCGCACCAGAATCAATAATCCAAGAATTAAGTTGAGCATTAAAGGCAATACCTGACTGCACATAATTGAAACTAGCAGCACTTGAAGAGTCAAGTTTGTTCAAAAGACGACGAAGTTGTTGAACTTCATCCGGAGACAAAGTCTCTCCAGAAGTAGTATCTCTAAACGTCGCCACATTTTCTGCAATATTAGACTGACCAGCACTGATTTGTGAAAGAGAACTATTATTTGCTCCCTTTGTATCTCTCATAGTTTGAACAGTCATAGATCTAAATAATTTATATGTGTTCCAAGAAAGAAATACCTCACAAACAGATGCTGTGGGTAAACTATGTCGAAAAAAGAAAAAAAATCTGAACCTGAAAAGTCGCCGGGAAACACGCCGGAAAAATCTGAAACAGTGGTTGTAGGTGCAAAATATCGCCAGAAAATAAAACTTTAGATCTCTAAAAAATACTAGATCTCGCCGGAAAAAATGGCTGCCACGCCGGAACCTTAATTTCCGGTGATCGGAAAAAATCAAAAACTGGTAGGGCTGACTCGGAATGTTCCAATAACTCCAACGGAAGAAAAAAATTCTGAAAAACTGACCGGAAGGAACTTGTGTTGCGGACAGCCACCGATAGAGAGAAAACTCGACCTCTTTGAGAGAAAAAGGGAACCCTAGTGCTACGAGGGAGATAACTCACCTCTAAAAGGCAGCAATGGCTCTGACACCATGAAGATTTCAAGAAGAAGAGAAAGTCTTCTTTGTATTTCTTGATAATTTACATCCCATGACAATGGGTATTTATACAATAAGTCCTATAACTAAATAAAGAAAGAGAATATTACATAATCAAAGAGAATATTACACAATCATTACATAATCAATCTATATTAATTACTCCTATAATTATGCTAGGAAATCCATATCAATCAACATGTAGAGACCCTTTTTATTAGAGTGTTGTGTATACTGACGTATATACTAACACTATTAGTTTTGAAAAGTGAACAAGTATGTAGGTATTAGCTTACCACAGAAGAGCATCCTCTAAGCAATCTTAGCAATGTCGGTCGAGGCTTATCTTTAGGAATTGCAAATGTTATATTATAAATTGCTGGAACAACAGAACGCAAATGGCTTACTGCTGCAACAAAACCCTGAGGAGAAGAGAATATTATCAGATAAACATTGACGGAAGATTTTCCCTTCAACCATATGCAGAAAAATAGATACCATAACTAGGCTACATGTAAACAACATTGTCAATGTTAAGAATCCTTCCTCTGAATGTTAAAACCAGGATGAGGAACTGTTATTGTCGCCACATTTAAATCACATATAAGTTAGAAAGATTACATCACCTTGGTTCGAGGAATCAAAACATTCCTTGGGATAGGTTTTCCTGCGGAAACAGCATATTCTTGAGCTGCTAAAAGCTTTGCGTGTGTAAAGCGAGTTCCTTCTACAAAAACAGCCAACCAAAAAGGTTGGTGGAAATCATTTAGCTCTTGGAATCCTGACTGCAGTGAAAGACCGAAAGAAGAAATAAATGCAACAAACATAAGTAGAAGATCACAGTCCAAACAGATAAAGTTAGAGAACAGTACCTTCAAGGTGTTTTCATCCTTGGCCCAGCTTCTCTGAAGACTGATATTACCAGCAAACCACATTGACCATCCCAAAACCTGCAAGTCAATATTTCTTTTACCATTGAGCTAAGGAAGATGGATTAACTCATTCCTCAGTCAAAAAGCAGTATTTTTTTTCCCAAATGCTGTCGCACAATGGTGAGTTGATAGAATTAGGTCACTTTACTAGATTTGTCATGTCTATTGAGCATAAGAGGCGAATTTTGACCCAAATGTCTCTTCTGGTATCATACACTTCAAACTAAAGATTTGCAAATTTTTATGCATTTTGTTGGTCTTATTATGGAGGACAACAACAATAATTATGCCTCAATCTCAAGCAAGTTAATGTCGGCTATATGAATATACACTGACCATACTACTCTAGTTAAGTTCATCTTAGACCCATATAACAATAATAATAATAATAATAATAATAATAATAATAATAATTATTATTATTATTATTATTATTATTATTATTGTTGTTGTTGTTGTTGTTGTTGTTGTTGTTGTTGTTGTTATTGTTACGACAACAACAACAATAATAATAACAATAACAATAATAATAGAACTAGAAGTTCTCTATATTTTCTGTTGGCATATAAATTTCATATAGGACTAAAAGACTCCTAAAAATATAAGACCTAAAGTACAAACATTAACGTGACTAAAACACAATACCAACTGATAGGAATCGCTTATATAGAACTTTTTCTTTCGCCGGTCTTATTAAAAGGGCAGTCGGGTGCACAAAGCATCCCATGTTAGTAGGGTCTGGGGAAGGGCCGCAACCCAAGGGGTGTGATGTATTCTATTTTATTTCAGTAGAAGGTGAAATAAGGTCTTTGCGTGAAGAACACACCAAAGAATTCACCACAATTGACAATGAGGAACAAGAAACGAAGGAACTTGAGTGAGGAGCAATGCATTCTATCAAGTGAATTGTGACTCAACTTCACAGATCCATAACTGTACCTATGTATACAATTTGGTTGTTCCACTTGAAGGAAATTCTCACCTTGAAGTTTGGATCTAGCACTTTAGACAGTTCATTATTTGGACTCTCATACAAAAACATTTTTTGTCATTTTACTGAAGTCGCATAATGTAGAGGAAATCACGGCGTGACCATGCAACTCAGTTTATGTGACCATGCCATGACGTGGTCACATCAAATCTCAAGTGATCACACAAATATTATAGAAATTTGGCCAAATTTGACGTAGTAACACCAGTTATTCACATGGCTACACCATGAATTCATCACACCAAGGCATTTCACATGATCACGTAAACTGATGAGATTAACATATTTTTGCTCTTGTTTTCTTATATGAGTGAGATTCCTTGAGAAATTATTAAAGATATATCCATGAATATGCAGGCAGTTTGGAGACTATATTTTAAGAAGAATATCAAGAAGAAACAACCTCAAGGGGAGGAAAAAGAGAGAAGATCAAAAGTTGGGCATCAAAAGAGTTCTCTTCTTTTCCATCTTTTATTGATTTTATATTGCTGATTCTTGCCTCTTGTTGGGTTTTTATCTAAACATGCAGTAATTTCTTTAGTTGAGGTTACATGAATCTGTAACTCCTTTGGTTCAACAATTGTTTCTTGAATGATTAAGCTGTTCTTTTTACTAATAGTGTACTTTATATTAGTCAATGCTTTTAAAAAATCTTTACATTATTAGGTATCGAACAGAGATGTAATGTATATATAACCAATTCATCGAATAGAATTGAAGCCGCCAACTATAATGTACATCATAATTGAAATAGGCTTAACCGATTTCGGAAACCCTGCACAGATTGTGTGGTCTGCTGAGTGTAATTTGGCTTCGAGAAACTCAACCATGATAGACCCATAGAATTTAATGCATCTTTAATTGCATTAAGTGTAAAACTAGATTGGTTTCTGGAACCTCTACCTTAAGGATAGATAAGACATAATCATAAATTGGTTTAAGGAACATCATAAAGTAGGTATCCCGCCATATAATTAGAACCTAAGCTTGAGCAATTGTGAGTTGAATTATGACCAAAAGACTGTAGGTGAAGTTGACACTCGTTTCATTGTTAGTTTGTGCTAATAAACCAATAACTCATTCAATCTCTTAAACGACTCCATAGGAAAGAACAACCATGACTATTCCTCGTGGGATCGACAACTCTACCCACTTCTTTACACTTGAAAGTTTAGGGCTTCAGCTAGTGTCATGCAGCACACATCACATAAAAAGCTGATTCTGGATAGTAGAGGAATATAAGATGCTTTCTAGTCATCCCTCTCTAAAAGAAGATTTTTATGACTTGTCTGGTTTTGATGCCAACATTGCAGCCGCTATAGCAATGCACAGCAAGCTATGGATGGGAGATTAGATTTAGAAAGAATTGACAAGATTAGCAAAGTTAAAGAATGACCCAATTGGTAGGCAAGTTGGAAGATATAAAAGGGACTTCTTGATAAGGTGATTCATTGAGATGGGCAGAAAATAAGAGCAGCCTAAAATGACCTGTTACAGTAACTATCTACATCGGAGAGTATTAGCTTCTTTGCAAAACGCCTCTCACAATAGATTTTATTTCGATATTTCCAGACATAACCAAAGAAGGGAAAAGATTCTTCAAGTGTCTCAGGTCCATAAGTGATAAATGCCGCCAAATCTCAATACTGCAGAACAACAAATTAAATGAAGAGATACTGATGCAAGTTCTTCCCTTCTGAATCAGATAGATTTCTATCTGAAACAGGTTGATAATAAGTTCTTTCAAAGTTTCCTATTTGCCCCTCTGTTAGAGGTATTCCAGAAATGTTTGCGATCGAAAATAACTCTACGAACGAATGGATCGGATTGACTTGGAAAATGGAAAGATTTGTACAAGTTATACTTTTCATCACTGCTTTGTGGAAAATCATTGGGTATGAATATGGTAGATACCTGTGACTCAATTGGTAAAATAGTATCCTTGATCGACATTGTAAAATATAAAGGCTTTCTCAGTTAAATTTTCAGAAGAGGGGTTCGGTTGCCTGTAACAGGTGTTAAATGTGTTATGCTGAGGACAGTAATCATCTGTTTCTGTTTCGCATTGTTGGTGAGTAGCTTTGAAACGTGTTCCTTAATCTGTGTGGTACTCAGTGGGTAGTGCCTAGGACACAAAAAGAACTCTCTTGAGCTGGATAAGAATGCAAGCATAATGGACAGATTAGAGGGATATGGAATACTATGCATCCTTTGGTCCGTGAGCACAAATTTGCAGTCATGCATAGACAAAAATATAAGCCTTTATCCACTGGCTTTTGAGTGGTATACCCCTAGAGGATATGAAAGAGAAACAGAAATTCATTGCAAGTTTTACATTTCCACCATTTCTTTAGTGATTTTCTGTTGAATAAAATCCAACTTACTTCAATCAATCAATCAGCAACGCCTTAATCACAAAGTCCAACTTACTTAACAAAATAAAAAGAACATTATCCTAGTAGAAAACTGAGGAGACCATTAACCTACGTAGAAATTACAAATCAATTGCCTTAAATGTATCAAAAAGAACAGGAATTTGTAATTATTGCAAAACCTAGAAGAAGGTGATCTGTTATAAACACAAGGTAGCAGGTGTTGAAATGTGAATTGGAAGAAGAAAAGAACTTTCTTGATTTTTGTGATACGTGAATTATCTTAGTTAATGAGTTAAAAAAGTTAATGTATTATTTTAGTTTGTTCATGAACTAGGAAAGATGAAAGTTGTTCATGAACTAGGGAATATGAGAAGTCTAGAATTAAATTATGATACATGTTAGAAGAATTTCTATATACCTCGGTACTACAACATTTTATTTAAGTTAAGTTGGTGGAAGAAAATATTCCCCACTTTCTTCAAAGAGAATGATTGATTATATAAAGTTGAGTGGAACAAAGAAGAGTCGTTGCCTCACTTGTCTTCAAGAGAGAATTTGAGTGATTGAGAGCGCTTCTCATCCCCAAATTTTCCAACTGCAGGAGCCGTGTCTTCCCTCTTTTGACTGTTTGTTGAAATTATTCAAAATGGTAGAGAATAGTCTATGATTTCTGTATCATTGTAAAGCAATATTATATAGTTTTGCACTCTTTAACTGAACACTATCTAAAAATTATACAAAACGAAACTTGCGTTCAGCTGCAAATCTGACTTAGCAACAGCTAGTACTGGGAGAGCATATAACACAGTGAAAAATTCTGATGGTGTCAGAAACTTACTGGAAGATATGAGAGAGACTTCTTTGCCAAAGCAATTGTGCTACCGAGGCAACCTACTCGCTGTAAATAACCATAGAGGAAAACATCAGAGTAAGTTTTCTTCCCAAAAGATAATATGAGAACAAAATGAATGAGATTAGAATGCTACTACTTTATAAAAGAAAAACATAAAAGCCGTAAGTTCTACATAAAGAAAAAAGAGACCATTTAAACTCACAAAATTGAGTTCTCATTTTAACAATGTAGACTAAAATGGAGGAACTGACATCTTACTAGACCACCAGAAGTGAGAAATGACATATCAAAGATTTGACATCCAAAGTTTTTTAACTTAAGAAATGGATGCTTCTAGAAAGAGAAGGGATTTTGATGCATCAAGAAAGAGCAACAATTTGATGCTTCAAGAAAGAGAGAAACTTAAATTTAAGTATACAAGCACCTGAGCTATGACCCATCCAACAAGCCAGTCAATGTCACCTCTATGGTTGGAGATTATTAGTGCAGGCTCTTTTCCTGAAATCAGTTATTATCAAAGAATTCAATAAAGCTTACACAGGAAAATGAAGATACAGACACCTTATCCGGGGAAAGAATTCAGGTAATAAAGCTGATGGAATTTACTTACCCATTAACCCATAAGTTTCTTGATCTGTGTATAGTTCAACCTGGCATGAAGCACAAAATACTACAGAGTTAGTCTTAAAACACAACAAAAACCAATATGGTGAATGTTTTTAATGTGGCGTTTTCCTTACATAATCAATGACTTTTTCTACCAGAAGAAAAATTTAATTTTGTATTCCACATGCAAAACTACAAGACAACTCTGCCGCCACATACACCAACTCATAAAATAGTACTCAAGAA
The DNA here is from genome assembly GCF_019175385.1 of Lycium barbarum. Classification (NCBI taxonomy): domain Eukaryota; kingdom Viridiplantae; phylum Streptophyta; class Magnoliopsida; order Solanales; family Solanaceae; genus Lycium; species Lycium barbarum. The sequence goes on from NC_083342.1 coordinate 19,843,920, forward strand.
AAGCGATGAACTTCTGTTTTTCTTCCTACTACGGATAGTTCTTTTTAACAGATTATCAATTAGAACTCGTTCTGGACTGTTTCCCAGTGGCAAAAAAATAATTCTACAAAAAGGAGAGTATATTTCTTAGTTACTTTAGCCGTCTGAAGCTATTTCAACAGAAGTTGCTCAACAAAAAACTGAAGATAGTACTGAACAGCAAATAGTTCTTTTAATCAGATTATCAAATAGAACTCATTCTGGACTACTTCCCAATCCCAAAAATGTAACTATACAAAAAGTGGAGTAAATTTACACTGTGATGTTGAGTTATATTTTCCAAAATTCCAGTTGAGATTATCATAGGCTTTCTCAATGTCCAATTTGCACATGACCCCTGGTACCTCCCCTCTCATCCTGGTATCAATACATTCACTGGCTACCAAAATCCATAACTACCCAATATTCTTCTCTTTTAGATAGCTAAATTAATTTGTTGAAATTTCTATTATAGTGTAGAATAAAACCAAGAGTAAGTATTAGGATCTTGAAGCTCCCAAGATTATTCCAGTCTAACGACCCAATCGTTTTTTTTTTTTTTTTGAACAACAAACTAATTCAACTCCTCAAAGGGTAGCAACCACCCATTCCATAAGTTTTCTTAGTATTGGCATTCCATTTGAGGGTACCTGTATGAATTTCCTAATAATACAGCCATGTTGTCTGAGCAGCAAGTACTTCCAATCCTTATGGTTTTTCCCTTGTTTTACTGTTTACCTCTTTCGTTCTTTTTCTTCCTCTCTTAACACTCCAATACGTTGTCCTAAAGCATATACTCAATATCAAAGAGGCCAAACAAGATTGTTCTGTCATCTAAAGGTGGAAAAATGATCAACTTTTGAAAGTATTTTTACAACCATTTGCTAAAGATCAAAGAGAGTAAAAGCCTTCTACAATATATGTTTTCCCACAGCCAAAGTAACGTCAGGTAACATGTTATCACTCCCCAGGAATTTGGAAGGATCTCAGGCGAAGTGCAATAGATTACCTTGATAGAACTCTCCACCAAAACAGTATTGCCAAAGAAAGAGGGGGTGGGGGTGGGGGTTTATGTTTCAAGCATTTGATAGCTCAAACGTACTTTTGCTGCACTAACATGTTGGATATAATTACTCCAGCATTTACAATTGCATGACTTAACAACATCCTCCAACATTTTTGGTGAATATGCAACTTTTTGCCCACCTATATATCTTCTAATTATATTTGAGATGAACATAAGTTGAACTGCAAGTGAAAGAAAAAAAGTACTTAAAAACGGGAGTGATCTCTTTTCTTCAGTTCTTGAGGAAAGCAAGAGTTTACAATGCTCAAACACCATACTTCTGACTGTGGTACTTCAGATGGGGGAAACTAAGTTATCACAGTTATGTGGAAGCACATTTAAGTTATCACCAAGAGCATTATGATTCTAAGTTCCAGCTACACTTAGATTATCTAGACATATTTGGAAACAAGAAAAGCAGTAAATTAAATATTGACATCTAGCACAAAATGCAAAAAAGTAAACAATAAAATTTAACAGTAGTCTTCAAACACCTTAACATTTGCCCACCAGTCGAAAAGCCAGATGAGTTCCAACCATAACAATTCTGTTACTTCTTTGTTTATCCTTCTGTATACCTTTTTTGTAAAGGGTCGAACTAGAATGAAGAGAAGTGCCTGAAAGTAAAAGCATCCCAAAAAATCATTTGAATGTATTTCTATATAAAATGTGATCATGCCAGAAAAGAAAGACTTCAATTGAACGGCAAAATAAGCTAACATCAAACACAATGTTTCTACAATTGTTATTGTGCATTCAGTAGACTTTGATAATAGTCATGAATCATAGAGTGGAAAATTGGCAACAAATAAAAATAATTGAAACAAATATGCCTTAATTGTAAGAACAGAGCAAAATGAAACAAGCTAAAGATTGTAGTGGTTGAATGACCTATAATCACAGATTATATTCACTTGATATAGCCATCAAGATATCAGAGGATTCTCTTCATAAGAATGCACCTAACTATACCTCCATCCCAAAAACCGTTCTGAGCACACTGTCCAATATAGTATTTCTAGGGGTCGTTTGGTTGCTAGTTAGGAGGTGAACTATTCATATATTAAAACCAGCATAACTAGTACCATGTTTGGTAGCATTTTAGTTCCTATATATAAAATTCAGCACACCAAGTTCGGTGTTTGGTTACTAGTTTACAATCCCGCATAACTAATATATGTATAACTTATGAGGGAATCCAAGTATTAGTATTTCATACAAGGTAGGGTAGAAGATGGAATAACTAATACATGAATAACCAACCTTGCAAATTAATCCCTGACCTGCATAACTCTAACCAGCAAACAAACGGCCCCTTAGCCAATTCCGTGCATTGGTTCACTAATTTTCTGGAAACTATATAAATAACACAGCAATCCCACTTTGCAAATTTAAATATACATTTAAGAAACTAAGTTTAGAAAACAAAAACTTATGCATACAGACAAGTAGAGTACATCATATTAACGACAAGAAGGGTCAAGTAATCATAAATCAAGAAACCAACATTCCAATATACAATGTAGGCATAAAAGGGACAATTCAAATCAAGAATGTTGAAAGCCACAACATGCATGAAATGAAACAAAACTCAAGAACATAGACAAAACAGACATTCCACGAAAAACAAAAAGTAACGTGGGATCTAATCCAAAAACAAAAAAGTTGTTACAATAAGGATGAAAAAGGGTACCTGAATAAAGTTGATAATGAGGCCAGATAAAAGGAAGAGAAGACCAATAGGAAGAATAATGGCGGCAGCGATTGCCATTGCTTACAAATTAATTACCCGCATCCAAAATAATGAATAGATAGCTATATTCAAGAAGAAAAAGGAAGACAAGTTGAGGTGGTGGAAGAGGGGATGGTATAGTTGGCAATGTGACAGTTTGTATGAATGAAACATTAGTTAATTGGGTAAGGCAGCCCCAACTGAAAATATGCGCATGTTGCACCGCTGGCTTCACAAAATTATAAATTCAAATAAATCAGTCATAATATAAAAAGAACTATTATAAATATTATTTTAGAAAAGTAACAACACAAAAACTGATAATACCTAGATAATCTTTAAAGTGAAATCCTCAGTTCACTTCATCATCAATCTCCAAATCTATTAGTCTTTCCCGCAACTAATATTTGCACTGACTTTCATTTATATATTCAAAGAAGGAGAAGGGCAAAAAGTGTAAGAGCAATAACAAAATATGGATAAAGTTGCTTCAGAAATATAGTCCTATGAAATCTCTCTAAAAAAATATTTATGGCAGTGTTATTTTCCATGAGAGTTGCTTTATTTATTTATATATTTGAGAAAAAATCACTACAACATGATAACATAATGTCTAAATATCATTATAGCAATAATAAAAATCATAATTTATAGCAAAAATATTTTTAAACAATCAAAATCAAATTTAACACTCGGGCATACCCCTTTAAGCCTGGGGCTTACGCTTTTGCGCCCGAAACTTACACCCTATGGATCTACGCCTTTTATTTGGGCCCCGGAGCATTTTTGGTACACCCCGCCCTGAGGCTCACCCCGAAAACGCTTCTGAAAACACTGATAGGTAATCTAACAAAATACTATAGGGTGGGATGGCATGGGGAGTAGGGGTCCGAAGTGATGGGCGTGGGATGGTTAAGGGATGGGGTTGGGGGCGTTAGGTGGGTGGGGTAGAGACAATGAATTTGGAATGTCGTTTATGTAACTTGTTTTTCATATTTTTAGGGAAGTCATTTTCTTTATTTTTAAATAACTTATTTTCCTAGAGAAATATTTTTCAAAACATTTTGATCAACTAAATATGATTTTTTTTTTTTTTTTGGTTTGGTGGTTGGGGGGTGGGGGATATAACTTACTAACCTATAGAGGGATGTGTTGGAATAGAAATATTTTTTTTTTACCCTTAACTATAAATTTCGAGTTCGAGTTAAGAGGGTGAAAATATTTCTAATAAAATGGTTTTCCTTCGATTGATTTTTATGTGACATGAATCTAAATTAGTTGAATCAATATGTTTCGAATATCAAATAGTTATACTACAAAAAGTTTACACACACTCATTTTTTACACCAAATTATTTGAATTTACATGATTAGCTATTAATAACCGAGATGGAAGTGAAGCAAGGGAATCAATTGAATCCTTCCATACAAATATTACATTGTACAAGTAGACCACAAATGTTTTTTATATGCAATAAACGGATGAATTAACATAAACATGAAGTGTAGATAAATTAATACGAATTATGTTAAGAGTTTAATACAAGAATTTGTGTATCTAAGTTAGACTATTTTAGCAACCAGTACATACCATGCAGCGGTAAAGTTGTCTCTGTGTGACCTATAGGTTACGGGTTCGAGCCATGAAAGCAACCACTAATGCTTGCATTAGAGTGGATTGTCTACGTCTCACCCCTTAGGGTGCTGCCTTCGACCCTCTTAACATGAGATACTTTGTCCTCCAGGCTGCGCTTTTTACATACCAAGCAACTTGAGCGGTGTCAAACTAACATGTGTTAATTTATCAGTAATTCTTTTATACTTAATCATGACTAATGATGTCATGACCCAAATACGTCGTGATGGCACCTACCCTACCCCCTCCCCAGGTGGGAAAACCATCTCCTTATCCGATTAATCATTCAATTATCCAAAATGAGCTTAAATAACAATAATAATAATAATAATAATAATAATAATAATAATAAGTCTATGTCATGTCATAATTAGAAAGTAAGTGCGGATACCAAATAATACAACCCCAAGAACTAAAAGTCATTATACAAGGACTCTAACCAATACACTGTCTAGGAATACATAAATGTCTGAAATATAGAGATAATGTCTAAGAAGTAAAAGTAGACATAATAAAGAGAGATCTCCAAGGCGGCATGGTTGAATAGGAACTCACCCTCAGATCTGATCAGAAGTAGCCTCGGACTAGATGTGAGGTCTGGCAGACAGTCCTGGAACACAATCTGCACTTAAAAATGGTGCAGCAAGGTAGTATTTGTACAAACGCTCGATACCAGATGATATCATAGGCTGGCTAAGATTAGTTCATGCATACATTCATAAGATCAACAAGATAGACAGATAGGCACAACAACACCCAAACAGATCAAATTATAGGAATAAGATGACATCATATGCAATTCAAACAAGTGATAATTAACTCCACCATATACACATGCTAAAGGCCTTGTTTGCACAATAGTCATGACCGGGGGACCTATGGTGTCCATGTACCACTCGCTCCGAAACAGACCTCGAATCACGAGTTCACAACTAGGTCACATCCTCATAACTATATATATATGAGTCTCAAGATATGGTTCAAGTGTAGAACCCTAATATGAAACACCAACTCAAATGTAAGCATGATAAATTAACGAAATCAAATGCAAATGAAAGTACAAGTCACAATGCCATAAGCCATGCTAGACTTAGATAAATCAACTCAATCATAGAATGAATCATACAAACCATCTCAATCAACATAAAGAGTCTATATCAACCCTTTCCTTCCAATATGCAACAAATACACCTCATGGTTCAGTACATAAAGTAACAAGGACAAGCCCACATAATCAAAAGTCAATACCAACCTAAGAGCATATCCAACCCAACATCGTGTCCGAAGAACTAATCATGCTTTTTCCTGTCAATTATACTACATGTGTATATCACTAATCAAAGTCTAACTAAAGTAAACCGTAACCTACATCGGATGCAGAACCAGAGCCATGAACTACTCCACTTGAGTCTTTCCTTTACGACGTGCCTCGAAATGCTCGAAGTTTAACAAATAGTAATGTTAAGTAAGCAAATGACTACCATAAATCAACTAATTGGAAGAAGAATCGATTTAGGGTAAATTACCCAAAATACGCTCAACGAATCATACGGGTTAAACTGGAAATTAAGGATGAAATTACCCTACCCATAGTCCCAATAATCATAATCCTTACTTTCATGGGTTTCTAATCACATTAGGCCCTTCAATTTCATCAAATTAGCCAAAACCCCTAATATGGGTAAAACCGTAAGTCTCATGAATTGATTCTTGAATGTAAGAGTGATTCCATACTAGAATGTGTAAATCTACAATTCTAGATAATATAACCAGTAACATAAACAACAATAACCAATTTACAATAAGGGTTTCGTGATTAGTACCTTAGGTCTCACCACCCACCATTCTAAGACCATAATCTACCATGGGATCCTAAAAAGGGAGATAGTAAAGCAAAATTATAGGTTAGAACTTTACCCCAATAGATGCTTTCTCCAAATTCCTTCAAGAATCACCTTCCTAGCTCATAGAATTAGGTTTTTGGTTAATGGGACATACGACTTGAAAAATAGACTTAATTTAATGACACTGGTTCACGTAATCCGCCGTAGCGGTTGAGGTTCCGCTGCAGCGGACCCGCTATCGCAGTGAAGTCCCGCCATGGTAACCTCGCTCCAGTGGAAAGCTGGAGCAGACATTCTAACATCCCCGAGTCTCGCGCTAGCAGAAATCCACCCGCTGGGGTGGACTCCCCATTTCCCATAGAATCTGTGCCAGTGGACAAGACCACGCTGTAGCAGGTCCGCTGTGTAGCACTAGTACTCGCTGTAGTGAGCACCAGACACTAGAAGAATTTCTGGTTTTTCACCAACTCTTCCCAAAACCTGACATTCACCCGAGACCTTCCAGGTGTAAACTAGACATGCAAACATACTCAAAAACATGCTACGAACTCACCAGTGCCTAACGAACGTCTATTTGACCAAGTCAACCCCCAATGGCCCAAAAGCCAAGTTTCTAAACAATGACCCAAAACGCACCGAAAAGCCTCGAGAACCGAACCAAATACCCCGCCAAGTCATAAACGACCCTCCGGACCTCACGGAATTGATAAAATTTCGAAAAAGGTCCGTTTAGCCAAAAGTCAACTATTGGTCAATCATTTTCACTTAAGGATTCTAAATCCTTCATTTTTCACTAGAATCCCCTGAATACCTCGGGAATTGAGTGAACAGGGGTAAATTGGTCAAAATGTACATAACGACACATTAGATACCAATTAAATAATCATTCGTCCTCAAACAGACAAGGAAGGAAATGAGAGGAAAGTACTTGACTGGGTGAAAAGCTGGGGATATCTACTGCGCATATCAGATTGGTCTCCCAAGTAGCCTCCTCCACCGGACGATTGATGTGCCGTGAGTTTCGGCACATTTTATGCCTTTGTCACTAGAAGTGTTGCTTGTTTTTAAGTGTTTTTACATCGTTTCTTATGTTATTTTGGTGTTTTGTAGGGTTGGTTGACTAAGGAAAGGAAATGATAAGAAATGCTGAAAAACGGACAACTTAGAGCAAAAGGACGGTCCGTAACTCAAGTTACGGACCGTAACGTGATCCATACCATAGAGGAAGATCCAGATACGTGTCGCTATAAAGGACGGTCCGTAACTCATGTTACGGGCCGTAACGTGTACCGTAATCTGAAGGAAATTTCCAGTAAGAAGCCTAAGTAGTGTCAAATGTTACGCCTAGAAGGACGGTCCGTAACTCAGGTTACGGGGCGTAACGTCATGGCGTAACGCATTGGCCACTGAACACTGAGGCCATGATCCGGTGGAAGATACGGGTGTTACGGTCCGTCGCAAGAAGCCGTAACGGTTGACCTATATCAAGCTGATAAAGGACGAAATCGAAGGACGGACCGTAACCTGTGTTACGGTCCGTAACGATGCCGCGAAAGGGTGATTTTGTCCAGAAATTTGGCGCGATTTTTGGCCCTATAAATACTTAAAGTTAGGGTTTTAATTCATATTCTGATTTTTTTGGGAGCATTAACTTTAAGTCTTGAATATTTGTGAAGTGGTTGGAGCCTTTAAAGCGCCAACTTCACCTTCATTCCATATTGTATTAGCATTGTAAGTATATTATGTTAACCTTTAAGCTTTCTTTGTTAACCAAAATGATGAGTAACTAATTTTAATTCTAAGGTTGTGGATCCCATGATGGGTATTATGTGAATGGGTAATGATTGCAAGCATTAGCCTAAGCCATTATACTAAGTTTTCTTGGGAAAGAGAGTCAGTATTGGTAAGATTGAATAATAATGACTCGGGGCGTTAACCCTCATTTAATAGACTAACTTAGGGATAAGAACAAGTCTAATTGGCATTATTGGTCGCTCTTCGATTTCAACTCTTTTACATTTGGAAAAATCATAAAGAGAAAATACGGCCTAACTGTTGGGAAACATTAGGAAGTCCTTAAGAGATCAAATGCATACTCTTAGAACAACCATTAGAAGTATATCACATTGAAACCTGAAACATAATATCTAATTAAATGGGGAACACAACCTTAGTCTCTCTCTCGCATTAAGTACAATTCAAGTCAAGGTATTCAATTACATTACACAACAAATATTTCAAACTATTCGGAATAGGATTAAAGCCTTTAAAGACTAGTATCACATACAATTAGTACCATTTTCTCTCCATATTCCCTGTGGGGTTCGACCCCAACCTTGTTTGGGTTACTATATTTGACAGCGACCGCTTTACGCCACTCATAGGTGTAATTTGAGCATATCAACGATGCTTCCGCTAAACCTTCACCGAAGCTATTTCCTTTGACCTCAACTTCCGAACCTCTCTATCTAAAATGGCAATCGACTCCTTCTCAAAAGACACATTCTCATTAGTAAGACAGAATCCCAACAAATGATGTAGGAACCATCCAAATGATATTTCTTTAACATGGACACATAGAATACCGGATGAACACCCGACAAACCCGGATGTGGTACCAACTCATAGGCTACCTCTCCAACTCTATGAAGGATCTCAAATGGGCTAATAAATCTCGAACTCAACTTTCCCCTCTTCCCAAATCTCATCACGCCCTTCATGGACGAAACCTTAAGAAAAACCCGGTCACTAACCATAAACTCTAAATCCTGAACCTTCTGGTCCGCATACACCTTCTACCTACTCTGAGCCGCTTAAAGCTTATCTTGAATCACCTTTACCTTATCCAACGACTCTCTCAAAATATTGGTACCCCACGGTCACACTTCAACGGCATCAAAACAACCAATAGGAGATCGTCATCTCCTCCCGTAAAGAGCCTCAAAAAGAGCCATATCAATACTTGAATGGTAATTGTTCTTGTAAGCAAACTCAGCCAAAGGCAAGAATTGGTCCTAATGACCACTAAAATCAATAACACAAGCTCGTAGCATAGCCTCTAAAACCTAAATCGTCTATGTCACGCCCCAACCCGAGGGGCATGACAGGCATCTGGCCTTACCGACCGAGAACCACCTGGTGTATACTGACATGATCTCAGTACAACTATCCTGGTGTAATCGGATCTCACTGTAACATATGAAGACACCTGCATGTAGAAAAGGCCCAATACAACGGAAGACATATGCATGAATATATATATATATATATATATATATATATATATATATATATATATATATATATATATATATTCGCTAGACGACGAGGCTGACACAAGAGCATCACAATCGAACGAAGGCCGACGAGGCCGTACATGACATATATATACACCGTACTGTCTATGAGCCTCTAGGAGTACATATACATGACATACTAGATGGGACAGGACCCCGTCTTACCCAAAAGATACCTATACATAAAATGTGAACATAGAATATACCAAAAGTGCAAGCCCGGTACAATGGTACTTGTTGATGAGCTGCTGAAGCTGATAATCCTACTGAAAAGGTCCTCCGCTCTGTCTGTCAGGACCTGCAACACCAAATGTAGCGTTCCGTACAATGGGACGTCAGTACAGATGAAAGTACTGAGCATGTAAGGCAGCAAACAATAACATAAGTAAGACATAGATATAAAAGAATAAAAGTAATATAAGCCATCTGAGGACGTGCAATATGAAATGCATGAGTTTAAAAATCATATGCAAGTATATACATATAGTACATGATCACCATCATATCGTCCTCAACCCGCGTCCGGGGAGCATAATATTTTAAAAATCATATGTAGGGCTGTTCAAAACCGAACCGTAACCGATAACCCAACCGCAAAATTGGCTAATTGGGTTATTGGTATTGGGTTATTGGATTAATGGTTGGTGAACGGATTAAAATATTATAGTTAACGGCTTATCGGTGCGGGGGCGGATTACCCAATTTCCTAATCGGGTAAACCGTTAACCCGTTTAGAATTATCATATTTATATTTTAACCTCTAGGTATATAAAGTATTTATTGAGAGTGATGTTGGTGGTCTGTATTGTAAATTTGGAATATTTGTGTGGATACTCATTTTGCGCTCCATATTTATTGTTTGTGGAGTGAGACTGTAGTTGTCTTCAGAAAGTTTCAATTTTCGAAATGCAGGCAAAGTTGTAGTGAATATGAAATTAGTACTACTCCATTAGTTATCTGCAATTGATCATCCTTTTGGTATTTTCTGTTAGTTGTTATCTTTTAATCAAGCAATTTGGTAGGTGTACAAATTAAACTATCTACTTGCACAGTGCATAAGCAAACTAACTACTCTTTCCCCTGAATCCATCATTTAATTGGATTACATATTGTGATTTCAAGCAAAATAAAAACATCTGCTTGCACAATCCATCATTTTATCTTTGCAAAAGCACTTATGCAAAAGAATTGGAAGTAGTGATCTTAATTTTATCGGTGGAAGCTGGATTACGTGTTAGTGATTTTAAATTCATTTTCTCTTACATTTAGCCGATACACCGTCCAATAACCGCCCGATAATTGCTAACCCGATACCGAACCAACCGATATCTTATCGGTTGGCTAGCGGACTAGGACATTTAAAAGTCGATAACCGATAAGCCGAACCGTTAAGCATAATTATCCGCCTGATCCGCCCAATAAGCACCCCTAATCATATGTGCACAACTACGTGCCTGCCCGACCGACTAGAGAGCGACGTGGTGTAGTAAAATAATATATATATATATATATATATATATATATATATATATATATATATATACACATAATGCATGAGGAACTAATAGAAATGACCTCTGGGCCTTTCGGAGTGACGTAAGGTCGATAACCTCCGAATATCGTTATGGAAACTCATATCAACATCAATAAACCGTTTAGTGAAGGTACTTTATCATAAACAGAGTCAAACAGATAATTACGGCATTAAATTTTGAAGTACAAAGCATAGGAATGGAGTGAATTGTTATGGAACGCTCGTGTTTTTGTTCTAGTTGGATTCGTGCCAAAATAAGAGGGAAACAAACATCTTACATACCTTGTTGGCCTCTTAGTGGCTCTACCATGTAGCTCGTCTAGCGTCTCGACCTAAAAAAACAATAACGTCTCTTCTTTGGCTATGGATATACTTGGTATGTCATGTATATCAAGTGACAAACTTGTTCTATAACGAATCGGGCAGCATTTCCCTCATTTCTACTACTCCCTCCAAGTTCCCAATATCAAGAACAAAGAAAATCATACTCAATCCACCAAATTCCAGCCACAACACAACTCAGAAAATCACCAAACAGTCCATACAACAACAATAACATCAAAATACGATTTCCTACTATTAATTTTGTATTTCTCATCCCACAATTTAGTTGTGACCTGGACGAACTAGAAGAGGAGAATTATTACCTTACATGCCAAGAAATACGCTTCTTCCACCTTACTTCACTTCAATGAAAATCCGGATTCAACAACGCGACATAGCAGAACAACGAGATTGAAGCGGTGAGCTAAACTCGTAACAAAATTGAATAACATTGATGTGTATATCTATTCATGGAATAATGTTGTTGTGTGTATCTACACACTAAATTCGTTTCTGTAAATAAAATTAAAAAAAGAATCAATTTGCTGCAAATTTCCTGGTGAGAAATTTCTCCAAGAAGGTGGGAAATCTATATGAATGGCCTATTTATATTGCTGCATATATACACACACATATATATTGATACACCTTCTTTAATTTCTCCAAACATATATATCACTTTAATTCCATACCGTAGTGGAAAGTGGGTCCCATTCCTGTAAAGATTACCTTGCAAAGAATCCTCCTAAGGGTGCCACCTAGGCTACTAATTCAATTAGTCATGGTTGACCTTTGTTCAATTAGCCGGTTTCTGCCATGTGTAATTGGTGTCTTTATTAATTTTTTATCCACAATCCACCAATTAGCTAATTAATCTACCACTAAAATCCAATTTTTAACCAATTATCCACATAATTAATTTCTTGATCTCAATCCACTTAAATAGTAATCATTTTTAACACACCTCATATACCCATTACCATAATCATGAGATATAGTGTTAGCCCATAGTCTCTTTAGGCACACACAAAATATTATTTCCAATCACCGTCATCACACTTTTAAGTCTGAATCATTCCGGGACTTCACCTCTTTATACCATGAGCTCTTTATTTGCATACTTGAATATGACCAAAATTCTCAGGGTTTACGTTAGTCTACTCATGACGTACACGAAGTCAAAGTATGAGGTGTAACAATCTCCCCCTAGGAACATTCGTCCTCGAATGTAGAGATGTTTGGGGAGGGTCAACTTATTAGGGATCCGATGAGGATGAGTGACTCTAGAACGTATTCATTAAACCAGACCGCAATCGACTCTAACCACATTGTTGGTTCTGCTTATATTCCATTTTTTGTTAACAATCACGCCATCCATATAATTCATCTTAAGGAGAGGTTATGTTCCCATCTGAAGACCATCCATATGATTTATTCTCTTAACATCATGGTACATCCCAGTTGACCTTGGGTGACTAGGATAATGAGAGTAATGTGTCCCTACCATGATTTAATGTCATAGTCCCACTACATCTACAACATATAATTGGCTCAGTATCTCAGAACCTCATTTTTTCTCTATCCCACATATTGTTACCTCATTCCATCATACTTCTTTCTTTAACTCACAAATCAAGGGAGGATCTTCTTATTGCCGCCCTCTCTTTTACAAATGATGGTGTCGTATTTCTAAATGACAACACTTTCCATATTTTTATTTTAGTAATCGGACTCCTAAATAGTCAACTGGCGTAACTTGGCTAACTTCCCCTTCTCGGCCTAAATAGGTTAGACTGGTCATAGATTTAAGACTGACGGTATCAAGTACAACGCTAACTTGCTCCGATAACATAGGATGTCAATATTATAATTCTTTAATAACTCGAGCTACCTCTTCCTAGATTTACATTTAGAAAGGCTTCCTTGGTCATGCTAACTTGCAAGATTTCCGAAGCACCTAAGGTGAGTTGAACCACTTATAATTACCTCCAGTTGCTTACACCTTCTCCCTTATTCCTTAGTGTTTCCTTAACCATAAACTTTAAATGCTTGCCTTGTATCTTAAGCTCAATGGTCCCTTCTGTATTTGAAGCAATCATATTGAACTTTAGCAGCCATCACTTTCGTTAAAGTGTCCTTGGGGTTGCAACTGTGTCCTGCAAAATTGAAATCTCATGCACTCGAATCCTGTATGTAGTCTTGTAGGGTCTAGTGGCTTATCTGTGACCTCTTTTCTAGCCATACCTAGGCTCGTCACAAGTCAATTATTGGTTGTTCGGGTAGAGCTATCTTCTAAACATTCATTTTAAAGAACTCCTCTTGAGCCTTATCTCTCCGACTTCGCTTATTCTTCATAAATCCCCAAGTTCTCAATGCCTAACTGTACTTACTATCGGTCGGTATCCCTGCCAAGTTTGCTATCATCTCCTTCCTAGTGCTCACACTTACTTATCATTCTAAAGTCGTGGCACATTGGTAGGGCTTAAACTACTACTATCTCATCCGCTTCTCACCTTTAGCTGCATTCTTATTTCCACTATGCTATTAAGCATTTCTATAATCTCATCTCGATGTTTTACCGCATTATCTCCCCCCCCCCCCCCCGGGAGAATAGCCAATATTTCATGCCCAAACATTATATCCCTGTAGTGTCACATTGCTACCTTTCGGCCTTTACCAATTCTTCATACGTCTGATACTTATTGTTCACCTTACTTTAACCTACTGAATCATTTACTGGGAACAACTGAATCATTTACATGCATAGGGTGCCACTTATTCGTAATTAGTGGTCTTGTTCTCAATGAACTTAATTTCTACTCACGATGCGTGTCTTAGGGTGGTTATCCTTATTAACTTTCAAGGGTCTCTCTTCTATGGTACGCCCTTTCACTGCCTAATTGCTTACTGGAAAATGTTGCAATGCCCATTACTATCGAAGTCTCCCGAGATCATAACTCATATTTGGTTAACTTAACCACTATTGGTATCTCCTAAGACAGAGTGCTATGTCGGTCTGCTTATAACTCCTACTTGAGTGGCCAGTTCACTTTTCATAATGAAGGCATAGCCTCGTGATTTGCATCCCTTGTACTCCCGACACTTGCCTCCTCTTGCCTTTTTCTTTTATTTAACCATGAGTCTTATCGCACTATCAGGCCTATCTTACAACATTCACTCACTTCTTATATCTATTCTTTACACTTCACTTATTCTACCCGCCTCTACTAACTTTACCATCTTATCTTATTCTATAAAATCCCAACAAGATGTCCTTTCATTTCTAGCTTCCTTTCTCCTTAGCCAAGCTTTTCCTTTGGTTGTTTCATTCCTCTCTTTTACTAGTAGCACAAGTCATACCAAGGCGAGTGCGTATCCCATGAACAAAGATTCAACTATCTAGCCCCCTGTGTTGCCTAATGCTTCAGTAGTCGTGCCTGACTATACCATCCTTAAATAGGCTATGCGTATACACCATCTAAGGAGGGACTACAAACATGTTCCTTGGCAATACCATTCAATCCAACCACTGACCCCAATGCTAATGATTTCTATAATACGTACTAGATTTTGAAATCCCATTCCTTCCTAAAGCCGCGTTCGTTGAAGTCCAGAGGTCGTAATTGAAATGAGTACTCCTAACTATGCTCTTACCACTGTTGGAAGTGGAACCGTACCACTTGCATTGCTTCGTCTGAGCTTTAGCGACATACAAATCTTCCTCTCTCGGTAGCTCATGCCTTCTCCACCTTACCTCTTTGCCTTTCAAACTTCTTACCTTTCTCCTGATGTCCTTCTAACCCTTTTTCTCCCACAGACAAATGAGGTAAATATTCACATTCTGATGTTCAGACTTCATGCTTGCACATCTCGTGCACGTATGATCTGATGAAGGCTTTACATTCATTTTACCATAATAATGAATTCAGTCCTTATGACTTCATTCTTTCCACAACCCCCTGTCATGATCTGATGAAGGCTTTACATTCATTTTACCATAATAATAAGTTCAGATTGAGTCCTTATGACTTCATTCTTTCCACAGCCCCCTGTCAAACGTCTGACTAGTCGTCTGTATCTTAGTCGCAGGGATCAACATATCATTTAAGGAAGATTAGGAAGGGACTTGTTATAACTCAGCTCTATTGCACGATCCTGATCAAGAAAGAAAGGAAACAACCCTAAATGTCCTATAGCCCCTGCTTATAAGTGTGGCGCGCTACACACCCATAAACAGGACTCTACTAGATACGGCTCATAGATATCCCTAGGATAGACCTGCTCTGATACCACTTTGTCACACCCCAACCTGAGGGGCATAACGGGCACCCGGCCCTACTAACCGAGAACCATCTGGCGTATACTGACATGATCTCAGTACCACTATCCTGGCTTGTAATGTGATCTCACTGTAACATATGAAGACACCTGCGCAGAAAGACCCAATACAACAGAAGACATATGTATGACCATATATATATATATTCGCTAGCCGACGAGGCTGACACAAGAGCATCACAATCGAACGAAGGCCGATGAGGCCGTATGATATCTACATACATCATACTATCTATGAGCCTCTAGGAGTACATATACATGACATACTGGATGGGACAGGACCCCGTCGTACCCAAAAGATAACTATACATAGCATGTGAACATAGCATACACCAAAAGAGAAAGCCTGGTACAATGGCACTTGCTGACGTCCCGCTGAAGCTGATAGTCCTACTGTAGAGGTCCTCCGCTCTATCTGTCAGGACCTACAACACGAAATACAGTGTCCCGTGCAATGGGACGTCTGTACGGATAAAAGTACTGAGCATGTAAGGCAGGACACAATAATATAAGTAAGACATAGATATAAAGTAATAGAAGTAACCTGAGCCATCTGAGGACGTGCAATATGCAATGCATAAGTTTAAAAATCATATGCAAGTATATACATATAGTATATCAAATCACCATCATATCTTCCTCAACCCACGTCCGAGGAGCATCATCATCGGAACATGTCCACTGCAGTGGTATGCACATTTACGTGCCTGCCCTGCCGACTATAGCGCGGCGAGGTGTAGTAAAATAATGAATATATATATATATATATATATATATATATATATATATATATATATATATATATATATATATATATATAATGCATGAGGAACTAATAGAAATGACATCTGGGCCTTTCGGAGTGACATAAGGTTGATAACCTCCAAATAACGTTATGGAAACTCGTATCAACATCAAGAAACCATTTAGTGAAGGTAATTATCATAACAAGAATCAATTAGATAATTAAGGCATTAAAATTTGAAGTACAAAGCATAGGAATGGAGTGAATTGTTATGGAACGCTCGTGTTTTTGTTCTAGTTGGATTCGTGCCTAAGAAAGAGGGAAACAAACATCTTACATACCTTGTTGGCTTCTTAGTGGCTCTACCATGTACCTCGTCTAGCGTCTCTACCTAAAAGAACAATAACGTCTCTTCTTAGGCTATGGATATACTTGGTATGTCATATATATGAAGTGACAAACTTGTTCTATAACGAATCGGGCAGCATTTCCCTCGTTTTTACTACTCCCTCCAAGTTCCCAATATCAATAACAACAAAAACCATACTTAATCCACCAAATTCCAGACACAATACAACTCAGAAAATCACCAAACAGTCTATACAACAACAACAACATCAAAATACAATTTCCCGCTATTAATTCCGTATTTCTCATCCCACAATTTAGCTATGACCTGGACTAACTAGAAGAAGAGAATTATTACCTTACATGCCAAGAAATACTCTTCTTCTACCTTACATCACTTTAATTAAAATCCGGATTCAACAACGCGACATAACGGAACAACGAGTTCGAAGCGGTGAGCGAAACCCATAACAAAATTGAATAACATTGTTGTGTATATCTATTCATGGAATAACATTGTTGTGTGTAACTACACACTGAATACGTTGTTGTAAGTAAAATTAAAAAAAGAATCGATTGGCTGCAAATTTCCTTGTGAGAAATTTCTCCAAGTAAGAAGGTGGGAAATCTATATGAATGGCCTATATATATTGCTGCACAGATATATTGATACACCTCCTTTAATTTTGCCAAACATATATATCACTTTAATTCCTTGCCATAGTGTTAAGATTACCTTGCAAAGAATCCTTCTAAGGGTGCCACCTAGGCTACTAATTCAATTAGTCATGGTTGACCTTTGTTCAATTATCCAGTTGCTGCCATGTGTAATTGGTGTCTTTATTAATTTTTTATTCACAATCCACCACTTAGCTAATTAATCTCCCCCTAAAATTCTATACTTAACCAATTATCCACATAATTAATTTCTTGATCTCAATCTACTTAAATAGTAATCATTTTTAACATACCTCATATACACATTACCATAATCATGAGATATAGTGTTGGCCCATAGTCTCTTTAGGCACACACAAAATATTATTCCCAATCACCGTCATCACACTTTTAAGTCCAAAATCATTCCGGGATTTCACCTCCTTATACCACGAGGTCTTTATTTGCATACTTGAATATGACCAAAATTCTCAGGGTTTACGTTAGTCTACTCATGACGTACATGATGTCAAAGTACGAGGTGTAACAGTCCGCTCAGACTGACCATCTGTCTGTGGGTGGAAGGCGGTACTGAGATGGAACTGCGTACCCAACTCACTCTACAAGGTCCTCCAGAAATGGGATGTAAATTAAGGGCCTCTGTCAAAGATAATAGAAATAGGAACCTCATGCAAATGAATGATCTCCCGGATGTAAATCTTAGCCAACTTCTCTGTAGTATAACTATTCTGAACTGGAATGAAATGTGCAGACTTAGTCAACCGATTTACAATAACCCAAATGGAATCAAACTTGCCCAAAGTCTTAGGCAACCCAACTACGAAATCCATGGCTGTCCTCTCTCACTTCCACTCGGGAATGGGCACCCTCTAAAGCGTACCTCCCGATCTTTGATGGCTCATACTTGACCTGCTGGCAATTCAAACACTGAGAAATGAACTCGATAATGTCGCACTTCATCCTGGCCAACCAATAATGCTACATTAGATCACGATAATGGAACATTTAGAACTGTGGTCCTCCTTCAAAATCACCCTAATCAATCTATCAACACGAGGAACGCAAACACATCCCTTGATCCTGAAGACTCCCTCACTATCAATCATGGCTTCCTTGCCTCACCAATCAAAACCTTGTCACGAATCTTACCCAGCTTAGCATCCTCAAACTGCTTTTCCTTAAACTGATCCAGAAGCGACAATCTTTCCTCAACACAAGCTAAAACTCTATCCGGATCTGCAATATCAAGCAGCACAAGACTGTTGGCCAGAGTCTAAACCTCCATGGCTAAAGGCCGCTCCGAAGCAATCAACCGAGCCAAACTGCCTATACTCACTGACTCCCTACTCAGGGAATCCGCTACCACATTAGCCTTTCTCGGATAATATAAGATGGTGATGTCAAAATCCTTAAGTAACTCCATCTATGTCCACTGTGTAGAATTGAGATCCCTCTGAGTAAACACATTCTAAAGGCTGCGATGATCGGTGAACACCTCACAACGGACACCGTATAGGTAATGTCTCCAAATCTTAAAAGCAAAGACCACCACTGCCAACTCTTAATCGTGAGTAGGGTAGTTCTTCTCATGAATATTCAGCTGTCTGGAAGCATAAGCAATGACCTTCTTTTCTTGCATCAACACGGCACCCAAACCAGAACGAGAAGTAGCACAATACACTACAAAGTCCTTGCCCTCCATGGGCAATGCTAGAATCGGGGCTGAAGTCAACAAAGTCTTGAGCTTTTGAAAGCTCTCCTCACACTCATCGGACCACTGAAATGGTACTTCTTTCTGAGTCAAACAGATCAAATGCTATGCAATATAAGCAAACCCCCTCACAAACCGACGGTAGTAACTAGCCAAACCCACGAAGCTACGAATCTCTGTCACTAAAGTAGGCCTAGCCCAATCTCTAATGGCCTTAATCTTCTTAGGATCAACCATAATCTTGTCCTTTGATACCACATGACCCAAGAAGGCTACAGACTCGAGCCAAAACTCACACTTAGAGAACTTTGCATACAACTCCTTGACTTACAACAACCCAAGAACAATCCTCAAGTGTTTCTCTTAATCTTCCCTACTCCCTGAGTATACCAATATATCATCAATGAACAAAATCACAAAAGAATCCAAGAATGGCTTAAAAATTCCATTTATCAAGTCCATGAAAGCAGGTGGGGCATTGGTAAGCCCAAATGACATGACAAGAAACTCGTAGTGACCATAACGGGTCCTAAAGGCTGTCTTAGGAATATCTTCGGCTCGGATCTTCTGCTGGTGGTAACCCGACCCCAAATCAATCTTGAAAAACACAAAAGCCTCCTAAAACTAGTCAAATAGATCATCAATATAAGGATTGGGGTACTTGTTATGACTGGTAACTTTGTTCAACTAGCGGTAATCAATGCACTTCCGCATAGTCGCATCATTTTTCTTCACAAAAAGCACAGGAGTGCCCCAAGAGGAGATGCTCGGTCTAATGAATCCTTTGATAAAAAGATCAAGAAGTGCTCCTTCAACTCTTTCAACTCGGCTGGCGCTATCCGATAAGGTGGAATTGAAATAGGGCGAGTCCCTGGCTCCAAATCAATACAGAAGTCAGTATCACGGTCGGATGGCATACCCGGCAAGTCCGTGGGAAACATCCCCATGAACTCACTCACCACGGGGACTTTCTCAAGCGATGGAACATCAGCACTGGTATCACAAATATATGCCAAATAAGCCAAACAACCTTTATCAACTAACTTTTTGGCGCGAAGAAAGGAAATGATCTTCTTTGGCGAGGGACTAGGAGTACCCTTCCACTCAAGTCTAGCCATACCCGGCATAGCTAAAGTGATTATCTTGGCGTGACAGTCCAAAATTGTGTGGGAAGGAGACAGCCAATTCATACCCAAAATAACATCAAAATCTACAATATCAAGGATCACTAGGTCGACCCACGTACCATAACCCATAAAAGTGACTGTATAGGACCGATAAACTCTATCTACCATCACTGAGTCTCCAATAGGAGTAGATACATGAATAGGAGCATCAAGCAAATCACACACCATATTATGACCCATAGAGAAAAATGTGGATACGTAAGAGAAAGTGTAACCCGGGTCAAACAACACAGTAGCCGATCGGTGACAGACTGAGATGTTACCTGTAATGACTATATCGGAAGCCTCAGCCTCTGGCTGACCAGGAAAAGCATAGCAATGAACCTGTTCGCTAGTCTGTGAACCTCTAAGATCACCCTGACCCAACTGAGCCCTGCCCCTACCAAGCTGATGTCCACCTCTACCTGAATAAGATCCGTCTCTGCTAAGCTGGGAGTCACCTCTACTAGATGTATGGCCACCTTGCCCAGTCTAAGCATGGTCCCTACCATAAGATCCTCCTCCCCTAGCAGATGAAACTAGAGCCCTGGGAGTCTGGTACGGAGCACTCTGGCCACTCTGTCTAAGTCGCGGATAGTTCCTCTTGAAATGCCCCAGCTCTCCAGACTCGAAACATCTACGGTCTAGCATATGTCACTGAACAGAAGCAGAAGAAGCCGACTAACAACCATGATCATAGAATATAGAGTACGAACCCCCTGGCTTACTAGAATAATGATGACTGGGCCTTAATGTCCCTCTAATAGAATCTTGCATAGACGACTGGATAGGATGACCCGAATAAACCTGGGAACTTTGCCCAAACTGGCCCTGCCCTCGGGAGAACGTACCACTGAAACCACCACCCTTGCGGGCCTTCTTATCAACAAACTTGCCATAGCTGTCCTACTTCACTAACTCAACTGTGGTGAAATGATCCACCAAATCCCGGAAAGAAGCACCTGTCGATCAAGCTGAAGGGCTGACAACTTCAAAGCAGTGTTCAACCCCTTCACAAACCTCCGAGCTCTCTCAGCCTCAGTAGGCAACAATTGTAGAGCATAACGGGACAAAGAGTGAAAACGGGCCTCATAAGCAGCAACTAAAGAACTCCCCTGCTCGATATTGCTAAACTCGTCATGCCTCATATCCCTCAAAGTACGCGGAACGTACTTCTCCAAAAAGACTGAATAAAATTGAGTCCAAGTCAATGGAGGCAACCGAGCTGGTCTACACTCCACATAAGCTCTCCACCATAACTTGGCATCACTCAAAAGATAAAAGGTCACAAACTCGACACCATGGTTCTCAATCGCCCCCATCTTGTGGAGCCTCTCATGACAATCAATAAAAAACTCATATGCATCCTCAAAATTTATGCCATAAAAGACAGGAGACTTTATTTTGGTGAACCTCCAAAATAGATCATGCTCCTGACCGAGCCTGTCACTGGTCGAGGGAAAATATCTGGTCCTGGAACCCCATCCGTACGTGGAGCCACAGCTGCAGCATGTTGTACTTCTAAAGAACAAAATCTATTAGGGATCTGCTCGACTAATCTCACGCCTTGGCCATCTGGAGTAGTCGGTAACACACCTGCCTCAGTCAATCTATTCAACAGATTCAACACACGAACCAAAGAATCTAATAATACTGGAGTAGCTATGATATCTGGCTGAGCTGGTGCTGGTCCCAACTCTACATCCTCATCCTGAATCGCTGGTGGCTCGGGAGAAACTGATCTAGCACGGGCCTGACCAGCCATGGGAGCCCTGCCCCTTGTTGCTGCTCCCCCTGCCTCTACCGCATCCATGGCCCTTAACCTGACCTCTACCACAAGTTGTGGCCCCGGCGGCCGGCTCTAGTGCCTCATTAATAGCTACCTAGCACAAGTCCTCACCATTTGTGAGAGAATAGAAAGAAAAGTCAGATACCAATTTGAATTATCTAGATACCAATTGGAATCAATTATCACGAAGGAAAGAAAGAGTTTGAGTTTTCCTAGTGTCCCATATCCTTTCAAAGATAAATACTGACGTCTCGGTACCGATGCATAAGACTCTACTCGACATGTCCTTGTACAGATGAGATCGGCGAACCTAGGGCTCTGATACCAACTTTGTGACGACCAAAATATGTCGTGATGGCACCCACGCTAACCCCCCTAGTGGGCGAACCATCCCCTTACCTGATTAATCATTCAATTATCCAAAATGTGCTTAAAGAACAACAGAAATAATAATAAGAAGTCTATGTCATGTCATAATTAGTAAGTAAGTGCGGAATACCAAATAATACAACTGTCATGACCCAATTAGCTGTGAGTGGCACCCATACAAATTCTCCTAGTGGGCAAACCAATCCCCTTAACCAATCATCCTTTAATTAATCAATTTTTAAATCATTCAAGGATATAATGATAATAATGATAACCAAACTGTTTAGTCATGCCATAAATAAATAAAGGTGCGGAAATCCTAACTATTACAACTCCAAAATCCGAAAGTCATCGTACAAGGACTCTAAAACATCACTATCTAAAGAATGAACAACTATCTATACATGTAAATAATGTCTGGAATGAAAATAGACATCAAAATAAGAAAGATCTTCAGGCAGCATGGCATGGATAGGAGCTCACCCTCGGATCTGATCAGGATCCCCACTAATTCTACCATTTTTCAATGGGTGAACTATCATTAGGTATGAATTCATCCTAAAATCAATCCCAACGATCATGCTATATCAATTCATGGTTTTCTAATCAATTCAACCCTCTCAATAAGTTTTTTTAGGCTAAAGCTTCGATTTTTATTGGAACCCTAAGTTTCAATCAACAATTCCCACCATTAATAATCAAATTCTCATCCTAGGAAGTGATAATCTATACATATAAATGATTAAATAACAATAAAATCAATACCCATTCATTGTTCAAGGGTTTCTCTAGGGTTCTAGCCCTTCAATTCACCATTAAAGAACCTTAGATGATGTAGGGACTTAAGATGATTATGGAATGAATGAAGTTAAAGGTTGAGACTTACCTTGACGAAGGGTGGTGCCCTAGCCTTAGAAAAATTGCCTTATTCTTTCTTGGGAACTGTTTTGGGTGTTATGTGGGGAATGGATTTGAAATATGGAATTTAACACACAGTTTCTGCCTCCCGTCAACCGTTGCAGCAGTCGACGTTCGCTACGGTTGTCCCGCTATAATGGGAAAGGTCCCGCTGTGGCGGACCCCATTGAATCTTGAAACCCTGCAGCGGCGGACTTGCTATAGCGTAATACCACCGCTGCAACGGTCCATATCGACCAGTGAGCTCTGGTTTTTCCTCAGTTTTTCACCGAAAATTCAAACACCAATCCGAGGCCCTACAAACATAAACCAAACATGCACATATACATAAAAACACGCTACAAACTCACCCGTGGCCTCGGAATTCCCAACAGAGGTCTAATTTACCGAGTCACCCCCAAACGAACATACAACAACTTTCAAACAATGTGCAACTACAAACAATTCAAGTTTCGATTTTTAGACTTATTACTCTTTGAGTTCTCATTAAGCTCATTTCTATTCTCAGGAAGGCACTAACAAGGGTAAAATGGTCAGAGCCCCCATAACAACCTAGCAGGTCATTACATCAGATACCATTTAAATAACCGTTCGTCCCCAAACATACAAGAGAGAAATTTTGGAAAAGTACCTGACTCAATAAAAAGTTGGGGATAATTACTACGCATATCTGATTCAGTCTCCCAAGTAGCTTTCTCAATAGAGTGGTTCTTCCACTGTGTCACGACCCGACTAGGGGGCCATGACGGGTACCTAGAGCTGACTACCGAGCACCACTCATAATGCTAATCATCATACCCAACCTGAACACATATATTCTCCAAGGCATTACATAAATATACATAAGCCCACGCGGCTGCAAAAATGATATACAAGAATATACACTGATGTATCCATGAGACAACTAATACCCACGCATCCGTATCTACGAGCCTCTGCTAGAGTACTAAGACATAAGGACGGGACAGGACTCCGTCGTGCCCAAATATATACACAAAATAATGTATCAAAAATGGCACATCCGGAATAGTGGAGTGCTCCTGTAAATCTGCTGAGTAGCTCCTAGGGATCTGGGCCATCTCCCTGTCTACCTGTGGGCATGAACACAACGTCTAAAAAGAAAGGACGTTAGTACGAACAATGCACTGAGTATGTAAGGCATGCACAATAATAGCATATCGAAGAGATAAGGAAACATCTAGTGAGGAAATAACCTATAACTGAATGTCACTTAAGACGGAATAATGCATGCTAACTTACATCATAAACAACATCATATCAAGTGTGCATATATAAGCTGCCCGACCATATAGGTACGGTGTGATCATTATTAGCCCGCATCCAGGCCTCTCGCGTCTGGGGTAAACATCTCATGCCGCCCACTAGTGGTGTCTGCCCATACCATCTAGACATGGTGTATATGCCGCCCGCCTTAGCGGTGTCTGTCCGGCCATATAGGCACGGTGTAATCTCATTATCATATACTTATCATAAAGCATGCATATGAACTCAAGGACAAGCTATAACTCTATCAAGGTGATGTAAGTTTGAGAACCCCCGATTCCATTATGAAGTAGTCATGATCATCATGCTTCACCTTGAAGGAACTAGCATTATAAGTGAGTCTAGCAACAATGAATAACATCAAAGAATCGTGTAAAGATCACTAGCTTCGTAAAAATATCATATCATGAGCTTTAGAATCTCTAGACTTAGACTCATCATCATCATCATCATCATCATGTTCGTAACATATCTCTTATCTTTATCTCATGAGTAGTTCTTAATAGTCATAGGCTTATAATTTCCGGAATATGAGAAAGTCATGTTATAGGAATCATGCCTTAGAAAAGAAGGGACTAGCCTCACATACCTTTTCGCCTTTCTAGCTTGCCGACTAAACACTTCCTTCCAAGTTCGTAATTCTACATTCAAGGGAATTCGTGCTAAGGTTAGATAATCGATAACATACTTAAGCTTAAGTTAAAGCTAAGGAAAATTGGGCAGCATTTCCTTTGTTTCTACAACTTCCTCCATATGATATAACAACTCCCAAACATCAATAACCACATTCATAATATCATAATCAATAACTTCGACAAGTTTGACATTATTTGATTCTCAAAATTCCCTCTCAAGATCATCCATAACCATGGCCATAATACAACACCGCATTCATCCTTATATAATGCTTCTATAATATTCTTAATACCATTTATAACAAGATTATACTCATAACATCTCAAGAATTATGGTTCATGTCAAACTATTATTCAAGAATATCATTATTTTCACATTTGAGCTCCATATTCTACTTTCTTCCATAATACAAGTCTTTCAACCATTCAATATTCTAAATAACATGAAATGATCATAAAACTCACCTTTGATTGTGTAGGAGTGGGCTTTGAATGAAAACAACTCACTTGGAGGAAACCCTAACTTCAATTCCAAGGTAATTTCTAGCTCCCATGAACCCTTGTTAGTCTCCTTGCACTTGATTCCACTAATTATTGGTGTTTGATCTTAGGTTCACCTTGAATTTGTGTTGGTGAAATGTATAGAATGTTCTAGAGCTCTTGAGAGAAGATGGGAAATGAAAAATAATAACTTGGATCACTTATTTATACTTGAAAAAAAAGTTGTCCCGATCATGTTATACGGACACTTATACGGTCCGTATAACATTATACGGTCTGTATAAGTGACCGTATTTCACCATCAGGGATTTTGCTTTCCTGTTAAGGTTATACGGTCCCTTGTACGGACAGTATAAAGTTATATGGACCGTATAAGTGGTTGTATAACTCCAATTTTCCGAAGTTTATCTCGTCGTTTCGTTTGATCTCCAATCCTTATGGAACCTTCTTAGCACTTGTTTAACACTTCATTGACCATCTAAGAGGTGTTATATCTCTTTCTCAAGACATCATTAAATCAACATTAGCTCGTTACTTTGCAAAATCCTTCCAAAACACGACTTATACCTTACCTTCTTCACGAACTTTCTTCTCTTGCCTCAAATGTCTTTGGAATCTTAATTAGAATCGTTATTACCACTCCTCACTTGTAGGGACATCGCATACACCTCACCTGGCGTTAGTCTATCTACCACACAACGACATAAAATTTTTCGAGGTGTAACACACTGAACCTTCACTGACGCAATCTCCTTAGACCTCAACTTATGAACCTCTCTATCTAGAATAGTAATAGGCTCTTCCTCATAAGACGAATTCTCATCCAACAAGAAAAAGTCCCAACGAATGATAAATGTACCATCACCATAATATCTTTTCAACATAGAGACATGAAACACCGGATGAACGTCTGACAAACCTGGAGGCAAAGCCAACTCATAGGCTACATCCCCCACACGACTACGTATTTCAAACGGACCAATGAATCTAAGACTAAGCTTACCTTTCTTCCCAGACCTCATCACACCCTTCATGGGTGAGACTTTTAACCAAAACCTATTCTCCAACCATGAACCCAAGATCTCGGACCTTTCAATCCGCATATTCCTTCTTTCTACTTTAAGCCGCCAAGAGCTTTTCCTGAATCACCTTAACCTTATCTAGTGACTCTCTTAAAAGTTCAGTACCCCATGGCCTTACCTCAAACGCATTAAACCACCCTATAGGAGATCTACATCTCCTCCCATAAAGAGCCTCAAACGGAGCCATATCAATGCTCGAGTGGTAACTATTATTATACGCAAACTCTGCCAATGGTAAGAACTGGTCCCAATGACCACCGAAATCAATCACACAAGCTCGGAGCATATCCTCTAGGACCTGAATCGTCCGCTCAGACTGATCATCTGTCTGAGAGTGAAAAGTTATACCAAGGTCCAACCTAGTGCCCAATTCGGACTGCAAATTCCTTCAAAATCGGGATGTAAATGTCGTGCCTCAATAGGATATGATGAAAATAGGAACCCCATGCAGACGAACAATCTCACAGATATAAATTTGGGCCAACTTTTAAGTAGTATAGGTGATCTGGACCTGTATGAAATGGGCAGACTTGGTCAACCTATCAATAATGACCCATATCAAGTCAAACTTACCCAAGGCCTTTGGAAGACCAATGACAAAATCCATCGCATTCCTCTCCACATTCACTCTGGAATAGGCATCCTCTGAAGTGTACCCCCGGGTCTCTGCTGCTCGTATTTAACCTGCTGACAATTTAAGCAGTGTGAAACAAATTCAACAATATCATGCTTCATTCTTGCCCACCAATAATGTTGCCTCAAATCCCGATACATCTTGGTAGCACCAGGATGAATAGAATATCTAGAACTGTGAGCCTCTTCTAAAATCGTACTAATTAAGTCATCAGCACGAGCAACACAAACACGCCCCTTGATCCTTAGAACGCCTTCATTATCAATCATTGTCTCCTTGGCCTCACCACTCCACACCTTGTCACGAATCTTGCACAAACTCGCATCCTCTAACTCTTTTGCCTTAATCTGTTCTAGAAATGATGATCTCGCCTCAACACAAGCCAACACTCTACCTGAATCGGACACATCAAGCCTCATGAAATTGTTAGCCAGAGTCTGAGCCTCTCTGGCCAACGAACGCTCCGAAATAATCAACTGAGCCAAGCTACCCATAATCGGACGCTCCGAAACAATCAACCGAGCCAAGCTACCCATGCTAGCAGATTTCCTGCTCAACGCATCTGCGACAACGTTTGCCTTGCCAAGATGATACAGAATAGTAATATCTTAATCCTTAAGCAACCCCATCCATCTCCGCTGCCTATAATTAAGATCCTTCTGAGTAAAGACATGCTGAAGACTGCGATGATCGGTGAAAACGTCACAATGGACACCATAGAGATAGTGCCTCCAAATCTTCAAAGCGAAAACCACTGCTACCAACTCCAAATCATAGGTGGGATAGTTCTTCTCATGAATCTTTAGTTGTCTGGAAGCATAAGAAATCACCTTCTTTCTTGCATCAAAACAACACCCAAACCAGAACGAGAAGCATCACAATAAACCATAAAGTCCTTGCCTTCCACTGGCAAAGATAGAATAAGAGTTGTTGTCAATAAAGTCTTGAGCTTTTAAAAGCTCTCCTCATACTCGTCGGACAACTGAAAAGGTACCTTTTTCTGAGTCAAACTGGTCAAATGAAAAGCAATAGAAGCAAACCCCTTCACGAACCGACGGTAGTAATTGGCTAACCCCACAAAGCTGCGAATCTCTGTCACTGATGTAGGCCTAGCCCAATCTCTCACTGCCTCAATCTTCTTAGGATCGAACATAATCCCTTTCTTTGAAACCACATGCCCCAAGAAGGACACAGACTCAAGCCAAAAGTCACACTTAAAGAACTTGGCATACAACTCCTTGTCTCTCAGCAACCCAAGAACAAGCCTCAAGTGTTTTTCAATCTTTTTTACTCTTCAAATAAATCAGAATGCCATCAATAAACACTATCACAAAAGAGTATAAGTATGGCTTAAAAATGTCATTCATCAAATCCATAAAAGCATCTGGAGCTTTAGGAATATCCTCATAGTGCCCATATCTAGTCCAAAAAAGCTATCTTAGGAATATCCTCGGCCCGATCTCAAATCAATTTTTGAAAATAAATCACCAATATAAGGGATGGGGTACTTATTTTGGATGGTGACTTTATTCAATTATTGGTAATCAATGCACATCTGTATGGTCTCATCTTTATTTTTCATGAAGAGCATAGGAGGGCCCCATAGGGACACACTTGGAAAAATAAAACCCTTACTAAAAAAATCCTGAAGCTGCTCCTTCAATTCTCTCAACTCAGCAGGCGCCATCCGATATGGCAGAATAGTAATAGGGCGGGTCCCTAGTTCTAAGTCAATGCAAAACTGATATCACAATCTGGTGGCATGCCTGGCAAGTCTGTGGAAAACACCTCCGCAAACTCACGTACCACATGAATCAAGAGATGGACCGTCAACACTGGTATCACGGATATGTGCCAAATAAGCCAAGCACCCCCTATCAACTAGCTTCTTTGCACGAATAAAGGAAATAATTTTCTTTGGGGAGGGACTAAGGTTACCTTTCCACTCAAGCCTAGGCACCTCGAGCATAGCTACGGTGACTATCTTGGCATAACAATCCAGAATTGCATGATAAGGCGCTAACTAACTCAAACCCAAGATGACATCAAAATCTACCATGTCTAGAATCACTAAGTCAACCCAAGTGTCATACCTCATAAGTGTGACAGTACAAGATCAAAAAACTCTATCTACAACCACAGAGTCTCCAACTGGAGTAAATACATGTATTGGGGCATCAAGCAAATCACAGACTATATTAAGACCCATAGAGAAATATGTAGACATATAAGAAAATGCAGAAACTGGGTCAAATAATTTAGAAGTCATCCAGTGACAAATCAAGATGTTACCTGTGATGATAGCATCGGAGCCCTCTGCCTCCGACCTGCCAGGAAAAGCATAACAGTGAACTTGTCTGCCAGTAGCCTGCGAACCACTACAATCAACCTGCCCTGCTTGAGCTCCGCCCCTGTCGGGCTGATGTCCACTTCTACTTGACTGAAAACTCACTTCTGTTAGACTGGACACCACCTCTACTAGCTGTGTGACCGCTACGCCCAGTCTGAGCACGATTTCCACTATAAGATCCTCCCCCTTTACCTGATACTGGAGCTCTGGGAGCCTGAAACAGAGCACCCTGCCCACCTTGCCTAAGTCTGGAATAATTTCTCTTGAAATGCCCCGTCTTATCACACTTAAAGCATCTGCGGTCTAGAGTCGGATGCTAAACAAAAACTAACGAAGCCAAATAACCACCATAATATGGAGCTCTAAAGTGCGAACCCGCTGGCTGACTTGAATAGTACTGACTGGCCCCTGATGGGCCTCTAACTGAAGCATGCATGGCTGACTGAACAGAGCATCCTGAATAGACCTGGGAACTCTGCCCTTAGAGAAAGAGCCACTGAAACTACCACCCTTTCAGACCTTCTTCTCTGAGTACTTATTATAAACATCTTGTCTAATACCTTCGAAGGTCCTAACATGATCCACCACTTCCTAAAAGGAAGCACCTAAGGCCGCAAGCTGAAAAGCTGACAACTGAAGAGCAGTGTTCAACTCTTTCACAAATCTCCTAACTCTCTCCTCCTCAGTAGGCATAAGCTGGAGGGTATATCGAGACAACGAATCGAACTGAGCCTCATAAGCAGCCACCGACAGATTACCCTGCTCAATATTACTGAACTCATCATGCCTCTGTTCCTTCAAGGAACGAGGAACATACTTGTCTAAGAACACGTGATAGAACTGAGTCCATGTCAATGAAGGTAATCCCGCTAGCCTGCACTCCACAAAATTCCTCCACCATAACTTGGCATCACCCAAGAGCTAGAAGGTCACGAACTCAACACCATGCTTATCAACCACCCCCAACTTATGGAGCCTCTCGTGACAGTCAATAATGAACTAATAATCATCCTCAGTCTCAGTGTCCTAGAAAACTGGAGGCTTCATCTTAGTAAACCTCCAAACAAATCATGCTCTTTACTGGTCATCACTAGCCCTGCCACTGGTCTAGGAAATACCTTAAGTCCTGGAGCCTCATCTAAACGTGGGGCCATAGCCTGACCAGCTGCAGGAGCCCTGCCCCTGGCTGGTGCTGCTCCCTGGCCTCTACCTAGACTATCGACTCTAACCTGACCTCTGTCATGAGCTGCAGCCCCAGCGGCCTGCTCGGTTACCTCATCTACTGCTGACCTCACAAGATTCCTCACTCTCTGTGAGAGAATAGAATGAAAAGTCATATACCAATTTCAATCATCTAGATACCAATTGGAATCAAGTAGCACAAAAGAAAGAAAGAACTTGAATTTTTCAAGTGTTCCATATCCTCTCGAAGATAAGTACAGACGTCTCCGTACCGATCCACAAGACTCTACTAGACATGTCCTTGTACAACGAGATCGATGAAAAACCTAGGGCTCTGATACCAACATTGTCAAAACCCAATTAGCCGTGAGTGGAACCCACACTCATAGTGGGCGAACCAATCCCCTTAACCAGTCATCCTTTAAATAATCAATTTTTAAAACATTCAAGTATATATGGTAGTCATGATAACCAAACTGTCTAGTCATGCCATAAATAAATAAAGGTGCGGAAATCCTAACTATTACAACCCCAAAATTCGAAAGCCGTCGTATAAGGACTCTAAAACATCACTGTCTAAAGAATGAACAACTGTCTATAAATGTAAATAATGTCTGGAATGAAAGTAGACATCAAAATAAGAAAGATCTTCAGGCGGCATGGCATGGATAGGAGCTCACCATCGGATCTGATCAGGAACTGGCCTCAAGCTAAATATGAGGTCTGGAAGATGTCTCTGGCTCACAATCTGCAGTCAAATAGAAAGTTCAGCAAGGTAGTATCAGTACAAATACTTTGTACCGGTAGATACCGTAGGCCGACTAAGATTAGTATCATGCATACGTTCATAAAATTAATAAGATAGGCAGATAGGCACAACAACACATAACCAAATAATGTCATCAATAGAAATCAGCCAACACATGAATAAGATAAGTCCTGCCACAACCATCAACAGTAATAATACAAGTCTGATGACATGCAATGCAAATAGTATCTCGACCGTGTACACATATGCTAAATGATATTTTTTTCCCCAAATAGTCATGACCTGCAGGGGACCCATGGTGTCCATTTTTTTTTTTTTTTGCATTGGGCTCTTTCATTAACTGACATAAATATCAGTTAGTCTGCCATTTTTTTTTCTTGACAGAAAAAAGATAAGGAAATGGCTCCATGTGCTCCGATTCATTATTTGGTACCACTCGCTCTGGAACTGACCTCGGATCATGAGCCCATAACTATGTCACATCCTCACCCCCTATCAAATGTGCATGTATCTAACCACTATATGAATCTCAATGCATTTCCAGTCCAACAGTCAATATGGAACATGATCAGCCAAAAATATCAATGTCTATAAATACAAGGCACCATGCCACAAGTCATAACAAGACGCAGATAAGTTCACTTAACACAGCCTGAATATGCAACCATCTCAATCAACAAGAAGAGTATATATTGACTTCATCCTTTCTAAAAACACAACAATTCCATCTCAAGTTTCGGTATGTGAAGAAATGGCAACAAACTCACATAAACAGAATTGATACCAACCAAATCATACTTTCTCCTATCAAATTTATTACATATACAATCAACTAACCAAAGTCTAACTCAAGTAAACCGTAACCTACCTCGAAGCCGAACTGGAACAACGCAATTATTCTGCAACAGCTTTCTCCTTTCACAGAGCTTCGAAACGTTCAAAGTCTAGAAATCATAACACTAAGTGAGTAAGGAATCATCTACTTAAAAACAAAAATTTGGGGAAGAAAGCCACAGTACTTCTACCCTTTTTAAATGGGTGAACTATCATTAGGTTTGAATTCATCCTAAAATAAATCCCAACGATCATGCTATCTCAACTCATGGGTTTTCTAATCAGTTCAACCCCCTCCTCCCCTCAATCAGTTTTTTTAGGCTAAAGCTTCAATTTCTTAGGAACTGTTTTTGGTGTTATGTGGGGAATAAGTTCAAAATATGGAATATAATACACAGTTTATGCCTTCCAGCGGTCGACGTTCGCTACGGCAACCCCGCTACAGCGGACCCATTGAATCTCAAAACCCGGCGGCGGCAGACTCGCTACAACAGTAATACCACCGCTGCAGTGGTCCATATCGACCAATGAGCTCTTGTTTTTCCCCAGCTTTTCACCCAAAACCCCAACACCAATCCGAGGCCCTACAGGCGTAAACCAAACATGCACATATAATTAAAAACACACTACGGACTCACCTGTGGCCTCGAAATTCCCCGCGGAGGTCTAATTTACCAAGTCACCCCCCAAACGAACATGCAACAAGTTTCAAACAATGCGCAACAACAAACAATTCAAGTTTCAGTTTTAAGACTTCTAACTCTTTGAGTTCTTATTAAGCTCATTTCTATTCTCGGGAAGGAGCTAAAAAGGGTAAAAAGGTCAAAACCCCCATAACGACCTAGTAGGTTATTACGACAACCCCAAGAATTAAAAGTTATCTTACAAGGACTCTAACTAATACACTTTTTAGGAATATATAAATGTTTGAAATATAGAGATAATGTCTAAGAAGTACAAGTAGACATAATAAAGGGAGATCTCCAGGGCGGCATGGCTGGATAGGAGCTCACCTTCAGATCTGATCAGAAGTAGCCTCGGGCTAGATGTGAGGTCTAGAAGACGGACTTGAAATGCAATCTACACTCAAAAAGGGTGCAGCAAGGTAATATCAGTACAAACACTATGTACCGGTAGATATCGTCGGTCGACTAAGATTAGTTCATATATACATACATTCATAAGATTGATATGCCGTGCATTTCGGCACATTTTATGTCTTTTTCACTAGAAGTGTTGCTTGTTTTTAAGTGTTTTTACATCGTTTCTTATGTTATTTTGGTGTTTTGTAGGGTTGGTTGACTAAGGAACGGAAATGATAAGAAATGCTGAAAAATGGATAACTTGGAGCAAAAGCACAGTCAGTAACTCGAGTTACGGACCGTAACGTGATCTGTACCCAGAGAGGAAGATCCAGATATGTGCCGCTATAAAGGACGGTTCGTAACTCATGTTACGGGCCGTAACGTGTACCGTAATCTGAAGGAAATTTCCAGTAAGAAGCCTAAGTAATGTCACATGTTACGCCCAGAAGGACGGTCCGTAACGCAGGTTACGGGGCGTAACATCATGGCGTAACGCATTGGCCATTGAACACTGAAGCCATGATCCGCTGGAAGATACGGACCGTAACCTGTGTTACAGTCCGTCGCAAGAAGCAGTAACGGTTGACCTATATCAAGCTGACAAAGGACAGAACCGAAGGATGGACCGTAATCTGTGTTACGGTCCGTAACGATGCCGCGAAGGGTGTTTTTGTCCAGAACTTTGGCGCGATTTTTGGCCCTATAAATACTTAAAGTTAGGTTTTTAACATTTATTCTGATCTTTTGGGAGCATTAACTTTAAGCCTTGGATATTTGTAAAGTGGTTGGAGCATTTAAAGCACCAACTTCACCCTCATTCCACATTGTATTAGCATTGTAAGTACATTATGTTAACTTTTAAGCTTTCTTTGTTAACCAAAATGATGAGTAGCTAATTTTAATTCTAAGGTTGTGGACCCCATGATGGGTATTATGTGAATGGGTTTCTACTATTGATATATGCATAATAGTTGTTGGTATTTATGCTATCTTTGTGCGTTAGCGTTGGGTAATGATTGCAAGCATTAGCCCAAGCCATTATACTAACTTTTCTTGGGAAACAAAGTTAGTATTGGTAAGATTGAATAACAATGACTCGGGGCGTTAAACCTCGTTTAATAGACTAACTTAGGGATAAAAACAAGTCTAATTGGCATTATTGGTCACTTTTCGAGTTCAACTCTTTCACATTTAGAAAAATCATAAAGAGGAAATACGGCCTAACTGTTGGGAAACATTAGGAAGTCCTTAAGAGATCAAGTGCATACTCTTAGAACAACCATTAGAAGTATATCACATTGAAACCTGAAGCATAATATCTAATCAAAGTAGGGAACACAACCTTAGTCTCTCTCTCGCATTAAGTACAATTCAAGTCAAAGTATTCAATTACATTACACAACAAATATTTCAAACTATTCAGAATAGGATTAAAGCCTTTAAAGACTAGTATCGCATACAATTAGTACCCTTTTCTCTCCATATTCCCTGTGGGTTTCGACCCCAACCTTGTTTGGGTTATTATATTTGACAACAACCGCTTTACGCCACTCATAGGTGTAATTTGAGTGTATCAAAGATCAACAATATATACAGATAGGAACAACAACACCCAAACAGATCAAATCATAGGAATAAGATGATATCATATGCAATGCAAACAAGTGATAATTAACTCCACCGTAAACACATGCTAAAGTCCTTGTCGAACAATAGTCATGACCAACGGGGGACTCATGGTGTGTATGTTATATGTATGTGTGTGTGTGTGCGTGTGTGTTTGCAAGATAAGTCTCAAGATATAGTTCAAGTCTAGAACCCTAATATGAAACACCAACTCAATTGTAAGCATGATAAATCAATGAAATCAAATGTCAATGAAAGTACTAGTCACAATGCCATAAGCCATATCATACTTAGACAAATCAGCTCAACCATTGAATGAATCATACAAACCATCTCAATCAACATAAAGAGTCTATATCAACCCTTTCATTCCAAAACACAAAAAATACACCTCATGGTTCAATACATAAATTAACGGCGACAAGCCCACATAATCAAAAGTCAATACCAACCTAAGAGCATATCCAACCAACATCGTGTCCGAAGACCTAATCATGCTTTCTCCCATAAATTCTACTACATATTCTGACAGTTTGCATTTTCACTGTCGGGGTTAGCGCTCGGAAAAAGCTACATCGAAATCGTTGGTGCTCTTTCGAACTTTGTTTGAAAAAGTTGCCACCTATTTTTTAGGAAATTAGGAAAACCAGATTCGAAGGATTTATTCACATACAGTGAAAAAGCCTTCGCAATCCAAAGTTCTAGGTAAGAGTTCTGGTGAGCCCCTAGAGAAGGTGTTAGGCACCCTAGTAATAAGGATCTGTACTATACGGTTTACCTTCGAATTCCAATGTGTGAGTATTTGCATGAATTGTTTATTTAGTATTTGTTTCCCTCAAAAGTTTTGCATTATGCATATCATTCTTTTTTTAAAAGAATTGAATGTATTCCCTTTACATATAGTGTACTTAGATTCGGATTTATAGTATCCGGATACAATTAGTTCCTTTCATATACAAGGATAGTAGTAGTTTTTGTGAAGATGAAAAAAATTCATTTAAAGTATGGGGCACATAAATTTTATTCATTCTTGATTCACACATGGTCCGGGTTAATCCGTTTAATACGTTTTTAGAACATTCTTGTCCAAAACTTTATGGTTTGCGGATATATTTTGGCCATTTAGTTTAAAAAGAGGTTTTCATAAATTTAGGCATATTGAACTTTGTTCTCTTGAAAATGAATTGGGTTTTATAGAAAAAATTATTCTTTTGTTTATAAAGGAGTTGCCGTTGTAAGGCCCAGATCCATTTGTTTTCAAAAATTCAACTTTAAGGTTTGTTTTATTTATTTAACCGTTTAAGTTATGTGGGCTCTGGGCCAAAATTCTTGTCCGCCTGCCCTTAAAAAATGTGGGCTCTAGCCCAAATTTCTTTATCCATTTGGTTTCTAAATAGAGAGAAAAACTATCAAGTGGGCTCTGGCCCAAAATTTCAACCATTTTGTTTTGTAAAAGAAAGTTATGTGGGCTATGGCCCAAGGTACTATCTAAACAAATTATGCGGGCCTTACCCCAAAATACTCTAACCAAATTCTTCTGAAAATGGTATGGACTTTAGCCCAAAATGCTTTATATTTTGCTAATTCAAACCCCAGAAAAATGTGTCAATTTTGAAAGGAATTTTGTTCAAGTCACTTTTTCTCTTTGTTTTAAACAAAATATCACCATTTTTTTACCTCAAAACCTCTTAATTTCCCTATTGCTTAACTTATTGAAAACGTGCTTAGTCCCTTTTGAGTTCAAAAATCAGTACGCATATTTCGATATTTTTTAGAAAATTTGTTTTAAGGATCTAGAGTCAACTACACGGCATATGCACCGTTTGCCTAAGATGCCTAGTTCAAACCATAACCGATTCCAATAATATTGTGTGTGTTTTACAAGTATGAATACAATACAACATTTAAGGAAATCAGAACAGCATAAATAATATAGGAATGATGTACCAGGGGTGTACCAAACCCCTAGTAACCATTTTTACCCATAGTTGGGCCTTTGTGTCATTTTCACCCATGACTGGGCCTTCAGATTCTTCTTCTGAGGGAATGTATCTCTATAATGAACTAACATGGAGTCCTCATACTGTCGCTCTTTCACCTCAACTACTAAAGACGAGACAGCTGAATCCTGAATAGTAATTCACGAATTAACTCCCTTTTCTTTGGTTGGATATCACATAAGCTGCCCATGGATCTACGGCTAAAGGTATCGGCTACTACATTCACCATCCCAGGATGATACAAGATGCTAACATCATAATCTTTCAATAGTTCCAACCATCGCCTTTACCGCAAATTCAACTCTTTCTGCTTGAAAATGTACTGGAGACTCTTATGGTCTGTATAGATATCAACATGAACGCCATACAAATAATGCCTCCATATCTTCAACGCATGAATCAATGCAGCCAACTCTAGATCATGGGTCGGTTAGTTTTTCTCGTGTTTCCGCAACTGCCTTGAAGTATAGGCAATAACTTTACCGTGCTGCAACAACACACAACCTAGCCCAACTCCTAAGGCATCACAATTGATAACATAGCCTTCTGATCCTTCTGGAAGCGTTAGAACCGGCGCCGAAGTCAATATATTCTTCAACTCTTGAAAACTGCACTCACAAGAATCCTTCCATTGAAATTTAGTTAATTTCTGATTCAGCTTCATCAGCGGTGCAGAAAGAGAAGAAAAACCTTCTATAAATCCTCTATAATAACCGGCCAAGCCCAGAAAATTACGAACTTCAGTAGGTGTTGTAGGTCTCGGCCACATGTTCACCGCTTCAATCTTCTGGTATCCACCCGAATACCATCAGCAGAAATAATATATACCCCAGAAAAGTCGCGGAATTCAACCAAAACTCCACATTTTGAGAACTTTGCATATAACTTCCGATTTTGGAGAACTTTAAGAACAGCGCGTAAATGGTCTGCATGCTCTGCCTCGGATCAAGAATATACCAAGATATCATCGATAAACACAATCACCAATGAATCTAGAAAAGGCCTGAATACGCTATTCATTACGTCCATGAATACCGCAAGTGCATTTGTCAGCCTAAATGACATTACTCGAAACTCGAAATGACCATATCTAGTTTTAAAGGAAGTCTTCGGAATGTCCTTCTCTCTAACTCTCACCCGGTGATACCCTGATCTAAAATCTATCTTTGAGAACCTTTGGCACCCTGCAACTAATCAAATAAATCATCAATCCTTAGAAGTGGATACTTGTTCTTTATTGTCACCTTATTCAACTTTCTGTAATCAATACATATTCGCAAGGAGCCATCTTTCTTTCTTACAAACAACACAGGTGCTCACCACGGCGACGAACTAGGCCTGATAAAGTCTTTTTCTTGCAAATCTTTTAATTGCTCTTTCAACTCCCTCAATTCAGCAGGTTTCATTCTATAAGGAGGAATAAATATGGGCTTAGTATCCGGTAACACATCAATGGCAAAATCAATAACCCGTTCTGGTGGAAGACCTGAAAGTTCATCCGGCAATACATCCGGAAACTCATTAACTACTGGGACATACTAAAGAGTGGGCGGCTTTGCTTCTGTATCTTGAACCCAGACTAAATGATAAATGCAACCTTTAGCAATCATCTTCCTTGTCTTGAGATAGGAAATAAACCTACCTCTCGGAGACACCGTGTTACTCTTCCACTCTAGAACTGGCTCTCCTGAAAACTGGAAACGAACCATTTTTGTCCTACAATCAACATTGGCATAACAAAAAGCCAACCAATCCATGACTATAATAGCAAAATCTACCATATTTAATTCAACCAAATCTGTCATAGTATGATGGTCACAGACTATAACCACATAATTTCTATATTACCTGACTTGCTATGACTGGGTCACCAACGGGGGTAGATACCTCAAAAGGTCTAATCGACTCAGTTTCACCCCAAACCGACTAGCAATATAAGGAGTAACATAGGACAGTGTAGAACTTGGATCAATCAATGCATATACGACATGTGAAGATATTGATAATATACCTGTCACAATATTGGGCGAAGACTCAAGATCTTGTCGTCCAGCTAGTGCATAGATACGGTTCTGAGGATTGCTCGAACTAGATGCTCCCCCTCTACCTCTACCACGGCCTGCTAGTGTCTGTGAGCTTTTCCCCAGAGGGCGTACCGATGATGAAGAACCAGCTGTTGATCCCGTGGGCTGAACCAGACCTCTATCACCTCTCGATGGACAGTCTCACATCATATGGCCTGTCTGACTGTAGGCATAGCAAGCATATGAACCCAGGCGGCACTGTCCCGAATGTAGCCTACCACACTGAGTACATCATGGTAAAGGTAGCCTCACCTGACCTGAATCACCCTATACTAAGAACCTGAGACTCTGTTACTCGGACTTGGTACGAAATAAATAGGGCGATCAAATCTCTTGCTTGCAAACCGCGGAGGTGCACTAGCTACTGAATGGCCTAAGTGCCTGGAATACTACTGCCTCTGACCCCCTCCGAACTCACTAACAGCACCTGAGGATCTGGCTCTTTTACTATAGCCCCTATGGTACTCAAGCTCACTCTTTCGTTGCTGCTGTCGTTCTTCCAGATTCTGGGCATAGGCCCGAATATGAGAAATATCCATACCTTCCTGAAGTGAGGCCGTCAAGCAATTATTAATCAAATGGGGTCCCAATCCATTTACAAACCAGTGAACGCGATCTCCCATATCAGCTACCATCGCTGGAGCATACCTGGCCAAGGAATTAAAACGAAGGCTATACTCTCGAGCACTTATGTTCCCCTGTCTGAGGTTCAGGAACCTATCAGCTCTGGCCCGTCGAACCTCTAGCGGCAAGTAATGTCAGAGAAAAGCATCTACAAACTTTTGCCACACCAGTGGAAGTGCATTTACCCCTCTAGAGGACACCTAGGTACTATACCAATGAACAGCCACATCTCGCAATCTATAAGAGGCCAACTCTACCGACTCCACCTCTGAAGCAAGCATTACCCGAAATGTTCTCAACATCTTGTCTATGAAGTTCTGTGGTTCCTCGTCTAGTTTTGACGCAAAGAATTCTGAAGGGTCTAGGTTGATGAAATCACGAACTCGGGCACTAACAGCCCTATCACCATGACCCCCACCCTTGCCGTGTCACGACCCGACTAGGGGCCCCGACAAGTACCCGGGGCTAACCACCGAGCACCACTCATTCTATTGCTCATCATACTCATAATACACTTCTCTAATATTCATATGCTCATAATCATAGGAAGAACCATTTTTCATTTGAGAACATAGATACTTTTATAAACATAAGCCTTTCGGCTATCAAAATAATATTATATATATATATATATATATATATATATATATATATATATATACAGTAGTAACCTTGTGAGACCATATAACCCACAACTGCGTACCTACGAGCCTCTACTAGAGTGATAGACATAGGGACGGGACAGTCCATATAGGTACGGTGTGATAACAATTAACCTATGTCCAGGCCTCCCGCGTC
The DNA here is from genome assembly GCF_019175385.1 of Lycium barbarum. Lineage (NCBI taxonomy): Eukaryota > Viridiplantae > Streptophyta > Magnoliopsida > Solanales > Solanaceae > Lycium > Lycium barbarum. Next base: position 19,884,919 of record NC_083342.1, read on the forward strand.
CGGGGTATAAGCTGCCCACTGCAGTGGTGTATCTGCCCGTCCATATAGGCACGATGTAATATCATCAACATATACTTATCATAATACATGTATAATAACTCAAAGATAGCTATACTTTACCGAGGTGACATAAGGTCGTGAACCCCCGATTCCATTATGAAATATTTATAAGTATTCTGCCTCACCTTGAAGGAAATAGTATATAAGGTGAGTGTATACAATAAATGACATCATTAACTTAATGGTATTCTGCCTCACCTTGAAGGAAATAATATATATAAGGTGAGTGTGTACAATATATGACACCATTAACTTTATGGTACTCTGCCTCACCTTGAAGGAAATAATATATAAGGTGAGTGTATACAATATATGACATCATTAGCGTTATAGGAACATCATATCATGAACTCTAGAATCTTTATACTTAACTCATCATCATCATTATTGAACTCATAATATATCTCTCATTTCATATGGCTATTCATGAACATAGGCTATTAGTTTTCCGCGATATAGAGGATTGATGGAGAAGAAGGAAAAATCATACCATCGGATGCATGCCATAGAAATAAAGTACTAGCCTCACATACCTTTTTCGTTTAACTAATTCTATCGCTTGCTTGTTCTCTTTCGATGCCCACGTTTCTACCTTCAAGAGAAGTCGCATGAACATTAGCTAATCGATTACTTAAACGTGCTTACTAAAGCTAAAGAAAATTGGGCAGCATTTCCTTTGTTTCTACTACTTTCTCCATATCATATTTCAACTCCCAAACACCCATATCAACATTCACAATATAATAGGCAACAATCATTATTCACCCACATTATTCGCATTTCACGATTCCTCTTCAATTTCTCCATAATCGTGGTCATAATTCATTATTGCATTTTCTCACATATAATACTTATTCCATGTTCTAAATGTCATTCATAACATATTTATAATCACAATACATCAATAATTATGACTCAATCCCAAACTACTACTCAACAATGATACTATTCACTCATTCATGACCCATTTTCCATATCTTTCTACAATCCAAGTGCTTTTTAACTTTCAACACCTTAAACAACCAAGAATGATCATAAAACTCACCTTAGATGATGGATGAACAACCCTTGAGTGGAACTTCTCTTCTTGCACCAAAAACCCTAGTCCATTTCCCTTGGGATTTCTTGACTTAGATGAACTTTGGTAGGTTTCTTACACTTGATTTTGTGGGTTTAATGTAGTTGATCAAGGATTTCTCTTGGTTTCTTGTGGATGGAGAGTGGAGAGAATTCTAGAGGTTTCTATGTCCAAAAATGGTAAAAATAATGAGTTAGGGTCGAATTTAGTCTATTTATAGTGGTCTAGAAAATTCTGGACTGACGCAACATGCTGCGAGCTTTGCTAGACGCAAGCGTGCTTTGCGAGCAACATGTTGTGTCGCAGACCTCGAACATCACCAAATTTCACTGTCACACTTTGCTGCGCAACTGCTTGGCCGCAAAGCGCGATTTTCTCCTCGCATGTTGCGCCACAAAGTGCGCCATAATGTGACATTATTTTAAACTTCCACCGAAACTTAACTCCGATGATCCGACGAGTCTTAAACCTTCCCGAGGCTTACTAAACATGGTTTTTCTCCATTATATACCCAAGATGGACATATCTATCCCCATGACCTCGAAAAATTTATCCTACTTCCCAAGGCTAGGACAATTAGCATTCGGCGAAACTCAACGTATGAAAATGAGAGGTGTAACATGCCGCTGGGCCTGAGCAGCTACTAACTGAGTCAACAATTGGACAGCATCTCGAAAGTCCTAATCTGGAGCAAAAGGGGGAGGGGCCGGAGGGACTGGAGCCCTTCCATGCTCTTCTGCCACTAGAGGAATAGAGGTAGCATGCGAGGGAGTGGCACTCTGAGCCTCGCTATGTCCTAACTCAGCCGGGGGTTCTCGGCAAGTACCTTCTCCGATAAAGCCCAGTATTGCGCTGACTTTCTTCTTTCTCAGAGGCATCGCTGAAAGTTGAACAGGGAAAAAATAGATAGTTGCATTCTTAACGTGGCTCTATCGCACGATCTAAGATAAAAAAAAAAGGGTCAATCATTCCTAAATGCCCTGCAGCCTCCTGTTTATAAGCGTGACGTGCTTCACACCCATAAACAAGACTCTACCGGATACGGCTCGTAGACACACCCTAAGAAGAACTGCTCTGACACCGTTTTTGTCACGACCCAACCAGAGGGCCATGACGGGTACCCGAACCTAAACTACCGAGCACCTCTTGACATACAACTCATAACCATATTTGGGTGGACCACAAATATAACTTATAAATATCATAATCTATAAGGGCATGAGTCCACAAGTTAAATGCACATCTATATGATCATTATCAACTATGCCCATATGCGCAAGCCGACAAGGCTACCAAAATGATATACAAAAATATGAACCAATAAGGTTACAGAACATCTAACTATATACATCTGTCTACGAGCCTCTACATGGAGTGCATAAAATCATAAGGATGGGACAGGACCCCGCCATGCCCATACATACACAAAAGAATAGTACCGACTAAACTGTAGCTCCAGAACAAATGGAGCGCTCCTGTAATGTCGCTGATGAAGCAACCTAGGGATCTGGTCCGTCTCCCTGTCTATCTGCGGGCATGAACGCAGAGTCCATAACAAAAGGAAGTCAGTACGAATAATGTACTGTGTATGTAAGGCACGAATAACAATATAATAAAAGTATGAAAGAAGTATGAGATAGGAGAAATAACCTGTACATTTGTTTACCTCTTAAGGCGGATTTCATGCATGCTTAGTTTTTTTTTTTTTAAAAAAAAACATGTTCATACATATATATTATAAATGTTAGTGCTGCGAAACGTGCATCCCGATACATGTATCATATCATCCCGCGTTCGGGGTAACATCATAATCTGCCCACTGTAATGGTGTGCACATCTATGTGCCTGCCCAGCCGACTATAGCGCGGCGCGGTGTGAGAAAATACATACATACATACATACATACATACGTACATATATATATACATGAGAGCCCAAATGAAAGCTATAACTCTATCGGAGTGACGTAAGGTTTATAAACCTTCAATTTCTTTTATGAAATCATCATCATCGCTATATCTCACCTTGAAAGAACAATTATCATAAGGTGATATCAACAATAATGAATAAAACCAATAATCATGGAACAAGCTCATAATATCATGGGAACATCAAAAGCCATAAGCTTTGGTATCTCTAGAAATGAACTCATCATCATTATGAAGGACATTTAACAATGATATCATAAAAACCTTGAGAATCATAAGCTTCTAGTATTCTTTAAGAATAAGGATATTATGGATATTGTGTGTAGGTTCACAACAAGGAATCATGCCTTAAGAAAACAAAAGGCTAGCCTTAACATTCCTTGTCTCCTTGGTATACGGATCCCACGAGCCCTTGTACGCTCTATGAATGATTATCTATAGTAAACGAAGTATCTGTATCAACGATGGGTTCATAACTTATAAAGGAACTCATTTAGACATTTTGTTGAACATCTTATGTGCATAAGATTCATGTAACTTGTTTTACTTGATCCTATACATATTTTGGCATCACAAACTCCCCACTAGCTCTTTTCCATCTTCACAACTGACTTAGCACTCCGACATCTTCATACTACAACTCTATTTGCATAACCAACCCAACAATATCACAACCACATCAAGTCTAGAACAATTCATGACTCAGACATAGCAAAGAACAAGTTCTAGCACAATTAAACTTTACTTTCACATGCTCTCCTTCCCATCAGTTGTATATAGGCCAAATAATACTATAAACATGAAGATGGAGTGATAATCTTACCTTCAATCACAAGGATCACTCTAAATTCGAAATTTCTTCACCTCCGAGAAGTCTCCAAATTTAGCACCACAAGGGGGGAAACAATCTAATGATGATTATGGAATTATTTATGTTAAAATCACTTAGTTTGCCCTTGATTTTGGTCTTCGATCATATGAGGACTTGTAGAGAAAGTTTTGGAAGTTTCTAGGTCCAAAAATGGTGAAATAATGAGTGAGGGCCGAATTGGGTCTATTTATATTAAGTCTAGAAAATTCTGGACCGACACAACCTGCAGCGAGGTTTGCGGCGTCGCATAGCGTGCTCTGAGAGCCGCATGTCATGTCGCAGACCTTGCAAAATCATCAAAATTTTCTGTCACACGATGTTGCACACTCTGAATTTCTCAAAACATGGTCTGCGTCTCGCAGAGTGTGCTCTGAGAGCCACATATTGCGCCATAATGTGACACTTTGTCGAACTTTGGCTGAAACTTAACTCCGATGATTCGACAAGTCTTAGACCTTCCTGAAGCTTACTAAACATGATTTTACACTCTTATATACCCAAAATGGACATGTCTTATCTATCCTCATGACCTCAAAAAATTAGTCCTGCTTCCCAAGACTAGGACAACTAGTACTCGGCGAAACTCAATGTACAAAAATGTGAGGTGTAACAAATGTGTGATTAATGTGATTATTTGCTAAAATTGTTTTTTTTATTGCAAAATTGACATGCTAATCATAAACTCCACTTTTTGGCAAAAATATCCTTTAAAGAAAAAGATTTGGTTTTAAAATAGTATAAGGGGTTCAACTCACTTCATTTCCGGACCAACACGCACTTAAGATTTCTCTCAAGTAGAGTTACTACTGATTTTGTCCAAATGTTATGATTTTAGTCCTTATCTGTATATGGGAAAATAAATGGAGTATATCTCCTTTATAAGAATAGTATAGGCAAGTATAAAATGGAAAATAGAGTTTATTTATTCATCTTAGTCTATTTGAAGCTCAATTGATCAACCATATTCCACATCAAAGCCATCTTATTCCCAAACTAAAGTTTAAGTGTATTTCCTTTTATAGGTTTGGGCTTTTGGCCCAAAAGACTTGAAAACGCTTTAAGCTTTTATCAAATTTTTGAAAGTCCACTTATACTTATGTTTTTTTTTTTTTTTGAAATTCTGTTTTTGTCCCAAATTAACAAAGGGTAAAGTACGTATATATACATAATAAGGAGAAATATTTACAAAACTTGACGATAGTTTTCTATTTACAAAACATAACATTACAAATCCTATACAAAACATACTATTAAAAAAAATCATTTTTCTAAAAAATCTTTTTTTTAATTCTTTTAAAAAAAATCTTTTTATTTTTTAAAAACAATATTTTTCAAAAATTTATGCATGAAAGTTGTATCAAAATGTGTATATCTCGTAAAGTTCCTCAAAATTTAGTGTATGAAAACGGTATGAAAAATGTATGAAATGTGTATATCTCGTTCAAGGCTTAAAAATCCGCTCAAAATTGTGTGTATGAAAAAGGGTATGAAATTTGTATCTCGCTCAAGGCTTAGAATTTCATTCACATTTCAAGGTATAAAGTACATGTTAGATTACTATAAAATTAATACAACTACAACAACATTGTATACAACTTTGATACAACATTCAAGACTTAAAATAATCGCTCAAAATTTTGTGTATGAAATGTGTATATCTTGCTCAAGGCTTAAAAAGTTCACTCAATTTTGTGTATGAAAAACGTATGAAATATGTACATCTCGATCAAGGCTTAAACATTACGCTCAAATTTTTATGTATGAGAATGGTATGAAATGTGTATATCTCGCTCAAGACTTAGAATTTCATTCACATTTTTCGTAGATAAAGTTCATATTAGGTTTCTGAAAAATTAATACAACTACAACAACATTGTAACAACTTTCATACAATATTGAAGGCTTAAAGTTTTCGCTCACAATTTTGTCTATGAAAACTATATTAAAAATTTCGCTCACACATACACATTTCATATATTTTTCATACAGCTTTCATACACAAAAATTTGAGGTAATTTTTTAAGCCTTTGAGCAAAAACAAATTAAGTTTTTTTTTTTAAATAAATTTAAAAAAAAATATTTTTTTAAAAAAAGTTTTAAAAATATATATTTTTAAAATAATTTTAATTTAAAAAAATTCTGAAAAAAAAAACAAAAAAACAAAAAATATATGAAAATCCGCTATATTTTGTAAATAAGAAAAGCTATTTATATATTTTGTACTAAAGAGTCTTGAGTAAGTACCCTTTGTCATTTTTCGTAATTAGAACACTTGATTGTCACCTTTAGTTAAATTTTCTATGTAAATATTGCAACTTCAACATTTACCAAGCTCTTCTCTCCTAATGTATATATTGAATTGATAAATTTGTTAAACCCTTTTGAAACACAACACAGAAACCCAAAAAATGAACCCCCAACAACAGCCATACCACCAGCCTGCTACTCTTGAAGAAGTGCGTACTCTTTGGATTGGTGATTTACCATATTGGGCTGATGAATCTTATCTCCATAGTTGCTTTGCTACCACTGCTGAGGTCTCTTTTTTTTTTCTTTTTCCCATAAAAATTTAACTTTACGCTTCTTGTTTTCATTTATTATGATTTTAGGCTGAATATGTTTATTTGGGTATCTTGATTTTTGCTTAAGTAGTCAAATAGCCAATTCTTGGGACTGGTTAATCAATAGTTAATGTGTTCCTTTAAATTCTTCTCTAGGAAAATAAGTGGGTTTCTTACTTATTTTCTTCTTCAGTACAAAGCATTTGTATATAATCTAGATAAATAATACCATGTGAGGTGGGGGTAGGAGTGGGCGTAGGGATGTGGCCAGTGGAAGTCACCACCAATCATCTGTGGATCATTTAAACTGCTAGAGAGCTGATCGATACCATCCCACAACTCCAGCCTCTCAACCTCATTACATTAAGCATATACTAAGGTTGTAAACAAAGTCTTATCCAGCTCTTGAAAAAATAGCCTAAGTGTAACCTGCCGAGAAGAATTAGAACCATATCAATATTCTCTGAGACAAAGTACCAAATCTTTACATTACAATTTGAATCTGCAACATGCATCCCCAATCTTCTCTTCTATGTCTGAATATTCCTGGCTTGCGGAAAAGGTTCCAACGGAGCAATGAGAAAAAATATGTGATGTCTATTTAACATTTGGAGCCTGTGAAAGGCTTTTTAAGTCCTGACTGATCTGATGTTCCATATAAATGACTTCAACATCATTTAAAATTGGATTTAGCAATTGTCCTCTCTGGTACAACCCTTGTAGGTAGTAGTTTTTCCACTGGCACAGATTTGGCATTCTTCTTCTGCCTTTTTGCAGGTGAAACCGCCTTAGGAGATTATTCTTATTGTTGTTTGAAACCTCCAGACCAACTTGCTTATGAGGAGAACAATTCTCCAAATCACCTCTTTCATCCAGTTGATCATCTTCTACCCTTACAACATCAATATTCACTTCAAGTGTCTTAGCATGAGAATCATCTGACCTCTTCTCCATATCTTTCTCATCACTGGCATGCTCCTTTAAAGGAGAATTCTTATTAATTATAGCTAAAGGATTAGGGACCTGCACAATAGCTTGAAGAGGGTTGGAAACAAAATTCTCCACCCTTGTAGCTGGATATGTACCAATAATGACCTTATCCCCATCCTTTTCAATTAACTCTATAGCCGTCTTCTTCTCCACTTCTGCTCCATCATGGATACAAGATCGGGACCAAGATTTCCTGCTTCCTGATCATTAAAGACTGGATCATCAAGCCTTTCTTGCACATCAGCATTCTCCTTGTCCTCAGACAGATCATGCAAGTGATCTATATGACTTTTAGAATAATTATCTAATATTTCTCCATCTTCAATCTCCACCCTATCACACCACAACTCTTTACTAGCCTCTTTGATTGAAAATATAACCATCTGCTTTGCAAAATCTCCATTCCTCTCATTACTGCATTCCATACTATAGTTGATCTGAGACTTCTCATCAGAGCTGTTAATAACTTCCTCCACTTGATTCCTATAATCATCCTTTTGAACCTCTAATGGCTGATCGACTTCTTGCAAAACATCAAATTTGTTGTGTATCTCCACCAATTGAACATCTAATGCCTTTTGTTAGAGTTGCTCCTTCACCCCATCTATTGTTGTTTGTTGGACTAGCCCGTTCTCACTATTCCTGCTATATTTGAACCCTCCAGCACTCTATTATCCTCGATAACATTCCAATTGCCAGGATCACCAAGAATTCTGCCACTAGATAAAATTCTAGGATTGAACTTCCTTTTATTATAATTGTTAAGCTTCTTCCTCATCTGATCCTGAAAATCAAGCTTGTCATCCTTAACAGGTATATCTTCCTCAACCACTATCCCCTTCTCCTAGTACACATTTCTTCTTCATGATAAGTTAATTCAGGGTGAAGATGCCAACATTCTTCATCACTATGGCCTTGTAATCTACATTCACCACAGTATTTTGGGAGATAATCATAATGGATTTTCACTTTAACAGTATCAATCTCTTTTGTATCCTCATTAACAATCTCCATATTCACATGTTTTGGTAAATCAGAAAGAAGATCAACCACAACCTTAACACGTACACAACTAGGTCTAGTACGATTGATAGTAGCTAGATCTAGTTGTAATGGAACTTCCATAGCAGTAGCAAGTGAGAACAGTGATTCCTTCACAAAAAATGTTGGCCGGAGGTTAGGAAACGATATCCAAGAGATTACCTTCCATGTTTCTTCATTAACTTTAAACTTTGTATCATAAATTAATGGCCTCATCTGATAGGACTGACCATCCTTTGATTGCAAATAATAAGAACCCTTCGAACATAGATTGATAAAGTCCTCCATAAGAGAAAGCCTAATCAAAACATGCCTAGATATAAATAAGCCAATTTCACACATTCCTTTAATCCCACATTATGTGGGAATAATATTTCTCAATCCTTCATAGCAGGCCAACCGTGTGAAAAATTTCCAATAACAACATGCTTATGGTTTTCCATGACTTCCTTTTGTGTCCAACGTAAAAGAGGAATACCATTGAGAAGAGACGCTTGCTTCATAGGGATTTTGGACGTAAAAGTAGGGTTTTGCATGGGATTCATTATTGAAGGTTTAAAAAAATCATTGTATTTAGGTTTGGATGAATCTGGAATGAGGTTGTGAGGATCTATGGGTGTAGTAATGTCACGACCCAACCGGAGGGCCATGACGGGCACCCGGAGCTAACCCACCGGGCACCTCTCATCGTACATTCACATTCATATCTAGGTGGGCTGCATGGCCTATTAACAATTCTATGCCTCAATAATACCATTTCCAACGGCTAAAACACTTTTATATATCAACGTCAACACCTATGCCCATACACATCCCCACAAGCCGACAAGGCTAACAAAATAATATACCAAAACATGAGCCGACAAGGCAAAAGACATCTACTCTACATGACTGTCTACGAGCCTCTAAGAAGAGTATGGGTATTATCATAAGGACGGGACAGGGCCCCGCCATGCCCATATATATATAAACAAAAGAATAGTACCAACAGCTGCAGCTTCGAATCAAATGGAGCTCCGCTATGCAGTCTCTGAACAAGCAGTCTATGGGTCAAGTCTATCTCCCTATCCATCTGCGGGCATGACGCAGCGTCCACAAATAAAAGGACGTCAGTACGAATAATGTACTGAGTATGTAAAGCATAACCAACAACATAATGGAAGCATGAGGAAATAACATAAGATAGAAAAGTCATGGAATGAAAGAGCTAGTTAGACCTCTAGTGATGTTCATCATATTTACTTACCCTCTTCCTAATGGGAAACTTCCATTTCATACGTTTATACATATAATAGTATCATACCTGACCATAGAGGTTCGGTGCCTTACATACCCGACTATAATAAAGTTCGGTGTTATACATACCTGGCCCTACCATGGCTCAGTGTCATCTGTACCCAACTACAGTGGTGCGCGCGCGATAGGTATCATACCCGTCCATCTAAGCTCGGTGTTCTTACTAGTCATACTTATATATATATAGGAGTACATAAGTATCCTCACCATCTTCATCATCATCATCATCATTTTCATTATATCCTTCTTTGGAGGATCAACTATCATAGAATGAGACTAATGGTATCGTGAGAATATCAAGATTCATGAGCTTTAGTGATTCTAGGAATAAAATCGTCATGGATGATACTATGGATTTCACATGAAGGTATACACTAATAGAATCATGCCTTAAGAAAGAAGGGTTAGCCTTACATATCTTTATGTCTTCTTAACTACTTAACATTCACCTCCAAAGCCCGAGAAATCTACATTTAAGAGGGTTCATACCAAGGTTAGGCTTCAATGGCACCCTTAAGTTCAAACGAGTATAATTCGTAAGCTAGGGAAAATTGGGTAGCATTTCCCCTATTTCATCTACTTCTACCAAATTCCAAAACAACTCCCAATCAACAATGACATTATCAACAATACCATAATTAAGAGTTTTCATTCAAGTTAAGCATCATCCAATCCCAAAACTCCTTTTCATGCTTATTCATAACAATGGCTACAACACAACACCATATATGCTTACATACAATATTTCCTCAACATCATCTATAACATCCACAACAAGATTATACTCCTAACATGTCAAGAATTTCAATTCAAGATAACCTATAGCTCATAATATCCTTAAATTCCTACTTGAACTCCATTTTCATTTTTCTTCCTTCACTCACATGGTATAACAATCAAACAACCTCAACCGTATGTAAAAGATGTGAAATCTTACCTCAATCACTTAAGAACAAGTCTTGAATCAACTTACTCCACCAAGGTGAAAAACCCTAGCATCAACACCCAAGGAAAACTTGAATTCCACAAGCCCTAGCAAGTTTCTTAGCACTTGAATCTCTTAATTTTTCTTGGACTTGACTTAGATTAGTTTATGGAGCTGAAAAGAGGGTTTTTGGAGAGCTCTTGGATCTGATTTGAGAAAATAAAATGCCCAAATGAAGTGAAATGAAATATTTAAAGCGTGACTTAAAACCCGACGGGCAATTCAGCGCCCACTTTGACGGACCGTCAAAATTCCTACGGTCCGTCAAAGTTCCCAGCTTTGCACAGCTCACTGTGACCGTTATACGGTGGTGCTCTACCATTTGACGGGACGTCAAATATCCTACGGTCTGTCAAATGGTCCGTAAAGTGCCATCTTCCGATAAGTTGCTCCTTTCGATTCATTTGACTCCCAATCCTTATGGAACCTTCTTGGCACTTGCATAACACTTCATTAATCATACAAGAGGCCCCATAGCCCCTCCTCTAGACATTACTAAATAAATATCAGCTCAATTATAGCGAAAATCTTTCCAAACATGACTTACATCTCACTTCCTTCAACGAACATAGTTCCACATACTCATTTGACTTCAAAATCCTATGGTACACACTTTAAGCTATCTAATACTTTCCTTAATCTCGTAAGGACTTCTTATTCACCTTAAGCTCGCATTAGTCTACTCTCAATGCAATAAGTCCAAAATCTCAGAGGTGTAACAAGTAATGGCAGCGGAGGTCTGGCCAACCACCTGAGGTGGCTGACTAGCGGCCATGCTAGCCATTGTACGGCGGCTACGTGGGGTTATGCTAGGGTTTGCATGCAGGGTTTAGGAGAGAGAGAAGAGAGCTCCCTAGTTCTTATTTCAGAGGTTAATATTGTAGAGCTAAACTTGAGGAGGTTTTTCTGAAATTATCAGTCATATCTAAACTTGTTTAAAATATTTGTTTTAATAATGATGATATCATTTTTATTTTTCAATTTGTTGATGACCTGGATATTTTTTGTATTCCCAGTCCCAGTATCTACATGATAATGCATGCAACAACTACCGCACAAAATATAAACATAAAAAAAATTCATTACAGATTATACGGTCTTACAATAATAGAGAGAATATTACATTTTAAGCATTTATACGGTCTTACATAAAATTCAATGTGGTATGGACCTTTCGCAAATTCCACGCATAACAGAAATTTAGTAGATCTGTAATGACTTGTGATTTTTTTTTTTTTTTTTGTGATTTATAATGACTTACATTAGACTTGTGATTTTTTTTTTATACGGTCTTACAATAATAGAAAGAATATTACAATAATAGAAAGAATATTACATTTTAAGCATTTATATGGTCTTACATAAAATTCAATGTGGTCTGGCCCTTTCGTGAATTCCACGCATAATAGAAATTTAGTAGATCTATAATGACTGGTGATTTTTTTTTTTTGTGATCTGTAATGACTTACATTAAAATTGAAAAATAAAAATGATATCATCATTAGTAAAACAAATCTTTTGAAAAGGGAAAATGGTGCTCTTGTTTGTGAAAACAATCTTTAAAAGATGGTTGTAGTTGCATTTAATGGCAAGAATAGCTTGGGACCCCGCTGAACATGTCGATTTTTATTTAGTGTACACCTAAACTATGCGTTGGCTTAATTACCCCCCTGAACTTGGTAATGTGATAGTCTCGACCCCCCTAGTCGCTGATGTGGCAAAGAGCGTGAACACACTCTCTTTTAGGCACGTGGAAGGGTCAAAAATCGAAAAATCAGCTTCCAAGTGGAGTATTTTTCAACTATTAATCGCCATATAATCAATATAATGATTTATTTTTTCCAATTGTGTTTCTTTTTGGTTTTTCTTAATATTCATTGCATATTTTATCCCAATTGTATTTTTTTCTTTTTAGATATAATGATTATTTATTTCAACTATGTGTTTTTTTTCCTTTTTTGGGATCCAAATCTAAATAACTTAGTTGAAACTCTATTTATTTTAGCCAAATAAAAAGAAGGTTTAGCAAAAGTAATGAAGTTTAGAAGGTGTATTTTCTACAAAAAAAAATTGTGTATTTTTCTTTTCATGCAATTACTATTTAATTCAACTCTACATTATTTTTTTCGAGTCAAATTCTTAAAATATTTGGTCGATATTTTATTTATTTCTTTTTAGATACAATGATTATTTGCTTTAACTGTGTATTTCTTCTTTTTCTGACCAAATATATAAAAATAACTTGATTAGAATATCATTATCTTTAGACGAATAAAAAAAAGTATGGTCAAAATATTGTTGTTTCAAGTTCTTTTTTTACAGATTTGGCCCAAAAAAGATGATCTAAATAATTGGTGAACTTAAAAAGGTAAAAAATGTATATTTTATCCTTAAAAAATGCCACATGGACAAAAAAATCCATGTGGCAGCGCGTGTGTCACACGACCATGGGTTGCCAGCGTCTATGGGGGTCGAGACTATCATATTACCAAGTTCAGGGGGGTAATTAAGCCAACACATAGTTTAGGTGTACACCGAATAAAAATCGACAAGTTCAGGGGGGTCCTAAGCTATTCTGTCTGCATTTAATCTTTTAGTTGTATAATTTAGATGTAATGTAATGGTGGATGCATGGATTGTAATTGCAAATATTTTTTATGTTTTGGAATGCAATGATATTTTATGCCATATTTTTGTTTTTTGCCATAATATTTAGGAATTTCAGTGGATCGAATATGCACCTATACTATGCGAAACTGTACAAATATGCCCTCCAATATTTTAGTCGGGTTTCCGTTAAATCGTGGACATGAGTAACCCAAAAAGTAACGTTAAAGGCATATGTGAGACCACTTTTTAACGACGGGCATATCCGTGCAATTTCGTATAGTAGAAGGACAGATCTGGACTTTTCCTGTTATAAAAAATACTTGTTAAAATAAACTAAATTTAGAAACTTGGCCAAACAGACATAGTAAGTTTCGTTTGGATAGTTTCCAAGGGACAAATTAATTAGCAACTTACAAAAATATTTATTTTGGGAAGGCTATTTGGTCATTAATTATAGGTGCACCAAAATTAAACATTTACCAAGCTCTTCTCTCCTAAGGGCTAAGGTAATGTATATATTGAATTGATAAATTTGTTATAAACCCCTTCGAAACACAACACAGAAACCCAAAAAATGAACCCCCAACAGCAGCCATACCACCAGCCTGCTACTCTTGAAGAAGTGCGTACTCTTTGGATTGGTGATTTGCCATATTGGGCTGATGAATCTTATCTCCATAGCTGGTTTGCTACCACTGCTGAGGTCTCTCTTTTCTTTTTTCTTTTTCCCCTAAAAATTTAACTATACGCTTCTTGTTTTCATTTATTATGATTTTAGGCTGAATATGTTTATTTGGGTATCTTGCTTTTTGCTTAAGTAGTCAAATAGCCATTTCTTGGGACTGGTTAATCAGTAGTTAATGTGTTCCTTTGAATTCTTCTCCAGGAAAATAAGTGGGTTTCTTACTTATTTTCTTGTTCAGTACAAAGCATTTGTATATAATTTATATAAATAATACTATGTGAGGTGGGGGTGAGGGTGGGAGTGGGAGTGGGAGTGGGAGTGGGAGTGGGCGTAGGGGTGTGGCCGGTGGTGGAGCCAAGATTCTCATTAAGAGGTTCAAAAATATGAAGAAGTGAATAGACGAAGAAGCCAAAGGGTTTTAACATCTACTATATATAATTTTTTTTTTTAACTTTGTATATGCAGTGCAGTTTTCCGCCAAAGGGTGGACCCCTCAACCCTACCTAGCTCCTTCCCTAGGTGTGGGGTGGTGGGAATGGGGGCTACGGGGTGGGGGTGAAGATGAGGTGTGTTTGAGGAATCCATACGAAATGCCACTTGTGGTACTTGTTTTCCCTACTTCCACTAGGGAAGTCATTTCTAGACTTGTTTTCCTAGAGAAAATGTTTTCAGAAAATTTTGACCAACCGTACCTAGGAAAATAGGAAATTTCCTCCATACCGAACACACCCTTATTCTGATTTTTTGGTTGAATATGTATATTTGGGTATCTTGAGTTTTTCTAAAGTAGTCAAGATTTTTATTTGGTAAGTTCAAATAGCTAAGTCTTGTGGCTGGTTAATGAATAGTTATGTGTTTCTTTGAATTCTTGAAGAAACTTAAAACTGTAATAATGGTGAAATTTGTGGCGATTCTGCTCTATTTTTATTTATGTCGTTCTAGCAAGTGTTAGTGGAGCCTAGGATATTAGAAAAGGGAAAAAAATTGTGGCTAGACTATTATAGAAAATGAAATGAGGGAAGTATTGTTTGCTTTTGTTACAACGAGTGTAGTAAGGCATTGAGTCCTCCTTCCATGCTATGCTCGGTATTGCAATGTTTAGAGATTAAAAGGTTGGTTGGTGTAAAAAGGTGGTCTTTGTTTTGTGCACTTGGAAAGAACATAAGTGGAAATTTTGAGTAGGATGAACTCTTTTCGTACAAGTTGGTGCTTTTCTTGAGAAGCTGGTGAAATGTAGAACACTATGTGGCGGGATTAAAACTTTGGAATACGATTGTTAACATGAGAACTATCCCATGATTGAGAACTGCTCCCTTCTGAGTAACTAAGGGCGCGATTGGTGTGCTTTATAGGGTTTGTGTGATTGAACTTCAAAGAAGTATGTGCTATTTCAGATAAGGTGGAAATTAAGGCGAGGCTGAAGTGCTTGCTTCTTCATGGTATGTAGCCTAGCAACAAAGAAAGAGGGGTAAAATAGAAAGAAAACATCACCTTGATGTAAGGAAATTTTCTGGTGTAATGGTATAAGTGGTTCTAAGAGAAGATATTGTGTATAGCCGAAAGAACAATTCTTGCATTATTAGAATCTTCTTATTAGAAATGCTGAAAGATGTCTCTAATCTGACCTATCCAAGAGTTCCGACTTCCGACAACTAAGCTATCAGTTTTTCAGTTGTTAAAAAGCAGTGAATAGCTCCGCTTGGTTATGTTGAGGTGTATCAAGGAGCTTTTGACACGTTGGTAGGGAAGAAGCATGAGAAAGAAGGACACATAAAATCTTTCTCCCTCACTGTCTCATGGATCATTTTTAAGGCAAGGAACATAAGGGCTTCATAAGGAGTTGAGAATGCATTTTCACAAATGGAAATATGTACTGCTGCTTTGTATATTTCTCAAGTATAAATGGTTGGATGACCTTCGCTGAGAAGAACACATTTTTATAGCTAGACCATTTTTACACTGGGGTTTTCCTATTTATTGTTGTAGATGTAGGTTAGGTTAAATTTAGCCTCGTGTATGGTAGGATAAATGGGCCAGGCCGATAATTTTGCTTCCATCAAGTACTTGTTATCCCCTGCCCCTACATGTATCTGGTAACTCTACCTATCAAGGTTTAGGAAGACTAATATGTTGTTTCTGCTGGAAATTGAACCTTGATCTCCTATGATTTGCTTCCCACTTCATTGACCACTAGGCCATACCATTGAGTGCGTCACAAGTATTTCTGACTTGGGAAAAGGTCTGAATTTGCCAGTGAACTATGCGAAAATGGTCTACATATGACTAATGGAAAACTAATTGAACTAATTAGAATTTTCCACGTGTCAGACATGGCTTAAATTAAACCCAACCCGCATCACCTCTCCAATATTTCCAAAGCCATCTTCTTCACCACAGACACGACCAAAGACCACCAATGCATCTCCACCTTCTCAACTACAGAGAACACCCCATCCTCCACTTCCACCCACTCACCCGCAAGGGACCTCCTAAAAAATAACCACCTCCAACCATGCCATCTCCACCATCCTGCTGCCTAAACAACCACCACAGAAACACCATCACAACCTGGATTCTCCATTTTCCCAGCCTGAAGCACCAGTCTCCAATCCATAAATCAATAGCCAGAAAATTCCCCCTCTGTCATCTTAATCTGAAATCTCCATAACAGTTTCTCATTTGTTTCTGGTCTTAGAACATAAATCAACTCGCAGTTGCAAATAATGGGGTCATCTTTAGTTTCCAGCAGAGTAAGAGGTGACAAATGTTCTGAGTCACCAAAAGAATTGACTTTGGCTGTCCAAGAACTGGAATAGACTGAAGCTTGTAGGATGTAGATGGTGGGTTTTTACATTCTAGAAATTTTCCCTTTTGTGTTCTGTTGTTTTGCTTGAATTGATGGCATTGATACATTTGAAAAATCTCCATCAGATTTAAGCTTCTGCTGTGCATTATGTTGAAAGGGAGATGGTGGTCAGGGGGACTGGAGATGAAAATCTGTGATCTGGGTATTGAAGATTTAAGAATTCCCGAGATGGGTTTGAATCTTTTTCCGAGAATTTTGTTTTGGAAATAAAAAAAGAAGGAGAATTGGATGGTGTTGGGCATCTAGGAAAAACTGAATCTCATTGTGTTTGTTCAATCTTTTTCTTTTCTACTCTCTTTTTTCTTTTTAACGAGATCTTCTTAAAGTCTAACTGTGAAGGATGAAGTAGGTGGAAAATGGTGTGTTGCAGCGGTGGTCTTGTGTGTTACAATGGTAGATATAAGGCGTTTGTCAAAAGTTGTGAAAGAATTTTAAGGGGTTTTCATGGCTGAATTTGGAGGAAGGCTGGCTGGCGGAGCTAAGGTGGTGCTTATAGTGGCATGGTGTTTCAATGGAGGAAAGAGATGAAGAAGGTTGGAGAGATGAGTTGGACACGTGGCAAATTTTGGTGTGAATCAGTCCAATTAGAGACTAATTAGTTCAATTAGTTTTCCGTTAGTCAGTAAGGGCAAAATTAAGCCACTCTATGACGGCATGGGTAGTTTTGACCCCACTGTTGACGGAGGGCGTATGTAGACCATTTCACATAATTTAGGGCGGATTTTTTCCTTTGTGACTTTGGAGTCCGACATTGGAAAATGCTGGTTCACTTTCTTAAAAGGAAAAGTTACAACTAATTATTGTAGTTAAAACTTTGACTAGTCCATCGTTTGCTCTCCTTAACATCAAATGCTTAAGCTTGTTTTAGGTAATGTGTAGTGATGACTCCACATTACTGTCACAAGCTTCTCCTTTCTTTGGCAAACATGTGTACTGTTACTTTGATTCAAATATAGAGTTCATCATACTACTATAATGAAAAGGTTCAATTATAATCTTATGCTTATTCAATCTAATGTTATGTTAATGACCAATTTGGTCTATTCAGGTGCTTTCAATAAAAGTTATCCGCAACAAAACCACTGGCCAACCAGAGGGCTATGGGTTTGTGGAGTTTTCTTCCCATGCAGTTGCTGAGCGGATTTTGCAGTCGTATAATGGAACTCAAATACCGGGGACAGAGCTAACTTTTAGGTTAAATTGGGCATCATTTGGGATTGGTGAGCGTCGTGATGCTGGGCCAGAGCATTCTATATTTGTTGGAGATCTAGCACCTGATGTAACAGATTATCTACTGCAAGAGACTTTTCGTACTCACTACCCATCCGTTAGAGGAGCGAAGGTTGTTACTGATCCGAATACTGGCCGCTCAAAGGGATATGGTTTTGTTAAATTTGCTGATGAGACAGAACGGAACCGTGCCATGACTGAAATGAATGGGATGTATTGCTCAACTAGGCCGATGCGCATTAGTGCAGCAACACCAAAAAAGTCAAACACTATCCAACCACAATATGCAGTAGCAAAAGGTAATTCATAACTGTATTTTCTAGTGAGTGATAAGTTGTATTAATATTTAAATCCAGCAATAAGGTAGTGCTGTATGATTACGGAAATGACCTTACATATGTATACACACACACACACACAAATACAAGCATCAAATGTTATTATTGCTTAGGGAAGGGGATAGTGCATAGTGGAATTATCCCTCACCAACTGGCTAAGTATGAGGTCTCGCAAGTCACACCAACCTCGAGTCCCAGTGACTTTGTAATATGAGAATATAGTTCTTTTTTTTATAATTGAGAAAGCACTGAGGGCCAATGGTGCACGGTTTGAAACTCGGTGGATAATAGACCCGCCCCTTTATAAGATTACATTCCATAACTTAAACCCGTAACTTGATGCCTGATGCTTCTAATGATAACAATTATTTCATCAAAAAAAAAAAAAAAACGTAAACCCGTAAAATTCTAAGAACTACTAAGTTTTCAGATCAAACAACATAGTAAGTAAATACATGCATTTGTATTTTTGTAGTGTAACACTTCAGCATCGCCTCAAACATCTTTGGTTCCTTTCTCCTAACACATAAAATACTTGCTGGAACAGTTACCCATATCTCTTTCACTTTTTTTGCTGATGCACCTTCGATAACTTGATAGAACAATAGTTTTCTAGAAAGGATATCAGATGTATTGGTGGACACTCAAGTCATTGCTTGGAAGATTTGCGTAGCTTATAAATGCATTGATCTTTTGAATTTCTTTTATGTTCCTCAGCACACTAAACACTGAAATTTTGTTTTGATGCAGCAGTATATCCCCCTGCCGTCGTTTATCCTCCGATAGTGCAGACTATTCCTGTAGATAATGACTTGACTAATACAACAGTAAGTTAGTAACTTGGAGTGTGTCCCTCGTATTTCAACTTCTCTTCTGACAGTTTTTGCTGAACTGCAGGTTTATGTTGGTAATCTGGACCCTAACTTAACTGAGGAGGAACTGAGACAAGTATTTTTGCAGTTTGGAGAAATTGTTTATGTTAAGATCCCTGCTTCCAAGGGCTGTGGTTTTGTGCAGTTTGCTGCCAGGTATCTGTCTTCATGGAACTTTTACTTCTATTATACCAAATAAGTGTATTGGTCTGCCAAAGTTGATGTAATAGTTACCTGTAACAGTTGATTGTACTTCTGCGTTAAGATAACCTTTCCAGTCACTTGAAGGAGTTAAAAATCAATGAGCAAATGTGTGAGAGATTACAAATATGACAAAATCATGGAATGTTGATCTTTTACTTATTCATAGCATTTATTTATGAGTGTTCATGTTTTGTCCCTCATATTCATTATACAGGTCATCTGCTGAAGAAGCAATCCAGAGAATGCAGGGTGCTGTGGTTGGTCAACAAGTTGTTCGTGTTTCTTGGGGTAGGAGTCCGACAGCTAAGCAGGTGAAAATTATCCTGTAGATTTTCATTGTTAGCTTTATTCTTTGGGATCTTAAGAAGATTTTACTCGTATCATGGAATTTGTTGCAGGAGTCTGATAGCTAAACAGGTGAAAATATTCCTGTAGATTTTTATTGTTAGCAACAAAGTTTAGTCTTTAGGATTTTAGAAAGGTGTCACAAAGATGTTTTGAAGGAAGAAGTAGTTCTATCCAGAAAATTAAGATGAACCGCCTTTGTACTTTTCATTTTTGGTGTGAAGGAGGAGCTCTTAAAAGATGTAGTTTCCCTGTTAGACACGATTGGGTCCCTATAAGAAGAACAAGGATGTATATTCTTGCTTATTTTGAACTTGTAAATATGATTTCCAGCATAGCCTTTGTGCTGAAGATTTATAATATTGTTACCTTTCTCAAAACAAACAAAAAAAGGTTATCCATGTCATGAAATTGTTTTAATGTTGGTGGACAAGTCCATCAAGAATATCTGGCAGAATCATCCAGCATGTATTTTTTGGTGTATATGGACAGAAAGGAACAAAAGATGTTTTGATGGGATCTCAGCTCTTAACTGCTCTCTTAGGCCCAAGTGTTTGATGAATCTTTTTAGTTGGAGCCTTTCCCCTGTAAATGATGTCATTCCCCTTTTAGATTTTATCAGCTCACTCTCAGTGGCTTAGCAGCCTTGAGTTTTTGCTTCTGGTTCTTAACTCCCAGCTCATACTAGTTTTTTTGCAGTATTTGGAGTTATAACCATATGATTTGTAATCATTCACGTATCTTCTTGATGCTTTTTTAATGCAACAACTTACTTCAACAAAAAAAAGAAATTGTTTTAATGTTGGTAAGAATCTTCATTCACAAATCTCATTAGGGACTAGTCCAATCTTTTCCAGCACCGGTGCAATACAAAAGAGTCCTTTAGATGCCATTTAAAACAAAATTGAGAAGTCTTTTAGGTAATGGACATCTAGTTAAATATAGAAGGTTGTTGCAACAAAATTTGTTGTTAGGCTTTGAAAAAGCAATCCATTTAAGATGAGCGGTAAAAAATTACCACAAACATTATAAAATCTCGTGTTCTATATGGATCTATTCTTTATAGACATTAGTGCTATGTATGTACATCAAGAAGCAAACTGTTTTTCAGCATGCTGGTATTAACTGTAGATCTGAATTGCTTATATTCCACAAGTTATTGACTGTCTAACATCTGATAAATATGGTGCTATCTTGTAGGACTCTGGTCTATGGGGTCAGCCTGCTGATCCGAGTCAATGGAGTGCTTATTATGGCTATGGACAAGGTTATGATGCCTATGCTTATGGAGCCACCCAGGATCCTTCACAATATGCATATGGTGCATATGCTGGTTATGCGCAATACCCTCAGCAGGCAAGATTTTACTTATTTTTCTCGTTCAGGCCATTTCTTTTTTGTTGATTATGATGAGAAGCTGAATGATTAAGCTACTTCATGAACTTATCTGCCAACTTTTTTTGCATTCTGGAATAGCTAATAAGACGATTGCACTCGGTAAAATCGTCGTAATTCTCTTGGTCATAACTTTTAAGCATCATATTAATATCTTTCATAGTCTCTCACTCTTCCTAGCTGTGTCAGGCAATTCCAGAATATTGCTTCCCTTTTGTATAGGTTTCCTCATTTTGCTGAACAGACTGCTAATAATTAGCCAGAAGGAAGGTAGCTCAGTTGATAGGGCTCCTTGTTATAGACAAGACAAATTTTTCAAGGTTGTTCAGCATAGAATCAGAAAAATTTAATTTTATTGAGGAACCCATGTCTTACGCCAATGCTTATAATGCTTTGTTTACAATTTTCATGGATCTGTTCAGCGTAGAATCAGGAAAATGTGATTTTATTTAGAAATCCATGCCTTACGCCATTACTTCAAATGCTTTGTCTAAGTATTTAGGGAAGCTTTGCAACTTTTTCTAATATCTCATCGTCTTCATAACTTCTACTCTGGTCTGGTTCTTGATTTTTTTTCCGGTTTTGACTTCTTTTTTAAGTTTTTTTTAGTTCTGAATGTTATGGCTGGTCTATCTTACACTAGTTCCCTGAAGTTTGATGTCTTTTCATTACCAAACATTATGTAGTTGACGATAACTCATTGGTGTATGAGCAGGCTGTCCATGTGATGACTACACTGTGAACTTTGTTTTTCCTTTCTTAATAACCTGTTTCTGGAAATAATATCTGTCTCCTATTTTAACTGGGTCATATTTAAACGAAGAACGTTTTGTAGTATGTATTATTTATCTTCTGACAGTACGAAGTCAATCCTTTTGGTGTAGGCTGAAGGTGCTCAGGATTTGTCTACAATGACTGGCGCTCCTCCAGTTATTGAACAAAGAGAAGAGCAGCGTGATCCTTTGGCTATGCCAGACGTTGACCGGTAAACATTGCATTTGCAGCTTCTTCTTGTGTACTTTAATCTCTTTAGGTGCTTTGTTAGACTTAAAGCAGCAGTTGCTCGTGAAGAAAAGCTTACTCGCTGCCCTCCCACCTGCTTTTTACACTCAAAAGGTTTCCGACCTAATGATAATTGTTTCTTACCACAGGCTAAATAATGCTTACCTTGCTGTCCATGCAAGCACAATCTTGGGCCGGCCATTGTGGCAGAGGACTTCATCGTTTTCACAAGTATAGACTTCACCATTACAGAGATACTGTACCTGTTTGGATTGAGTTCTCCAGTGTATGTTTATTGGTAACAAAGACTTGCCCAGCCTTCAAACTGCACGCTGCATCTCAGTCTAACATGCTTAATGCTACTTTCTGGGTTCTCGGTCGAAATTTTCCTTTATTGGTTTCATCTTATTTCCAGTGTAAGTATAGCCTTAGTTTTCTCAGGGAGTTAGGTGTCTTTCAGTTACTTATTAGCGACACTTTGTATGTTTTCAGTACTACTTTTCTCAAGAACCAAGAGATAACTATCTATATTTGTGTGTGTATTTTCATGTTGGAGACATGGTGGAAGAATGTATTTTCATGTTGGATTTTTTTAGTTCAAAGGTCAGCGTTATGGTGCGAGGTCAGACAATAACCTTAACTTGTATATTACAACAACAACAACATTTCCAGTGTAATCCCACAAGCGGGGTTTGGGAGGGTAGTGTACGCAGACCAGGAGTTAGGAAGGTTGTTTCTGAAAGACCTTCGGTAACCTTAACTTGTATATTAAAATCCAAAAGGCAAATATATGCGAGATCGGGGTTATATTTCTTCCCACATCATCTGAAGCAAAAAAAGAGATGAACATATGTCGTTTTGTCCTATGATACATGTATGAGGGTAGTTGATCAATTACAATGGATAGTGAGTACCCCAAACCAAAAGAATTATACGTAAAAATATTCATCCTTGGTCTGATTTTAAAATTGATAAGTTGGTCTCCGTTCAACTTCATGGAGGTTTTTGCTTCCTCACGGAAAGTAATTAGTCCCCGTGAAGAGTAGCGACTCCATAAGACTCTTCTTAAACTATGGACGAAGGGGTAGTTTCCTTCATTCTTAATCTTCCAAATCTGATTTAGGACTTAGCGCATATCCCAAGGTGGAGAGTTGGTATTATTAATAGCATTCAAAACCACTTGTAAGTATGATTCTACAATCACCTCATTGACATCCCTTTTAATGGCATTCCCTTTTAATGAGAGTTTCGTCGAATCCATGAGGTCCGGAATGGACTAAGTTGACTAGTATGTTCTGGTCCTAAGGGGTTTGGGTGTTTTGGACTTTGGGTTGGAAACTAATTAAGTTTGAAGTTTAGAGTTGACCACGGTCAACATCGGGTCAAAATGACATTGTTTCGATGTTTTGAGGGTGCGAAATGCATATTTGGTTTGTGTCCGCGAGGTGTCGAATGAGTGTCGGGTGTTGAAATGAAGTTTGGACTGAATTTTGGACTGCTGGTTTCTGGTGCCAGGCACCCTTCTTTGCAATCGCGAGAAGGGTGTTGCAATCGCACGGCGGGGTGGTCTATCGCGACCGCGATTGTGGGCTTCGCGCTCATGATGTTTTCACTGTAGCCCACTAAATTAGTACCCCAACTTCAAAAATATTTTCCCATTTCATATTTCAAGTTCTAGAGCTCTAAATTGGGAGATTTCAAGGGCAATGGACTCGTTTTAGCTCGGGGGGGGGGGGGGGGGGGGAGGTAAGATTTTAACTTTTATTTTGATGTTTCCTCTTAAATTCTTCCATTAATTAGCATCCTAATCCATGATTTTGGGTGGGAAATTAGGGATTTTAGCACAAGAGTAGAAATTATGAATTTCTTTGATTTTGAGGTCGACTTATGGATGGTTTTAGTTCATTTTTTTTGGATTTAGACTATTTAGGCTATGGGTAAACCGATATTATTGTAAATTCCAGTTTTGCCCTTGGGGGCTCGAGGTTACCTTTGTGGGTTTCCAATCAAAGTATAGCAATATGGGTGTCTACATACTCGTATACTTATGTAAATTATGTATTTGATAGACTAGGAAAGATCCGAGGCTTTGAGGAAAGGAAAGGTGATTTTTGAGCTTCATGGCATGTTTGCTCGACTTACGAGGTATGTTAAGATTTCTAGACTTCGTCGAGGGACATTTTTGCTAATTAAAGATAAACGGAATTCATGGGTAAGGTGGAAAGAGGGGGCTGGGGGTCGTCCCCGTGGTGTGACGGACATTGCTATGAGTACCGGTGTTATGAATGGGAAATTATGATCTTGTGTAGTTATGAATAGTAATCCGAGAATGCCAAGCATATGGGCATTAAGTGATATTACATAAACTTATTTGCTTATAGTGTGTTGTCTCATCATTTAACCCGTATACTTGTGATAGCCAAGGTGATTGCATATTATGCTTTGTATTTGGTTAATTTGAGATGCATTGCCATTCCCTTATTCTGCTGATATTATCATGCATATAAATTGGTATGAGATGGGATATGAGTAAAGGTCAAGCACGTGGAGATCGTCTGTGCCAAGGATTGTTTGATAGTGCATTGAGATCGTCCACACGGGCACGTGGAATTGTCCATGCCGGTATATGGACCTCGCAAGTCCATCATGAGTCACGAACTCCCAAAGATTACTGAGGAGTTTCGTGTATATACTGTTTAAGAGAGGATTTGGTACTTGAGGCTTATCATTGCAGAGCATTGCATTGTATTACATCCTCTATTCTTACCTGATTATGTGCTTAATTGATTGTTGGACATTATTTGGCATTTGATTATCCTTATTTCGGTGAAACTTGACTGTTGGGTGTAATGCAGACTTGTAAGATTAAAAGATGGTTTTCTTACAAAATCCTGTCACTACTTCTTCGTTGTCAGTCTATGAGATTTGCTGGGAAAATGTGGCTTCGTGCTCATACCACACTTGCTGCACTCTTTTGTGGTGCATATTCGGTTCCGAGTACGAGCGGATCCCGTAGAACGTATTGAGTCAGAGTATTGTTGATTAGAGGTCGTGGTGAGCTGCATGGCTGTTCTGCAACAACTTTCTCCCTTTATTCCTTTTATTATTTTGTCTTCTAGTAGTATTCAGAATGTGTATTTCCGAATTTCCGACAGTGCATTTCAGTATTCAGACTTGTATCGTATTGTAGTGGCTCTTGTACTTATGACACAAATCATGGGAGGTCTTGTTGTCTCCGCATATATAGACTTTGTATTGGATATTTCGATAATATCATTAATTTCTGCTAAATTCATTTAATTGAATTGTAATGGTTTGGGGTGTTGACTTGCCTATTGATTGGGAATCAGGCGCCATCACGGCTATCAATTTTGGATAGTGACATGTATATATATATATATATATATGATATAATGAAATGATATTGATTATCTTAAACAATTACAACTTAGCTACAGGCATTTTCTTATATTTTAATCTTTGTAAATTGTCAATGATGAACCACTTAGTGACAACTTGTTTGAAACTCAAATAAAAAGTTTCAAATGTCGACGTGCAGAAAACATAGTAGTATATATAATTTATTTCCAATTTGAATGAGTCCATTCTAACTCACTCATAATTTTACAAATGATATTCTTAGGATGCTGCTTTGATTAATGACAACTTGATACATTTAAAATGAGAATGATCAAACCCATCGATAGATACTTGTGGTCGTCCGGTTCTTTCACTTGAACACCTCAATTAAACTTTGTTTCATTTAGACATTTGAGGTAGGGTCAGACTGTGCCATTTAGACATTTTTCGCAGAATCAGCCAAATTTACAAAGTGTGTGCAATACACTCGCTGCTGACGTGGCAAATGACGATAAAATGAGGACATGTGTCTTTTTTAATTAAAAAATATATTTTAAAATATTTAATAACAAATTAAAAGCAATACTCTAAAAAAGAAAAAGAAAAACTTGATTTATTAACAAAAAGAAAAAAGAAAAAAAATGACACATTGAAAATTCTGAAATGAATAGTTGTTCTTGGTGTTATTCACCATCTTTATGTTATTCTGGTTACAACCACGATCTTAATCCAAATTTTCAAGAGAAACTCCTTCAAATTTGTTATAACTTCAGCGAAAGATTCCCCATGAGGACCAAAGACAATCCAACATTAATTTTTCAAAATTTTCTCAAATCAATTAACCCTTTTTAAACCTTCAAGGTTTCTAAAGAATCCATTAATGGCAAGTTTTTTTTTTTAAAAAAAAATCATTTTGGGGATTTTATTTTTCTTTTGTTTATGAAATATATTTATCCAAAGAAAAATCATCTTTCTTGTCGTATAAACGCTTAGGGAGAGAGAGGGTGGTGGCGGACTTGATTTGTTCCTGTAAACAAAATAGCAATGATGGAAGGTTTGTTAATGGTGGAAGATTTATTAAATGGAGAAGAAAGAGAAAAAAAAAAGTAAAGAACAAGAAGGAAATAAAAAGAATTAAAAAAAAAAAATCTGTTTTTTGGGCTCTTCACTCGCCAGTTTGGTGTGCAAATCACGCAAGTTTTCAAGTCAGCAAAAAGTGTGTCTAAACGGCACAGTCAGATCCTACCTTAGGTGTCTAAATGAAACAAAGTTTAGTTAAGGTATTCAAGTGAAAGAATCGGATGACCACTGATGTCTATGGATGAGTTTGGCCAAATGAGAAGGGACAAGTATGTTTGTCAAACATTCCAAACTAAGCTTCCTGGCCTCCCTCAGACAAAAACCAAAAACTTTTTTAGTTGACAATGACAAATAGAAACCGGTTTCTTTTAGGCTTTGGCTTTGAGGACTCATCATCTCTTTAAATATTTCCATTTCTATGCACATAAAAAGTATAGTCCATAAAAGAAAGAATATTTATCATGGAATCATCCCATAGAAACAACCAATCAATAAACCATGAGACAAACCAAATTCCAAATTGTGTAGTACAGGACTCCACTTCTCAGCTTCCTTCTGAAATTCTGGCGGACATCTTCGCAAGATTACCAATCAAGGCGATCGTCCACTGTAAGTGTGTTTGTAAAACTTGGTACAAGCTTATTTCTGATGATCATTTTAGTAGTAATATGTATCCTGAGGAGACACCCTTTACTCACGTAGCCCTTATGGATGTAAGCTATCTTCTTAGTCGTGTTGGTTCACCTTATTTGTTGGAATTTGAAGGAAAAGTACATGAGTGCAATAATCCAAGCACTCTGTTGTCAATGAAAATCAAATTTCTACTATATTAGAAGCACCGGATGGTGCCCTTTTTCGTCGTCCGTTTGTGAGCCCAAAAAAATTATGGGCCCACATATTAAACACAAACCATCCAATATTAAAAAAAAAAAAAAGTAAAAAAAGTGGAACCCACCATCTCCAAATTCACGGAGAAAAAAAAAGTGGACCCCATATTAACAAAATCAAGCAATATAAAAAAAAGTGAATCCCATATTAAAAAAACAAACAATGTCAAAAAAAAAAACGTGCAGACTTTGTATTCGTAGCAAACACTAATATAATAAAGTTTTAGATACGGAGCACAAACTATAATGTTATATTAATCGTGTTTTGAACATTAAAAAAAAATTTAAAAAAGGTGGAACCCGCCATCTCCAAACTCACGGGGAAAAAAAAGTGGGCCCCATATTAACAAAATCAAGCAATATTAAAAAAAAATGAATCCCATATTAAAAAAACAAACATCACAAACCATCCAATATTTAAAAAAAAAAAAGTGTGGTCCCTATGTTAAACACAAACCAACCAATATTAAAAAAAAAAAAAAAGTAAAAAAAGTGAAACCCACCATCTCCAAATTCACGGAGAAAAAAAAAGTGGACCCCATATTAACAAAATCAAGCAATATAAAAAAAAAAGTGAATCCCATATTAAAAAACAAACAATGTAAAAAAAACGTGCAGACTTTGTATTCGTAGCAAACACTAATATAATAAAGTTTTAGATACAGAGCACAAACTATAATGTTATATTAATCGTGTTTTGAACATTAAAAAAAAAAGTAAAAAAAGGTGGAATCCACCCGCCATCTCCAAACTCACGAGGAAAAAAAAAGTGGGCCCCATATTAACAAAATCAAGCAATATAAAAAAAAGTGAATCTCATATTAAAAAAAACAAACAATGTAAAAAAAAACGTGCAGACTTTGTATTCGTAGCAAACACTAATATAATAAAGTTTTAGATACGGAGCACAAACTACAATGTTAATTGTGGGCCCACATATTAAACACAAACCAACCAATATTAAAAAAAAAAAAAAAAGTAAAATAAGTGGAACCCACCATCTCCAAACTCATGGGGAAAAAAAAAGTGGACCTCATATTAACAAAATCAAGCAATATAAAAAAAAGTGAATCCCATATTAAAAAAACAAACAATGTCAAAAAAAAAAAAAAACCGTGCAGACTTTGTATTCGTAGCAAACACTAATATAATAAAGTTATATACGGAGCACAAACTATAATGTTATATTAATCTGTTTTGCACATTAAAAAAAAAAAGTGGAACCCACTATCTCCAAACTCACGGGGAAAAACAAGTGAACCCCATATTAACAAAATCAGGCAATATAAAAAAAAAGTGAATCCCATATTAAAAAACAATGTAAAAAAAAACGTGCAGACTTTGTATTCGTAACAAACACTAATATAATAAAGTTTTAGATACGGAGCACAAACTACAATGTTATATTAATCGTGTTTTGAACATAGTAGGGCACTTTTTCGTCGTCCGTTTGTGGGCCCACATATTAAACACAAACCAACCAATATTAAAAAAAAAAAAAGAGGTAAAAAAAGTAGAACCCGCCATCTTCAAACTCACAGAGAAAAAAAAAGTAGACCCCATATTAACAAAATCAAGCAATATAAAAAAAAAGTAAATCCCATATTAAAAAAAATAAACAATGTAAAAAAAAATGTGCAAACTTTGTATTCGTAGCAAACACTAATATAATAAAGTTTTAGATACGGAGCACAAACTACAATGTTATATTAATCGTGTTTTGAATATTAAAAAAAAAAGTAAAAAAAGTGGAACCCACCATCTCCAAACTCACGGGGAAAAAAAACTGGGCCCCATATTAACAAAATCAAGCAATATAAAAAAAAAGTGAATCCCATATTAAAAAAACAAACAATGTCAAAAAAAAAAATACTGCAGACTTTGTATTCGTAGCAAACACTAATAATAAAGTTTTAGATACGAAACACAAACTATAATGTTAATTGTGGGCCCACATATTAAACACAAACCAACCAATATTAAAAAAAAAAAAAGTGGAACCCACCATCTCCAAACTCACGGGGAAAAAAAAGTGGACCCCATATTAACAAAATCAAGCAATATAAAAAAAAGTGAATCCCATATTAAAAAAATAAACAATGTAAAAAAAAAACGTGTAGACTTTGTATTCGTAGCAAACACTAATATAATAAAATTTTAGATACGGAGCACAAACTACAATGTTATATTAATTGTGTTTTGAACATTAAAAAAAAAAGTAAAAAAAGTGGAACCCACTATCTCCAAACTCACGGGGAAAAAAAAAGTGGACCCCATATTAACAAAATCAAGCAATATAAAAAAAAAGTGAATCCCATATTAAAAAAACAAACAATGTCAAAAAAAAAAAAAAAAAAACGTGCAGACTTTGTATTCGTAACAAACACTAATATAATAAAGTTTTAGATACGAAGCACAAACTATAATGTTATATTAATCGTGTTTTGAACATAATATATAGTGTATATATATATATATATATATATATAATCACTATTCAAAGACAACTACATACCCATAGATGCACTATAATCAAACACTAATATAATAAAGTTTTAGATACAAAGCACAAACTACAATGTTATATTAATCGTGTTTTGAACATAATATATAGTGTATATATATATATATATAATCACTATTCAAAGACAACTACATACACATAGATGCACTATAATCTAAAGTGTTGGGCCCGTGGCCATCTAGTCTCCCATAGAAGAGATGTTAGCAGTAGGCTCTTCCAAAGGATTATTTTGTTTAGTGGAAGTTTTCCCTTCATCATGATTTGTTCTACATAAATAATCCAATACTAGAACAGTATGTTGTTCTCCCAAAAGCTAATAGATGTTCATATGAAGAAACTTGCACGATGGGCTACAGTTTTGGATATAGTCCATCAAATAGGCACTTTAAAGTCATCAGAATTGTCACTCAGCTACGAGTAGGTTGTGAAGCTCCAGCAAAAGCTGAGATCTTTACTCTCGGACACGATGAAACATGGAGGAATTTGGATGTTTCTTCCATCCAATACTATTTTCGATCTAGTGCAATTACACTTGGTGGAACTCTTAACTGGATAGTTGGCAAGTATGAATGCACAATCCTTAAAACAATAACACAGATTAGTATTGATCTTATAGTTGGATTTGACATCGACAAAGAGAGGTTCAGGACAATTCTTTTGCCCTCTGCCCTGGAAAGTCAAAAGAAAGAAATGAGGCTAACAAGTGTTGGAAATTGTCTTTGTATAGCTGATTATAATGAGTATATATTTCAGATTGATGTCTGGAGAATGAAAAACTATGGAGTTTCTGAGTCATGGACAAAAACCTGCATTATTTCGACAGTCTTTAGTATTTCTTGATAAGGACCAGTTCCCCTTCTGTTGTGATTGTTTCACTGAATCTTTTGGAGATCTATTTAGACTTATGGTTCTTCAATGACTTCCTTATAACTTTCTCGTACTTAATTGTCTTTGCACACGTTATTTTTGTGCGGAAGAGACCCCGGCGAAGGCAAAGTATCCAAGACCTTCACTTCCACTTTTTTGACAAAAGAGGAAGAAAGTTCTTGGTGTGTAACTTAGTAGCTAAGAAATTGTCTTCAACAATGATGTATATATTTTCCTTCTTTTACTTATACTAAGTAGCTTTTCTACATGCTGAGTCATATATTCTACCTAATTATTTCCTTCAACTCAATTTATGTGACATTTTTTCTTTTTTAGTCAGTCTAAAAAGAACGACACATTTTATATTTAGTAAATTGCATAAAGATTTTGTAAATTTTGTGATAGCAGCAACCATGTAACGACCCTTCCGGTCGTTATGGAAAATGTAGGATCACCCCACCAAATAAAACCTTCCCAAGGGTAGAACGAGCTAATAGAAGTTCGGTTGTATAAGTCTAAGAACTGAAAACTTGACTTGGTTGCGAATTTTGTTTGATTGTGTTGAGCCATCGGGGGATGACGTTGGAAATTAGAACTCCGTTGGGAATTCCGAGGCCCCAGGTGGGTTCGTATGATGTTTTGATGTATACGTGCATGTTTTGTTTGAGTTTGTGAGGCCTTGGATGAAATGTTGGGTGATAGAATGGAAAACTGGGAAAAATGGTGAGCTTACTGCCCAAATGGTACCGCTACGGCAGGGTAGGTACCGCTGCGGCGGCACCGCTATAGCAGTGTATCGCTTGCCGTAAGCGGTCAGCCGTTGTTCGTATGTCCGCTGAGGCAGGCAATGTCCCGCCATAGCGGTGGTCGGATTTCTTTTTGTCCGCTGTAGCGGACACTTGGCCGCTATAACAAGACCACTGCAGCGGTGGTTTGACAGCCACAGCGGTCAACGAGGACAAAATTCCGGGTTTTAAACACTTAGTTCTGAATGCTTTATTCATAAAATTCCAACACAGTTCCCCATAAGCACCTAGGGCGAATTTCCAAGCTATAGCAAGAATATTCTTGAGAGGTAAGTCTCATCCATCCCTTTTAATCATTACGTATCATCTTCATGATCATCATCCCTTTTATGGGTCTTCAATGGTGAATTAGTAATAGTAACCCTAGAACCTAATAAACCTTCTATACTTGATGGGTTATGATTGTTATAACTTATTTATCATCTAATGGCTTAGGTTAACTCCTCTTAATCATGAATTGAACCTTTAGAGCCATGAACTACGTGAATTGAGACTTGTGTTTTATAAAAATGGTAGCTTGACCATGGAAACTGCTTGTAATGGATGTTTTGATTAAGTATCCTTAGTAAATTGATGATTAGTGGTTACTAAGGACATTGTTAGGTTATTTACACCTAGGAATTATTCACCCATTGGAATGGGGCTAAAGGGAAGGGTGTCTTGCATTGATTTTGTGACTAGGGTATTTGTGACTCATTGAGCATTCTAATTTCTAGACTTTGAGCGTTCCTAGGCTTTACAGAAGGGAAAAGCTGTAGCGGAGTGATTTGCATTGTTCCAGCTCTACGTTTGAGGTAGGTTACGGTCTACTTGAGTTAGACTTTGATTGGTTGATTGTATGTGTTGTGAATTCAATAGAAGAAAGCATGTCTAGTCTTCATGCATGATATGTGTGTGGTTGAACCCCTATGTGTAATTGATTGAGTGACTGTTGACTGTGTGTGGGCTTCGTGCCACAATTCATCGTGTTGAACCTATAGTTGATGTTGTTGTATGAGAAGTTAATATGATCTTCTCGGTAAAATTGTGATACAAAATGATGACTTGAGCATTGATAATGAGAGGGCAAGAAATATTATTATGTACAGATTATGAAAAGGCACACTTGACCGAAATGAGGATATGACCTAGACTATGGGCTCGTGGTCCAAGGTTCGTTCCAGAAACGAGTGATACATTGATGTGGACCGCGTCTGAGGTTCTTTCCTGAGCGGAGGATTTATGGCTCAGGTCCGATGAGTATCCGGAACGAGTGGTACATGGACACCATGGGTCCCCTGCAGGTCATGACTACTGAGCAATGACATCAGTTAGCATGTGTGTACAGTGAGTATAAGGTTATTGTTGATGGACTTGTTCTCATTTGTAGTTTCCGTTGATGTGATTCGTGATATTTGGGTGATTTGATTTGTGTTTATCCTTGGTTGACTTGTTGTTGGATTATTGATTTCATGTTGTTGGCTGGCTTGTCTATTTTATTGATTTTATGATGTTTGCATGATACTAATCTTAGTCGGCCTATGATATCTACCAGTACATGGTGTTTGTACTAATACTACCTTGCTGCATTCTTTTGAGTGCAGATTGTGATCCAGAGACTGCTACCCGTCCTCATATCTAGCGTTGAGGCCGTTGCTGACAGATTTAGGGTGAGCTTCTTTCCATGCCAGGCCGCCCGAAGATCTTCCTTTATGATGTCTATTTCTACTCCAGACATTGTGGTTAATTGTTAGACATATTTCATTCCTTAGACCTGTTTTAGATTAGAGTCCTTGTACGGTGACTTTCGGATTTTGGGGATTTGTAGTAGTTAGAACTTCCCCATTTACTTCATTATTTTTATGGCATGATTTATTCTGATTATCTTGTGCTTGAATGAGTAATAACTGATTGAATTTGCTAATATAAAAATGGATTTGAATGGATAGATGACTTATGTGTTGGTTCGCCCACTAGGAGTTAGTGTGGGTGCCAGTCATGGCGGGTTGGGTCGTGACAAACCAGCTACATGAACAAGAAAAAATTGAATAGCGAGAGATTAAGAAGGAGAGAGAGCATAGTGAATATTCTGACCTAATTTTGGTATACATTCGGACCTCTCTATAACATCACCTCTCTATAACAGCCAAGTTTTTTCGGAACTGATTTTTTGTTTTATGTTTTATTTCTATATAACAACATTTTACCACTCCCTCTGTCTCAATTTGGTTGACACTTTTTGCTTTTCGAGAGCCAAACTTCTTAATTTTGACCGTGCGTTTGAACATAGAATCTTTAAATTTTTTGAAATAAAATTTACATATTTGAAAATTACGTAAAAAGTACTATAAGTCACCATAATTAATAATTTAAATTATTTAAAAGACATGAAAAAATTACGGTCAAAGATTCAACTAGTTTAACTCTCGAAGAGCGAAAAGTGTCAAACAAATTGAGACGGAGGGAGTATAATAACAACAACCAACTTTATAGTAGTAGCACTTTGTAAAGTTATCACCCATATAACAACTATCTTCTTTTTTTGGTAATATAATAATTAATCATCTTTATAAAAATAGAATATCTATGATTACCAATAATATGTGTAGAGATTTTGACCAAATATTTGATCCTTTAATACACTATTTATGATAAAGAATATCCTATGAGTATATATATTTCATCATTAAAAGACTTTCCTTTGTTATACAACGTGTGATTAAGCTTAGATTTTGACAATTAAAAATTAGATTTTATGCATCTTTTAGCGAAATAGTATTTAAATGGCAATGCTATTATAAGTGTATAAAAACTATTCTCTATAACAACCAAATTTTTTTGGACTCAACGATACTGTTATAATGAGGTTTGACTGTATTTCTATAATGATCAAAATGGTACAAAAAGTCCTAACCGCGGCAGTATTTATTATACAGTGTAACTAAGAAATCAATAGCTGCTAATTGACCACGGTTAATCATGTCTAAAACTGAGTACTGAAAACAAAAATTTAAAATCCATAATCACTCATTAAGCTGAGTCATGACCTTTCAAATGAACACTAACAAGAACATATGTCCTCGGGGCATATCTCGGAATACTAAATCAATGTAATAGATTATGAGGTTGAATTCCCACCGAGAAGAAAAGCGGAAAAATGCAAAAGCTAGTCCTATCTTGTAGTGTCTGGAACGTGATCAACAATATCTGCATCCAAGAAAAAAAGGAAGTAGGCAAGTACCACCAATAGGGCACCTACAAAGTCTCTTAAGCTATCTCCTAAGAAGGTGGAACGGATCCTTCTGGGATAAACATAACAAGAAGAAAGTACATCCACAGAAAATATGTAAGCAATTTAAGGTCTAAAAACTAATAATAGATTAAAGTCTGAAACCATAAGCTGGACATGTAAGCTGAAACTTGAAACTTTAAGGTGATAACTAAATTGTAACAAAAGTTGAGTTACTCATACTGGCCCTACATACATTAGATATAGTAACATGCACGAAGGAGTGTCGGTCTATCTCCCCAGCAAACAATAGCCCCTATGAACACGCAGCTTACCCGCACACTCACACAAGAGGAAGTCGGCTAGCATTCCCATCTGAATGTGATCACATTATGCATGAATAAATGCTGAATTGAACGTAAGTATCACAACAAATGGACATATCAAGTGGTGACGCACGTAAGCATGTAATACTACCACATGTTCATATAAAGCCGTATTGAATAAGAATGGAGTGAACTTGAGTACTAGAATAAAAGAAGACATAATATAGAAATTTCATCGAATAAATGGGCTAACATTATCTGCAGTATGGTCAATCGAAATATAATGGAAGTCAGCCGAATACACCACAAAACACACCACTTTGATAAATCTTACCCTATCTTTAGAGATCAAATTTATAGCACAATTAGATAGTTAATTGAGCATATTAATGCACAACTTCTTATACTATGTGATATTGATATCTTATATATTAATTAAAATAATCTAATGAATCACACAACTAATCAGTCAAACTTCAATTCAATTATCTTTCAATATTCCTTATTATTCAGCTTTTACCTGCTTTCTTTATGAAATTCTCTGACATTTTACTAGCTTCTAAATTTCCTAGTGCTAGTATTTTCCATTTGAATGAGTCCATTCGAACTCATCACTCATTAATTTTACAAGGGACATTCTTAGGATGCTACATCGGTTAATTGACAGCTTGATCAATACATTTAAGATGGGAAGGGACAAGTATGTCTGCCAAACATAAACATCCAAACTAAGTTTCCTGGCATCCCCAAGAAAATAACCAAAAACTTTGTTAGTTGACAATGACAAACAGAAACAGGTTCCCTTTAGGCTTTGGCTTTAAGGACTCATTATCTGTTTAAATATTTCCATTTCTATGCACACAAAAGTACATCTGTAGTTCACAAAAGAAAGATTTATCATGGAATCATCCCATAGAAACAATCAATCAATAAACCAAATTCCAACTTGTGTAGTACAGGACTCCACTTCTCAGCTTCCTTCTGGAATTCTGACGGACATCTTCGCAAGATTACCAATCAAGGCGATCGTCCAATGTAAGTGTGTTTGTAAAACTTGGTACAAGCTTATTTCTGATAATCATTTTAGTAGTAATATGTATCCCGAGGAGACACCCTTTACTCATGTAGCCCTTATGGATGTAAGTTATCTTCTTAGTCGTGT
Source organism: Lycium barbarum (assembly GCF_019175385.1). Lineage (NCBI taxonomy): Eukaryota > Viridiplantae > Streptophyta > Magnoliopsida > Solanales > Solanaceae > Lycium > Lycium barbarum. The sequence goes on from NC_083342.1 coordinate 19,921,496, forward strand.
TGGTTCACCTTATTTGTTGGAATTCGAAGGAAAAGTACATGAGTGCAATAACCCAAGCACTCTGTTGTCAATGAAAATCAAATCTCCCATACAAGAGCTGTTAGCAGTAGGCTCTTCCAAAGGATGATTTTGTTTAGTGGAAGTTTTCCCTTCATCATGTTTGTTCTACATTAATAATCCAATACTAGAACAGTATGTAGAGAAATATAGCAGAAGAAAGGTAAATCGGGAAGACCTTCTGCTAGCCAAGATTGTTAACTAAGATCAGAAGATTCAACTAAAGAAGAGGAAGCTATGGAAAGGAAAAGTTCACTTGAATTGGCTTGTATTGGTAGTATTAGCTTACAATTGGGGTTGGTTACAAATGACTAAGACCACCCCTATTTATACTTGTGTAAAGATGGTTCTAGAAATACTTCTAGATACATCTATTAGAAAAATCTAGTTATCTTTATCTCCTACCACTACTCTAGAATATCTTGATATTATTCTAGATACAAAAGGATCTAGATAATTCTATCCTCAACTATAAATATCTAAGTGTCTAGAATTTCTAGACATTTCCTAAATACAATATATATCAAAGATATTACATTATAACTTTCTAGAAACTCTTCTAAATATCTATGATATTTATTCTTCCAAAAAATTAACTTTAATTTTTCACACTCCCTCTTAAAGTAATTTTTTGGAAGCTATCCTGACCTTGTCACGGAAGAACTCAGATGAAGTTTTTGGACGTGCCTTGGTGAAGATCTCAACAATGTTTTCCCGACACTTCTTCCTTCTTCAAATGATGATGGTTTTCCGCTGATAATTGGGCCTCCAAAGAAACATGAATACGTCTTGATAAAATTTTCATCTCTGTAGCGGGCAGACATGCCACTATTTCTTTTTGACTTTGCAAACCACGTGAATCATCTTCATGCTGAATTTCACATTCTTGAGTTTCCAGACTCCCTCTTTGTCTTAGTTCCTTAACAATTGTGTTATATGGAGAAGCACCAGAGTCGGTGACGATCTGACCATGAATTTCCTTCAAAGCCTCAATACCAGCATAGGATCCACCGCTAGATTCCCTTTCCAGCTCCTCAATAAATTGTTTGGCAACTTCGGAGCTTCCAAAAATCATACCGTTTGTGTCTCTATATGAAATTGAGCCTTCAATGTCAACCTCTTCCTTTATTTGACCGTCGGCTTCTCCATCGGCTTCCAGTATTTGATCTGGGGTAGTAATTGACTCTGATACAGCAGATGACTGACTAGAGACTTCAACTTCCACTACAATTCCCTCAATGCTTTCTTCAGAATGGTTACTATTGCCATATATAATTTCAGACACTGCCTGCTCAGGTTCTACTTCAACATCCTTCACGTCCAGACCTTGATTACCAGTTTCAGCATCTGGTTCGTTGATTACCTCAACAGCAGCTACCACATCACTAGTTTGAATGTCTTTGAAATCTTCTTGCTTCTTGTTGATGTCACCAATTCCTTCCTTCTCCACGTGATGGACCGTATTATTTTCTGTCACCATTATATCACAATCATTATGTTCTCGGAAGTTGGAAAATTTAGATTCATCTTCAGTGAGACGGTGTCCACATCCTAAATCCACAATCCAGTCTCTTTCGAAGTTAAGGGAAGCCAAGGAATCTACTACTCGAGTCTCAGCTACAAAGCACCTTCCCCACTTCTTCTTCAGGAGCTCTCTCAGTTTGAGCCATGTAGCTTTCCTTGGCTCGGCAAAATCTTTTTATGTGTCCTACTTCACCACATCGATAACATTTAATAGTCTTCTTACCTTTATTAGAATACTCTTCCTTCTATCTTGGCGAGCTTGACTCCTCATGGAATTGAGAATGTATCATCTCTCTTGAGCAACTTCGCTCTTGTATTTCTTAAAATTCCTCTTGTTAGAAACAAGAGCATGTCCTGCCCCTTCTTTGATAGACACACTAGCCATCTGTTTGGCTAGTAGCTTCTGTGATGACAACAAATTCTCAAACTCCTCCAAGGATGGTTGTTGAGCCCATCCTTGAATTGATGTAACAAAAGGAATATATTCTTTCTTCAAACCACGAAATGATAATTCTTCTCATTTGTGCTTCAAAGATAGCCTCATCCGGATTTAATAATGAGATCTCTGAACATAAGTTCTTAATCTTCAAAAAATATTCGACAATAGAAAGATTACCTTGAATGGTGTTAGCCAATTCATTCTCCAAGATCTGTAGTCGCGCTTCATCCTTCTTATTGAACAAATGATCAAGGGTCCTCCAAATTTCATGAGCTAATTTGCACCTTATAATATGATCAAAAAAGTTGTGAGAGATGGACCTCTTCAGGATGAACTCCGCCTTCACATTAATTTGCTTCCACTTCTTGTATGTGCTGCTATTTTCCGATCCGTCAATAGGAGGACTTGTGTAACTACCATTAACAACATCTCACAAATCCTCTCCCACAAGGTATGACTCCATACATGTCTTCCATACCTTGTAATTGGACTGATTCAACAACTCCATCGCCAGTCTATTAACACAACTGCTTAAATCCATTTAGAGAAACCAGTTGAATCGACCACTAACCCGATCTTGAAAATATATTCAGAAGACAACGTATATGGCTATGGCTCTGATACCATGTAGAGAAATATAGCAGAAGAAAGGTAAATTGGGAAGACCTTCTGCTAGCCCAAGATCGTTAACTAAGATCAGAAGATTCAACTAAAGAAGAGGAAGCTATGGAAAGGAAAAGTTTACTTGAATTGGCTTGTATTGGTAGTATTAGCTTACAATTGGGGTTGGTTACAAATGACTAAGACCACCCCTATTTATACTTGTGTAGGGATGGTTCTAGAAATACTTCTAGATACATCGATTAGAAAAATCTAGTTATCTTTATCTCCTACCACTACTCTAGAATATCTTAATATTATTCTAGATACAAAAGGATCTAGATAATTCTATCCTCAACTATAAATATCAAAGTGTCTAGAATTTCTTGACATTTCCTAAATACAATATATATCAAAGATATTACATTATAGCCTTCTAGAAACTCTTCTAAATATCTATGATATTTATTCTTCCAAAAAATTAACTTTAATTTTTCACACAGTATGCTGTTCTCCCAAAAGCTAATAGATGTTCATATGAAGAAACTTGCACGATGGGCTACAGTTTTGGATATAGTCCATCAAATAGGCACTTTAAAGTCATCAGAATTGTGACTCAGCTACGAGTAGGTTGTGAAGCTCTAGCAAAAGCTGAGATCTTTGCTCTCGGACACGATGAAACATGGAGGAATTTGGATGTTTCTTCCATCCAGTACTATTTTCAGTCTAGTGCAATTACACTTGGTGGAACTCTTCACAGGATAGTTGGAAAATATGAATGCACAATCCTTAAAACAATAACAGATATTAGTACTGATCTTATAGTTGGATTTGACATTGATGAAGAGAGGTTCAGGACAATTCTTTTGCCCTCTGCCCTGGAAAATCAAAAGAAAGAAATGAGGCTAACAAGTGTTGGAAATTGTCTCTGTATAGCTAATTATAATGAGAATATATTTCAGATTGATGTATGGAGAATGAAAGACTATGGAGTTTCTGAGTCATGGCCAAAAACCTGCATTATTTCGACTACTTGGTTAAATGAGTATAGTTTTTCATTTGCTCCACTTATGATTGGAATATCAGAAAATGAAGACACCATTTTGATATCAGATCTAGACAATCCCTGTTTGATTTCTTATAACTTGAAGAATAATCGTTGGAGTAAACTTGAGGTGCAAGGTACAGTTTTATATGGATATTTCTTGCCATTTGCCTAAGATCCCAGTTTTGTTTCGATGAAAGACGTTTTCAGAGGAAGTCAACTGAGGATACTCCAAATCTAGCAATATGTGTTAATTTAGTTATCTATATTATTTATATTCATATCAGTACTTTTGATAATTTCATGTAGAATTTCCTTTGCAAATTCTTATTATTTGAATGAGTATCCAATAATAGGAATGAGTTAATAATCCAATTCTCCCGGTTGGCATGAAATAGCACTTCGACAGTCTCCAGTGTTCCTCGATAAGGACCAGTTCCTTTGAGCAGTTCCTTTTCTGTTGTGACTGTTTCACTGAATATTTCGGAGATCTAGTTGGACTTCTGGTCCTTCAATGCCTTCCTTATAACTCCCTATTACTTGATTGTCTTTGTATACGTTACTTTTCTGCAGAAGAGACCCCCGCGAAGGCAAAGTATCCAAGACCTTCACTTTCACTTTTTTTGACAAAAAAAGAGGAAATAAAGTTCTTGGTGTGTAAGTTTGTAGCTAAGAAAATGTCTTCAACAATGATGTATTTATTTTCCATCTTTTATTTAAACTAGCTTTTCTGCAAGGTCATGTATTCTACATAATTATTCCCTTCAACTCAATTTATGTGATACTTTGTCCTTTTTAGTCAGTCTAATAAGAACGACGCCTTTTATATTAAGTAAATGGCATAAAGATTTTGTAAATTTTGTGATAGCAGCAACCCAGCTACATGAAACAAGAAAAAATTAAATAGCGAGAGATCAGGAAGCAGGCAGAGCCTATTGAATACTGAGAGCTAATTTTGGTATATTTCTATAACGATCAAAATGGTACAAAAAGTCCTAACCACGGCAGTATTTATTATACATCGTAACTAAGAAATTTGTAGCTGCTAATTGACCATGGTTAATCATAAATAATGAACTAACAATTCTAACTAATTTAACCATGAATCTACATTACACAGCTAATAGACTCCTCAGTTGTCACGCCCCGGAACAGGGGTTGGATCGTAATTGGCACCCAATTCTAACCAATCGTCGAACGAACCCTTGTATCTAACTAACGGTAAAACTTGAATGAGTTATTTGATTTAACTGAATAGCCCACGTATTAATAAAACTAAATAATTCTTGTCTAAAACTGAGTACAGAAAACAAAAATTTAAAATTCATAATCACTCACTGAGCTGAGTCATGACCTTTTAAAAGAATACTACAAGAACATATGTCCTCGGGCCATATGTTGGAATGCTAAATCAATGTAAATAGATTATGTGTCTGAATTCCCACCGAGAAGAAAAGCGGAAAAATGCAAAATTCTTTTAAGCTATCTCCGGGCTAAGTACCACCGATAGGATACCTAGAAAGTCTCCTAAGCTATCTCCTAAGAAGGTGGAGCGGACCCTGTAATAACCCAATTTTAAAATAAGGGTTTAGTTGGTAATTTTAGCTAAAAAGAATTTAAAAGAAAAGAAATTCGTAATTAGAATTAAAGAGAAAATAGAAAAAGAAGCAATTTAGTGGGCCAAGCCAAAAAAGGAAAAGGAAAAGGAAAAAAAAAAGGGGCTTTAAAATTTTGATGGCTAAGCCATCAGACGTGAATCACTAAATTGCTGAAAGAAAAAAAAAGGGAGGGGGGGGGGGGGGACGTGCCAACAGAAGGAGAAAAAAACCAGTGGGACAAAGGAAAAGAAAGGGAGAAAAAGAAAGGAAAAGAGAGGATAAAAACAAGAACTTTCATCCCAAATCATCAAGGTAATGACTCTAATATTTTATTTAAGTTTATTGCATAATTATGGGTGAATTTTTATGGTGAAAACATGGGGATATTTTGAGGAATTGAGAAAGTTTAGCTCTAGGGTTCTTCAACCAAAATCATTGATTTGAAAGGGCAAATAGCGTCGAATTTTAGACTTCTATATATCATTGGAATCCTCTCGTTAAGGCCTTTCCGAAAACATAAGTCTTGTCGGGTTTTGAACACATTGACCAGAGGGCGTTTTTGTCCTTTAAAATTTGACTTTAACCGTTTAAGCCTCTAAAAATATAGAAGTAGTTTACCCTAAGGGTTTTGACCATTCTAAATCCGTTTTTGTGTAGTTTGAGGCAATCCGGAGACTCGAGAATGCATTTTTGATTTATTGGGAAGTGTGCTTGAATTGTGAATTTGAGGTAAGTGAGACTTTAAGCTTTGGGTACTTGCTTTTCAAAACCAGTTTTAAAAATATGTTTTGTCTGCCTGATCCATGTTTTGAGGCGAGCGTGTTCTTGGCAGAATCGGTGGTCTTTAAGGCCAACCGCATATACTTTATTTTCAAATAATCCAAAACTCTCTTTATAAATTATTTTGCGATGTGATATGGCTATGAGCCATGATATTGAGGCATTGTGTATGCTTCCATTAGCATTGTGTATGCTTCTTGATTATATTGGGGCATTGTGTATACTTCCCTTAGCATTGTGTATGCTTCTTGATGATATTGGGGCATTGTGTATGCTTCCCTTAGCATTGTGTATGCTTCCTGACATATTTGGCATATTGTGTATGTTGCCGTGGATTCATAGTGTTGACTAATTCTTTAACTGCCACTTATGACGGTTCGTAGTGTAAATTGTGTTGAGATATAATATTTGATAAACAGTGGTTTGGACCTTGGTCGCTATTATATAATGACATATTCATGTGCATAATATTTTTGTGCTTGTTGTGTGTTTGTATTTTCTAACACTTGTTCCAGGGGTAGAAGTGGCCGGTCGAGGATCTTACTGGGTTATATTTATCTATAACCCACTCCTTACCTGCATGTCCATGAAGATACTGTCGTTGAGAACGAGGCTGGTAATTGAAGACTTCGTGAGCGGATTCTGTTGCTGAGGTGAGGCACCGCATTGTTCGTGGAGGTAGCCATTTCAGTTTTATCTAGTTTATTTCTAGTTATTTCTTTTATTTTGGGTTTACATGCCCGACACTCAAACTCATGTAACTCTGTTAGATGCTCTATGGTCTTAGCGTGGGATGTGGGCTAGAGATTCTTTTTATCTTAGTGTTGGTTGGTTTTCATAAATCGATTATGGATTTGGTTGGCGACTATTTTGCATTTTTATCATTAATGATGTTGTTGAACCTGCACTTATTTTTTTTAGTGCTTTTTTAAATGATTAAGAGTATGATATATGGTTCGCCTGGCGGGTGGTGTTTGCTGGGTGCCAATCACGTCTAGCGGGTATTTTGGGATGTGACAAGTTGGTATTAGAGCCTAGGCTTTAAGTCCCGGGTCATGGAGCAGTGTTTAGTAGAATCTTGTTCATGGGTATGTAGGCACCCATACTTATGACCTTGAGGCTACTGGACATCTAGGAAGTTTTCCCTTCTTTCATTCCTTGTTCGTGCGTGAGTTGAATCAAGTTTAACCTTGTAATATTTATTTCGCAGATGGCTAAGAAACGCGCATCTTCATCTGCTAAACGTGGTGCTGGACAGAGTGCTACCCGCGGTGGTAGACAAGCTAATGCTCATCAGACTAGAGCTCAGACTAGGACTCAAGCCACTCCTCAGCCTGAAGTTGTGAATGGGGGTCAGCCCCGAGTTGCGTCAGAGCAAGTGCAGGAACAAGTGGTTCAGAACACTTTACCGACACCAGCTGCTTGCCCTACTATTGATATGCCCGCAGATGTGGTGACCATATTATTGAATGTGTTGGAGGCATTGGCGCCTAATCATGGTGGAATTCCAGGTCCTCGGGCTACTTCACAAGCACAAGCTCAAGTTCAGTTGAATGTTGCAGCTAATCAGACACCTCAGTTGGCCCCTCAACAGGTTGTCCAGTCTACAGGGCAATCTAAGGAGTTTAAGAATTTCATGGATCTTAAGCCACCAGAGTTTGATGCTTCACCAACTTCTATTTAACCTCAGAATTTCATTGATCGTTGTGAAAAGATATTGACTACGTTGGGGCTGAAGGAGACTCATGGTGTGGAATTTTCCACTTTCTTATTCTCAGGGTCTGCAGAGTCTTGGTGGATTTCGATTCAGAGAGGTAGACAAGCAGGGTTATCACCTATTACTTGGTCAGAATTTTTAGCACTGTTTAAGGACAGGTTTATTCCATTAAGCAAGCAAGATGACATGAGACGTCAGTTCAATAATCTGCGGCAGGGAACTATGACCGTTACAGAATATGAGGCCAAGTTTACAGATTTATCCAGGTATGTACCTTATTTGGTAGAGGATCCGAGAGAGAAGGTGAGACGATTTGTGGATGGAATTGAGCATCGCTATCGTGGTCCTATGGTACGAGATGTACGATATGGTACCTATTCAGATGTAGTTGACACTGCTCTCAGTTACGAATCCTATCTAGAGATGGAAAAAGTTGAGCGTGAAAGCAAAAAGCCACGTAACACAGGTGGGTTTAGTGGTGCTCCATCTGGGGGCAAGAGTGGTTTTTATCGTGGGCCGTCCAGATCTACTCAGTCAGAATCAGTGGTGCAGTCTTCTAGTGGTTATTTCGCTAGACAGGGCCAGCAGCAGATGCAGATGAAGGGTAATAGCTCATATCAGTCAGGTTATCATCCGAGGTGTTCTTACTGTGGTAGAAATCACAGTGGTCGTTGCTTTGGGGCAGATGGGGCTTGTTTTACTTGTGGTGAAAAGGGGCATATTGCTAAATACTGGTGCTAGTCGAGCTACTACACAGCCGCAGGGAACTACTACAGCTACACAGGGTCAGATTCAGCCAGCTAGGACCGCTCCACATGGTGCTCGTGGACAGGGTCGACATGGTGCACAGGTTGCTCAGGGAGGGGGTGGACCACCGAGATTCTTTGCGATGACCAGACAGGATGTCGAGGCATCTAATGCAGTAGTCACATGTATTATTACTATTGGTTCTCATGGTGCATATGCTCTTATTGATCCCAGTTCTACATATTCGTAAGTATCTCCTTTTTTTGCTATATTCTTAGAATGGGGAGTTGAGTCTATTAATGTGTCGTATGTGGTAGAAACCCCAGTGGGGGGGGGGGGGGGGGGGGGGAGTATATTAGTGGATAGAGTTTATAGAGATTGTGTGATATCTGTTCAGGGCAGGGATACCGTAGTTGATCTATGTGTGTTACCGATGTCCGCTTTCGATGTGATTATGGGCATGGATTGGTTGCCATCATGTTATGCATCGGTTGATTGCTATGCTAAGCTTATACGTTTTAATTTTCCTGGAGAAACTTTAGTGTGGAAAGGCATGACTCCTGTGACTCAAGGAAAAATAATATCTTATGTAAAGGCACGCCGAATGATTAATCATAGTTGGTTGGGTTTTATTGCCACCGTTCATGATACTCGAGCGGAGAATGTTACTATTGATAGTGTTCCTGTTGTTCGCGAATTTGCGGATGTTTTTCTTGAAGATTTACCCGGCCTACCCCCGATGAGAGAAATCAAGTTCAGCATTGATTTAGTTCCAGTGACTCAACCTATCTCTATTCCTCCATATCGTATGGCTCCAGCTTAATTGAGAGAACTGAAGGCTCAACTCCAAGAGCTAATTGGTTTATTAGGCCTAGTGTATCGCCTTGGGGTGCACCTGTGTTATTTGTGAAGAAGAAAGATGACACGATGAGAATGTGCATTGACTACAGGCAACTGAACAAGGCGACTATCAAGAATAAGTATCCATTGTCTCGTATTGATGATTTGGTTGATCAACTGCAGAGTGCTACTCATTTTTCCAAAATCGACTTGAGATCAGGTTATCATCAGTTGAGAATCAAGACTGAGGACATCTCCAAGATAGCTTTTCGGACAAGATATGGGCACTTCGAATTTTTGGTGATGTCATTCGGGCTGACTAATTCCCCCGCAACATTTATGGACCTCATGAACAGGGTATTCAAGCCATACTTAGACCATTTTGTGATTTTGTTCATTGATGATATTTTGGTCTACTCTCGGAGTGAGGCTGAGCATGGACAACACTTGAGAATTGTGCTACAGACACTTAAGGAACGAAAGCTATATGCCAAGTTCTCAAAATGTGAGTTCTGGTTGAGCACAGTTTTCTTTTTAGGACACGTGGTGTCCCGAGATGGGATTCAAGTTGATCCAAAGAAAATTGAAGCAGTTCGAGATTGGCCTCAACCCACTACTCCCACAGAGATACGCAGCTTCATGGGACTAGCTGGATATTACAGAAGGTTTGTGGAGGGTTTCTCAAAGATAGCTGCTCCATTGACACGTTTAACTCAGAAAGGTGTGGTATTCCAATGGTCAGATGAATGTTCAAAAAGCTTTCAGAAATTAAAGACTGCATTGACTACGACTCCTATTTTGACCTTACCTACTGATGAGGGTGGTTTCACCATTTATTGTGATGCATCTCGAGTCGGGTTGGGTTGTGTCTTGATGTAGAATGGTAAAGTGGTAGCTTATGCGTTTCGACAGCTAAAGAAACATGAGAAGAATTATCCAACTCATGACTTAGAATTGGCCACAATTGTATTTGCACTCAAGATTTGGCGTCACTATCTTTATGGTGAGTCGTGTGAAATCTATACTGATCACAAGAGTTTGCAATACATATTCAAGCAAAGAGATCTTAATTTGAGACAACGACGGTGGTTAGAGTTACTTAAAGATTATGATCTTACTATTTTGTATCATCCTGGTAAGGTGAATGTGGTGGCAGACGCCTTGAGTAGAAAGTCTATGGGCAGCTTGGCCTGATTTACTGCTGAAAAACGACCTATGGCTAAGGATATTCAGGCATTAGCCAACCGCGGGGTTCGGACTGATAATACATTACAGGGCAGGTTACTTGCAGTTATGGTGGCACAATCGTCCTTAGTGGGGCAGGTCAAGGCTTGCCAATATAAAGATCCCCGTCTTGCTAGACTGTGAGGTCGAGTGCAAAATGGGGGCGTTAAGTCATTCTCAAAATGGAGGCGTTAAGTCATTCTCTATTGATGGTGAAGGCGTGTTACGTTGTCATGGTAGACTGTGTATTCCTATGGTGGGTAATGTGAAGCAACTAATTCTTGAAGAGGCTCATAGCTCGCGATACTCCATCCACCCAGGTGCTACGAAGATGTACCAAGACTTGCGTGGATTATATTGGTGGAAAGGTATGAAGGCTGATATTTTGAAACATGTGACAAGCTGCTTAAATTGTCAGCAGGTCAAATATGAACATCAAAAACCCGGAGGAGTAATGCAAAACTTGATTATCCCAGAGTGGAAGGGGGAAAGGATTACGATGTATTTCGTAGTTGGTTTGCTGAATACTTTCAAGAAACATGACTCAGTCTGGGTGATTGTGGATAGACTCACCAAATCCACTCATTTATACCAGTTCGAGTTACTCATACCGCAGAGCAGTTAGCAAATATTTACCTCCGTGAGATAGTACGACTTCATGGTGTGCCTATTTCTATAATATCTGATCGAGGTGCACAATTTACTGCTGAGTTTTGGAAGTCTTTTCAGAAGTCGTTGGGTTCACAGGTCGAGTTGAGTACAGCTTTTCATCCACAAACTGATGGACAGTCTGAGCGAGTTATTCAGATTTTAGAGGACATTCTTAGAGCTTGCGCGAAAGATTTTGGTGGTCATTGGGACGATCAGTTGCCTTTGGCAGAGTTTGCTTATAATAACAGCTACCAATCGAGTATATAGATGGCGCCGTTTGAGGCTCTATATGGTCGCAGGTGTCGTTCACCAGTTGGATGGTTCAAACCGGGCGAAGCACAACTATTAGGTCCAAATCTGGTTCAGCAAGCCTTGGAAAAAGTTGCATTGATACGAGAACGGCTTCGGACAGCACAAAGCAGACAAAGGTCCTATGCAGATAAGAAAGTACGTGATATGGAGTTCATGAAGGGGGAAAAAGTCTTTCTAAAAGTATCCCCTATGAAAGGAGTTATGAGATTCGGTCGGAAAGGTAAGTTAAGTCCTAGGTACATTGGTCCTTATGAGATTTTGGATCGAATTGGGTTGGTGGCATATAGACTTGCTTTACCTCCGATATTGTCTGCTGTTCATCCTGTATTTCACGTGTCTATGCTAAGACGATATGTTGGTGATGATAGCCATAAGATTCAACCAGAGGATGTGGAGCTCGATGAAAATTTGACTTATGAGGAGGGTCTGATATCTATTCTTGATAGGAAAGTGGGACAATTGAGGTCGAAGAAGGTAGCTTCAATCAAAGTGTTGTGGCGTAATCATCCAACCGAGGAGGCTACTTGGGAGTCTGATACGGATATGCGAGATAAATATCCTCAATTATTTGACGAGACAGGTATGATCTAGATCCGTTCGAGGACGAACGTTATTTGAAGTGGTGGAGAATGTAATAACCCAATTTTTAAATAAGGATTTACTTGGTAATTTTAGCTAAAAGGAATTTAAAAGAAAAGAAATTCGTAATTAGAATTAAAGAGAAAATAGAAAAAAAAGCAATTTAGTGGGCCAGGTCCAAAAAGGAAAAGGAAAAGGAAAAAAGAAAAAAAAAAGGGGGGGGGGGGGGGGGGGGGGACGTGCCAAAAGAAGGAGAAAAAAACCAGTGGGACAAAGGAAAAGAAAGGGAGAAAAAGAAAGGAAAAGAGAGGATAAAAACAAGAACTTTCATCCCAAATCATCAAGGTAATGACTCTAATCTTTTATTTAAGTTTATTACATAATTATGGGTGAATATTTATGGTGAAAACATGGGAATATTTTGAGGAATTTAGAAAGTTTAGCTCTAGGGTTCTTCAACCAAAATCATTGATTTGAAAGGGCAAATAGCGTCAGATTTTAGACTTCTATATATCGTTAGAATCCTCTCGTTAAGGCTTTTCCGAAAACATAAGTCTTGTAGGGTTTTGAACACATTGACCAGAGGGCGTTTTTGTCCTTTAAAATTTGACTTTAACGGTTTAAGCCTCTAAAAATATAGAAGTGGTTTACCCTAAGGGTTTTGACCATTCTAAATCCGTTTTTGTGTAGTTTGAGGCAATCCGGAGACTCGAGAATGCAGTTTTTATTTATTGGGAAGTGTGCTTGAATTGTGAATTTGAGGTAAGTGAGACTTTAAGCTTTGGGTACTTGCTTTTCAAAACCCGTTTTAAAAATATGTTTTGTCTGCCTGGTCCATATGTTGGGGCGAGTGTGTGCTTGGCAGAATCAGTGGTCCTTAAGGCCAACCGCATATACTTTATTTTCAAATAATCTAAAACTCTCTTTATAAATTATTTTGTGATGTGATATGGCTGTGAGCTATGATTTTGGGGCATTGTGTATGCTTCCCTTAGCATTGTGTATGTTTCGTGATTATATTGAGGCATTGTGTATGCTTCCCTTAGCATTGTGTATTCTTCTTGATGATATTGGAGCATTGTGTATGCTTCCCTTAGCATTGTGTATGCTTCCTGACATACTTGGCACATTGTGTATGTTGCCGTGGATTCATAGTGTTGACTAAGAGCCTGTTTGGATGAGCTTATGGCTATAAGCTGCAAACAGCTTATAAGCTAAAAAAAATAAGTTGGGGTAGTCTAACTTATATTTTTTGGCTTATAAGCTGCTTTAGATAAGCTAAGTCAAATGGGCCCAATTTGAGCTTATTTTAAGCATAAAATGACTTTAAGCTGGCCAGCCAAACGCTCAAAAAAGCTGAAAACAGCTTATAAGCAACTTATAAGCCAATCCAAACGGGCTCTAATTCTTTAACTACCACTTATGATGGTTCGTAGTGTAAATTGTGTTGAGATATAATATATTTGATAAATAGTGGTTTGGACCTTGGTTGCTATTATATAATGATATATTCATCTGCATAATATTTTGGTGCTTGTTGTGTGTTTGTATTTTCTAACACTTGTTCCAGGGGTAGTTGAAGTGGCGGGTCGAGGATCTTACTGGGTTATATTTATGTATAACTCACTCCTTACCTGCATGTCCATGCAGATACTGTCGTTGAGAACGAGGCTGGTAATTGAAGACTTCGTGAGCGGATTTTGTTGCTGAGGTGAGCCACCGCATTGTTCGTGGAGGCAGCCATTTCAGCTTTATCTAGTTTATTTCTAGTTATTTCTTTTATTTTGTGTTTACATGCCCGACACTCAAACTCATGTAACTCTGTTAGATGCTCCATGATCTTAGCGTGGGATGTGGGCTAGAGATTCTTTTTATCTTAGTGTTGGTTGGTTTTCATAAATCGATTATGGATTTGGTTGGTGACTATTTCGCATTTTTATCATTAATAACGTTGTTGGACATGCACTTATTTTCTTTTAGTGCTTTTGTAAATGATTAAGAGTATGATATATGGTTCGCCTGGCGGGTGGTGTTTGCTGGGTGCCAATCACGTCTAGCGGGTATTCTAACTGATCACTCATAATTTTACAAGAGACGTGAACACTTATTTTCCATTTCTATGCACACAAAAGTACATCTGTAGTTCACAAAAGAAAGATTTATCATGGAATCATCCCATAGAAACAATCAATCAATAAACCAAATTCCAACTTGTGTAGTACAGGACTCCACTTCTCAGCTTCCTTCTGGAATTCTGGTGGATATCTTCGCAAGAATACCAATCAAGACCATCGTCCAATGTAAGTGTGTTTGTAAAACTTGGTACAAGCTTATTTCTGATGATCATTTTAGTAGTAATATGTATCCTGAGGGAACATCCTTAACTCACACAGCCCTTATGGATGTAAGTTATCTTGTTAGTCGTGTTGGTTCACCTTATTTGTTAGAATTCGAAGGAAAGCATGATCAGTGCAATAACCCAAGCACTCTGGTGTCAATGAAACTCAAATCTCCCAAAGAAGAGCTATTGCCAGTAGGCTCTTCCAAAGGATTATTTTGTTTAGCTGAAGTTTCCCTTCATCATGATTTGTTCTACATTAATAATCCAATACTAGAACAGTATGTTGTTCTCCCAAAAGCTAATAGATGGTCATATGAAGAACTTGCACCTTGGGCTACGGTTTTGGATATAGTCCATCAACTAGACACTTTAAAGTCATAGAATTGTCACTCAGCTACGAGTGGGTTGTGAAGCTCTTAGCAAAAGCTGAGATCCTTACTCTCGGACATGATGAAACGTGGAGGAATTTGGATGTTTCTTCCATCCAGTACTATTTTCGGTCTTGTGCAATTACACTTGGTGGAACTCTTCACTGGATAGTTGGCAAATATGTATGCACAATCCTTAAAACAATAATCACAGACTAGTACTGATATTGTAGTTGGATTTGACATCGACGAAGAGAGGTTCAGGACAATCCTTTTGCCCTCTGCCCTGGAAAATCAAAAGAAAGAAACGAGGCTAACAAGTGTTGGAAATTGTCTTTGTATAGTTGATTATAATGAGAATATATTTCAGATTGATGGTATGGAGAATGAAAGACTATGGAGTTCATGAATCATGGACCAAAACCTGCATTATTTCGTCTACTTGGTTAAAAGGGTATAGTTTTTCATCTGCTCCACCTATGATCGGAATATCAGAAGATGATCAAGACACCTTTTTGATATCAGATCTAAACAACCACTGTTTGATATCTTATAACTTGAAGAATAATAGTTGGAGTAAACTTGAGGTGCATAGTACAGTTCTATATGGATATTTCTCTCCATTTGCCTATGATCCCAGTTTTGTTTCGATGAAGGACGTTTTCAGAGGAAGTCAACTGAGGATACTCCAAATCTAGCAATGTGTTAATTTAATTATATATTTTGTTTATATTCATATCAGTACTTTAGACAATTTCATGTAGAATTTCCTTTGCAAATTCTTATTATCTGAATGAGTATCCAACAATAGGAATGAGTTAATAATCCAATTCTCACAGTTGACATGAAATACCTCTTCGACAATCTCCAGTGTTCCTCAATAAGGACCAAGTCCTTTGAGCAGTTCCTCTTCTGTTGTGACTGTTTCACTGAATCTTTTTGGAGATCTATTTGGACTTTTGGTTCTTCAATGCCTCCTTATAACTCCCTTGTACTTGATTGTCTTTGTATAAGTTACTTTTCTGCGGAAGAGACCCCGCGAAGGCAAAGTATCCAAGACCTTCACTTTCACTTTTTTGACAAAAAAGAGGAAAGAAAGTTCTTGGTGTGTAAGTTAGTAGCTAAAAACATGTCTTCAACAATGATTTATTTATTGTCCTTTTATTTATACTAGCTTTTCTGCATGAGTCATGTATTCTAACCTATTATTCCCTTCAACTCAATTTATGTGACGCTTTTTCCTTTTTAGTCAGTCTAATAAGAACGACACATTTTATATTTAGTAAATTACATAAAGATTTATTAAATTTTGTGATAGCAACAACCTAGCTACATGAAACAAGAAAAAATTTAATATAGAGAGAGCATATTGAATATTGAGAGCTAATTTTTTGGTATTTTCCAATAATGATCAAAATGGTACAAAAAGTCCTAACCGCGGCAGTATTTATTATACAGTGTAACTAAGATTATTGACCATGGTTAATCATAAACAATAAACTAACAAGTCTAACTAATTTAACCACGATCTTACTTTACACAACTAATAGACTCCTCAATTGTCACGCCCCGTAACAGGGGTTGGGATGTAATTGGTACCCAACTCTAACAAACCATCGAGCGAACCCTTGTATCTAACTAATTGTAAAACTTGATTTAATTATTTGATTTAACTAAATATCCCACATATTAATAAAACTAAATAATTCAAGTCTAAAACTAAGAACAGAAAACAAAAAATTTAAATCTATAATCACTCACTAATTGTGTCACGACCTTTTAAAAGAATACTAACAAGAACATATGCCCTCGGGGCATATCTCGGAATACTAAATCAAGGTAAGTAGATTTAACTAAATAGCCCACGTATTAATAAAACTAAATAATTCACGTCTAAAAGTGGTACTGAATACAAAAATTTAAAATCCATAATCACTCACTAAGCTGAGTCATGACCTTTTAAAAGAATACTAACAAGAACATATGCCCTCGGGGCATATCTCGGAATACTAAATCAATGTAAGTAGATTATGAGTCTGATTCCCACTGAGAAGAAAAGCGGAAAAATGCAAAAGCTAGTCCTATCTTGTAATGTCTGGAACATGATCAACAATATATGCATCCAAGAAAAAAAGGAGGCAGGCCCTCACAGACTAAGTACCACCGATAGGATTCCTAGAAAGTCTCTGAGCTATCGCCTAAGAAGGTGGAGCAGATCCTTCTGGGATAAACATAACAAGAAGAAAGTACATCCACAGGAAAATATGTAAGCAATTTAAGGTATGAAAACTAATAATAGACTAAAGTCTGAAACCGTAAACTGAACATGTAAGCAGATGACTGAAACTTGAAACTTTAAGGTGATAGCTAAATTGTAACAAAAGCTGAGTTACCCAGTGGCCCTACATGCGTTAGATATAGTAACACGCACGGGGGAGTGTCAGCCTATCTCCCCAGCAAACAATAGCCCCTATGGGCACGCAGCTTACCCTGGCCCTCGTGGCACTCACGCAAGGGAAGGTCGGCTAGGTCTCCCGTCTGAATGTGATCACATTAATGCATGAATAAATGCCTAATTGAATGTAAGTATCACAACAAACGTACATATAAAGTCGTACTGGTTAAGAATGTAATGAACTGAGTACGGAAAACAAAAAGACATAATTTAGGAATTTCATCGAATAAATGAAGCATGTGAGTGACAATGGAATTTCATAGTAGAAGAATAAGCTTGAACTTACCTTAGCCTTGACTTGACATTGCACATTCTTCAAATCAGTACTGATTCATAATCCCGATTTAAAACATAGTTGATTTCAATTTGATCATTACAGTTCAATCAACTCTATCTCATAATTTTGGTGGACCTTTGAACTTCCTGAATCATTTATGACCTCGCTACTTGTTATTCTGTACATGGGTTTGGGATTTGATCTCTCGGTAATTTCTCATTTTCCCTTTCTCCTCATTCTTTCATTGAGATTTCTAGATAATCAGGGATTGAGATTTCTAGATAATCAGGGAGCCTCCTCTTCACCATTGTCTCCCTTAATTTATGGTTCAAATCATTTCTCTTTTCCCTTTTGTTTTTTGTCTCAATGTCCTAATGTTTTGGCAAACAAACTTGTTTAAAATGTCCTTGCAAGCAACAATATCGACAATAATCAGGTTCCTGCTCATATTCACACCTCTCAACCAAAATTTATCTTCCTTATTGTTATCCAACCTATTGTATTCTGACAATCTCATCTTCTAGGCTTGAACAAACCTATTTCCGCTCTTAGTTGCTACATTCCCCCTTGATTTAGAGTGAGTGAGAGTGACCTGTTCTGCGGCTAATGCCTGTCTTACAATCTTTGTTAGAACTTAGGATATCACTTGTATAGGTGCCATGGCAGTTGGTGGAGTAGAACACAAGTCAGAAGACAAGCCCCGTGCGACGAGCTCGATCCAGAAGGGAAATTTCCTGCTGTCTTAGGCAGGGGGTTTCGAACCTGAGACCTCCATTATGAAAGTCCCATGCTCAACCAACTGAGCCACCCTTGCGGGTATATAGTATGGAACTATATGTGTAGAAACCTATTCTTTAACTCTTCCGGTTATTATTATTGATGGGCCTTTCTAACTAAGACACCTCCTAATAAGAGTTGTCTCTGAAGAGTTGTGTACGTTCTATTTAATTTGGTCATGGTCCCTGTGCCATGCACGTTACTTTTCTTCTCTCCCTGATCAAAGAAAATAACTAGAAACATTAACCTTTGAAGGCTCAGAAGATCATCAACTGACATATGAAAACTTGATTTACAACAAAGTCATCTCCAGTGGATCAAGGTTAATGTTCCTACAATTGTTCTTCGATGTCTATCGATTTACTTATGATTCCTGGTCCATATTTTTCAACACAAATGACCTGATCCAGGCCTAATGCCTGTCCCTTTGATCTTACAATCTTTGTTAGGACTTAGGTATCCCACTGATATAGGTGCCATGGAAGTTGGTGGAGTAGAACCCAAGCCAGAGGAGTCTCTATCTTAGAGAACAATTCAGGAGACCATATAGACATGTTTAGGATCAAAGTATAGACATGTTTAGGATCAAAGTATGTGATTTTGACACTACCATACAACCATCAATATTGAGAAATCTTGTTATAAGGTGGAACACTGAAGTCCAAATAGACATGTTTAGGATCGAAGTATGTGATTTTGACACTACCTTTTAGGAAGCACTGATGTTTTCCCTTACAACCTCTTTTTTTCCCCTTTTAAAACTTTGCCTACCAAAGTCAATTTGCATGTCTCTGCTAAGTTAACAAAATAATCCTCCACTTCAAAGTAAACGACAGGTTTGCCCATGTGGGACTCCTTTTTTTACTTATGTTCTTGGAGCTGCATGATGCTTGTTGTGTTCCTTTGAGCTTATCCAAGTGTATTCAAGACTTGTTTCCATAGAGAGTGAAAAGAGCTGTTAGTATTGAGTTGACAAACAGAAAAGAATAGCACTACAATATACATCATATAAATGTTAATCACATCTAAAATTATTTGATTTTATACAATATGACCAACGAGCACTACAGAGCTTCTCATGTTTCTCATCAACTCTCTTTTCTATCAGTAATGGGTTGACAAACAAACAAAAGTTTAGGAGAATCACATGCAACTGCTTCAATTCACTTCCCCTTGGCTCTTCTAGCACATATTATCTGCTACTATCACCAATGATTGTCAACTCATAAAGCAACCACTCAGTTTAAGTGCCACTTCCTTTCATTTAAGATTTGTTTTACCCATCAAGAGTGGATTATAGTGATACTCACTAGGCAGCTCTGATAGCTCTTCCAGAATGGTCATGAAAGTAACAGCTTGATGATCTTTTCATACAGGCGCTTAATTTCTCGAAGGCATCATGAAATTAACTCCATTGCGACCTCATGCTGGAACTGCCAAACTCTCCTCTATATCTTTGAAGTTCTCTTGCATCTTTGTGGAAGGACCCTTGCCTGAAATCCAACAGATTGAAACTGAATTACTAGTCTAAATCATATGCAGAAAAAATTACACTTTTTCCATGTTTGTGACTATAGAAAACTTCACAGTACTTGCTGATATTTATGTGACTTGCAGAAGAATGTTCATGTGGCTTGTAAAAACGTATTTGGAGTTTAATGAGCCATTTAGAGAAACGTATCTTTTCTCTATTTATGAAAAGATTCAGAAAAATTTACTGTAGGTTCTAAATACAGTAGAATTTTAACTCGTGTAAAGAAGTGCCTCAACCAATAAGATCTAGCTGTGGTAACAAGATTGAGGACGTGGAACTAGACAATCATTGGCTCAAATACCTCTCAGACATTACTGTTTTCACATTCATGGCTAATAGTACATGGCGATCTGATGCACAACTTAAATAATGTGTAAATAGCACACTCATGTTTTGCATTGACCATCAAAAGGGAAAAAGGAAGACATAAAATAAATGCAGATATGCGGCAAAATATGACAAAAAAATTATTATTAAAACGAACCATCATTCTTTTCCATTTTTCTCCTGCTGCGCCACAAAAGCCGAATTGGAGTGCCTGCAAATCCTGCACTTGTCCTCAGTTGCTTTTCCATGTAACGACGGTATGTCTCTGAAAAGAGCTTTGCATCGTTAACGAAGAAGACAAACGTAGGTGGTCGAATAGCAGCCTGTAAAATAAAGGCAGGTCATGAGTTTATTAGGTTTTAATGAATGTCAATTCAAGTAACTGAACTGTAATTTTAGAGAAAATGATAAATATTATCCCTTTTGTTTGGGAATAGGTCAAAAATAGTCCCGAAAGTATGCTCTGAACAGTGTTGGTCTTTAAGTTTGTTAAAAGTTAACACTTTTGGTCTCCATCAAATATTTAACGAACACCGTGTGTTAGATTTGACACGAAATATGCAAACAAATAAAATAAAAAAAAAAAAAAATAAACAAAAACACTGGGAATCATTTTACAACACACTTGCACCCCATGCCATGTATGTCAATATAACTTCTGTTAAATCTTTTCCATTTTAATCATGTATGAGTATCAATGCAAAGGGGCAGCCAGCTTGGAAGTAAACCTCTTACAGCAGTTAAAACAACACATTAGCTATAATATATAATCTTCCTGCCTCCTAATTAACAATAAAAGGGATTATATTTTCTTTGCGCCAACAGGTTGCCTTTACTACATGTTTGCCAGTTATACATCCTCCAAGGTCCAAACAAGTACTAGTTTTTTTTTTTGTGTAGAAAATAGTAAATGTAAATGCATCTTTCCAAATGAAATTTACCTGAGTGCTATAATAAACACGTCCTCTCTTCCCACCTCTAGTCCTAGGAGGTGCTTTAAATGCGACAGCTTCCCGCACAACTTGATTCAATATCGCAGTAGTCAATCTTCTTGATCTCTCTTTTTCCACCGCAGCAGCAGCGACAATGATTCTAGAATATAACAATAACATATAAAATTTTATTTTAAACAGAAACAGTCTAATACAGAGATCACCAGTGAGACCAAACAAATGCTGCAGTCAAGAAAATGCTCTCCATTTTACTTCCCTCCCTGTCCCATCCAAGCCCCCAAAAAGTAAACAAGAAAAATAAAGATGTACTGGAAATCTGCAGGAGATGATTCATGGAAATATCTAACCTTCGTACTCAGACAAACCATGCAAAAACAAGCCTAATGATTTTTGCATGGTGACTAAAGCCAAATGCACCACATAGATGCAACAGAAATGTCCTATTACTCTTCCTGTCTGCCCATTTTAACCAGTTTTCCTTTATATGTTTCTAACCTGTCTTAATCCAACAAAACAGAGTACGTAGACAAACATCTCATGACTCTCCACCTTAACTTTGCATAACAAGTCGCATCTCATCAACCATTAAATGCATTGCATCTAGAAATCCATTTACCCTAAGCATGACATCAATCTATTGCATGACGGCCTCAGGAGGGATTACAAAAAAAGGCCCTAATTTCTGAAGCTTCTTATTAGCTATAGGAGGTCCAACTACCATTAGTATCTCTCATAATACTCCTTGAGTTATCCCTTTAATGTTTTTTTTTTTAATTTATCAGGAGAGTTATCCCTTATTGTTTTTGAGCATTAAGCTCGGAACTACAAAGTTTGAGTTGTATAACAGCCGCGACAAAAACATGATATGAGGGTATTTTATTCCCTGGTCTAGTAAGCAAATGAAACAACACATCTGATCTTCAGTATAGATGCCAAGTCAATTGCAACTGATTTTCGTCTGAAATATGGCAATATATTTTGTAATGCGAGAGAGGAGCAAGTATAAACTAAGAAACTGGATGGAAAAAGGAACATACTTTTCAACACTGTTCCCAGCTATTGCTGTTGAATACACAATAGGTGCCCAACTCAGAGCACGAACCTTCCGTCTAACATCTTCCTCATAAAATACAGTAGTTTCTTGGTTCTTGTTGGGGATCGTATCCCACTTGTTCACAACAATGAGGCAACCCTTCCCTTCACTCTCTATCCTTTCTGCAATTTTGCAATCCTAAGAAATTGCAAGGAAACAAATATGAGTTTACATGTCAACATTTCTGTAGCCACACTATGAGCACAGAGGGACCTACTCTTTGCCTAATAATAAAGAATGACATATGCTCATTGCTGTAGCATGTGCCTTTTCTTGGAGGAGTTTTCTTTTATGAGAACCCCAAAAGAAAAGAAAAAATGTTAAACATATTACCAATATTTGGATTATCTAAATTATTCAGTATGTATATTTGGTCCAGAAAAGAAGAAAGAGCAAAAATAAGGGAAAAGTTTACAACATTGTGGATATTTCAAGGAAGTTACTTTATTCCTTCCACAATCACTTGATTTGATCTTCAAATGTGAACAGAAATAGAAGTTATTATAGTTTAAAGGATTCTTGTTAGTACTTGCAAGAACACTAAAGATACTGCTTTGTGAAGCCTGTAACTGAGAACAACACTCTTCGGAAATTTTCTACTTTTAAGTTACCCTACCACCACAACCTGTCTATATAGTGCTTCCAGCAACTTAAAATCTGTAAGTTATCGGACTCTATGGGAAATAGGAGACCAACAGCAGCAACATAGACACTTATTTCCTGATGATGTAAA
Source organism: Lycium barbarum (assembly GCF_019175385.1). Taxonomy (NCBI): domain Eukaryota; kingdom Viridiplantae; phylum Streptophyta; class Magnoliopsida; order Solanales; family Solanaceae; genus Lycium; species Lycium barbarum. The sequence goes on from NC_083342.1 coordinate 19,944,467, forward strand.
AGAGATAGAAAACCCTGAATGGAAGTCCCTCCCTCAGTTTGTTCAAGGAGATGGGGAAAGACAGTTGATCACAACCCCTTTGGAATCCTATTGGCTATTGAGTGGGCTTCAGGTGAAAAAAAGCATCTTTAGAGACCTTTCCCCTTGATAGTAAGATAAGCTCCAGAACCAGCACAACCGCATTCTCCATGGGCTGGCAGGGCTGGCCAATGAGGTGAGATTTGAGAAGATGGTCATACTGACCATTGAATACTTTTTGCACTTGAACCCAAAAGATAAGCCTGAATTGAATTTGATTAAAATATCTTCTCTTTTCATATTGAAGAAAATAATATCTGTCATTCTTTCTCCTGGAATACAAATCATAACATGGGTAAATAAACCACCCGAAGCGACACTTTGTTCCACTCCTTTCATTTATACTTTAAGCGTGATTGTTATGATATATACTTCCTCGACCACTTTAAGAATGCTAAGCCTTATGTGACAAAAGAATAGTTTCCAATAAAGTTCATACTTCAGGTACAAATAGTAATTTTGAAGGCACAAACAAAAACCATTACTAGATAGTGTGTTTCACAGTCCTTGACAAAGGACTATTACAGAAATGACATCTCACAACAAAGTTCAGCTTAAACTTTACTTATGACCTCTTTCCTGAAACTCAAATGTACCTGTTCAGTGATGCAAGCCATAGCCTCAATAACAAGAGCCACAACATCTGACCGACGAATTGCACGAAATGCTTGATTTACAGATAAAGCCTCTGGTTTGCTACCTGATGAAGCCACTGCAGCCTTTTTTCTTATTCCAGCAGTATCTATCAGCCGAAACTTCTGCAGAAAAGGAATATTAAAATGTAAGTTTCCTCAGCCAACTTCAGGTGATAAACCAAGGAACTCCCATTTTATCCCAAACCATTTTATAGAACTTATACAAGGACGGGAAGCAATGTTGATTCTGTTCCGTATCCCACACAATTGCTTTCTCGTTTATTTCAATTGTGTTTTCAGTGTAAAGAGAAATATAACATATTATATAAATATTTAACTAGATTTTCAGGAGGCTTAACAATTTCTTGACCGCATTATGTACTTCGGTAAAGTTGACCCACTCGTTGTGTGATATCAATGAATACATCTACTCTGCTGTATATTAGGTTCAAATAAAGCGAGTACAGGTTGAAGTGCAGAATAGTCGTCGAACAACAAATCAACACTGCAAAGTGAGAAATAAACACGAGCAACAGTTGTTGTATATACTTGCAATAAATTGTCTCACTAACAAAAATAAGCGGGTCAGCATATCAGAATGTGATCAGGTAGTAACTGCCTTGACTGGAAGTCAACCTAGTCTCAATATGCTTTTTCTTCCGTTGCAAGGCCTCATACTAAAATATTTCCTCATTAATTTACTATCTGAGAAATAGTGCATTTATCCTCGCAAATGCAACACTTGGGGCAGAAAATCACTGTATAAGTGTGATGCAGGCATAACTTTTTGTTCTGTCAAATGACAATTATAAGAGTTAAGAAAGGAGGACTCATGTTCCCTTGCAATAGGAAAGCACCATGATTAATAAAAAGTCATCATGCTAAACACAAAATGCAAGAAGGAAAAGAACAAGTGCAGCCCAGTTACAATTTGTCTGAGTAATGTAAAGAGGCAGAGACAGCCCAATATGATCCGGCCATTCCTATTCCCAAATGCAGCAAAATAACTACAACTCAAGCCCAAACAAGTGGGGCTCAGCTATATGAAACTTTTATACCCACTCCACTCGATTTGAGCCAATTTCATTCCATTATTTGTCTTTTAATACCTCAAAGACCTATGTCAAGTAATTGGTAACCTGGATACCTATCTTTTCTAAAAGTCTCTGCGAGAGGAATGTAGATCTCAATGCAAGCTCCTACGTAATTTGAGAAAGATTCCCCTTTCTTTATAAAAGGGGTGGATGAAAAGCCCATATGGAATTCTGACGTTTGAACTGGTATGGAACTGGCATCACCATCTCACTTAAAAAGAGTTGAAGATTAAAAAACACCATATAAACTGATAAAGTAAGTTGAAGCAACTCCAAAAACAGGCTCAAGCTGCTCAAGAACTTACGGCACCCTCAGATAAATTACCCGGCCAAATTCAATATCCTTGAGTTCTATACGATTCTACGCGGTGAGAGACAACACAAGTTATTCCATCAATGAAATCATGTACAATAAATAACCTCGGAGGTGGGGAAGGACGCATTTCGTAACACGATTTAAGGCTATTCCCAAAATACTGTATAACAAACTCACTTGTTTGTCAGATATAATCTCTATATTCTCTCTCTCTCTCTCTCTCTCTCTCTCTCTCTCTGTGTGTTTTTTGAAACTGGTAACTATTGTATGTATATATATATATATATATATATATATATATATATATATATAAGTGGCCAACACAGTACATGGGTTGTACTGAAACCATATTTACAATTGTACTTCAAAAGCTAAACTGATCTACCTCATATTGAATCTAGTACATCAATTATGGTAGCAGTATCATCTGAAAATATCTGTTTACACCAAAAACATAATAGCAAAAGACAATTCAATTTGATTTTCTGCATACTATTCTCTATATTTTCAAAACATCTTGAGTTCCTCTCCTTCCAGATTGTCCACCAGATGCAAGCAGGGACAATTCTCCATCTGCTTCTGTTCTTTGCCATAGACCCTGCTTCCTCCCAACTCTGTAAAGCTTCTGTAATCTTTCCAGGCATGATCCAGGATATGCCTTTAAGGTTAAAGAAAATTCTCCACAGCTGTTCGGTCACTTCGCAATGTAGGAATAGATGGTTAACTGTCTCTGCTTTATCTCCACACAAAAAACATTTGGGACACAATGCTATCTGTCTTTTCATTAAATTTTCCTTGGTGAGGACAGTTTCCTTTGCCAAGAGCCACACAAAACAAGCCACTTTGTGTGGGATATTAGTTCTCCAAATATGTTTCCAAGGCCAATTATCAATCTGCTGATTAGACCGATTCATTAACCTATATGCTGCATACACCTTGAAATCACCACTGCTGTTGCCTTGCCATCTCAATACATCTTCACCTGCTTGTACACCACTAAATAGTGCAAGTATGCTGTAAAATTCAGTTACCCTGTCCATCTCCCAATCATTGAGTAATCTTCTGAAAGTTATATCCCAACCTTGACGTGTCCACATTTCTGCTATAGTCTTCTGTTGGTGAAGCACAAGATTGAATATGTCGGGGAAGTGTACTTTAAGAATCCCTATTTCATGCCAGTTGTCCTCCCAGAAGCTAGTTTTGTTACCATCCAGGACTTTGATCTTTGTTTTGCTTTTCGATTCACTCCAAAAGGCCCTGATGGACCTCCATAAACTAACCCCATATGGTGTATCAACCTCCTTGGTCATCCATTTGTCTTCCTTCTCATATTTTGCATTTATAACTTTACCCCATAGAGTCTGATTCTCATTGGTAAGTCTCCACAACCATTTCATCTTCAGTGCTTTATTGTGAATCTTCAAATTCCTGATTCCCAGACCTCCATATTTCTTTCCAAAAGTAAGAGCTTCCCATTTGACTAGATGATACCCTTTCTTTTCTTTGTTACCTTGCCATAGGAATGGTCTCTTGATTCTGTCCAGCCTTTTAATGACCCCTGCTGGGATTGGAAACAAAGACATCATATATGTAGGAAGAGCATCTATGACTGAGTGAATGAGCGTCAACCTACCCCCCAAAGATAAGTATTGAGTCTTCCATCTAGCCAATTTCTTCTCACATTTTTCAATAACACCGTCCGAAAGTCCTATGGATTTAGATTTTGCTCCCAGTGGCATTCCTAGATAAGTAGTTGGTAAAGCACCAACTTCTCCACCTAGAATTGCATTTAGTTGTGCCATCTCTGTGACCTCATTGATGGGGAATAACAGGCTTTTCCTCCAGTTAATGTGTAAACCAGAAACACCTTCAAATAAGACTAAGATCACCCTCAAGTATCTCAACTGATCTTCTTGTGCGTCACAAAAAATGAGTGTGTCATCAGCATACTGGAGATGTGTCACTTCCATGCTGCCCCTATCAGCTGTAGCCACTTCAAAACCTTGAATCCACCCATTTAAACTAGCTGTTTTTATCATATTATTGAGGCCTTCCATAACCAGAAGGAATAAAAAAGGAGACAAAGGATCTCCTTGTCTGAGACCTCTTTGTGATCCGAAAAAACCAGCAGGAGAACCATTAATAAGAATTGAGAAATTGACAGTTGTGATGCAATGCTTGATCCACTGAATCCATTTATGTCCGAAGCCCATCCTTTCCAATAGTTTTAGCAGAAAAACCCAATTAACATGATCATATGCTTTCTCAATGTCTAACTTGCATAGAATTCCAGGTTTTTGTTGCTTAAGTCTAGAATCCACAGCTTCATTTGCCACTAGCACAGCATCCATGATTTGTCTTCCTTTGATAAATGCCATTTGTTGAGAATCTACCAGCTTTGTCATTACCCCTTTCAATCTTTCTGTCAACACTTTTGAAATTAGCTTGTAGAAACTGCCTATCAAACTGATAGGCCTGAAATCCCTCAGTTCCTTTGCCCCTTTCTTCTTAGGAATCAATGCAATGAATGTAGCATTGAAGCTTCTTTCAAAGAATTCTTCATCATGGAAATTCTGCATAGCATTCATTATATCATGTTTCACCACTTCCCAGCATTTGATGAAAAAGCCCATGGTGAAACCATCTGGTCCTGGGGCTTTATCGGCTGCGCACAACTTCAAACATTTCAGTACTTCTTGTTCCTCAAACATGCCTTGTAAAAGATCCCTCTCTTCCTCAGAGATGACAGGGCATCTTTCAAAATGACAAGAAGGCCTCCATTCTTCAGTTTCTGTATAAAGCTGCTGATAAAAGTCAATGATTTCCCCTTTGATTCTGATAGGATCCTCAATTAACTCTCCTTGAACTAGCAATTGGTCAATGTTGTTTACCTCTTGTGAGCATTAGCCATTTTGTGAAAGAACTTAGTATTCTTATCACCTTCTTTTAGCCATAAGGTCCTATACTTCTGTCTCCATGAAATCTCTTCATTCTTGACAAGTTCCTCATACTCCATATAAATTGCAGTCTTCTTTGTTATTTCCTCCTCAGTTAAAGGTCTGTCACCAAGTACTGAATCCAGGTCTGCCATCTGCCCCAACAATTTCTTTCTTTGAGAGTTCAAGTTTCCTTGCTCACTCTTGCTCCATTCCTTTAGCTTTGTTTTAAGAGCTTTCAGTTTGCAAGCAAGAATGTAGTCAGGTCTCCCAATAAAATTAAAAGAACTCCACCAAACATTAACTCTATCAGTAAAACCTTCCAATCCCATCCACCAATTTTCAAACTTGAAATAATTTTTGTTTTGAACCCAAGTACCACATTGTAATGCTACTGGAAAGTGATCAGAAATTAGCCTCTGGAGAAGGGATTGTTTGATATTATTGAAGCTGTCATCCCATTCTTTAGAAATAAGGATCCTGTCAATTCTTGAAGCTATATCGTGCTTATCCCCTTTGAACCAAGTGAAATTTCCACCCTCAAGTTGGGTATCAATTAGGTTCATATCTTCTATAAAATCAGAGAATTCCACCATACCCCTTGTTCTTGTATTACAATTCCTCTTTTCTGAGCTAAATCTAGTGACATTAAAGTCACCGCAAACAGCCCATGGTCCTTCCATCAGTCCCCTTACAGACCCAATCTCATCCCACACTATCCTCCTTTCTAAGTAGGAGTTAGGTGCATATACCCCAGTAATATGACAAGCGAAATCCTGCAATTGTGCCTCAAATTTACAAGTCAAAGTATAGGCACCAATTTCAAGCACTTCCCCCTTCCAAACCCTACTGTCCCACACCAACAAAATACCCTCTCTTGTACCACTAGCCTCCAACCAAGCAAACCTCATCCACCTGCCACCCCATATCTCCTTAACCACCTCAATAAAATTCCCCTCTAGTTTAGTTTCCTGGATACAAATGATATCTGCATTCCAGTCTAGTACTAATCTTTTCACCATTGTTCTTTTAACCTTTTTGTTCAATCCCCTAACATTCCATGATACCAGTTTGAAATTCATGGATCAATGTTAGTCGAACTCCTCCCCTTATTCCTTTTACCATTGCTTTTGTATTTGATCAAAAGTGATTAGGCCTTTCAATTCCTGGGCACCTTTGAATCTTGTCTTCTTGCATTCGAAATCTGACACCATCCTTCTAGCTTGTCGACTACTACCGATTTGCTTTAATAGTTCCAGAGCCTCCTCTTCGTGCCCCTGCAAATCCCCCCCAAGAATTTTGCTTATCTTGATCATGTTTTGATGTACCCATACTGTTGCCTCCATCTCTTTTTCAAGAAAGGATTGTTGTTGTTGAATGAGCAAAGGTTCAGCCTCTTCAATTTCCCAGTTATCTCTCAGAATAAGTGAATTCTCCCCTGCCTGAAACGTCTCGCTATCTTCGCCAATTTTGTCTTCAACATCCTTTTCGTGGATTGTTGCTTCTCCAAACCCTTCTTGTTGTCTGAGTTCCCCAATTTCCATCCCTTTTGTGTTCGTTACCATCTCTATAGAAGAAATAGCGACTCTTTCACCCTGTGTGTTTGCATGCGTGGAAGACTGTTCTAGAAGAGAGATATCCAGTGCTACGGTCTTCTGTCATCTGCCTTTTCTTCCAATTGAGAATGTTGAATGCCATTGAAAATTAAAAGCCCAGCTAAATCAGGCCCATCTTCCCCTTTTGTAATATTCATAGACTTGGGCTGTGTGGGGAGGCCCAATTTTACAATTTCATTTAAAATTCTCACAAGCTGGTCATGGTCACGTGCTACTGCTGCATCAGAACCTCCAGCTATTTGACAACTACACACCACGTGCTTTCCCCAATTCAAATCCGTAAAATTCGGGGATTCTCTTATGTTACAAGTCAGATTCTCTTTTGTCCAGCGGTCACTACTGCGACTTGCAACCTTGACTGTCTCTTCTGCAATCTCTTCTCTGACAGCTCCGGTGGTGGCTTCCGATGAAGTTTCAACCCTAGTTTGACTTCTGCCCATATCGGGATATGATAAGACAATCCCTCTCGAACTATTGCCACTTCTCTTGGAAGATCTCTGCCATCATTGGATACCAAGATTCTTGCCCATTTGAGATGGTTTTTCAACTCTGTCTCCTCTTCCGTAGCAACCCATCCTCCACATAGATCTCCTATTTCTTGGAATACTCTCTTGGACCAGAGATTCAGAGGAACACCAACTGCTTTGATCCAAGTGTTCTTGACTGAAACAGAGTCTGACAAACACCCCACCATGGGGCTCCACCATTCCAGTAGGAACCTGGATTTTTTCCAGTTCCATTGGCCTTGAAGAATCTTCTCAGCCATGAACCTATTAGGGAACTCGAATAGAAATAGACCAACATTCATCTCATAAATATTGACCCCAATTGCCGAATTCCAGTTGATTGATGTCCACCTTCTCACATCGGCCAAGGTGGGTTTCTCATCTGCTTCTTCTCCACAACACCCTACTAAGCATCTCTTTAACAACCCATCATCCTTGGAGCCAGTGGAATCACTGATATCAATGTTTCCCTTCTTCGTTCTCACTTCTGCTTCTCTGAGACTCTTGGATTGCCATTTGCTTTCTTGTACTGCCTTAGCGAAAGGGTAGTTGGCTTCAGTGCGTCTTGAAAGAACTATTATAACCAGCGTTCTCACTTCTCTCTCTCTCTCTCTGTTTGAGACTATTGATTATGAGATATAGTATTAATCAATTACCAGCAAATAGATATGAATGTATTGAAAGCTGATAATTTATTTATAAACTAAAAACAAAAAACCTCATAGTCTACTAACTAGTAACCCCGAGGTCAAAATTCTAAACCAAACGGAAGAAAATGCAGAGCCTTCAAACTTTTAATGTCAATAGCCAGTATCATGCGGGGTGGATGGATTTCAGTCAAAGTCCTTAAAATAATTCAACATTCCTTGCACCGCAGGGTGCGGCCTAGTGATTAATGAAGTGGGTGCAAACCAAACCGTTGTTCAAATCTCAGTAGAAACAAGACACTAGGTGCTTTCTTTCCATCAGCCTAAGTCTTGGTGGGAAAAGTTACAGGGTAACTGCTGATGAGAGGTATTAGGTACCCGGTGGAATAGTTGAGGTGCGCACAAATTGGCCCGAACACCATCATTATTAAAAAATTAAAAAAATCCATCATTTCTTAACCTAACCACAGAAAAGAGTACCACAATATCTTGAGACATATTATGAACTTTCCGCACACCAGATTCATTCATATCAAGCTGAGATTGCTGAACACAGACTCACCTGGCCATCTGGTCCAGCGAATTCTGTATCTATAGCATCACGAGTAGTTCCACTAACCGGACTAACTATTGTTCTGTCCTCTCCGACTAAAGCATTCAAAATACTACTTTTACCAACATTTGGACGACCAACAATTGCGATTGCAGGAACGTAATTTTCTTCTTCAAGATATTTTGGCCCCTACAAAATATTTAAAAAGTAAATATTAAAAATATGCGTTTAATATTCCAGCATTGCAATACTAAACTAAAATATGCTAGGAAATTTTAAAGAGACTCCAAAGATGATAGTCAGAAATCAGAATCAATTAACAAGAAGTTCACGGTCAACAGGTTTGCATGCATTTTGTATCATAGACTATAAAATGTCATCACGAAAGCAGTAGGAAATACTAAAGTTCGTTCCCCTCTGCTTCACACGCGAAATATGATTGTATAGATAAGCAACAGACAGACATAGAGTAAGCACAGAAAGAGTAAAACATAGTACCCTAGTGGGACTCAAGTAGAAGCTGATTCGGAGTTGAACATTGAAGCGCACTACAGTCCACTTATAGTAGCTACTGCCTTTTTTCAGAATGCTTTATCATGGCTTTTTCGCTTTCATACTGCTTTGATTTGCTTGTCCTTATCTAACCTTTTTTGTCAAGCTTTCTCTTGAGCCGAGGGTCTTTCGGAAACAGCCTCTCTACCTTCCAAGGTAGAGGTAAGGTCTGCGTACACTTTACCCTCCCCAGACCCCCACATTGTGGTTTTTCTTTTTCTTTTTCTTTTTCTTTTTTTAATTGGTAAAGGCCCACATTGTGGGATTTCACTGGGTATGTTGTTGTTGTTGTTGTTGTCGTCGTCATCGTCTTACCTTTATATATAGACAAACATGTGCGCGCGTGTGTATATATAGTATGCACATGTTAGAAAAGAATAGTAAAATTTATGGATAGAGAAGGATATATTGAAAATAACTAGATCTCCGGCCAAAAAAAGGTTACATCAAATTAATAAGCCCTCCAATCTCAGCGAAGGTCGAGTGATATCGTGAGAAAGGCCTATTGCTTTACACATAGAGGAGAAAGAAGTTCACACATTGCACTAGAAGGGCATACGAGCAATTTTGCCTCTCTGCTTTTCTTATACAACTAAATAAATGTTCTCTCCCCTTACTATATACATTTGACGAGGAATACAACTCTCCTTGAAAGTTTCCTTCTTCTTTTTGATAGGTACAACAATTGTTTCAAATGAAAAGGGATCAAGACGATGAAGGAGGAATAAAAAGTTAACGGGTTGAGGCAAACAAAAGAAAACAACTATAACAAAATCCAGAACTAATTTCCAATGCAGTTCATTGTTACCTTTCCGGAAAGAAAAAAATCCTATGCGTTATGTTACTAAGACGAAGTCCAGGACATGTACTCCCCAGTTTCTTCCTTGAATATTTCACTTCATTGGGAAAAAAATAACTCTCTTCTGAAGCCTTGACCTGGAGGAGCTGAAGAGAAGATCTTTTTGGCTGTCATGAGGTTTCCATCTTCTACAGCAGTATCTCATCGCCCCTTTAAGCAATTACTTCTTCATCTCAAACCCCGTGTGATTGATCCAATATAAACTATACATTCCTTTTCTTAACTTCATTTTAATAGTTAGATATATAGAGGAAGACTTTAATCTGCTTCATTCCTCCGATTGCTATACAGATAAATACTATGCATAATGTTTTCAGATTCTTTACATAAGACTTTGACTCTAGCCAACTTTTGGTTTTTTGCTTTTATAGTTTACATATTTTTGGAATATGCAACTTAACCTATTTGCGTATACATTCTGGAAATAAAGCATAGAAATATTCCTGAGAGGCCTAGCCACTGAGAAAGTTTACTGATCGAAGCAAGAGGAAACCTAATCTCAGTGCCGATAAGAGTACCTCAACTTTTGTTATCCCTGAGCAAACAAGATCTAGAAGCTCTCCAGTTCCAGTTCCAGATACAGCAGATATTGGAAGGGGGTCAAACCTAATAAATTAAACAAAGGAACATATTTTATAAGATTAAACAAAAGTAACATTTTAAACAGCAGTCATGAAGTCACAACATCTATTAATACAGGACGACTCAAAGCCCTTGGATCTAAAAATTATGTTGCTCGGATCCTTCAAAAGTGCCACAGATGTGTGTCGGTCTGTCGAATCCTCCAAAAAACTATTTAGGATCCAACACGGGTGCGGCGGCATTATGGAGGATCCGAGCAAACATAGTCTAAAAAGGTTAGGGAAAAGAATAACTAGTTTTTGAAAAGCTCAAAGGAAAGAATGCAACAGACTTTCCAATAAAGAAAAACACAGAAACATCTAAAGGAGAAATTCATACAGCTTAAAAGAGGAGCGCCAACTCTTTCCATTTGCATTGACCTATCTCAACCACAGGAAGCCGGTATAAATGTCACCAATAACTATGTAGGTTGTATATTCATTCATTCAAAATGGAAAACGTCCACAAGATACATATTCTCTTACCTCTATTAAGTGACATTGGTATGTCAATAACTCAATAATATGATTCTATAAACCACAACCAAGTCCTTAACCTAATGGAAGTACGTTGGACACAAAGTTGGTTGTCACACTTGACACATATAGTAGGGTTTAGACTGTTCTCTCTTTAGATATACCATGAACTTTGCAAATTCTCCAGTCATTCAGATCCAAAGAAGGGATCTAAATACTACACCACCAACTCTTGAAGTATAACGACAGATCTCTGGATCTCTTTAAGGAGGCTTTATATTCGCTTTTATGAGGATATTTTTTCACTGTTCAACCAGTTATATTTTCTCTTGTAACCCATCCTCTTCTTACCAGACATACTAAAAAACGACTCAAAAAAAAAAAAAAAAAAAAGAAACAGAACTGCAGCTATGATGAATTTTCTAACCGCAACACTTCAGTTTGTATCAATCTACACATATTAATCTGCACTTATGGTATGAAAATAATGAAATATGCCAGAATAATCAGCTCACCCCAAAGACCAAAACTCTGATGCTTGTGAGATTCCTTTGCGTGGAGATTCACACTTGTTTACAGCAAGAATAATACATTTGTCTGAGTAGTGCTTGCGTAACCAATCAGCTATCTCCACATCAGCAGCATTTAGACCTGCCTGTTTAAAAATTTGTTACTCCGTCTGACCATATTAAGCAACACTTTCACCACTAATAAGGATAAGGCAATGTCTCATAATCAGAATATGACAACAAATATAGGTACAACATTCAACTGTTAAGCACTTAGTTCTATTAGCTGAAAGATACATGAGGTGCTTCAGACCTAGAAATATTTCTTGAGAACTTTCGACAACTGTTAATCAAATGACTTCCCAATTATATCTAGTTCACAAACCAAGGAATAAAAAGATGTGCATGGAATCAGTAATATTCTTCCATCAATATATTTTTTTCAGATAAGTTTTCCTTCCATCGAAACTTCTCATGAACAAACTGCTGTGTCAAGTGATACAGAGCAAATAGAGAAATTCGATTCTCCTGATAGAGAGGTTTATCAGGATTAGGGGTATAGAAAGTGACGGAGGGCAAGTAGAGGATGGGTTGAAAAAAAGGAGACAAAACTCATTATCATGGGTCAAGGAGAATGTTTTCCTCTCGGGCCTTAGGGAAATCGTTTTCCCTTAATTTCAGTGAAACATTTTCCTTAGAAAAATACATTCCCAGGTATTTAGTGCAACCAAACAAAGAAAAAGAGGAAAACAATTTCCAGGAAATGTTTTCCTTCATACTAAACACACAATTTATCTTGCTAACTAATCTTTCAGAATATAGTATCCAAGTAACTCTACTAAAGGATATACCTGGCCATCGACAAGGAATATAATGACCGATGACTCTTCAACAGCCACAGTAGCTTGTTTCTCAATCATAGTAGGCATTCTAGCAACAGCAGCCTCTCTGGTAGCAAGTGGAATGCCCTCCATTCCAATTGTTGTTGAGACAGCTAGTTCTTCCATTAGATCAGTCTGTGATTTCGAAATAGTAAGCACACCTCCTGTATCCACCACCATAAATTCATGGTTTCCCCAAAATGATCTACCATACAAGCGATCCCTTGTTACCCCAGGTTCATCTACCACAATGGCCCTCTTCCCCTGTTGAAGATAAACCAAGCATCATGAAGAGAAAGCCAGAGCAAGAAAAATCTCATATAACGGAACTGGACCATTTAGTAAAGATTGTCAAGGTTTTATTTCCTGGCAATCAAAAACCAAGACAAGTTTAGATATAATACCCCAACAAGACGATTAAACAGTGCTGATTTACCAACGTTCGGTCTTCCAACAATTGCCACCTTAGGAAGAAGATGATCAGGGGTCTGCAAGTAAACTTTTATTGGTCAAGTCAACCATAGAAATCTAGATCTTCCTATAGATCTCAGAATATTAGTAGAGCCAAATCATATAGACAATGGATACACATCGAGCGTAGATCTTCACATAGAATCTAGAAACATTAGTAAAACCAAAAATCATATCAACAGTGGATAAATGCCCAACTTCCATATTCACAAATCTCGAGGAGCAACAGAAAAATTGTGGACATTGTTCACTTTGGTTGCTCTGATCATCTTATGGAGCTTCAAGTAGATGACTACTAGGTTATGGATCCAGTAATTAATCACATTCACACATGCAGTTGAAGACTATAACACGCCCCCTAAATTTGAGAACATATCTCAATATTTCAGTGCACTTCAGCAAGTTTGTCAGCAGAAAGGTGAAACTCAGAAACCTTCTTGCAAAGTTATGAAACTCTCTTCTTAAAGTCTAGGACTTTTTATTGAACGAAAAAGAACTCTTGCATGATTAAAAAAGTCACATACTCCTAGATAAGGTTTCAAAGAAAAATAGGCATGAAAACTGTAACGTTCTATTATATGATTCACCGTGTCACTGATTCCTTTAGAACAAGTTACTGTCATTCTCTTCATCAAGATTCCTCCGGAGATATGAATATAATTTGATTAGCCGGTGGGTTATGAGCATTAGAAGTTAACTTCACAGCTGTGCAACTTTCATGCCATGAGACCATAACACGAATTGATGAGCAACGATATCATCCGTATGATGAAGCAAGGAAGAGGTCAGAAATTTAGCACGAGTGATGTTGGAAAAATCAGCATGCAGTTTACTCTATGCAACTGATTTTTTCCAAGGAAGCGGAAAGATAAAATTTCTGGAAAAGCAAGGACATAATAATAAAGGTGACATCCATGGAGAGGGGCGGGCCAATTATCCACCAAGTTTAAGTAGTGTGCCACTAGTCCTCGGGGATTTCTCGGTTATTTGGAAAAAAAAAAAAGGTGGCATCCATGGAAGAGACACCGTGATAACATTCTTTTCAATATTTTAGACCCCTAATGAGCATCCTGCATCCAAAGAACCTGGTAGATGATTAAGTATATTAACATCACATCCGAGAATTTCAGTATTTATTCAAGTGAGACATTAATATAGAAGTGACTGTATGAAGTCTAACATCAAATAGGTTTATTACCAAGATATCATTACACTAAATAGTTCATCCCTTAAGAATTAAGCCTTGTATTTTTACTATCTCTAAATAGGGATAGCACTATTTATCAGAACTTCTATTGGCATTACAAAACTGTCCCTGAAAGGACTTAACCCGAACCAAAAAAAAAAATCCACTGAAAGGTGATAGCCTTTTTTTTTTTAAAAGCTGTCTGCATAGTTCCTCAGACTAGTTGCACTTTGTTTCAATATTTGTTACAGAGAGATAGTGGCTGCTTGAACTTGCTACTGTCCAGTCGCTTTGGCAGCTCAATAGAGGAGTATCTTAGATTCAGAACACGTAGCTACTCATGATTACTAAATATAAGTTGAATCATCATATAATAGGAGTTGAGTCAACTAAAGAAAGATGTAGTTACTTGTGGCTTAATCATAATGTAGAAAATGAGGACAAGTAATTACTTCAAAAAGAGTAATGGTCAAGGCTCACTTCAGGCTCTTTCTTCATTTCCGTGATGAGCAATCAATTTACACAAATCAGACTTAACAAATAAAGGGAAGAAACTTTGAGACAAGTATATCATATTGTCATTTATGAACAAATCTCTACTGCAGTTTTTAAAAAAATTCTGAGTGAGACCCTTAAGTATGGGAGTAGAAGCTCCAACAGAGTAGTAGATGAGATACTAACATTTTTTGAGGTATTTTTACGTCTCTTGTCCTTGTCTTTTGGACTAGATCTCTCTTCTTCTGTAATCAACAAAGGAAGATCATATTGAGCATCAAATGGCTAGAAACGATATAGGATGCGACAATTGTAACAGTTTAGCAAGGCTTATACAGTATATTGCATTTTGGTCTCATGTACCCTGCAATAAAATGATTAACAGCCAAATCAATTTCCAAAGCTTCAGCGGTTTAGGACCTGTAACAAGATTATCCACAGAACTACATCCATTGCAGTATCAGTGAACCTGTGTGATAGAGTTACATGTCGGCACTATGCTGGTAGCGTGCTATTTACGAGGAAAACCTTCAGTTGAATTAACATTTGCAGGATAGGAATTGGGAAATGCAAAGGCCCTATGTTTGTGCAGATAGAGGAAAAGAGAAGATAGATTTTGCAATTCCCTGCTTAAAAGGTTAAAACTTCAATCATCAATGGAAAAAATAAATCTTTTACTCAGGACAGTTTAAACTTCAACCAAGATTTTCTTTAACTCGAGTGATATTCCCTTTTGTTGCCTTACATATTCAACTAGAAAATGTGATCTAGTTTTGAAGCTAAACGGCGGCCGAAGACTATATTTGGTTAATTTTCTATACGAAGACCAAGACAGTTAAAAATGATTTTTTTTTAAAGTAAATATTTTTATTACTGATGGGGGAAACCCCGTATATAAGCCGTATACCAAAAAATTAGAGAACCTACACCGCAATATAGTTCTCTACAAAAGAAAGCCAACAATCTATTCACGTAGGAACTTCATGGGTACACCCAAAAAAACCAGAAACAAGTGACTATTGTGTGATTTTACAACATTCTCAACCCCTTTAAATGCCCTCATGTTCCTTTCCGTAGAACCCACATAATGGCTAATGGAACAATATTCCATGCCTAAGTCTTCTCGAACTTTTTCTGAAGGCCCAACTATGCAACACCTCACTGTTCCCGGCAACACCCATTGTATTCAAAACTAATTTAGAACCACCCACCACAACCGCGTAGCCACCTGACAACGCAACAAGAGGTGGTCTACATCTTTACCTGAGCATTTGCACATGAAGCATCAATTAAGACATGTGATCTTCCTCTTCCTCAAGTTCCCCGCTATCAGAATAAGTCCCCTTGCTGTCAACCACACAAAGAAACACAACTTTCTGGGAGCCAACAAATCATTACCCTTCCCCCTTCTCCCCAACAAATCATCCATCTCCCTACTTTGAAATCTCATCTTATACACTAGTAAATTTTCCCCTCTCCTTCTCCTGTCTCTTCCCACCCAACAATCCTTATCTCCAATCCACTTACTTCTCTTGCCTCATGTTCAATGTCTGCAAGAAGAATTAAAGACTCTATCATCCTTCCCCCCCCCCCCCCCCCCCCACACAACAACACACAAAAAAAAAAAAAAAAAAAAGAGTCAAACTTCTTCCCCCCTTCAACAATGGCTAATGGACAAACATTCTCCTCCAGTATTCCTTGCTTACACTGCTATTATTCGTCAATCATATGCCCAAATCAAGATTTGAGGGCAAAACAGTCACTTCTCACAAAGAAGTTTTTTCCTAGAGTCGTTATCCTTCCCTAAACCAACTCCCAGATCATTCCCCATGGTTTCTGGATCAACCAAACCCAAATTATCAATTTCAGAGGGAAGTAGTTCCTTTTCTATCGCTGACGAGCTCATCGGAGCAATTCTGTCCACGGGAAGGGACAATCTGGCCTTGTCAAAACCCACAGGCAGGTTTTTTACACCCTCTAACATATTTCCAATTCTGTAGCTCTATTTTCCAACCTTTCTGAGCACAATCCAGAACTCCTAGGAGGAAATTTTGGATTGTTGGGCCTCAGCGACCTTCCTAGAGTACTCCTGACAGTTGAAGCTTTCTTTAGTGAGGCGAATATGAGTTACATTGCTCGATCTGGACATTTCGATACCCCTCTTACCTTTACTTTCAATTCGGAGCTCATCGGAGCCATTTCTGCGGCCATCCCTCACTTCTGAAACATTAGGATGAAGAACGAGGGCTTGGTGCCCCTCAATGACTCTTAAGATAGGTTTTGCGGTTGATTTCAAGGTTCGTTGGGGTGGTTCCGCAGTATTTCAAACTTTTTCCAACATGGGAGCCCTCTTTGCATGTCTCTGTCATATGAAGAAGTCCTATCGGTTCACCTCAACTAATCCAGTCTGAACCAATTAGATAAGTGAACCAATGTAAATTTGCTCTTACAAGTTCACTAATCCAAGGGAAAATAGGTCTTTTCCCCTTTCTTCTAATCCCTTCTCCCCCAATTTCTGAAAGTCCCTTCGACTAGCCCTCTTTCTTAGTCGTTTCCAACTAATCCCCTATACTTTCCGACCCCCTAGCTTCTCTCCTTCCCATACACTTTTTCCGACTCCTCCCCCTATTTCATTCCCCTCCATCCCTATCCCTATTTCCATCTCCCTTTTTCAGAATTTCAAGACAATTATGGTGATAATTAGACTGAACCTAGATAACCCCACCCCCCAACCCCCAACCATGGATACCGAGAACCTTCCCCTTTTTTCTAACAAACAACCAACAACAACATACCCAGTGAAATCCCACAAAATGGGATCTGGGGAGGGTAGAGTCTACGTAGACCTTACCCCTACCTTGGGAGGTCCCCACAAACTTCCCCCAATTCACTAGATAAATCATAACCCAAAGATGCACCGGCAATCCAACACCCTCCTTTCTTCTATGTACCTCACAATAAAATTAATCAAACCACCTCTCTAATATATAGATAGTTCTCTCCCATACATCTAGCTCCTCCCTGAACTCACTTCACTTCTGCCTCTCTAGCAAAAAGAAATAGGAGGGACTGCCCATCTTCGAAACTTTCAAACTTGTCGTCATTGACCATGTCTTTGTTGCCCATTTGGTGACCAACTCCGGCGAACCCACTCTTTTGAACCTTCCCATCAGACAAGTCTTTAAGAACTCTTCCCTAGCCACGACCTGACCTCCAGATAGACTGAAAATGCGTTCCTTCCATGTATCTTTTCTCCTGCACTTACCAACCAAATTCGAAGTAGGCAACACCAGAGCTTCTTTGTAAGAATGCACGTTGATCATCCTTGCTTCTAGAGAGGAGTTTCTCCCTCTAGACATTGTAGCAACAATCTCTCTCACATACTGCAGCTTGTACAGACTAAATTCAATAGACCAAACAATAACGGAAGAAAAAGCTCTATAGGTCATGTTTTTATCTCTCCCCAACCTTGCTTTGCTAAATAGTTTTTAAAAATACAACAATACAAAACCCTCATATACATGGCGTATACAAAAAAGTATCGAGCCTAAACAAAAATATAGTTCTCTATGAAAGACACACAATCATCTAATAAATAAGAACGTCATGATTACATCAAAAGTTAATAAAAAAACAAAAAGGCATGTGCTAATTTATATGAAGTCCTATTTTCCCATTCCTTGAAAATGCTCTCCTATTCCGTGTTCCCCAAAGGGGAAACTTTCCGAACTCTACATCTCCTTCTTCTCCTCCTGAATGCCCAACTATACAACACATCCTTTACTGTTACGGGAATTCGCCATGCATTCCTAACAAATTCAGAACTATACACCATAACTGACTGTTCTTGCTATACTGAATAATAAATGTAGCAAAGAAACACTACTAATATTTATCATATATCATGCTCCTTTTTACCACTCCGATAGCTACCTTCATCAAATCATTATATTTTGAAGAGAGTGCATTGCATGTTTGAATAGATCAAATGTCTCAATAAAATAGTTACAAAACACAAAACTATACAACTCTTGATGCCGCCTCAGAGAGTTCTCTAGCCATCCTAATCAATCCTCTAAGTGTATAACCAGCCTTGAACAGGATCCTCCTCAAGGAATGCCAATATATTTGATCCATAAATTTCAGACGCTAGCTTGGTGATCATTATTGCACCCATTCACACCCAAGTATTAAAAACATTGTTATAATAAGTCTTTTTCTACTATCCTTCTTGCCAATCCAACTATTGAATCACCTAAACAAACCCCACCATCCCAATGAGGAAGCAGCACCAACATTTAATTACTTGATTGAGTTCTCCAAGTTATACAAATATATCATTATATCCAAAAAAGGAGAAATACACAAAAAAAAGAACTGTACTTACCAGAACTGAAAAAGAAAACCGCACAAGCAAGAAGAGTTTCCATGAATTCCTAACTCTGGTTTCTATGGTACGACGTAATATATCTTTTTTCCATGAATAACTTTGAAGGGTGTGTAATAGTAGTGGAGGGAGGATCAGTGGAGTTGAAATACATTGCACCCGTGCTTGTGACAACAGTTTGGATTTTTCCCCGCGCACACAAATATATCAACCATTTGTACTTAATTAAAACATTTTGGGTTCATGGTCACAAACACACTTGAACTATGACTTTTTTGTAAGTTTCACACCCCAACTATCAGTTATTCCCTTTTCCTACCTGAACTATCACCATCTATATATTAAAACACACCTGAAAATTAATTAGGAAAACTATCAGTTGTTCCTTTCCTTTTTCCTACCTGAATTATCACCATCTACTCAACTAGGTGTGTTTTAGTACATAGATGGTGATAGTACAGGTAGGAAAACGGAACAGTTGGTGATAATTTAGGTAGGAAAAGGGAACAGGCGAACCACTAATAGTTGGGGTGTGAAACTCGCGAAAAAGTAATAGTTCAGGTGTGTTTTTGACCATTATCTCAAACATTTTCAACAGTTTCAAGAACCAAATGCTAAAGAATGATAGCTGAGGGAAGTACACTTTACATCATACCAAAACGGGGTCAGTTTCATCCCACTCAAAAGTCAAAAAAAAAAAAACACCTAAAACCCTGTTTTCACTTTTTTCACCATCAAACAATCAAATATTCTTTGCAAAAAATATAACCAAACACAACTCCAACTTCAAAATTCCAAATAAGGTGAAAAATAGTTGGTTTTCATAGCCATTCTACCTATACAGCCGAAGTGTATACACAACCATGTTTGGTAAACTAGATAGCCGAAATGTACATTTAGGTAAAAAGAAGTGGAAAAGGGGCGTAAAAAGATAAAGTGAGTGTAGGGAAAATAGAGATATAGGTCACCTATAACCAGTTGTCTGGACAAAGACTCAGAAAATTCTCTAACCACAAGTTGGGCTTCACGTTCAAGTACTTCAACATCAAGACTGCTGTCTTCATCTTCTTCATATTCCTCAAATTCAGACCCTCCAATTATTTCCTCTTCTTTATCTTCATATTCATCTTCTTTACTAGTGGACAATTGTACGGCTGGTGGAAGGCAAGAAGTCCGGCTAAGATTGCAGCGACGTTGGCGGCGGTGGGAGAGAGAGAATGGTGGAGGGAGAGAGGGTGAAATTGATGGAGAGAGATAAGAGAGAGTTCTTGATAGAGAGATTGCTGGACTGAGTTCCATTGTTGATACTGTTTTTCTAGTTGGGAGAGAGAGAGAGAAAATTAGTGAGGTTTATCCTTGTTTTTCTGAGACGAGAGAAGTTGGGTATTTTAAGAGCCTGTTTGGATGGCACCTATAAGCTGAAAATAGCTTATAAATCAAAATAAAAATAAGTTGGGGGTATAAGTCAAAATAAAAATAAGTTGAGGTAGGTTAACTTATTTTTTTTGGCTTATAAGCTGTTTTTAGCTTATAAGCTACTTTAGATAAGCTAAGTCAAACTAATCCAATTATTTTTTTAGGCTTATGTTAAGCACAAACTGACTTTAAGCTGGCTAGCCAAACACTCAAAAAAGCTGAAAACAATTTATAAGCTGTTTTCAGCAACTTATAAGCCAATCCAAACGGGCTCTTAAGGAGAAAAGAAATTTTAAATTAAGGGTGTGTTTGGTAAGGAGAAAAATATTTCTCGTGTTTGGTTTGTAAAGATTTTTGGAAAATATTTTCATGAGGAATAGGGAAACAAGATAGGTGCGTACATTCTGCTATATCCAGACCCCACCTAATGAATTATACTGTTTATGTTGTTGTTATTTATATTGAGAAGTAGGGAAACAAGTTCAATTGACTCCTCTAAAAGACTAACACACCCCACTTCCACTTTCCATAACCCTATCCCCCCCCCCCTCACCTTGCCCCCACGCCTATGTTGCTTGAATAGATTATGTACAGATACTTTTGAAATAACATTTTCTAATTATTTGTTAAACACCATAAATAAATTTAAAAAATCACTTATTTCCTTCGTACCCAAACACACCTGGACTCTCCTTGTATTTTGAAGTTATTTAAACTACGGGTCTGGATGAATCTTACTCCTTAAAATACTTCGAAAAAAACATTCAAATTTATTCCTCTAAAATTACTTCTTCTTCTTTTTTATCAGGACCTCTAAAATTACTCTCTTATATTAAGGTTGGAGTTCGTTAGTGTCAAGGTCTCAAATGGAACTAAAGAGGAAAACAAATATGTTTAAAGAGAGACACTCTAACTTCTCTTTAGAAACTACCTAACAACCACACAATGGAGATAACACGACGAACCTTCGACACACCGGACACAAGTCACCTCCTCCAATTACCACCAAACTCTCTCAATACTGATGACACCACCATGGAATTACCCATTTCCCAAATTACGAATATCACAATGAAAGTGAATCAAACTTTGAACCCCCAACAGATCTATACGCCATTAATTTGACGGAAGACGAGCAAAATCGACTCTAGTATCCTTGGAGATTCTCAGCCATAAATTAAATCTTTGGCAAGAGACTCAACCACCAATATCTCAAAGGCAAGTTAATTAATCTCTGAAAATTAGATGAGCCACTGACCCTAACAGATCTGAGATCAGATTTCTATGTTTCTAAGTTCACCGCTGAACAAAGCCTAGCAACAGTGTTGTACGATAGACCATGGTCTGTAGCAGGACAATTCCTTTCTGTGAGGAGATGGGAACCCAACTTCGTTCCAGAAAATACAAAAATTGATGCAGCGGCCGTCTGGGTCCGACTACCGCAATTACCAATAGAATTCTATGATTTTAGAATTATAGAAAAGGTCGGTAGAATGATCGAAAAACTAATGAAAGTGGATGCATGTACTTCTTATGCCCTAATGGGACAATATGCTGGGATCTGCGTCGAAGTTAGCCTAAACACCCCAGTCAAGAAATCAATTCGAATAAGATCTCACAAACAAACCCTAGTCTACGAATGTGAAGGGATTTTGTGTGTGGGTTGTGAAAGAATTGGGCACACAATCTTCGATTGTGAACATAAAGAACCACCTATTCCTATCACCATCACCAAGGAGTGACTAGCAGCTACCACGACACCACCGCAACAAGAGTGGCAGACGGTGAATTTTCCAAAAAGAAAGAAAAGCCCTCACAAGAAGGATAGATCGACCGGAGAAACCAAAAGGGAGCAAACCAAGGGCCATACGCAATACGTAAAATCTTATGATGCGGTCACATGTAAGTTCCTATCATCCCAAACTTTTCATTACAAAGGCCGGAATCTCACCATAAAAGGAAAAGCGGTGGCGAAAAAACCTAAGGACAACCAATTTGGGCCTGCTCATTTTGGACCTACAAACTTGGGCCTAAAACAAACTGATTTAGACTTAGGCCCAAATGATAAGACCTCCACTTCAGGTAACTTAGAAACATCCAATTGGGCCCAATACCTTTGCAACCCATTTGTTTTTAATAGTCCACAAAAGACAAATACTAATAAAAAAAAACCCCACAATACCCAAAGCCCAATCATTAACAAGCCTGATTTTTTCGAAACCGCCATAGAAATTGAATCCGAAAAGCAACTAAAAAAGAAAAGAAATCATGACTCTTCTCTTAAGTCAACTAGTTCCCGATACCAATCAGATCCTTTTATTAGTAATAACGAGGTAACCGATATACCCGTTCAAACAAAAAAAACTCATCGTTTCCCTCACCTATCTAATCACCCTTCTCTACGTTTAGATTTGCCACTTCCCGCTCAGTTTATCACACATACTCCCCAGAAAAACAATTACACTGGGGGGAGCGTGATGGTAATCACAAGAACCGAAGAGACCCCATTTATTGCAAAACCGCCTGTGGTATCCTCAAACCACTCTATAAATGATGCGTATAACCCTCATTCTACTCACTCTTCTTCTCAAACTCACATTACTGAGCTAAAGTCTGCTAAAAATATCTCTTCTTCAAATACAAAAAACAACAATGGCAGAAAGCTCAAATGCAAACCAGAACCAACTCATCTTCGCCACCACCCCTCAAAACCCCGATCATATCCCAGCGTCTTGGCTAGAGATGGGGTTATAGGGTCACTCCATGACCTTCAACCTCAGTATCCAGGACAAGGAGGCTCTTCTGATAGTCAGGGACCTGAGATTCCTAGCGCACAGAATAACCACGGGTCTAAACCAAGGAATCGCCAATTATGGACACAATGTGTGGATGCAAACCCCGTTGCTAACCTTCTTCCAGGTAACCTAGAAACAAATAACCATTGAGATGATCTCTACTCTCATGCAAGAGGTGACCCAGAACACCCCATTCTTCCTACTGATAAATCCATCTATGCCACCCCTAAATCCCACCTTCATACCTCTATCCCCAGCACCGAACCCCAACCCTATGCAAGCAGACTCAACCATCATGGCAATAAGCTCCCAGACACAGGAGTTGATCCCTCACCACCAACAATCCTTGGAGGCTCTAAGAGCTAGGGGTGTCAATGGTACAGTTCGGGCGGTTATTTTATACAATTTATACCATATCAATTTTTTGGTTATTTTATTTTGTATAACCAAAATTAGACTTTTCGAAACCGTCCCATCATCTCGGTTTCTCTTCGGTATCAGTACGGTTCGGTTAATTTTTGGTATTTTTTTTTAAAAAGTCATGTAAAAGTCACAAGTACAAGTTAGAACACGATATCATGCATAATTCTATAGGAATTTGATAAAAATTCTCTAGACATTTATTGTTTAAAGATAATGAATCAAGAAAACATAAAACACGACAAAAATAGAGATTCATCCCACTATTTTACAGTAGTGTTAAACAATATTATAAAGGAAACATATAATCGCACGAGCTGGAAGTAATTAATCAATATAGGGCGTAAGAACTCAGTCTAGTAATATTAGGTATTCAATAAAAGAAATTTGAACCATTCGAGGAGAAAGATATTTAATACTTTGTAGCTTGCTACTCAAGATCGTTGGAATACCATGTAGCTTCGTGGTTACTTACTACTCACGAGGTGCTAGAACTAATTTTGTTTTAATAGGAGTAGCATAATAGGTTTCAGAGTTCGGACTTTGGGTGTTAATTATGTTACACCTCAAACAATTTCGCATCGTAAGTAAACTAACGTAAGCCGGAGAGGTCATGGAACCCTTATAAGGTTAAGAAGACTTCTAACAAGTGCTAAACAAGTGTCAAAAGGTTCTGGGATCAAGCGAATTGAAGGAATTAAGTTTGTCAAATTTTTGGGAAAACTTGGCAGAAATTTGGACAAAAATTTTGGTCCAACTTGAGCGAGGCATATCTTCTAGAATATGAGAAATTATGGAATCCATAACCTATGTAAATTCAATTTTAGTGAGTCTTCTTTCTAATGCAACTAAAAAATCGCAATTCGGAAGTACCGAATGCAAGTACGGGACGTACTTTGAAGTAGGGGTGGAAAATGGATGGGTTTGGTTGGATTTGATTTGGTTGAAAATAGTTTTAACAAAAACGGGTTGCGTTTCAAACCGCCCATAAATCATGTGGGTAAATATGGGTTGGGTGATAAATGGGTGGGTTGGTTATGGGTTAGCTCATATTATACAAGTGTAATATTATTTCAAGTGTAACGTTTCTAGTTTTTTTTTTTTTTTCTTTTGTCAAGTTAAATTAATTTTTTCATATATTCATAATTGATATTATGAAATAGAAATTTCAAGGGAGGGGTGGGGGTAAGAAATTTCTTTTCATTTTTATAAAAGTAGAATATATGAAATTGAATTTTTTTTTTTGGGGGGGGGGGGGGAGGGTAAATTTTTTATAAAAGTAAAATACATGCAATTGAAATTTGGGAGGGGGGAGGGTGGGGATAAGATTTTTTTTTTCATTTTTTATAAAAGTAAAATATATGGAATTGAAATTTCGGGGGGAGGGGGTGTCATGGAAGGGGTGGGGTGGGATGGGGTGAGGGGTAAGAATTTTTTTTTCCATTTTTTATAAAAGTAAAATATATGAAATTGAAATTTGGGAGGGGTGGGTTGTGGAGGGGGTAGGGTGGGGTGGGGGTAAGAAGTTTTTTTTTTTTCATTTTTATAAAAGTAGAATATATTAAATTGAAATTTGTATGGGGGGGTGGGGAAGGGTCGGAGTGGAAGGTAAGAAATTTTTTTCTCACTTTTTATATTTTTTTAAAGAAGTAAAATAAATTAATAGAAAATGTTTGGGGGGAGGGGGGATAGTGGTGTGGGTGGTGGGGTGGGAGGTAACAAAGAATTTTCTCATTTTCGAAATGAGTTGTTATTGGGTCTAGTGTGTTCGTATATGGATACCCATATTTTACCCATGTTTGCCCATATTTTTATAAGTCAAAAAGAGACTTGAAGCCCATACTTACCCACCTGAAATATGAGTGACCTAACTCACTCAAATGTGGGTTCAATGGGCTAATTTTTTAAATATGGGCTCAAATGGTCACCTCTACTTTGAAGTACGGCCGACACCTTGTGTCCCTACTTTACCTAAAATTTCCAAAAAGTTAGATTTTGATCATTCCAAGTACGGGATGAAGGTACGGCCTGTACTTTGAAGTACGGCCCACACTTTTTGCCCGTACTTTGCCCGAAAATTCCAGACATTTTTAAGTCGGTGGACTTGGCCTATATACTGATTTCCCATGACTTGGGGTCATTTTATTACATCAAAACAGATCCTTCTAGACCCCTTAAGCCCTCCTAACTATTTCTAATCCATTCTAATCATACTAAACCTTTTCACGAGAAGATCAAACCTTGAAAACCTAAGCTAATTTATGGAAGGTAAGTGTTCTTACTTTCACTTGGAGTTGTTGTGATTAAGTCTTGGAGCAAGTTACGTGGGTTGAAATTCTTCAATATAAGGTATGTTCTTTATCTTATTTCTTATATTGAGTTGATTTGAAGATTTAGCAAGTCCAAAAAGTGAAAAGAGTTATGGAGTAAAGTCATAAAGTTCTGTGTTGTATTTGTTGGATATGAATTGAATTTGAAAAGAAGTTTTGGATGGATTTGAGTCTAGTTTGAATGTCATTTCTTGGGAATGATATTATTGATGTTGTTTGATAATTATACAACTTGATTGAAGGAAGAAAATGAGAAGAGAAGTCCAAACATGAGTTAGGAACTATGTTGAGTTAATGGACTGTTTTGAACATCTTGTGGCTGTATTGTTAAGTTAATTTCCATGAATATGAGTAGTATCTAATGTTGTTTATGTGTTGACGAGATTATGCTCCTTGATTGGGAAGAAAGGAAGTGTATATTGTTATTGTATATTGGTATACTTTGGGCTATTTGGTGTATATTCTTTGAGGGCAGTGAAAGGACTATTTAAGGACTTTTGTAAGCTTGTTGTTGTTATTGTGGGTTGTTGTATATGTTGAGGTGATTAGAGAGTAAAGGGAAATGCTGCCCGTTTTACTTTAGAATCAAGTTGTCGTTGATATACGTGATATACTAGCACCATCTAAGTTTATATATGTATTTTTGGTTATATAATTGGCTTGCTAGTTGTAAGTAGCTCGATTGTTGGATTGCTTTGACGATGGGAGGTATGTAAGGCTATTCCTTTCTTTCTTTTTGGCATGATCCTTGTGGACTGAACGTATACGTAATGCTAATCCATAATGATTCTACTCTTAGAATTAACAATGATCCATTTGTTTCATGGTCCATAATGATATCCTTAAAAAGTCTCTCTTTATATCTAGTATGGTCTCTAAAGTTACGTGCACTCCTATCAGGTTCATGCATTGCATTGAATATATATATATATATATATATATATATATATATATATATATATATATATATATGTGTGTGTGTGTGTGTGTGTGTGTGTGTATGTGTGTGTGTGATATATATATATGTGTGTATGTGTCTGTGTGTGTGTGTGGGGGGGGGGGGGGGGGGTTTGTTAACCTACAACATGAAGGTTGTAGGTTAGCACCCTACCCACTTTTTAGTTCAATTAAATACCCTTATTATTATTTGCCAAGCTTTAAATACAGGGACCCTTTTGTCATTTCATTAAATATTAATTTTCTCTCTCTTGTCCAAAACTACAACCCCCATTAGATTTTCTCTCCCATGATAATTTTCAGAATCAAGGTTTAGTAAACACAACTTTTAAATCAATTCTAAGAAGAGCAACCACATAAATCATTCTTTAAGTCTTGGATCATTTCCAATAGCAAGTGTTTGTAATTATTTCATAGATTTCATAAGTAATGCTGCTGGAAAATGTACAGAGCAAAAATGTTTGGGCGTGGAGTTTCAGTACTACTTAGAAATTGAAGCGGATAATGATGGTTCTAATGGAGTTTCGCCGAGCAACGGTGTTACTGCTACTGTCTGGCACTACAAATCTGAAGTGAATTTATACCCAGAAGAAAAAAAAAGAATCACATAGGAAAAAGAGGAACAAAGTGGAGGTGTCAGAAATCAGATAGAGAAGAAAGTTTTGAAGGAGATTGACGAAAAGTTTTTGCGGGATAATGAAATTGAGAGTTGGAGAAGAGGAAAGAACAAATTGGGACAATGAGATAAACCATGGCTAAATTCTTACGACCATTATTACAGTAGTCAATGTTGGAAGAAGAGAAGATAAAAAAAAAAACCTTCAGATCCCTAATTAGAAGGAGAACATCATATATGTATGTATGACCTCATGCATGCATGCACAATATTTATGCATATCATTAGCCCTCAGAGGCAGTTCAGATGCACAGTATTTATGCATATCATTGGTCCATAGAAACAACTCAGATGTACAGATTTATTTTCTCTCTCATGTTTCCTGTTACTCTCATGTCTCTAATATGCTATTTTTTATGCTTTACATACTCAATACATTGTCCGTACTGGCATCCCTTTGCTGGGGGAGCTGTGTTTCATGCCCTCAGGTCTTGAGATACAGGTTGACGGATCTCTCAGTAGGACACCAGCTCTATAGGCAGTGTCGTGGCACTCCACTTGCTCCGGAGTTGCTCTGTGAGTCAGCATGGCTGCATATGCATTTGCATGGGTATTCCCTGTCCCGTCCTTATTGTGTCATATACTCCAGTAGAGGCTCGTAGACAATGTGTAGAGTTAGGTATATGTGACAGTCGGGTCTAGCTTGTATACTTAGTTTTAGCTTGACGATGTATATTATTTTTGAGCTTGTGTCCCATACAGCTTATGAATCTATGAGTTAGCATTATGACCCACTTATATATGAATATGAGATGTATGTATGTTTTGTGGTGCTCGGAAAGTAGGGCCCGGGTGCCGGTCATGGCCCATCTAGCTTGGGTCTTGACAAAAGTGGTATCAGAGCAGTTCGTCCTAGGGTTTATCTACGAGCCGTGTCTAGTAGAGTCTTGTTTATGGGTGTGAATCGCGCTACACTTATAAATAGGAGGCTACATGGAATTTAGGATGGTTTCCCTTCTTTGTATCCTAGATCGTGCTATAGAGTTGAGTCATAAGGTATAAATCTTCAACCCTGACCTTCGTTGTTTTACAGTTGACGACGACTCCTTCAGAAAGGATTACGGGTGATTCGAGGATTGTAATTATGACAGGGGGAGGAATAAGTTACACTTTGGAGGAGGACCCAAGTGAGGATGTACCCTCCATTGAGACTGCCCATCCTAGATCATGTCCTCTATGGAAACAGACCCGTCAGAGGTTCAGGATAAATCAGTGCTACATATATCATCGACTTTGATAAGAGTAGAGGAGCCACAAAAATCCCAGTGTTTCCAGTTCTTCCATTAACTATAGATGGGAAAGGAAGGGAGAGGTCAATGCTGGGAGTTGATCCCCAAGCTTCGAATTATGGTAGATCGGTGTAGAGTGCAGGGCTTTCTGAGAAATCGAGGAGTTTGCAGTCTGAGGACCCTATTAACCAAGACTTGATGATTCCATGAAACAAGGTTCAAATGAAGGTGGTGGACAGACCGGACATGTTAGTATAGTTGGTACATTTGTAGAAGTTTCGGGTGGCGGTGAACAACCGATAGAGAGACAACAGGAAGAAGAATTCTTTTTAGCCCATGTTAGAGCAATTCGTGCCAAATCAGGGTTCTTGAGTAGGGCCATGGGAAGTCCCACGTCCGTTGAAGTTTCAGGACCGGAGCAACCAATGATGGAAGGTATATTTGTTGCTTTGATAAGGTGTTAAAATTAAGCAAGTATGATTTTGAAACATTTTATGTTATGCAATGACGGCAAGTCGTAAAACCCCAATGATTATATTAAGGAAAGGAAAAAGAGAAGTCCTAAGTGGAATTTGTGGTCTAGGTTAGGACGGTGAATATGTTTATAGGACGGTGAGAAAAGATATGTTGTGGTAATAAGGTAATGGTATAATAAAACAGGAAAGGTATGTGTAGGGAACATAGTTCGATAAAGAGAGATTATATCTAAAAAATTACAAATGATGGGTATCAAGAGGAATCCGTAAGATATGAATGATTTGTAAGTAAGAGGAGATAGTATAATATGAGGGGATGAGTGACGACATCAGGTACAATTAGTGTTGTATTAATGTTTAACCACCCTTGAGGGAGGTATCAATAGATTACATGTAATTTTGTTAAGATAACTTCTGAAATATTCCCGATAAGATCTAAAAAAAAAAATTGATGGGATTTTCAGTTAGGTGACAACAAATAATTGTGCTTATACTATGAGGGGTTAGCAACCTTAGAAGTATTTTATTAATGAGATATCGGTATGATTAGATTGGAATTGCATTTTCTCCTTGAGGTTAGAAGTGGAAAGAATAGGTATATGTTTAGATATGACACTTTAGGGTAGATATGTGAATCATTTACGAGTAGAAAGAGGTAAAGCATGAATTACGAAAACAGAAAAGAGTATCACTTATAAGGATGATGATGCTAAAGGTCTAAAGAGGTAGGATACGGAATGCAAGATTTGCCAAGGGTAGTTATTGTTCAGAATGTTAAAGAAAAGATATGATTGGTTAGAAGAGGTAAAAAAATGATGTACATTAGTAAATGAGCTAGATATTAACGTGACGAGGGCTTTCTCATCATATAAAGTATATTGGCAAGATGTTATACAAAGGTACGAGTATAAGGATATATGAAGCATGAGTTGTTTCGCAGGTACGTATAAGACGAAGGTAGGACCTAGGTACGGAAAATATTTCCCTCCAGAAGTTTTACCATCACAGGATTATTGAGCTAGTAATACAAAGCTGAATAGTTAATAAAGGAAGTGAGAGATATTCTGGAAGAATTAACTGTATGATGGGAAATGAATGAGTATGAGTTTGCCAATTTGATATAAGATATGCCCTTCATTGACGGGACAAACTTGTAGTCTAAAAGAGACCTTTCAAAATTACGAGAATTTATGTAACGAAGAAAAGGGGGAATATTAACAATCAGGGAGGATTTTTTAGTAAAGAATCTTGTGCTAGATACCATTATAGTGATGAAATGGGAAAGCGAGTAATAGAAGAAAGATGATTTCTGCAAAGCCGATAATGAAAAGTTTGGAGATCTCCTTGATGGAAGATTAGGCTCATCCAAGGCCAGTACGTCTATGAGAATGTGTGACCCTTACAGGTGTATGAAACTGATAGACTCAGTTTGATGAACAGTTATGGTTAAGATTAGTCGCGAAATTTTTTGGGAGTATGTACCTGTAGGGAAAAGAGAGCTACATGGGATGTATATAGAGTAGTGGGATAACACCTTAAGTGGGGAAGACGAGACGACAAGTATATGATCAGGAGTTTGCCTCGTTAGAAGATGGAAAGATAATAACAAAGGAATTAGAAACTACCTCAAAGGAACATTATGCTAGCAAGCTAATAAGGTGTAAGGACTATTTGATGATAAACATAAAGAGTCAGACATATGCGTGACTAAATAAAGATTGGGAGATAGTACTCCAAGGAGGGAATTACTCGAAGTTTTAAGATAAGGGTGTAATAGGAGGGTCAGTAATGTGGATACAAAGTTCCAACATAGCATATCAGTTGGGAAAGAATTGTACAGGGAAAGCTTTAAAGGAAAAAAGCATTTGAGTTAGAATCTAGTAATGTCTTTATTAAGAGAAGGAGGCGGAGTTAACAATGGAAGAGCGGCGAAATGGAAATAGACTATTTGAAGTCACGTGAGTACTTGACGGTAACAACCTATGATGAAAAAAGAATAAATTTGCATGATTATATGGAAGCGAAATCTTATGATGATACGAGTATTCTAGGCATAGAATATTCAGGATGTAAAATAATTAAAGTCGTGTAGTAAGTAAATGGAATAAGATGGACCTAACTAAGGAACTAAAGTCTAGAGGCGGTAATGAAGAGGATAATGAGGAGTAAGTTCGTGTAAGACAACTTCATGGAATTAAGATGAATAAGGGTGGACCTCGCATCGAAATGGATACGTTTATTCAGGAAGGGAGTATCTCAACAAGATGGATTCCTAGTTATTAAACCGACTATATGCTGAATGTAGCAAAGTTATATGATCTATTCAGAAGTAACAAGGATGTATCATGACCTTAGTGGATCGATAAATAGGAAATATCACAGAGAGTTCGTAGTTCGTTAATAAACAAACAGAAGCCTGAAAGACCAAGGAAACAAATGGATATGTCGTTGAGGAATAAAGGAATGATCAATATGAATTTTACAATTGTAGGGATCATGTAAGCTATATAGGGTATTATCTAGTTAAGATGCCCAGTTCTCTACTAGTACCTAGGATCAGTACATTCAGAGAAACCTGAAGAATATAGGTTATCCCAGTGTTGACTTCCACCTTGAGATAAGTGGGAAGGTAGAGCACACTTTTTATATGTCTCAGGATATATTATGAATATGTATGCTAGAACTTTAAGGAAATTGGGATGACCAGTTAGTGTGGCTTGAATTTGCATATCCAGATGGTCCGTATGAAGCTCTATAGGAATGAGGGAGTATTATATTGTTTGAGATTTGGAATTTCATTCTGAAGAGATTTATAAGAATTATTAAGCAAGACAAGTTTACCTTTGGATATTTTAGGCTTCATAAGAATATGCGCGGGATGGGTCAAAGGGCCTATGAGATGTACCCTCAGATCCGAGAATCAGCATATCTAGTCTTTTACACGCCTATGCCCCGCAAGTGTATTGAGAACCCCTCCCCCCCCCCCCCCCCCTTCCCCAAACAGTTTTACCAATTGATGGTATTTGGATTACAGAATAGTTATCTTACGAGAAAGTTCCTACTACCTTCTTAGATCACCAAGTTCTAAGGTTGTGGACTGAGAATCAGAGATGTAATCTTGGTAAAATACTATGAAGGAATGTGCATGTAAAGGAAATGACCTGAGAAGCTGAGGAAGATAGGAGATTTAGATAGTTGTGCTTGTTTTTCCCAGAGGATATCCAGATATCCGCATTTGATTCCATTTCCAAAGGGGATTAGACTGAGACATCATAGCCTTCAAGTATATAGATGCTACTAGTTACTGTCATTATTCGTGTGGGGCTATTGTTGTTACTGATTGCTTATTGTGGCCCTGTGTGGCATTATATATTTTGGGTTGTTGTGTCACAGGTTGGTAGTGATACAATTACAGAGCAGGCTATGCCAAAATTTCTATGAGATCTCTGAGAGTTTAACATTCGAGGACGAATGTTTCTATGGGGTGAAGGATATTACACCCCGAAAATTTTTGCGTCGTAAGTAAACTATCGTAAGAAAGAGAGGTCATGGAACCCTTATAAGGTTAAGGAGGACTTCTAACAAGTGCTAAACAAGTGTCAAAAGGTTCCAGGATAAAGCGAGTTGAAGGAATTAAGTTTGTCAAAACTTTGGGAAAACTTGGCAGAATTTTGGATATTTGGTCCAAATTGAGCGAGGCATATATCCTAGAATATGGGAAGTTATGGTATGCAAATTCAAGTTCAGCGAGTCTTCTTTCCAATGCAATTGAAAAATTGCAATTCTAAAGTACGAGATGCAAGTACGGGACGTCCTTTGAAGTACGGCTCGCACCTTATGCCCATACTTTACCTGAAATTTCTAGAAAGTTGGATTTTGATCATTCCAAGTACGGGATGAAGGTACGGACCGTACTTTGAAGTATAGCCTGCACTTTTTTCCCGTACTTTGCCCGAAAATTCCAGACACTTTTAAGTAGATAGACTTGGCCTATATACTTATTTCCCATGACTTGGGGTCATTTTATTACATCAAAACAGATCCTTCTAGTCCCCTTAAGCCCTCCTAACTATTTCTAATCCATTCTAATCATACTAAACCTTTTCACGAGAAGATCAAACCTTGAAAACCTAAGCTAATTTAGGGAAGGTAGGTGTTCTTACTTTCACTTGGAGTTGTTGTGATTAAGTCTTGGAACAAGTTACGTGGGTTGAAATTCTTCAAATATAAGGTATGTTCTTTATCTTATTTCTTATATTGAGTTGACTTGAAGATTTAGCAAGTCCAAAAAGTGAAAAGAGTTATGGAGAAAAGTCATAAAGTTTTGTGTTGTATTTGTTGGATATGAATTGAATTTGAAAAGAAGTTTTGGATGGATTTGAGACTAGTTTGAATGTAATTTCTTGGATATGATATTATTGATGTTATTTGATAATTATGCAACTTTATTGAAGGAAGAAAATGTGAAGAGAGGTCCAAACATAAGTTAGGAACTATGTTGAGTTCATGGACTGTTTTGAACATCTTGTGGCTGTATTGTTAAGTTAATTTCCATGAATATGAGTAGTATCTAATGTTGTTGATGTGTTGATGAGATTATGCTCCTTGATTGGGAAGAAAGAAAGTGTATATTGATATACTTTGGCCTGTTTGGTGTATATTCTTTGAAAGGGCAGTGTAAGGAGTATTTAAGGACTTTTGTTAGCTTGTTGTTGTTATTGTGGGTTGTTGTATATGTTGCGGTGATTGGAGAGTAAAGGGAAATGCTGCCCGTTTTACTTTAGAATCAAGTTGTCGGTGATATACGTGATATACTAGTGCCATCTAAGTTTATATATGTATTTTTTGTTATAGAATTGGCTTGCTAGTTGTAAGTAGCTCGATTGTTGGATTGCTTTGACGATTGGAGGTATGTAAGGCTATTCCTTTCTTTCTTTTTGGCATGATCCTTGTGGACTGAACGTATACGTAATGCTAATCCATAATGATTCTACTCTTAGAATTAACAATGATCCATTTGTTTCATGGTCCATAATGATATCCTTAAAAAGTCTCTCTTTATATCTAGTATGGTCTCTAAAGTCACGTGCACTCCTATCAGGTTCATGCATTGCATTTCATATATATACACACACACACATAAAATTATATATATATAAAATTGTGTGTGAGTGTGTGTGCGCGCGCGCGCGCGTGCGTGTGTGTGTATGTATGTATGTATGGGCTATAGGGAAGGTGACGTCGTTGTATACGCACTACCACCTGATTAGCTGGTCATATAATGATACAATAATGATGATACGACGACGATGATGATGATGATGCCGGCCGATACGATACGATGGGATGCCCACATTGGCTAGACAGGCGTTATATACGCATATATTTATATGTATGACCTCATGCATGCATGCACAGTATTTATGCATATCATTAGCCGTTAGAGGCAGTTCAGATGCACAGTATTTATGCATGTCATTGGTCCGTAGAAACAGCTGAGATGTACTGGTTTATTTTCTCTCTCATGTTTCTTGTTACTCTCATGTCTCTAGTATGTTATGTTTTATGTTTTACATACTCAGTACATTGTCCGTACTGACATCCCTTTGCTGGGGGCACTGCGTTTCATTCCCGCAGGTCTTGAGATATAGGTTGACGGATCTCTCAGTAGGACACCGGCTCTGCAGGCAGTGTTGTGGCACTCCACTTGCTTCGGAGTTGCTCTGTGAGTCAGCATGGTTGCATATGCATTTGCATGGGTATGGTGGGGCCATGTTCCGTCCCTATTGTGCCATGTACTCCAGTATAGGCTCTTAGATAATATGTAGAGTTTGGTGTATGTGACAGTTGGGTCCACCTTGTATACTTGGTTTCAGCTTGACGATGTATATTATCTTTGAGCTTGTGTCCCATACAGCTTATGAAATCTATGAGTTAGTATTATGACCCACTCAGATATGACTATGAGATGTATGTATGTTTAGTGGTGCTCGACAGGTAGGGCCCGAGTGCCGGTCATGGCCCATCTAGCTTGGGTCGTGACAAATTACCTAATACCAACTTGAAGTCATTTCCATCAATCCCGGATCCAAGGCAAAAATTTTAATGTTTCATTATTTTAAACTTAATTTATAAAATATATTTTACAGATATAAATATATTCGGTACGGTTCGATATTTTTTGGTTTATTTTTATAAAATTAAAAATCTATGCAATTATTCGGTACAATTAGAATTTTACATAAAAACCGTCGGTTTCACTGAAAAAACCTGATAGTCGGTTTGGTATGGTTCGGTTCGATCGGTTTTTACAAAACCATTGACTCCCTTTACTAGGAGCCAAAACAAAGAGCTAGAAGTCATGCTAACATCAATGCATGTACCCACATACAATGCAATGACATTGGAGAGGCTTCAGCTGGTCGAGTTCAATGGGCCATGAGGGGAAATGCTAATAGTACTATGTCCCAAACTTCTCCTCAAATTTGGGATGGGGATAAAATACCCTCTAGAACCATCAACAGGGAATTTTGCTACAGTTCTGAACCAAACAATAGCCAAGCCTACAATGGATGCGCAATGGAATGTGTCCCACCTGAAGGCGAAGGGGAAAGGGATAAGGATAAACCTACCAAAACCCCCACAAATCATTATTGATGAACTTTTTCATATGGAACGCGAGGGGATCCAATAGTGTAAAGTTTAGAAGACACTACACTGCAATGATGGGCTTCATAATCCCAAGTGCTACTTGAAACCAAGATGAATGAGTGTAACCACATTGGTGATCACCTTGGTTTCAACTGCCTTATTCAGAGTCCAGCTGTGGGAAATTTTGGGGGGTTGGTAGTTATGTGGAAGGATGATGTGGTCAAGATTGATGACATCTCTGTTACCAGTCAGGGCATCCACTCCATGGTTAAGGTTATTAACTCTAAGCAGCATTGGTTTTTCTATGCAATTTATGCTAGTAATCACCTTGATGCTAGAAAAATTTTGTGGAACCATCTATGTGCTATTTCTAACACTATTAGTGATACTGATAGTTGGATCGTAGGAGGGAACTTCAATGAGATTCTTAGGACTACTGATCAATATGGTGGTAACCCTATTAACTAGAACAAATCTAGGTCCTTTTGGAATTGCATTAACCATTGTAAACTAGTAGATCTAGGCTTTAAAGGAAGTAGATATACTTGGACAAATAACAGATATAGAAATAGGCAAAAACTCATTCCAAAAAGACGTGATAGATGTTTTGCTAATGATGCCACCTTTTCCCTGATGCTACCGTAACTCATCTCCCTAGGACCCACTCTGACCATTGTCTTCTAGTCAGGCCCACTATGACAAACCTTGACCCTAGAAACAAACCTTTCAGACTAGAAACTATGTGGTTCGATCATTCTAACTTTAGCAATATTGTGAAGCATTGCTTTGAGAACTCTCCAAACCTCACCACCTTCACTTCCACCTTTCATCACCTCATCACCAACATGAACAAAGAGGTTTTTGGCAACATCTTTAGCAAGAAAAGGAAAATATTAGCAAGGATAAAGGGTTTGCAGAAATCCCCCAATTATCCCTTCAGCACCTTTTTGCAAACCCTTGAACAATATCTCATAAAATAATACGATGACATCCTGAAATAGGAGCATGAATTCTGGACACTAAAATCTAGAATTACTTGGCGTACTGAGGGTTTCAGGAGCATGAATTCTGGACACTAAAATCTAGAATTACTTGGCGTACTGAGGGGCATTCTAATACCAATTTATTCCACACTTCTGCCCTAAATAGAAGAAGAAGAAGAAAAAGAAGAAGAAGAAGAAGAAGAAGAAGAAGAAGAAGAAGAAGAAGAAGAAGAAGAAGATGATGATGATGATGATGATGATGAAGAAGAAGAAATAGGATTTTAGCCCTAAAAAGATGGCGTAGGTAATAGGATTCAGGATGCAAATGCTATCAAACAAACCATATCCAACTTCTACTACAATATTTTTACATCTGACCACTACACCCCCCCTCCCCCCAATTATAACATTAATCCCTATAGCAGAGCTATCCTCTATGAAGAGAATAAATAAATGCTTAGTTTCCCCTTAACTATCAACGAGATAAAGAGTGTTATCTCCTCCTTCAAACCCACAAAAGCCCTTGGTCCTGATGAAATGCACCCTTTTTTCAACCAAAAATTCCAGCATGTTCTTTAAAAGTCTATCATCCAATTCTACAAAAGAGTCTTCACAACTCAAACCATGGATGAAACTATTAATCAGACCTATCTTTGCCTTATTCCCAAATGTTCCAATGCTACCATTCTCAAAAACTTCAGACTCATTGGCCTTCGCAACACCCAATACAAAAAAATCACTAAGATTATTGTTCACAGAATTAAACCCTTGCTACAACAAATTATTGGACCTAGCCAAGCCAGTTTCCTAATAGGAAGAAAAGCTGTTGATAATGCTATCATAGTCCAGGAATATATTAATCACTTTAATGACATACAGGGAAAGAATGCTAACATGATTTTAATAATTGACATTGAAAAAGCCTTTGACACACTTGAGTGGTCCTTCATTAGAGAGACTCTACTTTATTTCAACTTCCCTCAAGACATGACGTAACACATAATGTCTTGCATCTCCACTTCCACCATCTCTGTACTTGTCAATGGAGGAAAGACTGGCCCATTCAAACCTTCTAGGGGAATTAAAGAGGGGGACCGTCTATCACCTTACCTATTCATCCTTTGTATGGAACGACTTAGCAGAAAGATTAACCATGAGGGGGATATTCTCAACTGGACCCTAATAGCCACATGTAGGACTGGACCAAAGGTTTCACACCTCTTCTTTGCTGATGACCTTACTCTCTTTGCCAAAGCCAATATAGAAAACTACAACACCATAATAAATACTCTTAATAACTTCAACTTTTACTCTGGCCAGAAAATTAACTTCACCAAATCAAAAGTCATCTTTTCCAAAAATTGCAGCACTGATGACATGACCACATACTCAAACTGCTTCTATATAAGAACTAGCACAAATTTTGGTAAATATCTAGGTTTCCCTATTCTCCACCAAAGAGCCAGAGATGCTGACTTCAAGTTTATTATTGATAACCTTAATAACAAACTAGCTGGGTGGAAAACTAAATTCCTTAACATAGCTGGTACTTAACATAGCTGGTAGGACTACTCTTGCTAAAGCTTCACTTAGTAGCATCCTCAACCATGTTATGCAATACATCAAACTACCTAGCAAAGTCACTAAGAATATTGATAGAATTCAGAGGAATTTTGTGTGGGAAACCACAGCTGAGAAAAAGAAAATGCATCTAGTAGATTGGCAAACCATTACCAGACCTAAGCATAAAAGAGGACTACGTATGCAAAAAGTTGGTATAAAAAACAAGGCTATTCTAACAGGCCTCACTCGGAGACTCCTCAAGAATCCTAACTCTCTTTGGGCCTCCACCTTAATTACCAAAAATATGAGAACCAACTCTAGAATCCAAACCTCTAGTACTTGGAAGCATATACTTGAAGGCTATAAGTACTGCATACAGGCTACTCAATGGGTATCCAACAAAGAGAATCATGTTAAATTCTGGACTGACCATTGGATTCCCAACAGCCCCAGCCTAAGAGAACTCATCCATGGACCCCCAATAGAAATAAGGAAGCCTACACTATTCTAGACATTAAATTAGGAGGAGACTGGCATATGGATAACCTTTCCTTTGAAATCCCTGATAACATTAAAGAACTCATCTAAAATACCGTCCATACCACATCCAATAGGGATGAAGATTTTAAACATTGAAGACTAACCAAGAATGGTAGCTTTACAACCAAGAGTGCCTACACACTTCTTAACAACAGTCATAACAGACCTAACCAACCCCACTTTATGAACTTCAATTGGGTATGGAAAATTCGAGCCCCTAATAAAATTAAATTTTTCTTTTGGCTTCTAAGCCAAAATTGGCTCCCTACTGCACACTTCCTACACTCTATTGTTCTCAACATCAACCCTCAATGCAAAGGGTGTGGATATCCAAATGAAGATCTTAACTATATCTTCCTGAATGTAATATTAGCAAACAATTCTGGCACTCAGCTGGATACTATAAAAACAATGCTCCCACCATAAACATTGCCTTTAGTAATATGGACAACTTCATTAATAACTGGAAAATGATTAGGAAAAAATACTTTGACCACTTAATCACTTGGGAGCATCTCCTCTCCTTCTGCTTCTGGGGAATTTGGTTAAATAGAAATTCCAACCTGTTTAATGACAGGCATGACCAACCTTCTTTTACCAGCCTATACAGCCAAGCAATCGAATTCTCCCAAATAGGCATTCTATGTAAAGAGGCTAGGATAAAAACCATTATCTCTGTCACATGGGAACCTCCTGAACCTCAGAAATTTAAATTGAATACTAACGGCCCCTGCAAGAGCAATCCTGGGGTGGGAAGAATTAGAGGGGTCATTAGAGACAACCAAGGAAACTGGGTAATTAGATTTATGAAAGGCTTGCCTCATACTACAAACAATAATGTAGAACTAACCAGCCTTATGTAGGGACTAAGGATTATAATGGATCATAATTTAGCACCAATTGAGATCAACACTGAATCCACAGAGGTAATTACTATGATAAAAAATGGTCACATTCCTTATAATCCTGTTATCTCTGAATGCAGGTCCTTACTCATGGCGCTGGGACATCCTGAACTGAAACATTGCTATCGTGAACAGAACTAAGCAGCGGACCTGCTAGCAGAGGAGGGTGGAAAGCAGTAACTTTTTGATTGACCTTTAATTTTATCTACACCTATTTTTTTTGTTAATAGTTCTGTTTTGGTCGATATGTACGACATTTTGCATCAAAGACAAATTTTTGTAACTAATGGTCCTGGGCGGGATATTTTCCCGGAACAACAGTTGGCAAAAATGCCATAACGATTGTGTAGTTTTTTCTGTAGCTATTAATATATCAGTAGTATCAATTTAACCAACAAAATATGTCAAGGTCTCAAGTATATATGAAAGACCTTAAAAATTAGGCGGGCTAGCCATTTTTTTGGCCTGCTCTTAGTGTTTAACCTCTATTTTGAATATAGGAATTTTTACATGGCATAACTAACATTAAGAGGTATTTATGTATAATAACTACACTTTATTTTTATTTCCATCCATAGATATACAATGCTTTTCATTTACCATCTGTAGATACTGCAGTAACACTATAGGATGTGGGTAGCTGCAACATAGCACAAGAGAAGAAGTTCTGAATGCGTATGGAGTTGACTAGGTGGGCGGATGAGGAAGCTTACCACTGATTGAATAAACTGGATAAAGAAAAATGGACATTGCATAAATATGAAGGTAGAAGATGAGGGATGCTAACAACAAACAGCTCTGAGTAATTTAATGGCTAGTTGAAATCTGCAGGGGCCTACCCATTACTGTAATGGTGAGAATGACTTTCATACAAGTTGTGGAGCGGTTCGTGACTAAATTAAAGGCGTCCGAAGGATTTATGGAAGTGTCATGACCCAATTTGAAAGGCCATGAAGGCACTAACTCCCACCAAGTTAGTAAGCCATCTACAACCCATTAAGATATTTTATAGGAAATAAATGTAGAAGTTAAACATACAAGTCATTTTTAAGTCTTAATAAGTTGATAGTCATATAAGACATAATAAAGTGTTACAACCCCAAAAATTTGTTGTCACTAGTACAAGAACTTGCTAAAATACTAATGTAAGTCTAAGAAATACTTAGTACACTGTCTGAATGAAAGGGACAGAAAAATAATGATAGAAGAGAATCCGGTGCTACGGATCTATGTGAAGATCGCCCCAAACTCTCGAGAAGGTCTTCTCAAAGACCGATAGCCTCGCTTACAACACTCATATCAGGGACATAATCTGCACACAAAAAGGTGCAACAAATGTAGTGTAACGACCCATCGGGTCGTTATGTGTCTTTTGACCATTTTACCCATGTTGACCAATTTTTGAGACTATTAAGAGTTCTAGTGAAATCTGAAGGATTTAGAATCCTTAAGTGATAGTTTTCGACCAATAGTTGACTTTTGGGTAAACAGACCTTTTTTAGATTTTCGTTGATTCCGTGAGGTCCGGAGGGTCGATCATGACTTGGTGGGGTGATGGTTCGGTTCCCGAGATATTTGGTTGCGTTTTGGGTACTTGGTGGGAAACTTGGTCTGTGGCCATTGGGTGTTGACCCGGTCAAATAGACCTCTGTTAGGAATTTCGAGACCACAAGTGAGTCTGTAGCGTGTTTTTGTGTGTGTATGCATGTTTGGTTTGAATCTGAGAGGTCTCGGGTGATTGTCAGATTTTGGGATTGGACTTATGAAAAACTAGATCTGATGTCTACTGTCCGCTGTAGCGACACCAATCATGACCGCAACAGCGGTATTACGGGGTTTCCAGAATCGCTAAAGGTAGGATAAAACCCTTAAACCCATAGTATTTCATTCATCACTTTTCTAAGAATATTTGAGGCGAATTGAGGAGCTCTTGACTAAATCTTCATTGTGGTAAGTCTCCTTACCTAGTATTCATTGATTTAATCTTCCTAAGCTTGAATCCATGCTAGAAATCCATTAGAATCAAAGAGAGAAAATGGGTTTTGATGATAACTTCTTATAATGTGTTCTAATCTTTCTAAAAGGGAAATTGTTGGTGGATTTGATGAATCTATTCATGGAATTTGATGATTTCATAACTAATAGGCATGAATCTTCTATTTGTGTTGATTAATTTGAAGGATGAAAAATTAGGGTTCATACCCAAATTGGGCGTTTTCACTTGAATCTTGAAATTAGCCTATTTTTGAGTTATTTTAGTAATTGTTTTGTAGAATTGAACTTCTAGAAGATGGAATTGCATATTTCACTTTTGAAATGGCCGTTTTACCTTTGTGGGCTCATTTATCCATTTTCTCCATGGTTGAATTTGACCCAAACGATAGGTATAGTAATATGGGTGTTATAACAATATGGGTGTTGTTCTTCATGATTTATAATATAGAATTCGAATATGATTAGACTTTGAGTATTTGGAGGCACAGCGAAAGGGCAAGGCAAAAGTTTGATTATTTGTGGCTCCTGCTCGGCTACCAGGTAGGTTACGGTTTATTTGAGTTAGACTTTGATTAGTTGATTGTATACATAGTAGAATTGACGAAAGAAAGCATGATTAGGCTTTCGGGCATAAAGTCTGGTTGGATCTTACCTAGGTTGGTATGACTTCTGATTACATGGGCTTGTCGCCATTACTTTACGCTTGAATCATGAGGTGTAGTTGTTGTGTTACTAGAACGAAGGGGTTGATATATATACTTTCCGTATTGATTGATCATGTTTGCATTTATTCACTCATTCGTGGTTCGGATATGGTTAATGAAAGACTTATGATGGAACTGTGACACCTCTGAGGTAATTATGGTATCTGGCTCTGTGTCTGAGGCTCTTGCCAGAACAGAGGGTGTGTGGATTCGGGTCCGAGACTCTTTTCGGACAGATGGTACATGGACACCATGGGTCCTCCGCGGGTCATGACTATTGGGCGATCAAGGCCTTTAACATGTGTGTACGGTTGAGACATTTATCATTGATTGCATTGCATTAGACATCATCTTATTCCTGTGATTCATTGTGGATCGGTATTGTTGATATTTCTATTGTGTGGGTTGTATTGTTGTGCCTATTTGTTTATCTTGCTGGTGTTACGATTGTATGCATGATACTAATCTT
Source organism: Lycium barbarum (assembly GCF_019175385.1). NCBI lineage: Eukaryota > Viridiplantae > Streptophyta > Magnoliopsida > Solanales > Solanaceae > Lycium > Lycium barbarum. The sequence goes on from NC_083342.1 coordinate 19,987,394, forward strand.
CGTCGGCCTATGATATCTACCGGTACATAGTGTTTATACTGATACTACCTTGCTGCACTTTTTATGAGTGTAGATTATGTGCCAGGGACGTCTTCTAGACCTCACATCTAGCCTGAGGCTACTTCCTGCTAGATCCGAGGGTGAGCTCCTATCCATGCCTTGCCGCCTGAAGATCTCTCCTTATTGATGTCTATTTAATTTCTAGACACTTCTGTTATTTTCAGACATTTATGTACTTTTTGGACAGTATTATGAGTAGTCTTTGTACGATGACTTTCGGATTTTGGGGTTGTAATAATTAGTATTCCTCACTTATTTATTATCTATGGCATGACTTAGACTTATTATTATTGATTATTTTCTTTAAGTGTAATTAGATAATTGGTTAATTAATTAGTTAAGGGGATGGTTCGCCCACCAGGGGGTTAGTGTGGGTGCCATCACGACGGATTGGGTCGTGACATGTAGCGTAAGTATAGGAAACAACATGTACTCAGCAGGATCGTCGACCGACGCTATCCTAAATCGGAGATGAGGGCAGGTTTTCTGAATACTACTTCTACACCTAACTGCAGTTAGTACTCCATAATAATTATAATTATTCGATAATCATTCAAGTCTTAAGTTTCAAGCCTAGGTTATATCATTAAACCCTTAAATACAATCCAACAAGTCTAATCCAAGATGTCTAATAACTCAATATCAGTGAAACATATCAAACAACACAAAATAGAAGAAATGATGAGAAATGCAAGTGATAGGCCTTTATATCTCCGCTACAGACACTCTACTCCAATAGGGAGCGCGATCCATAGGGAAATCGCGAGGTCCATATACCATCCGAAACCGTTTCCCTTCGGGTTTCCTAGCCATATTTGGCTCTCAATCACATTATCTAGCCATTATTAGGCTCACATTACCTGTCACTAGCCAACCGGCTCATATCAACTGCATCACTCGACCAATCAACCCATATACTCGTACCAACTGTCCGGAATCATTACCCTTGTACCCAACATATGTATCCTCAAGTGTAATATGCATGCGATACCATATGAAAGCATGAATATGACATGTAAACAACAACAATCAATGTCAACTAATAAAGACTCAATCTTTAGCCTCTTTTCCACTTTTATAACGTGTTCAGAGTGATGACAACATTTAAGCACATATAGGCCAGGTAGAAAGCATAGATGAAACAAATAAAAGCGGTCTCATGCCCACCACAAGTCATTGAACAATCTATGCTATCACCTAATGTTCAAATCGTGGCAGTCGTACCAGATAATACAATTTAAAGTACGTAAAAACCCTTATCATGACACCGGTACCCGATACAAGTGCTCGTCACCTCACAAATATTGGGACCCCCTTAATTACCATATTACCCCCTCTTAACTAGACCAATTAGACCAACACAACTCATCAAAATAACGTCAAGATCTCAACTTTCCGGAATTTAGAGTCTAATAGTCACAACAGAGGCTTGCCCTTCCGTAGAGCCTCCAAATGATCCCAAGCTCTTCAAGTACAGTATCCAGGTAAGAATATGAGACTAGCGATATCCATATTTCCATACTTCAATTCCAAACCCAAAAACCATCCAAAATAGGATTCCGAGCCTTGAAGTACAAAATAGGAAATTCAGTCCAAAATTGGTTAACCCATGACTTATAGAGTTTATATCCCAAAAATGAATAAAATCCATCCATAAATTCATGCTTAATTGAAGAATTTCGTTATTCAAGCTTAGGGTTCAAAACCCCCAATTTAAATTGCAAGCTAACTAGACATGGAATACAATATTTATTGGGGCATTTTACTGACAGTCATTAAGGTATTTTCAGAGAGGCATTTGACTAGAACTTCTATTCATTGTTCCTAATAGGAATACTATCGACTGTTTTAGGAAAAATCAGCTCACATACCAATTGTGTGAGGGCTTCTATTATTGGCATGTATGACTTTACATAACTACAGAATAGGTCTGCCCTATTCTCAGCTTCATTACTAGTTAAGGTGCCTTAAATCACCATTTAGGTTGGAGTTCATTATTGTCAAGGTCTCAAGGATAAATACGTAAGATCATAAAAATTAGGGGTCAATGGTGACCGAGAAAAGTACATGTTAAGTTGCACGACCTATTTCTATCCCATGTAGTAGTAGATTTTCGCCTATAGGATAGAACACGTTGCTCTACTTATTCTAAGCTTAGCGTTTGCGGAATAGTAAAGAACAGAAAAGTAAGGACACAACAATCTTTACGTAAACCACCCAGCTCACAAGGGTGAAAAAACCACGACCTATACCTTTGTAGGATTTTTCCCAAACTCCATTACAACTGGGAGCCTGTGAAAATGCAAGTTACAACCTCTGTAACCTAGGAACTGAACTCTAATTTCTATCTTACTAATCTCCCTAGACTAGTAAATCCACTTCAAGTTATCCAACTTGAAGTTGAATTTGACTAATTGTTTGTACCTACAATTTATGCTTCTATGAAAGAGGTTAAAGATATAAGTCGATAAACCACCTAATAAACAAATCTAGACTCAAGAACTGTAAAATATAAGTTCTGTTGGACAACTTCTTTAATCTTTTTTGTAGTATTATGGTCGCACTACTGTAATCAGAACTCTCTCAATTATAGCTTTGGCAACGTTTGCTCAGCTTCTAATTTTCTCTCTTTGTAAGTGCACAAATATTCTTCAAGGCATGAGTTGAATATATATAGCTTTAGGTTTGCCAAAAGTCGGCTAAACTCAATCCCTACGCAGTAAGGCCCATTATGAGAGTTAGGGGTTGAGTTGACTAGGGATTCTTGATTTCAACGCAGCTTCAGTGTCCTTGTAGGAGTCTAAAGTATCTTGATAGTTATGGCAAGAAATCCTGTAAACTTGTCTGGTAGGTCTTTACCATAAAACACGTATCCTACTCGTAGTAGGATTCTGAGCTAGAACATATTCTTGGACCTAGTTCAAGCACCTACTTCTTTCACCTCTCACTGTCTGAGATGGAACATGTCCATAAACCTGTTTCATTTATTCTTGTCCTACAAGAGTCTCTAACTTACTCACACATAGAACATATCCGCAGACCTGGTTCATTCACACGATTCATTCACTCTTGTTCTGTTGTCATGACCCAATTTAGCTAAGTCATGCAGGTACTTACCTTTTCCACCTCTGTAAGCGAACCCTCAACCCAACGATAATAAAAATATAAATAATTAACTAAATAAGCGGAAGAGAATAATTCACATAAGTCTGACGATAATAATATAAATCAAGTGCGGAAATAAAAAAATACACCCCAAAGTCTGATCTAATCCATACAAGAGCATCTAGATCGAAATATACAAGTCTGGAAATATAAATATACATCAAGTCTGAATATGTCTCAGAACGGAAAATAAGACATAGATAAGAAGAGTCTTCAAGGCAGCCAACGTCTCGTGTTCACCCTATAAACTCTAAGCTATACTGATAACGACTATCAGCCACGGGAGACGGAAGCAGATCCAACCTGAAACTCTACATTCATCAAAGAATGCAAAAAGTGCAGTCAGTACAAAACTACAGTACTGGTAGGTATCATAGGCTGACTAAGTATAGCTAACATAAATCAGACAATAAAGCAAGATAGGTAGATAAATCAACAAGTCAAACACAATTACAACCAAGTACATGTCATCACCAAGGTGGAAGCATCTAAACCCAAGTGTGCTAAGTCTCAATATACCAAATCCGAAACCAACAACACAATTAAATCACCAGATCATCACAATATAAGTCATAATGCAAAGCAATGCAAAAATGTATGAATGCAATGCAATGCAGCGCTGTGTACACCTGTACTCCGGACGGAAGTGTTGACGTCTCGATAGCACAACCCATGGGGGACCCGCTGAGTCCATGTACCTCACTCAATCCACGATTCCGAGAAAACTATTGGATATTAGACTCTCACGTCACTACACTCAATCCACGATTCCGGGATGACCATCGGATATCAGACTCTCACATTACTCTCATGCAGACTGAGCCCAGCTCATCACAGTGTTTTCTCAAGTATTATCAATGTATAAACAGCATATCATGAAGGATAAAAAGGCATGCAATGTATGAGTCAACATTGATAATCAGATCAATATCACAAGTACCAAGCATAGGTACACCAACCATATGATGAAAGACCACACAAGTCATATAGAATACTATCCTCGTATCAACATCAACAAGTGAGGCACCACAATATTATGAACAAGATATATTAATAGTCTCCAATATCTACTATTACCACGTGGCATCAAGCCAACAACAATAGAACAAATCAAGACACAACACAACAGGGTGGCTTGCCCCAATCACATAATAGGGCCCAACCTAAGACAATATCCAACCCAACTTCATACCCGAATGTTTACATGCTTTCTCCGACAATATCATCTAATTATATGCTTCGCTACACGAAGTCTCACCAAGGGTAAGCCATAACCTACCTGGATTGTCGAACAACAATAACGCCAACAATCACTTCTTAGCCTTCCCCATTCGCTGATCCTCAAGATCAAGAAAGTCTAGCCATATTCAAAATCTAGATTAGAAATCATGAAGATCGATACCTATATTGTTATCATTTGAATTAGATCAAAACCAATCCTAGAATTTGGGGAAACGGGGCCCACAAGGTCAAAATGGGAAATTCGGGGGTAAAATATCCAATTAAACACTAGGTGATCAAAATCCATCAACTAATTGCTAAATTAACTCAAAGATTCCTCCAATTTCAAATTCCAAGCAAAACCCCCAATTTTAGGTATAAACCCTAACTCTTATATTCAAGAATTCAACACTAATAATGAAAGATATATGATTAACAACCTTAGATACATCAAAATCTAGCATAAACCCAATCAATTTCATCATTTAAACTTCCATTACTAATGAACTAACAAAGAAAAAGGGATTCTAAGATGATTAGGAATAATGAATAAGCAAGGAGATTAGAAGGACTTACCGCCAAGAGTCTTCTCCAAGAATCCTCTAGAATAGGTCCCAAGAGCTCAATTTTCGGAATGGTAATAAATTATAGACTAAGGGCTTTTAATATAGGCTTAATGAATATAACAGGCCCGATACCGATACAGTGGCATCGGGACCGCTACGACGGCACCGCCCCAACGTCCACTCAGACCGTCAGGACGGTCAGTCCACCAAATAGCTTGGCTGCCCCAGCGGCCATCTCACTGCTATGGCGGTGCCGTTGGGATGGTACTGGTGCCGCCCTGGCGGACACCGGTACTCGAAATCCCCAAAAATTTTCCAAGTCTTAACCGAAATCCCGACTAACTCTCGAGGCCATCTGCTCACAAACTACATACACAGGCACACATAAAAACACTCACGAATGCACTCGTGGGCTCAGAATTCCTAACGGAGGTCTCGCTGACCGAGTCAACTCCCGATACCTCAATTCTAACTTGTCAACCCAAGTCCCAAACTGTATCCGAGTGTATTGGGAACTGAACCATATATACACAAAATTTCTAAAAGACCATCCAGACCTCTCGGAATGGATAAATTATCGAAAAAGGTCCGGTTACCCAAAAGGTAACTTTGAGTTAAGCTCAAATTTCACAAAAAGTCACTCGAATCTAATCTAAACACCTCGAGAAGCGTGTCAACGGTCCCCTCGGGTCAAAAGTGAGCTAACAAAGGTCGGGAAAGGGTCAAAAGTCTCGGGAAGGACCAAACGGGTTGTTACATCAAATACCAATTAAACCATCGCTCGTCGTCGAGCGAAGAAGGGAAAAGTGCGGGAAACTACCTGAATCAGCAAACAACTAGGGATATCAGCTGCGCATGTCGGAGTCAGTCTCCCAAGTAGCTTCCTCAATAGGACGATGCTTCCATTGCACCTTCACAGAAGCAACTCCTTCGACCTCAACTTTCGAACCTGTCTATCCAAGATCGCAATGGGCTCCTCCTCAGAGGTCAAATTATCATCAAGTAATATCGAATCCCAAAAAACAATGTATATACCGTCGGCATGGTATTTCTTAAGCATAGAAACATGAAAGACTAGATGAACTCCCAAAAAACCTGGCGGCAAGGCTAACTCATAAGCAACATCGTCCACACGGTCAATAATCTCAAATGAGCCAATATACCTGGGGCTCAATTTGCCTCTCTTCCCAAACCTCATAATACCCTTCATGGGTGAAATCTTTAGTAGAACTTGGTCACCGACAACAAACTCTAGATCTCAGACCTTCCAGTCTGCATGCGTCTTCTGCTGACTCTGAGCTGCCAAAAGCTTGGCCTTAATAACTCTCACTCTATCAAGGGACTCTCTCAACAGATCCATAACCCAAGGTCGATCCTCGAACCCATCAAACTAGCCAACTGGAGATCTATATCTCCTACCATATCAAGCCTCAAAAGGCGCCATGCCAATACTCGAATGATAACTGTTGTTGTACGCAAACTCTGCCAATGGTAAGTGTTGATCCCAATGACCGCCAAAATCAATAACACAAGCTCTCAACATGTCCTCGAGCACCTGAATGGTCCGCTCGGACTAGCCATCCGTTTAGGCATGAAAAGTTGTACTGAGATCCAATCGGGTACCCAACTCCTCATGAAAAAACCCCCCAAATCGAGAAGTGAAGATAATACCCCGATCAGATACAATAGAAATAGGAACCCCATGCAACCTCATAATATCCCGAATGTACAACTTGGCTAGCTTCTCTGCGGTATAAAAAATCTGAACCAGAACAAAATAAGTGGACTTAGTCAATCGATCAATTATCATTCAAATAGAATCAAAATTGCCCAGGGTCTTCGGAAGACCCACAACAAAATCCATGGCAATCCTCTCCCGCTTCCACTTGGAATTGGGCATCCTCTAAAGTACACCGCCGGGTCGCTGGTGCTCATACTTAACTTGCTGACAATTTCCACACTTAGCCTCGAAAACTGCTATATCTCTCTTCATCTGCCGCCGCCAATAGTGCTGCCTCAAATCACGATACATCTTGGTCAGCCCCGAATGAATGGAATATCGAGAGCTATGAGCCTCGGACATATCAACTGAATCAAATCACCAACACGAGAAACACACACGCGTCCCTTAAATCCTCAAAATGCCCTCAGAATCAATCACGACCTCCTAGGCCTCGCCCCTCAAGCCTCTGGCTCGAATCTTGCTAAACTGAGCATCCTTAAACTGATGAGTCCTGATCTGGTCCAATAAAGATGACCTCGCCTCTAGACAAGCCAAAACCCTGCCTGGGTTGAAATATCAAGGCGAACAAAACTGTTGGCCAGAGTCTGAACATCCTTGGCCAATGGACGCTCGGAAACAATCACTGTTGGCCAGAGTCTGAACCTCCTTGGCCAACGGACGCTCGGAAACAATCAAACGAGCTAAACTGCCCATACTCACTACCTTGCGACACAAGTCATCAGCCACAGCATTGGCTTTCCCGGGATGATAAAGAATAGAGATGTTATAGTCCTTCAGGAGCTCCATCCATTGGCGCAGCTCGGAATTAAGATCTCTCTGGGTAAACACATGCTAAAAGCTACGGTGATCGATGAAAACCTCACAATGGACACCGTACAAATAATGCCTCTAAAGCTTCAAAGCAAAGACCACGGCCAACAACTCCAAAACATGGCTAAGGTAATTCTTCTCATTAATCTTCAACTGACGGGAAGCATAAGATATCACTCTACCCTCCTGCATCAACACAACACCCAAAGCCATACGAGATGCATCACAATAGATCGCGAAATCCTCACCCTCCACAGGTAATGCTAAGACCGGGGCTGAAGTCAAAAGAAGCTTGAGCTTTTGAAAGCTCTCCGCACAATCATCGGACCAATGGAAGGGAATATCTTTCTGAGTTAATTTGGTCAAGGACGAAGTAATAGCAGCAAAATCTTTCACAAGGCGACGATAGTAGCTGGCTAAACCCACGAAACTATAAACCTTGGTAATAGTAGTGGGCCTCGCCCAACCCCTCACAGCCTGAATCTTCTGTTGGTCAACCATAATCCCATCTTTAGACACAACATGGCCCAAAATGCCACAGACTCTAACCAAAACTCACACTTCGAAAACTTAGCAAACAAGCTATGCCTCTTCAATAGCCCAGGAACAGTACGAAGATGGCTCTCATGCTCCTCTCTACTTTTGGAATATATCAAGATACCATCAATAAACACAATCACAAATGAGTCAAGGAATGGCCTAAAGATACCATTCATCAAAGTCGTAAATGCAGCTGGGGCATTGGTAAGCCCAAAAGACATCACCAGAAACTCATAGTGCCCATATCTCATCCGAAAGGTTTTCTTAGGAATATCCTCAGCCCTGATTCTCAACTGGTGGTATCCTGAACACAAGTCAATCTTCAAAAACACTGAAGCACCTTGAAGCTGGTCAAATAAGTTATCAATATGAGGCATAGGGCACTTGTTTCGAATAGTAACCTTGTTCAGCTGGTGATAATCAATGCACATCCTCATTGTTCCATCTTTCTTCATCACAAATAACACAGGAGCACCCTAAATGGAGACACTCGATCTAATGAAACCTTTGCTTAATAAATCCTGTAACTGCTCCTTAAGCTCTCTCAACTCGATAGGTTCAATCCGCTATGGCGGAATAGAAATAGGGCGAGTGCCCGAATCCAAGTCAATGCAGAAGTCAATGTCGCGATCGTGTGGCATACCCAGCAGATCCGACGAGAATACCTTCGTGAACTCACTCACAATAGGAATAGACTCAAGGGATAAAGATGCAACAGTCGTGTCACACACATGAGCCAGATAAGCTAAACACCTTTATTGAGTAACTTCTTCACCTGAAGGAGGGAAATGATCTTCTTCGGAGCGAGGCTAGGAGTACCCCTCCACTCAAGCCTAGGAATACCCGGCATGACAAGGTAACTGTCTTGGCGTGACAGTCCAAAATCGCGTGATAAGGAGAAAGCTAGGATATACCCAAGATAATAGCAAAATCCACCATATCAAGAATCATCAAATCTACCCAAGTGTCATGCCCCATAAAAGTGAACAAACATGATCGATAAACTCGATCCACGACAACAGAATCTCCCACCGGAGTAGAGACATAAACAGATATATCTATGCTATCACAAGGAAAATCCCAATCAATGGCATGATATGCAGACACATACGAATAAGTGGATCCATGATCAAATAACACAGATGCTACTCCATGACAGATAGAAATTGTACCTGAAATCAGAGCATCTGAGGCCTCTGCCTTGGGCCTACTCGAAAATGAGTAATAATGGGCATCACCACGCCCAGTCTGAGATCCCCCTCTTGCACTCTGGGACCCACCTCTAACTGCCTGAGATCCACCTCTAGAACCCTGAGAACTACCGCGGCCTGACTAAGCACCGCCCCTCTGAGAAGCACCACCTCGACCACCAGATGATGTCGGAGTCCTCGGCGGCTAATAATCCTGCCTAGGTCGGGGACATCTCCTAGAAACATGTCCAATCTCTCTACATGAAAAACAGATCAGAGCAGTCGGGGGCTGATACTGAAGATGAGGACCCTGATGAAACAACCCTGTCTACCGATCGAGAAAACGAACTCTCGGGAGCTCTCTGCCTGGGCGGCTCACTGGAGAAAGCCTGCAAAGCTGAATGCACAGGGCGGCCAAAATATGGCTGATACGGCCTAGAAGACTGATCGGATCCCCTCAAACTAGAACAGTCATAACTCCCAATCTGACACTGCCTCTTCTCACCACCCCTCCCCCCATAATGCACGGGCCTTAGCGGCCTCAGTCAAAGAAGCATGCTCGACGATAGACTAGAACGAAGCCCCCATAGCCTCCATCTGAAGGCAAGGAATCTGAAGAGAACCGATTTACCCACCAACAAAACGCCTAATCCTGTCAGGCTCAGTAGGGATCAAACGAGTGGAATAACGGGCCAGATACAGATAGCGAATCACATAGGCCTCCATAGACATACCCCTCTACTGAAGATATAGAAACTCCTCCCTACACGCCTCTCTCAAAGATCGGGGCACACACTTCTCAAAGAAGGCCCGGTCGAACTGAGTAAAAGTCAGGGGAGGAGAACCCTCAGGTCTGCAAGCAACAAAATACCTTTACCAAATCTTCACGTTGCCGCGAAACTGGTAGGACACATAGTCAAATCCATGGCTCTTCAGGTTCCCCATCCTATGTAGCAACTCATGCATTTCCAGGATGAACTCATAAGCGTCCTCTGCAGAAGTACCCAAAAACCTCGACTGCTCTGACTTTCTAAACCTCCCAATAAGATCCTGATCAGACACGGTCATAATAGCGCCCTCTATGAGCCTAACATCATCAGTTGGGGCTGGTACTGCATCAATATGGGGATCCATAGCTGCAGTGGGGTGTGCTACCCGAGTAGGTCTCTGCTTAGGGGTGTCTGACCCAACTCTGGTTTGTGAACATCCACCAGAAGTAGTAACACTAGGGGCAGCCTGTTGGGCATCTAGATGGAGTAAGACTCTAGTCATAGTATCCTGCAGAGCCTGGTCAGAAGTAACCTCGGGCTGTGTCCGTGCTGGAGCCACATCTGCCTCGGCTGCCTGGTGTCACGACCCAATCGGAGGACCGCGACGGGCACCCGGAGCTAACCCACCGGGCACCTCTCGTCATACTTCCAAAATCATATCTAGGTGAGCCACATGGCCTACTCATAATTTCTATGCATCAATAATACACTTTCCATCGGGCTATGGCACTTTTATAAAATCATTAACAACTATGCCCATATGTATACGCATGTTAACAAGGCTGTCAAATGATATACAAAATATGAGCCGATAAAGCTTAAAGACATCTAGCTATACACAACTGTCTACGAGCCTCTAGAAAGAGTATGTAACATCATAAAGACGGTACAGGGCCCCGCTATGCCCATATGTACATACACAAAAGAATAGTACCAACAGCTGCAGCTCCGGATCGAATGGAGCTCCTCAAAGCAGTCTCTGGATAGGCAGCGTAAGGATCAAGTCTATCTCTCTGTCCACCTGTGGGCATAACGTCCACAAATAAAAGGACGTCAGTACAAACAATGTACTAAGAGCCCGTTTGGATTGACTTATAAGTTGCTTATAAGCTGTTTTCAGCTTTTTTGAGTGTTTTGCTGGCTAGCTTAAAGTCATTTTGTGCTTAAAATAAGCTCAAAAAAATAATTGGGCCCATTTAACTTAGCTTATCTAAACCACCTTATAAGCCAAAAAAAAAAAAGTTAGACTACCCCAACTTATTTTTTTTAGCTTATAAGCTGTTTGCAGCTTATAAGCATAAGCCCATCCAAATAGGCTCTAAGTATGTAAGGCATAATCAATAACATAGTAGAAGCATAAAGGATAACATAAGATAAAAGAGTCATGGGATAGTAGAGCCAGTTATACCTCTGGAGACGTTCATCATATTTACTTACCCTTTTTCAAATGAAAACTTCCATACATATGTATATAGTAGTACTATACCCGAACATGTAGGTTCGGTGTTATACATACCTGGCCATAAAAAGGCTCAGTCTTATACGTACCCAACTGTAGTGGTGTGCGCGCAGTAGATATCATACCCGACCGCATAAGCTCGGTATTACCAAATAGCCATACATAGGGGTGCATAAGTATCATCAACATCATCATCAACATCATCATCACTATATCTTTCCTTAAAGGACCAACTATCGTAGGATGAGATCAACAATATTATAAGAGTATCAAGACTTGTGAGCTTTAGCACTTCTAGAAATAGAGTCATCATAAAGGACATTATAGATTTCGCGTGAAGGTATTTAACAATGGAATCATGCCTTAAGAAAGAAGGGTTAGCCTTACATACCTTTACGTCTTCTTAACTACTTAACGTTCACCTCCAAAGCTTGAGAAATCTACATTTAAAAGGATTCATTCCAAGGTTAAGTCTTAACGACACTCTTATGTGCAAACTAATATAATTCGTAAGCTAGTGAAAATTGGGCAGCATTTTCCTTATTTCATCTACTTTTACTAATTTCCAAAGCTACTCCCAAACAACAACGACATTATCAAAAATACCATAATTAAGGGGCTTCATTCAAGTTAAGCATCATTGAATCCCCAAAACTCCGTTTCATGATCATGCGTAACAATAGCCACAACACAACACCATATATACTTACATACAACACTCCCCCAACATCATTAGTGTCACCCATATCAAGATTATACTCATAACATGCCAAGAATCATAATTCAAGTTAACTTATATCTTATAATATTCTCAAGTTCATACTTGGACTCTCTTTTCAATTTTCTTCCCTCGCCCACATGGTATAACAATCAAACAACCTTAGTCATAGTAAAAGATGTAAAATCTTTCCTTAATCATATAAGAACAAGTCTTGGATCAACTTACTCCACTAAAATGAAGTCTCTAACATCAACACCAAAGGAAAATTTGAGCTCCACAAACCTTAGCAAGCTTCTTAGAACTTGAATCTCTAAATTCTCTTAGATTTTCTTGGATTAGTTTATAGACTTAGAGAGAGGGTTTTGGAGAGCTCAAGGATATGATTTGGGGAAATAATGAGCCCGAATGATATAAAACAAAATATATAAAGCGTGACTTAAAATCCCGTCGGGCAATCCTGCGCCCACTTTGATGGACCATCGAAATTCCTACGGTCCGTCAAAGTGTCCAGCCCAACATGGCTTACTGTGACCATTATACGGTGGTGCTCCACCTTTTGACGGACCGTCAAATGTTATACAGTCCGTCAAATGATCCGTCAAAGTGCCATCTTCCGATAAGTTGCTCCTTTCAATTCGTTTGACTCCCAATCCTTATGGAACCTTCTTGACACTTGCATAAAACTTCATTAACCATACTAGAGGCCCTATATCCCCTTCTCAAGACATTACTAAATAAATATGAGCTTAATTATAGCCAAAACCTTTCCAAACATAACTTACATCTCACTTCCTTCAACGAACTTAGTTCCACATATTCATATGACTTCAAAATCCTATGGTACAACCTTTAAGCTATATAATACTTTCCTTTATATCGTAAGGACTTCTTATTCACCTTAAGCTCGCATTAGTCTACTCATAATGCAACAATTCGAAATCTCCAAGATGTAACACCTGGTCTCAGTCCCGCTGATCCTCAGGCTCTGGAGACGGAGATCTCTCACGCTGCTCTCCTACCGTAGGCCCTGACCCTAGCTGGGGTATCCCCGCGACTTCTAGTTCTGCCACGCCCTCTGGCTGTCGCTCTCCCTCTGGTGCCAGCCGCATCTGAGGGCTCTGCACCTGACCTCGGGATATAATAGTTCGAGTCCTCACCATCTGTGAGAGAAGAGATAAGAGTCAGATAACAATTTGATTGTTACCGATACCAATTATAATAAAGTAGCACGAAAGAATGAAAGAAAGTGAGATTTCCTAAATGTCCTATAGCCTCTCGCAGATAAGTACAAAGCTCATCGTACCTGTCACGACCCAACCGGAGGGCCGCGACGGGCACCCCGTGCTAACCCACCCAGGCACCTCTTAACATACTTTTTCGTTTACATCTAGGTGAGCTATATATTAAATCATACTATTTCCATTGGGCAACAATACATATATACATATCACCATTAATAGCAATACCCATAGCAATGTGCATAAGCCGACGAGGCTAGCAAAATGTTATCCAAAATCTAGGCCGACCGGGCCAAACACATCTAACTATATAAACATGTCTACAAGCCTCTAAGGAGAGTATGTCATATCATAAAGGCGGGACAGGACCCCGCTATGCCCATAATTATGTACACAAAAGAATCAATACCAAAGGCTATAGCTCTGAATGAAATGGAGCTCCGCTATGTAGTCCCTGAGTAATGTAGCTATGGATCAAGTCTATCTCCTTGGCCACCTGCGGGCATGAAGCAGCGTCCATAAACAAAAGGACGTCAATACGAAGAATGTACTGAGTATGCAAAGCAGGATCAACATCATTATGAAAGCATAATAGACAACATAGAAATAGCATGGGATGAGAGATAGTAGTATCATCGTCATAAGCACTTACTTGCTTCTCATAGGGACTTTCCATTTCTAACGCGTAATTGCGTACATACATCCATGTCCGTATCCGTACTCATATCCGTACTCATTTACATTTCGTATCCATAGTCGTATTCATATACATATTCTTACTCGTATTCGTATCATATTCGTATTCATATTCATATCTAAATCATATACATATCCCTATCATATACATATCATTTACATAGCATACCCGACCATGAAGGTGCGGTAGTTCACGTACCGGACCATGGCTAGGCTCGGTGATCATACATACCTGGCCAACAAAGGCTTCAGGGTTACACATACCTGGCCCTACCAAGGCTTCAGGTTTATCCGTACCCAACTGCAGAGGTGCGGGCGCGTTACATAAATATATATTCTACCCGGCCTTATAAGCTCGGGGTTCCATAATAGTCATACATAGACACATATACATAATAGCCCATAAGCATCTTTAGCATCATTACTATTATCATCGTCATCATTATTATCACTATTATCGTCGTTCATTACATCTATCTTTATAGGCTTACTCGTCATATGAGGAATCTAATACAATCGTAACATATCGGGAATCATGAGCTTAGTAGCTTTTGAAGATAAAATCATTTGAAGGACATCATAGGCTCATAGAAGAATAGATATTTGGCCAAAGAACCATGCCTTATGAAAGAAGGGTTAGCCTTACATACCTTTCCGTTCAACTATTCTATCACTTGCACGTTATTCTTCAATGCTCACGTTTCTACCTTCATTAGAGTTATACTACCATTAGAAAATCGATAGCTTAGCATATAAGACTAAAACTTAGAGAAAATTGGACAGCATCTCCCTTATTTATACGACTTCCTCCATCTCGTATATCAACTCCCAAACATCAATAATATCATTCACAACATCATAATAATAGTCTTTATTCTCTTACATTATCCATATTCTTCAAGTCACCCATATCCATGGTCATAGCACACTATTACATTTACTCGTATACAATGTTTATCCCATATTCCCAATATCATTTATAACATGATTATAATTATAGCATATCAAGAATCATTACTCAACCTAAGCTACTACTCACAAACATCAACATTCTCACATTCAAGACCCATTTTCTATATCCTTTTACAATCCAAGTGTTTCAACTTCTCAATACCTTAAACAACATGGAAATACCATAAAACTTACCTTAGATGTTGTAGGAATAAGCTTTGGGTGGAAATAATTCACTTGATCCAAAACCCTAGTTCATCTCCCATGAAATTTCTTGGCTTGGATGATCTTTAATGAGTTTCTTACACTTGTTTTGCTTAGTTTGATGAAGTTGATCATAAATTTCTCTTGTGTTATTGTAGATGAAGAGTGGAGAGGGTTTCTAGAGAGTTCTCAAAGTGTTGGATGAAAAATGAAATGAAATAATGACTTGGTTCCTTTTTAATAGCGTGAAAATCTGATCTGTCGGGAAATTATACGGACACTTATACGGTCCGTATAAGTGACCGTGAAATCACCCCTTTTCCACTCGATTATGTGCTCATTAAACGGCACATTATATGGGATAATTTTATACGGTCCGTATAAGTGACCGTAAAATCTCCTTTTCAACACCTTGCCTCTGTGACCATTATACGGCACATTATACGGGTCGTATAACTTTATACGGTCCGTATAATCTCACTAATGAGGAAATTCACTGTGACAATTCTGCGGACCATTATACGGACCGTATAACTCATCTTTTCACTGATCTTGTTCTCGTCACTTGGTGTGATCTCCAATCCTTATGGAACCTTCTTGGCACTTGTTTATGACCTCACTAACAATCTAAAGAACGTTATAATTATTCTCCAAAGTATCATTAAATCATCGTTAACTTGTTACTCGTAATTCCATTTCGATACCTATCGTATGCCTTGCCTTCTCTTAGCAAACTTCCTCCTCTTACTACGAATGTCTTTGAAATCTTAATTAGGGTCATCAAATGTCATTTCTTACTTATTAAAATACCGTATACTCATGCTCTTCATTAGTCCATTCACTGTGCATCAACGAAAACTTTTTTGAGGTGTAACATTCTTCCCCCTTTAAGAACATTCGTCCGCGAATGTTAGGTTCTCGGGGATTTTATAAAAATTTCGCCAGAGTTTCCCCTGTAATATGGCACTACCATCCTGTCACAACAGCCTATAATAACAACGCCTCACAGGGCCACAACATAATAGCAATAGAGTTTGGCCACACACGACCCAAATGCATAAAAAGAAAACATACATACCTTATGATCTTGATGTCTCATCTTGGATTTCTTCTAGGGGCTGAAATAAGTGTGGGTACTTGGATTTCATATTTTCTTCCGGTTCCCATGTCATCTCTTCTCGGTTATTGTTTCTCCACAAAACCTTAACTGAGGCCACTTCTTTGTTTCTAAGCCTCCATACTTGCCCATCTAATATGGCAATGAGTACCTCTTCATAAGTTAACTTTTCTGTCACTTGTACATCATTTACTGGCACAATCCTAGTAGGATCTCCAACACATTTACGAAGCACCGAGACATGGAAAACTGGGTGAACTGACTCCAAATCAGGAGGTAGATCTAACTCGTAGGCCACCTTTCCTACCTTGCGCATAATCTCATAAGGCCCAATGTATCGGGGACTTAACTTTCCCTTTTTGCCAAATCTCATTACACCCTTCATTGGTGATACTTTTAAGAATACCCAATATTTCACTTGGAACTCTAAGTCCCTTCGACGATTATCTGCATAGGACTTTTGACAACTTTGGGCTGCTAATAACCGATCTTGTATGAGCTTAACTTTCTCTATGGCTTGCTGGACCAAGTCTGGCCCTATCAATTTAGTCTCTCCTACCTCAAACCACCCAATTGGGGATCTACACTTTCGCCCATATAAGGCCTCATACAGTGCCATTTGAATGCTAGAATGATAACTATTATTATAAGCAAATTCAATGAGTGGTAAGTGATGATCCTAATTACCTCCAAAATCTATCATACATGACCGTAACATATCCTCAAGAGTCTGAAAGGTACGTTCAGCTTGTCCATCAGTCTGCGGATGAAATGTCGTGCTAAGGTTCACTTGAGTCCCTAAACCCTCTTGGAAGGACTTCCAAAAATTAGCTGTAAACCGAGTTCCTCTATCTGAGATAATAGATGTTGGGACACCATGGAGTCGCACTATTTCTTTAACATAAAGCTTTGCATAATCTTCCACAACATATGTCGTTCTGACTGGTAAGAAATGAGCTGACTTCGTGAGTCTATCCACAATCACCCATATAGAATCATACTTACGTCGAGAACGGGGTAAGCCTGTAATGAAGTCCATGTTAATTACTTCCCACTTCCAAGTTGGAATTTCTATAGCTTGCAACAATCCGCCCGGCTTTTGGTGCTCGATTTTCACTTGTTGACAGTTGGGACATTGAGCTACGAATTCCGCTACATCTTTCTTCATCCCATTCCACCAATATATAGATTTAAGATCATGGTACATTTTCGTTGCTCCGGGGTGGACAGAATAACGGGAGCAATGGGCTTCTCTCAGTATTTGGTGGCATAAACCTGCCCTCGGCGTTGGAGAACTCCGTCTCTTGCAATCTCAAATGATGACTTCTCTTTCTGAGGGAGTGTATCTCTGTAATGCATTAGCATGGGATCCTCGTATTGTCGCTCCTTCACTTCCACTATTAGTGAAGAGACTGTTGAATTCTGAATGGTAGTTCCCCAGCTACCTGAGTCCAATACTCGAACTCCCAAACTAGCTAACTGCTGGAGCTCGCGAGCCATTTCTTTTTTCTCTAGTCGTACATCACACAAACTTCCCATGGATCTATGGCTAAGAGCATCAACCACAACATTTGCCTTTCCAGGGTGATATAGGATATCAACATCATAATCTTTTAGCAATTCCAACCATCGTCGTTGCCGAAAATTCAACTCTTTCTGCTTGAAGATATACTGAAGGCTCTTATGATCTGTGTAAATATCCACATGGACACCATATAAATAATGTCTCCACATCTTTAATGCATGAATCACTGCAGACAATTCTAGATCATGGGTTGGATAATTTTTCTCATGTTTCCGTAATTGCCTTGAAGCATACGCAATCACCTTACCATGTTGCATCAACACACAACCTAGCCCAATTCCTGAAGCATCGCAATAAACAACATATCCTTCCAATCCCTCTGGAAGTGTCAGGACTGGGGTAGAAATCAACCTATCTTTCAGCTCTTGGAAACTACGTTCACAAGCATCTGTCCATTGAAACTTAGCTGATTTCTGGGTCAGCTTTGTAAGTGGTGCAGAAATAGAAGAAAAACCTTCAAAAAATCTCCTGTAGTAACTTGCTAAGCCTAGAAAGCTACGAACCTTCATAGGAGTTGTGGGCCTTGGCCAAGTCTTCACGGCCTCAACCTTTTGGCTATCTACCCGAATACCATCGGCTGTAACAATGTGCCCCAAAAATGTCACCGAGTTCAACCAAAACTCACACTTAGAAAATTTTGCAAACAACTCTCGAGTTTGAAGAATTCTAAGCACCGTACGCAAATGATCCGCATGTTCTGCCTCAGATCTAGAATACACCAAGATGTCGTCGATGAATACAATCACAAATAGATCTAGGAAGGGCTTGAACACATTGTTCATCAAATCCATAAATACTGCTGGTGCATTAGTTAGTCCAAATGACATCACCCGGAACTCAAAATGGTCATATCTTGTTCTGAAGGCTGTCTTAGGGATATCTTTCTCCCTAACTCTCACTTGATGATACCCGGACCTCAAATCTATCTTGGAAAACCATTTGGCACCTTGTAATTGATCAAATAAGTCATCAATCCTCGGAAGAGGATATTTATTCTTAATCGTCACCTTATTCAATTGCCGATAGTCAATGAACATTCTCAAGGAGCCATCTTTCTTTCGGACAAACAATACGGGTGCTCCCCACGGGGATGAACTAGGCCTAATAAAGCCTTTCTCAAGCAAGTCTTCAATTGCTCCTTCAACTCTTTCAATTCTGCGGGAGCCATTCTATAAGGAGGAATAGATATAGGCTTAGTGTCTGGCAACACATCAATAGCAAAATCAACCTCCCGCTCAGGAGGGAGGCCTGGAAGCTCTTCCGGAAACATATCCGGAAATTCATTCACCACGGGGACTGACTGAAGAGTCGTCAGTTCAGCTTCTACATCTTGAACCCGAACTAGATGATAAATGCATCCTTTTGTGATCATTTTCCTTGCCTTTAGATAGGAAATAAACCTACCTTTTGGTGACGCAGTATTCCCTTTCCATTCTAAAACTGGTTCTCTCGGAAATTGGAAGCAAACCATTTTCATTCTACAATCAACATTGGCATAGCAAGAAGCCAACCAATCTATGCCCATAATAACATCAAAATCCACCATTTTTAACTCATGCAAGTCAATCATAGTATGACGGTCACAAATCATAACTAACAGTTTCTATATACTCGACTAGCTATTACCGATTCGCTAACGGGTGTAGACACCTCAAAAGGTGTTATATCCCGTATTTTTATACGTCGAGTTATTCGCAAGAGAATAGACTCAAGTTAAAGACGGGATCATTTTCGGGCACGAAACAGAAAATCTTTAATTTTCGGTCTCTATTAGAAAATGAATTGTTTATGAATTTTACTTAGTGTAAAAATATTAATGGAAAGTTGGGATTAATTTACCATGATTAGATTATTAAGTGGGGATTAAACATTTAATTATTCATTAAACAAGTCACTAGTGCACTAAGTGGGCCCCACCAAGACATGTGGCCAAATTTAATTGGCTCAAGCCTTGAGTGGGACACTTGTCAATCCTAGGGGCTGAAAATATAGTGAAAAGTCTGTGCCCAAACCCTCATTTTCATCTTCCACTATAAGCTAGAGAGAGAGAGAGAGAAAACAAAAGCCATGGCATTAGGCCATGGCTAGCAAATTGGAGCTCAAATTTGTTGATCCAAAATCAGATTTTTCAAAGTATTCCAACCAGTTAGGAAGGCTATAATAACGTGGATTAGTCATTTGGAGCAACAAGAACAAGTATTAGTTCATTTCACAACTTCTAGCCAAATTAAGAAGCCAACTTGTTAAGGTAAGATTTCTTTTTCTTTTGTTATAAGATTGGAGTTAATGATGTTGTAATGGATCTATTAAGTTGTATTATGTGAAGTTGGAAGTAAGAAAAATTGTTTGATTAAAGTTGGCATTAAAAGTGGGCAGATTTGGAGTTGTTTTAATTGGGTTGAGTTTGATTAGTGTTGTCATAATTATGGTATGATATTTGTAGATAATTTTTTTATGTTGAAGGGCTGGAAATATGGTTATTGACATGTATAGGGGCTGTTGTCAATGGTAAAAATTACACTTGATTCCATGTGTTTGTAATTTTGTGGAATAAAGGTCGAAAATTGTATTTCGATGTTGTAGTGTTGATGGACTGTTTTGGGTTTGCTATTGAAATGAAATTGAAGTAATTTCTTGTACATGGATGGTTGTTGTTATTAATGTTATGGATTATGTGTAAAAGGTGAAAGGAAAGTTTAAATCATGTTAGAACTTGTTGTGAAATTAGAGCAGTTTCCTTGCATATAATAGTTGATGTTGTTGTTGTTGTGGGCTGTTTTGATAAGGTTTTTGGTGGAAAATCTCATGTGATTATATGGCTATTTGAGGTTGTCATTGTTATGGTTAAATTGTAGTTAGGGGCTGTTCTTGAGGAATTGGAGAACTAAGGATAGTTAAGACTTGTATTGTGGTGTTATAATGGATGGGCTGTTTTAGAACTTGTTGTAATGTTCGATAGTTTTCTTGCATATAGAGGTTGATGTTGTTGTTGATGTGAATCATCAAACTTGGAGGAAAGAAGCGTAGAAAATATCGTATGCGAAGTGTGTCGATCTGCTTGGTATATTCTTAGATGTTCGTGAGATTATCGGTCATTGTTATGTGGTAAATAAGGGCTGTTTTGGGGCTGTTTTGTAATGAATTTCGTGGCTGTTTTGTGATGAATTTCATGGCTGTTTTGTGATGAATTTTGTGGCTGTTTTGGGGCTGCTTGTTATAAATTTCGTGGCTGTTTTGTGGTGACATTTGGGGGGCTGTTTGTTGTAATTTTCGTGGCTGCTCTTATTGAGTCGAAATGCAGGGATTGTAGTTATGATTATGTACAATATATGTAGTGTATTTGCTGGAGTATGGGCTGTTCATGATGGCTGGTCTAACATTGAAAAAGGGGCTGGATAAACATAAGGAATTAGTGTATTAATCACTTTGTTGTTGTGGTTGTTGTACTCCATGGATGTAAAGAGAAAGAATGATAACAATGGTGTAGGTAGTGCATATGGGGCTGATTTTGTTATGTCCCCTAAGTCATGTTAAACAAGTTTGGATTGATATATGAAAGAATGATTAGCAATGTTAGCTTGTAGCACTAGTTGGTTTGAATGCGAACGAAACGTCGTTTAAATGTTAGAAAGGGATTGTGAGCGTCAAAATACGTATGAAATTCCGTTGTAGACTAATTGTAACTCTTGATATCTTGATATAGGATAAGTACCATTGGGCAGCAAGTACAAGTATAATACGACTAAACGCAAAAGGTATGTAAAGCGCAACCCTTCTTTCTTTTGGCATGCCTTAATTTTCAATAGACTAGATTATAAGCCTTGAGGAAAATTCTAAGATTCGAAATCCGAGCATGTTATGAGCCTTATAAATATTCCTTGGCACTCTTATGTATGATTTGATGAAATATGAACCATTATGTCTTTGAAATAATCGCTTTCCGAACTTTGCATAAAAAAGTTTCACTTTAAAGAATTTCGTAATTTGTGAACGTCATATCTTTCACCGAAAGGCTCGGATTGCTTCAATATTTTTGTAGAAGTTTATATGGCATATAATGAGTATATTTTCCATAGGCGGGCCCGACTCGGGTCAATACCCGTCCGTGGGTCCCGCGACTTTCCTTTATGTAATTCGGACGACTTTTGAAAGAATTTGGTATGATTATCATTTCGAATTTCAAGTATGGTCATTTACTTATATTTGAGTCTATGATAATGATTTTATGCATATGGTTACTCATGACTCTGCTCGTGCGTTCTGTTATATCTTTCGCCGGTTCCCGGGCCGGTTATGTTATCGTGCGCACTTTGATATACTCCGGAGTTATGCTGTGTTTATGGTTCACCGAGCTACTCGCAAAAGAGGGTCGGGTTCCACCTATATTTGGTGTTATGCTGTGTATGGCGTTATGTTGTGATGTGATATGTGACGGGGATACGGAGATTTGAAACTTTCTGGTGTTATGCTGTGTTATGGCGCCATCGACGGGTGGGCGACCATATTCTTCTGTACCCTATGCATTACTTACATATTTTTGAAAGTAAGCAAATTTTGATATGTTGGATTTGCACTTATGTTTGGTACTTCCATTTCGTTTATGTCTCAGATTTGCTTTCTGTATATTCTGCTTTGCATACTCAGTACATATTTCGTACTGACCCCCTTTCTTCGGGGGGCTGCGTTTCATGCCCGCAGGTACAGACGCACAGTTTGGTGATCTACCCATTTAGGACACCCTCTTCTGCTGTTTGGAGTGCTCCTCTCATTTCAGAGCACACATTTTGGTATATATTCGTTCGCTATGTATATATGTATTTGTTCAGGGGCACGGCGGGGCCCTGTCCCGCCATATGATTCAGTTTGTCTGTTTAGAGGTCTGTAGACGTATTTGTGGGTGTGTGTGCCTACTTCTGTACGGATGTGTTTGCATGACTCTATTCGTTATGACATCCTCGTCGGCGTGCATTTTGTATATGTTTGTGGCAGCCTTGTCGGCGTGCATTTGTATATGCGTTTTGGGCCATTGTGCCATTTGACAGCCTTGTCGGCTTTTGACATATTTGATAGCCTTGCCGGCTTTTTGATATATGTGCATATGTTTGGCGATGTATATTCCGCCGCCTCTTCTGATTCTAATATAATGTTTTGTACGCGCAATCGCGCAAGATAATATTCATTCTCAACTCTGTTTAAAAATGATGATTTAGTTTGTATGTCCGTTTGGGTGCCCAAGTAGGGCACCAATCGCGGCCCACGGGGCTGGGTCGTGACAAAAGGTTTGATCGACTCCGGTTTGACTCTAAACCGACCCGCAATATACGGAGTAACATATGACAGTGTGGAGCCCGGATCTAACAAAGCATATACATTATAAGAAAATACCGATAATATACCTGTGACCACATCAGGGGAAGACTCAAGATCTTGGCGTCCAGCCAAAGCATAAATACTGTGCTAAGGACCGCTAGAACTGAGGAATCTCCCTCTGCCTCTACCATGGCCGACTGGCGCATGTGAACCTGGCCCCCTAGGGCGTATAGATGATGAAGATCCGGCTACCGACCCTGAAGGCTGGGTCCTACCTCTACCACCAACTGAGGGGCAATCATGCATAATATGGCCTGGCCGACCACATGAATAACAAACCTCTTAACCTAATCGGCATGGACCCCAATGTAACTTCCCACACTGGGAACATCGTGGCACGGGTGGCCTTGCCTGACCCGAATCACCTCTGAACTGAGATCCCGAAAAGCTCTGACTCGGCCCGGAACGAATAGATCTATCAATTTCTGGCCTGTAAACCATGGAGGCGCACTAGTCATAGAAGGGCCTGAATGCCTCGAAAACTGTTGTCTGTGCCCGCCTCTCAACTCACTCATCGGACCCGAAGATCTAGCCCTCTTGCTATGTCCCCTATCATGCTCACACTCACTCTTTTGTTGTTGTAGGATTTTTTTCTAAATTTTGAGCATGGGCCTGAATGCGTGAAATATCCATATTGTCCTGAAGGGACGCAGTCAAGCACCTATCCATCAAATGTGGCCCTAGGCCTTTCACAAATCGGTGCACTCGGTCACCCATATCCGCTACCATGGCCGAAGCATACCTAGCCAAAGAATTGAAGCGGAGACTATACTCTAAAGCACTCATGCTACCTTGCCTCAAATTTAAGAACTTATCGGCTCTAGCTCGCCGAACCTCTAGAGGCAAATAATGTCGGAGAAAAGAATTTACAAATTCTTGCCATACCGAGGGAGGCGCATTGGCTCCCCGTGAAACCATCCAAACCATGTACCAATGATCCGCAACATCCCTCAATCTATAGGACGCTAACTCCACCGATTCGGTGTCCGAAGCATGTATCAACCGAAGCATCCTCAACATTCCATCAATAAAATTCTGAGGGTCCTCATCCGGCTTTGATCCAAAGAATTTCGGAGGGATCAAGCTAATGAAATCCCGAGCCCTTGCACTAAAAACCCTATCACCTTGCCCTGTACTTTGTCGTTGAGTCTGGGCAGTAACCAATTGAGTAAGCAAATGAATGGCCTATTTTATATCTTGGCCAGAAGCATCCGGTGGAGGAGCCGAAGGTGCTGGAGCTTGGGCTGAGGCTCCCTCACGCTTTTCAGAAACAGGCACTGACTGGAAGGACTGAGATTGAGCTGCATTCTGGGACTCACTTTCCTCTACAACTGTTGGCGGTGCTCTTTCAGCCTGTTTTTTTTGCCACTGTCTTGCCCTTTTGGGCTGCCGTAGCCTTTCTCTTTACAGGCATCTCTGAAATACATAACACTTGGTTAAGGAAAAAGTATTTCTTATGTCATAGCTCTATCGCACGATCTTATGAAGAAAGAAGGTCAATCATTCCTAAAATGCCCGTAACCTCTTGTTTATAAGTGTGGCGCACAACACACCCATAACCAAGACTCTACTGGACACGGCTCGTAGACACACCCTAGGACAGAACTGCTCTGATACCACTTTTGTCACGACCTAACCGGAGGGCCGCGACGGGCACCCGGTGCTAACCCACCCAGGCACCTCTTAACATACTTTTACGTTTACATCTAGGTGAGCCACATATTAAATCATACAATTTCCATTGGGAAACAATACATATATACATATCACCATTAATAGCAATGCCCATAGCAATATACATAAGCCGATGAGGCTAGCAAAATGTTATCCAAAATATAGGCCGACAGGGCCAAACACATCTAACTATATACACATGTCTACGAGCCTCTAAGGAGATTATGCCATATCATATAGGCGGGACAGGACCCCGCTATGCCTATAATTATGTACACAAAAGAATCAATACCAAAGGCTATAGCTCCGAATGAAATGGAGCTCCGCTATGTAGTCCCTGAGTAATGTAGCTATGGATCAAGTCTGTCTCCCTGGCCACATGCGGGCATGACGCAGCGTCCACAAACAAAAGGACGTCAGTATGAAGAATGTATTGAGTATGCAAAGCAGGATCAACATCATTATGAAAGCATAATAGACAACATAGAAATAGCACGGGATGAGAGATAGTAGTATCATCGTCATAAGCACTTACTTTCATCTTATAGGGACTTTCCATTTCTAACGCGTAATTGCGTACATACATCCATGTCCGTATCTGTACTCATATCCGTACTCATTTACATTTCATATCCATAGTCGTATTCATATACATATTCCTACTCGTATTCGTATCATATTCGTATTCATACTCATATCTATATCATATACATATCCCTATCATAGACATATCATTTACATAGCATACCTGACCACGAAGGTGCGGTGTTTCACGTACCTGACCATGGCTAGGCTCGGTTATCATACATACCTGGCCAACCAAAGCTTCAGGGTTACACATGTCTGGCCCTACCAAGGCTTCAGTGTTATCCGTGCCCAACTGCAGAGGTGCGTGCGCATTACATAAATATATATTCTACGCGGCCTTATAACCTCGGGATTCCATAATAGTCATACATAGATACATATACATAATAGCCCATAAGCATCTTTAGCATCATTACTATTATCATCGTCATCATTATTATCACAATTATCGTCGTTCATTACATCTATCTTTATAGGCTTACTCGTCATATGAGGAATCTAGTACAGTCGTAACATATCGGGAATCATGAGCTTAGTAGCTTTGAAGATAGAATTATTTGAAGGACATCATAGGCTCATATAAGAATAGATATTTGGCCAAAGAACCATACCTTATGAAAGAAGGTTAGCCTTACATACCTTTCCGTTCAACTATTCTATCACTTGCACGTTCTCCTTCAATGCTCACGTTTCTACCTTCATTAGAGTTATACTACCATTAGAAAATCGATAGCTTAGCATACAAGACTAAAACTTAGAGAAAATTGGACAGCATCTCCCTTATTTATACGACTTCGTCTATCTCGTATATCAACTCCCAAAACATCAATAATATCATTCACAACATCATAATAATAGTCTTTATTCTCCTACATTATCCATATTCTTCAATTCACTTCAAGTCACCCATATCCATGGTCATAGCACACTATTACATTTACTCATATACAATGTTTATCCCATATTCCCAATATCATTTATAATATGATTATAATCATAGCATATCAAGAATCATTACTCAACCCAAGCTACAACTCACAAACATCACTATTCTCACATTCAAGACCCATTTTCTATATCCTTTTACAATCCAAGTGTTTCAACTTCTCAATACCTTAAACAACATGGAAATACCATAAAACTTACCTTTGATGTTGTAGGAATAAGCTTTGGGTGGAAATACTTCACTTGAGCCAAAACCCTAGTTCATCTCCCATGAAATTTCTTGGCTTGGATGATATTTAATGAGTTTCTTACACTTGGTTTGCTTAGTTTGATGAAGTTGATCATAAATTTCTCTTGTGTTCTTGTTGATGAAGAGTGGAGAGGGTTTCTACAGAGTTCTCAAAGTGTTGGATGAAAAATGAAATGAAATAATGACTTGGTCCCTTTTTAATAGCGTGAAAATCTGATCTGTCGGGAAATTATACGGACACTTATACGGTCCGTATAAACTTATACGGTCCGTATAAGTGACCGTGAAATCGCCCCTTTTTCCACTCGATTCTGTGCTCATTATACGGCACATTATGCGGGCCTGTATAATTTTATACGGTCTGTATAAGCGACCGTAAAATCTCCTCTTCAACACCTTGCCTCTGTGACCATTATACGACACATTATACTGGCCGTATAACTTTATACGGTCCGTATAAGTGACCGTATAATCTCACCAATGAGGAACTTCACTGTGACAATTCTGCGGACCATTATACGGACCGTATAACATTATACGGACTGTATAACATTATACGGACCGTATAATCGACCGTATAACTCATCTTTTCACTGATCTTGTTCTCGTCACTTGGTGTGATCTCCAATCCTTATGGAACCTTCTTGGCACTTGTTTATCAGCTCATTAACAATCTAAGGGACGTTATAATTCTTCTCCAAAGCATCATTAAATCATCGTTAACTTATTACTCGTAATTCCTTTTCGATACCTTTCGTATGCCTTGCCTTCTCTTGGAAAACTTCATCCTCTTACTACGAATGTCTTTGAAATCTTAATTAGGGTCATCAAATATCATTTCTTACTTATTGAAATACCGTATACTCGTGCTCTTCATTAGTCCATTCACTGTGCATCAACGGAAAATTTTTCGAGGTGTAACAGTACCGATCCATGAGACTTTACTAGACACACTCTTGTATTATAGACCCGGTAACCTAGGGCTATGATACCAACTTGTGACAACCCAATTTAGCTAAGTCGTTTGGGAACTTACTTTTTCCACTTCGGTAAGCGAACCCTCAACCCAACGATAATAAAAACGTAAATAATTAACAAAATAAGCGGAAGAGAATAATTCACGTAAGTATGATGATAATAATATAAATCAAGTGCGGAAATAAGAAAATATACCCCAGAGTCTGATCTAATCCATACAAGAGCATCTAGATCGAAATTAAAAGTTTAGAAATATAAATATACATCAAGTCTGAATATGTCTCGGAATGGAAAATAAGATATAGATAAGAAGAGTCTTCAAGGCGGCGAACGTCTCGTGCTCACCCTGTAAACTCTAAGTTGTACCGATAGCAACTATCAGCCACGGGAAACGGAAGCAGATCCAACTTCACTACTAAAAAATTGGCAAAATTCGACGGACAAAAAACCGACGGACTGCGTCTCTTTGAAAAACCGACGGAAAACCGACTCAGTGCGTCGGTTTTGTGTATTTCTAATTTTTTATTTTATTTTTTTAATTAAAAAACCGACGGACAACGTCGGTTTTTTCCGCAAAATTTTGAAATTATATATCCGCCAAAAAAAAACCGACGTCCCACGTCAGTTTTATTAAAAAAACAATTAATATAAAACTGACGGACGACGTCGGTTTTATTTTTAAAAATATTTTAAATAATATGCAATTCAATTTGTTTTTTAAAAAAATAATAAACAATTTTTTTTTAGGAAACCGATGGACAGGGTCGGTTTCCTATTTTTTTTTTATTTTTGGGTCAAATCTGGTCAAACGTGCGGGAAAAACCGACGGACAGGGTCGGTTTTGTCCGTCGGTTTTTCTTTAAAAACATTCCAGACGGGTTTTCATACCCATTTCTTCTCCTCTTCCCAATTAAACTCCCATTCCCCTCAAACCCTAGCTACCCGCCGCCCCCCTCCCCTCCGCCCAGCCCCGCCACCCAGCGCCGCTGCTTGCGCAGCCCGTCCCCACCAACCCCAGACCCGTTTTGAAGTTAATTAATTGAGGTTAGTTTCTCTTAAATTAGGGCTTTTAAAATTCTTTCAATTTTAGTTTTATTTGTGGATTTTAGGCCTAATGCTAATCTATTTAGCTTTGTTAAACATCATTTGCAATGTTATTAATGATGAATTTGTGAAAAAAATGTAAACTTTATTTGACTAGTTTAGTTGTCATTTTTTTTTTTTTTGGCTTGAGATTGTGCTATATTTCATGTTCTTTGTCAATGTATTTGTGTTAGCTTAGTTATCATTCTCTGTAATATTATTGATGTTGAATATGTGCAAAAATGTATACTTTAATTTTTTTTTTGTTGGATTGTGTTTTTTGTTAGAATTGCATAAGTTATTAGAATTGTTATTGATCATTCCAAATTAAAATTGGTTGAGATTGTGCTTTTCAAAGTTAGAATTGTTAAGTTATAGTATTTCTATAACCTCAATACTAAAATGTAGATTTTATTTCTCTAGATTTACTTTTCAATTTTTAGAATTGGTTGGAATTGTGCTTTTCAAAGTTAGAATTATTAAGTTATGTTAGAATTATTAAGTTATAATATTTCTATAACCTCAAAACTAAAATGTAGATTTTATTTGACTAGATTTACTTTTCAATTTTTAGAATTAAAGTTATAATCCATAAGTTATTAAAGTTAGAATTGTTATTGAGAATTCAAAGTTAGAATTGGTTGGGATTGTGCTTTTCAAAGTTAGAATTATTAAGTTATAATATTTCTATAACCTCAAAACTAAAATGTAGACTTTATTTGACTAGATTTACTTTTCAATTTTTAGAATTAAAGTTAGAATCCATAAGTTATTAAAGTTAGAATTTTTATTGAGAATTCAAAGTTAGAATTGGTTGAGATTGTGTTTTTCAAAGTTAGAATTGTTAAGTTATAGTATTTCTATAACCTCAATACTAAAATGTAGATTTTATTTCTCTAGATTTACTTTTCAATTTTTAGAATTGGTTGGAATTGTGCTTTTCAAACTTAGAATTATTAAGTTATGTCAGAATTATTAAGTTATAATATTTCTATAACCTCAAAACTAAAATGTAGACTTTATTTGACTAGATTTACTTTTCAATTTTTAGAATTAAAGTTAGAATCCATAAGTTATTAAAGTTAGAATTGCTATTGAGAATTCAAAGTTAGAATTGGTTGAGATTGTGCTTTTCAAAGTTAGAATTGTTAAGTTATAGTATTTCTATAACCTCAATACTAAAATGTAGATTTTATTTCTCTAGATTTACTTTTCAATTTTTAGAATTGGTTAGAATTGTGCTTTCCAAACTTAGAATTATTAAGTTATGTTAGAATTATTAAGTTATAATATTTCTATAACCTCAAAACTAAAATGTAGACTTTATTTGACTAGATTTACTTTTCAATTTTTAGAATTAAAGTTAGAATCCATAAGTTATTAAAGTTAGAATTGTTATTGAGAATTCAAAGTTAGAATTGGTTGGACATTTAAATATTTCTGAACTTTGAAGGTCTATTTAGATCGTATTTGATGTGTTTAGATAGTGTTTGATGTGTTTTATTATTACTTAGGATGATTTTATGTGTTGTAGCTCTTTTAGAATTGATTTGGAGTATTTTAATGCTAGTTTTGAGCAGCTTTTGTTACTGGTTTCTGAGCAGCTTTTGGTACTGGTTTCTGTGCAGGTGTGGTTGCAGAAAATGCATGATTTGCATGCTGGAAATTTTTCAGAAAACCGACGGAAAACCGACTCAGTCCGTCGGTTTTCTGGAAATTAATTTTGCAGATTTTCCAGAAAATCAACGGAAAACCGACTCTGTCCGTCGGTTTTCTGGAAATTAATTCTTAAATTTTATAAAAACACCGACGCACTGTGTCGGTTTTTTAATTAAAATAAAAAATTCATATGAAAAACCGACGCAGTGCATCGTTTTTTTCATAAAATATATATTATTTATATATCAGATAAAAAATCAGAAATTAATAAAACCGACTCTGTCCGTCGGTTTTTTTAATTTTTAAATTTTTTTGAATAAAACCCGACGGACTACGTAACCGACGTGGTCCGTCTGTTTTCCAAAAGCGAGGCTATGAAAACCGACGGACCTTAAAAGGTCGGTTTCCCATCGGTTTCATTCAAAAAACCGACACTGGACGTCGGTTTTTGTCAACGGTTTTTTCCGTTTTTTTAGTAGTGCTTGGAACTCTGCATTCATAAAAGAATGCAGCAAGTGCAGGTCAGTACAAAACCACAGTAGTGGTAGGTATCATAACGATTCCGGGACAACCATCGGATATCAGACTTTCACATCACTCTCATGCAGACTGAGCCAGCTCATCACAGTGTTTTCTCAAGTATTATCAATGTATCAATAGTATATCATGAAGGATAAGAATACTTGTAATGTATGAGTCAACATAAATAATCAGATCAATATCACAAGTACCAAGCATAGGTACGCCAACCATATGATGAAAGACCACACAAGTGATATAGAATACTATACTCATAAAACATCAACAAGTGAGGAACCATAATATCATGAACAAGATATATCAATAGTCTCCAATATCTACTATTACCACGTAACATCAAGCCAACAACAATAGAACAAATCAAGTCACAACACAAGGGGTGGCTAGCCCCAGTCACACAACAGGGCCCAACCTAAGACAATATCCAACCCAACTTCATACCCGAAGGTTTACATGCTTTCGATAATATCATCCAAATATATGCTTCGGTACACGAAGTCTCACCAAGGGTAAGCCATAACCTGCCTGGATGACCGCACAACAGTAACACCAACAGTCACTCTTTAGCCTTCCCCTTCCGTTGAGCCTCAAGATCAAGAAAGTCTAGGCATATTCGAAATCTAGATTAGAAATCATAAAGATCGATACCCATATTGCTATCATTAGAATTAAGTCAAAACCACTCTTAGAATTTGGGAAAACGGGGCCCACAAGGTCAAACTGGGAAATTCGGGGGTAAAATATCCAACTAAACACTAGGTAATCAAAATCCATCAACTGATTGCTAAATTAACTCAAAGATTCCTCCAATTTCGAATTCCAAGCAAAACCCCCAATTTTGGGTATAAACTCTAACTCTTAGATTCAAGAATTCAACACTAATAATGGAAGATATATGATTAACAACCTTAGATACATCAAAATCTAGCATAAACCCAATCAATTTCATCATTTAGAAGCCTAGATAGAATATCCATCAAACCAACTTTTACACTTCCATTACTAATAAACTAATACGGAAAGAGGGATTCTAAGATGATTAGGAATAATGAATAATGAATAAGCAAGGAGATTAGAAGGACTTACCACCAAGAGTCTTCTCCAAGAATCCTCTAAAATAGTTCCCAAGAGCTCAATTTTCGAAATGATAATAAATTATAGACTAAGGGCTTTTAATATAGGCTTAATGAATATAACAGGCCCGATACCGATACAGTGGCATCGGGACCGCTACGACGGCACCGCCCCAACGTCCACTCAGAACGTCAGAACGATCAGTCCACCAAATAGCTTGGCCGCACCAGCGGCAATCTCACTGCTATGGCGGTGCTGCTGGGACGGTACTGGTGCCTCCCTGGCAGACACCAGTACCAGAAATCCCCAAAAATTTTCCAAGTCTCAACCGAAATCACGGCTAACTGCCGAGGCCATCTGCTCACAAACCACATACACAGGCACACATAAAACACACACTATGAACGCACTCGTGGCCTCAGAATTCCCAACGGAGGTCTCGCTGACCGAGTCAACCCACAATACCTCAATTCCAGCTTGTCAACCCAAGTCCCAAAATGCATTTGAGTGCATTGGGAACCGAACTAGATATACACACATGTTCAAAAAGACCATCCGGACCTCTCGAAATCGATGAATTTTTGAAAAAGGTCCGTTTACTCAAAAGTCAACTTTGAGTCAACTCTTTGTCGCTTTAAGCTCAAATTTCACAAAAAATCGCTCGAATCAAATCTAAACACCTCGAGAAGCGTGTCAATTGTCCCCTTGGGTCAAAAGTGAGTTAACCAAGCTAGGGAAAGGGTCAAAAGTGTCGGAAAGACTATAACGACCAGACGGGTCGTTACATCTGTATATATCTCTGATCTATTCACTGCACTTGTCTCTGTATTGGAACACGTTTACATACCTGATTCATGTGTCTATGTGTTTTTTTTGTCTGTAACTCTCTTGAGTAGATCATGTCCCCAGACCTGGTTCACCCTACTTGTTTAATAGCTATGTCCATCATTTTTCTGTGTCTAGTCTATCATTTGCTTTATCCCAAATTGTTACAAACATATGTATATAGATCATTCAAACAAGTGCTTTAAAAGGCGCGGGCATAAGGCAAGGCATTTTACATATGCCTAGGCTAGGCATAAACCCCGAGGCACGAGGTGTAAGCCCCGTGAGTATTTATTTTTAGTATCTTATCATAAATAAACATATAAACAAAAAATTCATTAAAATTATGAGAAAACAAAAAAAAAAAAAAAATTGGTAGGAAAATGTATATATCATTAAGTAACATGCTAACATGTGCACGAACCACTAGTTTGTTTTACTGAAAAAGTGAATGATGTAAAGATACATTACACCTATAACCTCACTATGATGAAACATAATTAGAGTTGTAAAAATGATACTCTATCCTAATAATTCAAAGATAAAAATTACAATAATATAAAGTTATTGTTTAAAACCTAAAAATAGATAACAAATTAATACTCATTATAATAAAAATAGCCAAAATAGAGTCTTCAAAATATTATCTAAACTAGAGCGTTACCAAAAGAAAAAACTATTTTGGAAAGATAAATTGATGAATGCTAAAAATATCTTGAAGAAAATAAAGCATAAAGAAGGAAAATGCAAGCATGCAAGCATAGTAAGAGTTGGAGGACAAAACTTTTAGGTTTGTAGTTTGTACTTTGCATACAAAGGTGTAAAGTGTATCTGTTACTCCGTAAATAACAAAGAGAAAAGATTATGAAATTAGGATAAAAAATTAGGAAAAACTTTTGAATTTTTGAGATTTTAGTTTGAGAATTTACTATGAGATAACTTTTGGATATTTCACTTTTAAAAAAAGATTTATTAATCAGTTTTGGCTCAAATTTTGAAAAGTTCACGAAGCTTATGCCCCAAATGAATGCCCATCATGTTGGGGCTTACACTCCACGTTACTTATGTCCTGCCTCTACGCCTCGGTGCATTTTTGGTATGCCTCGCCCCAAAAACATCTTTAAAAAATTGATTCAAACAACACATACAGTTAAATACATCTAATTTTCCGAAAGCTACAATTAGCCAAATACAAATAATTATATTTACACTAAAAAAATGATGAATACACTCAGATCTGAGATACAAGAAGGATAAGAAGCCATGGATTCCGGCCAGACGAATACACTCATATCTGAGATACAAGAAGAAGATCAAGTAGCCATAGATTCTAGCCAAAGATGTAAAAATTCCTCTTAAAATTGAGCAAATACACTTAAATGGACGAATACAAACGGTGACGATAGTGGTAGCGCAGGCGATGCAGATTGCATCTCCGCCCAAATCCGGTGACGAGCAATACAAATAGTGGCTGTAGTGGTAGCCCGACGGTGAGGAAGGTATCTCCGTACAGATCCGGTGACGAGCAAGTGTTATCGTCCAATTCATCAACGGTGGCTACGACTACCGCCTCAGTGCTAAGGACCACCACGTGTACGATGACGCCAGAGCTTCTAGATGAAAACAAGTGGTTGAGAAACTCATCAGAGTGTCATGTGGGAGAAGAACTCGATCTCAAACGATTGATTGTTGTTCGAAGGGAACCTGTTTGACGTGAATGGAAATAGTAGAGG
Organism: Lycium barbarum; assembly: GCF_019175385.1. NCBI lineage: Eukaryota > Viridiplantae > Streptophyta > Magnoliopsida > Solanales > Solanaceae > Lycium > Lycium barbarum. The sequence goes on from NC_083342.1 coordinate 20,022,150, forward strand.
GAGAAGAGAGAGAAAGAGAATTTGAGCAGGTGAATACAATATACCTATGAACACCAAATTGAAAATTCACTGTAACTACTAAAAGTAATTAAACTAAATAGTACTCCGATATTAACCATAAGTACCTCTTAGAGTTAGCTATGCCATGTAAAATTTACTTAAATAAAATGACCAGGCCCTCAAAATGGCGGCATTCTTCTATTAATATACTAGTGTACTTACCCGTGCTTTGCGCCGTAATTAAAAAAATCAAAACATAATTGGATTTTAATGTCCTAGTTCATATAAAAAACAATCTTTACTAGTTATAAAAATATTTTTCGTGATCCTTTTTTACATTACATATACTAAAATAAGTTGACAGGGGAATATTTCATAGCTAAATATGAAATAGCACACTTAGATTAGTATATGTACTTGAAATAAAAGATATTAAAATTAAAACATAAGGAGAAAGAGGAAAAATGGCAACTTCAAAATCTTGTATTGTAAATATGCGGTGTTAGCAGCAGCTGCTTCTTCTTCTGTCTTCTAAGAGCTTTTCCTTAGTACATAATTTCTAAGCACAAATTGTTCACATTTGTTCTTGTTTTCTTATGATCAAAGACGGTGACGGAGCCAGCCATTTTACTAAGGGAGTTCAAATATATAAAGATGTAAACACACGAGGAGATCAAGGGGGTTCAACATCTATATATATATACATTTAAAATAATTTTAACTTTGTATATGCAGTGTAATTTTTTCATAGAAGGAGAGTTCGGATGAACCTCCTGGGCCAAACCTAGCTCTGCCAAAAGATGCAACTTAATTAATAAGGTCTACATATTAGTTATTGAAAGAATATTGAGATAAATAGTATTATACCTCATCATTGTGATATCTCTGGTAAAAGAGAAAATAAGCGAGACACACCTAATACAACATACGGAAAATATAAGCTCTGGCAGTTCAGATAATAACAACGAAATCTTTACAAAATTACTATTCCAAAATGAACTACTACTACTTTAAAATGAAAAAGATAAAAAATTTATGATTTATGGCAACATACTAAGGTTGTAGAAGTATTATACCGTAGTATGTACTTAAATGTTTAATATATATATATATATATATATATATATATATGTATTTTAAAAAAAAAAAATTGCCCCACCAACCATTTTGTTGTTAAACCAAATCAATCCATACATAGATACTTGATACTGCGTGAGATATCTCCTCAGTAGTAGCAGTAGAAGTAAGAAATTTACCCAACAAAGACAAAAGGAAGAGGAAGAGAAACGGCACTTTGTGTCTTTCAAAGGATTATTTGGTAGAACGTTATCAGATTAATTCAAAGGAATTTGAGACGTTACTGGATCTCGTTCTTTCTGTTGGGTGTGGAATTGGCCAAACAAGTCAATTCTTTTGTTCACATAGTCGTGATGTAAGCGCTTACCTCATGATAGTCGTGATGTAAGCGCTTACCTCATCATAGGAAATTCATTCCTATAAATAGGTAGCTTGTGGTTCATTTGTAAAACACACCAAATTGAAGAAGACAACACATCCCAAAGAGAGAAAAATCTAAGAGAAATACTCTTAGTGAAAGGCCTAAGTAAGAGAAGGTCTTTGAGAGAATTTTCTGTAGTAAAATTCTTGAGTGTAATTGGGATTGGGGTTGTGAGGTTGAGTGTTGTAAACACTTGTAATATTTCTTCTTTAATAAGATCTGCAGCAGCAACGTGGACGTAGCTCTCACATTGAGGGTGAACCACTATAAATCTGTGTGTGCTATTTATTCTTCGCTTACATCACGGCGTAAGTAGGTTCTGTCTAAGGAGGTTGGTATTTAAGTGGTCCAGCTGTGACCCTCCAATCTTTCCTGGGAACCTGCTTACAAAGGTCGAATTTGGGATTCAAATCCTAACAACCGGTATCAGAGCAACAGGTTGTGTTGTGATTTAGAAACGATGGGAGGCGAAGATGGTACGACGCACGACATCTGTAAATTCGATGGTACAGATTTTGCGTTCTGGAGAATGCAAATTGAAGATTATTTATATGGCAGAAAGCTTCATGAACCTCTGAGTCCGAAACCAGAGGAGATGAAGCAAGCAGATTGGGATCTCCTCGACAGACAAGTTCTGGGAGTCATTCGGCTGACGCTGTCGAAGAACGTTGCTCACAACGTGGCAAAGGAGAAGACCACCGCAGATATGATGAAGGTATTGTCTGACATGTATGAGAAACCTTCGGCAAATAATAAGGTATTTCTCATGAAGAAACTATTTCATCTAAAAATGATGGAAAATGCTCATGTTGCTGCACACGTAAATGAATTCAATACCATTGTAAATCAATTTTCATCGGTAAAAATTGACTTCGATGATGAAGTGCAAGCTCTAATTTTGTTGGCATCCCTACCAAATAGCTGGGAGCCAATGAGAGCAGCGGTTAGTAATTCTGTCGGTAGTGACAAACTAAAGTTCAACGATGTTAGGGATCGTATCCTTGCTGAGGAAGTGCGCAGGACAGATTCTGGAGAGGCATCGACGAGTACTACTTTTAATGTTGAAAACAGAAGCAGAAATGACAGAAACTACAACCGAAATAGGGGCAGATCGAAGTCAAGGAATGGCAGGGGTCAATCCAGACCAGGACGAACATTTGAGTGTTGGAACTATGGAAAACCAGGTCACTTCAAGAAGAACTGCAGGGGGCCAAAGAAGGAGGACAACAAGGGGGCTGGAATCAACGCTGCTACGGAAGACATTGGCGATGCGTTGTTGCTATCGGTTGACAGCCCGATAGACTCTTGGGTGCTTGACTCAGGAGCGTCCTTTCATACCACCCCACATCATGATATAATGACAAACTACGTGGCTGGGAATCTCGGCAAAGTTTATTTAGCCGATGGAGAGCCGCTAGATGTTGTTGGCACGGGAGACATTAATTTGAAGATGTCAAATGGATCCTCGTGGAAGATTACAAAAGTTAGACATGTTCCAAAGCTGATGCGAAACCTGATCTCAGTAGGTCAGCTTGATGATGAGGGATATGATCTCAACTTTGGTAATGGGTCTTGGAAGGTGGCGAAAGGTGCTATGGTAGTTGGCCGAGGAAAGAAGATTGGCACTCTCTACATGACGACTAGCTGTCGTGATACTGTTGATGTGGTTGACAACACAAAGAAGACAGATTTGTGGCATTGTCGGCTGGGACATATCAGCCAGAAGGGGATGAAGCTGTTGGTGACAAATGGCTTAATTCCGGAGCTGAAGACGGTGGACCTTCATACGAGTGAGAGCTGCATTCTCGGAAAACAAAAGCGAGTAAGCTTCTCAAATACAGGCAGGGAGTTGAAGGTCGAGAAGCTGGAATTGGTGCACACAGACGTGTGGGGACCTACCACTGTACCCTCCCTTGGAGGATCACACTACTACGTGACCTTCATTGATGATTCAACCAGGAAGGTATGGGTTTATTTTATGAAAAATAAATCTGATGTGTTTAGTGTATTCAAAAGATGGAAAGCCATGGTCGAGAATGAAACAAACCTCAAGTTGAAGTGTTTGAGGTCCGACAACGGCGGAGAATACACCGATGGTGATTTCAAACGGTACTGTGCCGATAATGGGATCAAGATGATGAAGACTATTCCTGGAACGCCGCAACAAAATGGAATAGCCGAAAGAATGAACCGAACGTTGAACGAGCATGCTCGGAGTATGAGAATACACTCTGGACTGCCCAAGACATTCTGGGCAGATGCAGTCAATACCGCGGCCTTCTTAATTAACCGAGGACCGTCAGTTCCCTTGGATTTCAGAATTCCAGAAGAAGTCTGGAGTGGCAAGAAGGTAAATCTTTCATTTCTGAAAGTGTTCGGTTGCTTATCATATGTTCATAATGATGATACGGCTAGAAGCAAGCTTGATCCAAAATCAAAGAAGTGTTACTTTATTGGCTATGGTGACACCGAGCTTGGGTACCGATTTTGGGATGAACAAAATCGGAAGATCATCCGAAGCAGGAATGTTGTCTTCAACGAAGAGGTACTGTACCAAGACAAGCTGCAAAAGAATTCAGAATGTCAGGACAAGGAATCGGAAATAGTCGATTTGAGGGACTTTCCGACACCTGAGCCGCAGCCAGGTACAACCGAGGCAGAGGAACAAACAATCCGAGAAGGTGCTGATGAAAATGCTGATTCTGAAACAAATGAACAGACGCCAATCACAGAACTGCGTAGATCATCCAGGATCAGGAAGCCGCTTCACAGGTACTCTCCATCCCTCAACTACATTCTACTCACTGACAGAGGGGAGCCGGAATGTTATGAAGAAGCAATTCAAGTCGATGAATCGACTAAGTGGGAGCTGGCAATGAAGGATGAGATGGATTCACTATCAGCAAATCATACATGGGAGTTAGACGAGTTGCCAAAGGATAAGAAGGCATTGCAAAACAAATGGGTTTATCGAATAAAGGAAGAACCCAATGGAAGCAAGCGTTATAAAGCAAGGCTGGTTGCAAAGGGATTTCAACAGAAAGAAGGCATCGACTATACGGAGATCTTCTCTCCCGTAGTCAAGATGGTGACTATCAGAACTGTTCTTGGACTGGTAGCAAAGGAAAATCTACATCTGAAACAGATGGACGTGAAAACTGCATTTCTTCACGGTGATCTAGACGAGGAAATCTACATGCGACAGCCGGAGGGATTCAAAGTCAAAGGAAAGGAGAATCTGGTGTGCAAACTTCAAAAGAGTCTGTACGGACTAAAACAGGCTCCAAGACAGTGGTATTTAAAGTTTGACAGCTTTATGAAGAAAGCTGATTTTTCAAGGTGCGAGGCAGATCACTGCTGTTACTTCAAAAAATTTGAAGACTCGTACATGATACTGCTACTCTATGTCAACGACATGCTAATCGTAGGAGCAAACCTACAAGAGATTAATCGGTTGAAAAAAGGGTTATCGGAAGAGTTTGCAATGAAGGATTTGGGAGCTGCAAAGCAAATCCTTGGGATGAGAATCGACCGAAGCAAGGAGGGCATCAAACTCTCACAAGAAGAATATGTGAGGAACGTTATCAAAAGGTTTAACATGCATGATGCCAAGCCAGTCAGCACTCCCTTGGCTGGACACTTTCGGTTGTCAAAGGATCAGTCGCCGACAACCGAGGATGAGAAGAAGCAGATGGAAACGATACCTTATGCATCTGCAATCGGTAGTCTTATGTATGCAATGATATGTACAAGGACAGACATTGCACATGCAGTGGGAGTTGTCAGCCGATTTATGAGCAATCCGGGAAAGCAACACTGGGAGGCTGTGAAGTGGATATTCAGATATCTGAAAGGCAGCTCGAGTTCAGCTCTGTATTTCCGAAAATCAAAAACAGGATTGCAAGGGTATGTTGATGCTGACAACGGTGGTGATATTGATAGCAGAAAGAGCATATTCGGGTATGTTTACACCTTCGGAGGTACTGCAATCTCTTGGGTTTCCAAGTTGCAAAAGATAGTAGCTCTCTCTAGTTGTGAGGCTGAGTACGTTGCTGTGACGGAGGCCACAAAGGAAATGATGTGGCTACAATCTTTTCTGCGGGAATTGGATCAGGACCACGAGGGAAGTGTGCTATATTGTGATAGCCAAAGTGCCATTCATTTGGAAAAGAACCCGGTCTACCATGCTCGAACGAAGCACATACAACTCCGGTACCATTTCATTAGATCAGCTTTGGAAGATGGAGCGCTAGTGCTTGAGAAGATCGCAGGGAGTCAGAATCCAGCAGACATGCTGACAAAGGCAGTGACGATAGACAAACTGAAGCTATGCTCAGCTTCAGTTGGCCTGAACGAAGTATGAAACTAGGAAAGAGCTGCTGCATCGATCAAAGTGTGAAGACAAATTAAAATTAGTCTTCAAGTGGGAGATTTGTTGGGTGTGGAATTGGCCAAACAAGTCAATTCTTTTGTTCACATAGTCGTGATGTAAGCGCTTACCTCATGATAGTCGTGATGTAAGCGCTTACCTCATCATAGGAAATTCATTCCTATAAATAGGTAGCTTATGGTTCATTTGTAAAACACACCAAATTGAAGAAGACAACACATCCCAAAGAGAGAGAAAAATCTAAGAGAAATACTCTTAGTGAAAGGCCTAAGTAAGAGAAGGTCTTTGAGAGAATTTTCTGTAGTAAAATTCTTGAGTGTAATTGGGATTGGGGTTGTGAGGTTGAGTGTTGTAAACACTTGTAATATTTCTTCTTTAATAAGATCTGCAGCAGCAACGTGGACGTAGCTCTCACATTGAGGGTGAACCACTATAAATCTGTGTGTGCTATTTATTCTTCGCTTACATCACGGCGTAAGTAGGTTCTGTCTAAGGAGGTTGGTATTTAAGTGGTCCAGCTGTGACCCTCCAATCTTTCCTGGGAACCTGCTTACAAAGGTCGGATTTGGGATTCAAATCCTAACATTTTCTTTATTAATTACTATTAAAGAGCTACTGCAATTAAACAACGTTATTTTCTCCTGGCAGTTACTTATTTCTGGGTAATTAAATGAGAAGTGAAATATTGGGGAAAAACATATCCATCTGTTTCAATTTACGTGAACCTATTTCATTTTTAGTCCGTGTTAAAATAAATGACCTATTTTCTAATTTGGAAACAAATTTACTTTATGAAGTGATTTACAGCCACACAAATATTCAAGACTTATTTTGAACCACAAATTTCAAAAGTCTTCACTCTTTCTTAAATGTCGTGTCCAGTCAAATGTGTTCACATAAATTGAAACGGGGGGAGTATACAAGGAATACTGGTGATGGAACGTGCCACATCACCTTGTCTATTCTTATCTTTAATATAGATATTGATTAAAATTAGTTACATTCTTATTTTAGGCATTGCCAATATTTATTATTATTCCAAATTGAAGTCACATAAAAAAGGCAATATAAAAGTAGTTATATGAATATGGTAAATCAAATATGGATAGCTATTAAATAAAATAGCGAAGGCTCAAAATGGCTACATTCATCTATTACTAATATAAATATATATGTATTTGTACAAGCATTATATTAGTTACTTACCTGAACAGTGGTAAGAGCCCGTTTGGATTGGCTTATATGTTGGTCAAACCAAGCTTATAAGCCATTTTTTTAACTTATTTGGGTGTTTGGTAAAATAGAAAGCAGCTTAAATTAAGTTAAAATGTGCTTAAAATAAGCCAAAACCAAGAAGTTGCTCAACCCTAATTTTTTTTTTTTTTTTTTTTTTTTTTTTGCTTAAAAGTCATTTTGGTTTGACCAATAACTTTAACCTTTTATCCCTTATATTTTCTGTTAATTCCAATACTACCCTTATCTCTAAAAATCCATTAAGCACTTTTATCCAAACATGTAACTGTTATTTATAAAATAACTTTCTGCACGTAGAGCCCGTTTGGATTGACTTATAAGTTGCTTATAAGCTGTTTTCAGTTTTTTTGAGTGTTTGGTTGGCCAGCTTAAAGTCATTTTGTGCTTAAAATAAGCTCAAAAAAATAATTGGGCCCATTTGACTTAGCTTATCTAAAGCAGCTTATAAGCTGAAAACAACTTATAAGCCAAAAAAAATAAGTTAACTACCCAACTTTTTTTTTTTAGTTTATAAGCTATTTGCAGCTTATAGGCATAAGTCCATCCAAACAGACTCTTAAAAAGTATTTTAATCACTTATGTTTAAAAGCCATTTTTTTTCCAGCTAATCCAAACGGGCTCTAAATGTATAATTTAATACTCGTAAAAGTAGTAAGATTAATATGGTAAATTCAACATAGCTAGGTACCAATTAAATAAAATGACCACGGCCTAAAACTGGCAGCATTCTATATATATATATATATTAGTTATTTATATTCTTATTTAGGTATTGCCAATATTTTTTTTAGTCTTCCAAATTAAATTCACGTAAAAAAGGCAGTTAGATTAGTATGGTAAATCCAATAAGGGTAGCAATTAAATAAAATGACCAGTCTCAAAATGGTAAATGAATCACACCAAGTTCTTCTATTAATATACGGAGAAAGATCAATAATTCACTCATCACCAAAATCTTCTGAATTTCTAAGACATAGCTATCTCTAATGGAGATCTAGCCTTTCTCCATCACTTCTTTTGTACAGCATTATATTTTCCTTTACGTTTTTGTTTTTCCTTGTACTAGTTTCAGGGTACTTACTGGTAGAGTAATTTTTCTTTGTTAACAACACACCTTTATCTCCATTGATTCCCTTCTTTGTGTTCTCTATTATGGCCACAAGCGATAATGGTCATCGGCCTTTCCCCGAAGATTTAGATAGGAATATTCTACTCAGGCTGCCGGTGAAGTCGTTGTTGCGGTTCAAATGTGTCTGCAAGAACTGGTACACTCTAATCAAGAATCCTTATTTTATTAGAGAACACTTGTATAATTGTAGCAAGAGCAAATCCCTCCAACTTCTGATTTATGATTATGGCGCACTAGATGGTTCCCCTCCCATTACTTTGATTTCTGATCATGGTGTAGCCCCTTTACATGAAAATCTTGATTATTTCCAAAGGTTTAGAGGTATGACGATTCTTATAGGTTCTGTGGATGGAATATATCTTTTGGAGAGAATAAGTGATGAAAAAATTTCGTATGCATTGTGGAATCCTGCGATCAGGGAGGTGAGGCCCCTCCCTGAACCAAAAATACAATTTTCCACCAGGGAAGGTTGCTTTGGGTGCGGATTAGACCCCTCAACTAATGATTATAAGGTTGTTTACTTTATTAAGAATAGATATGCAGCGGTCTATTCATGTTCTAGAGACTCGTGTAGAATCTTCGAATTCACATTTAAAATTTTCCATAGCTCTAAAAACTGTATTGTAAAGTTTATTTTTGGTACTGCTTATCTGAACGGAGCTTATTACTGGCTGATAAGAGAATGGGTGACAGAAGGGGTTAAATGCAGCTTTCTTTCATTTGACTTTAGCAATGAGGTGTTTGGAGAGATTGATGGGCCAGATCATTACTCTGATCCTAAGATGCCTATATTGTTTGATGACTCTATTGCCCTCTTAAACCTTTCTGCAGATTGTGTTTATGATATATGGGTAATGATCCAACCAGGAGTTTGGAATAAACGTTTTACCTTTCAATGTTTTCCATATTTTAAGTCTTGGTATTCTAGCACTGTCATTTTTGTAACTAAAAGTTCTCGGCTAGTCTCCTATAATGTTAAGACTCAGAAGACGACACATCTTGGATTAAGTTATCCAGGCCTAAAAGGAGTCTCATATAAGGATCGTTGTGCAGTTTATCCTTATAAGGAGAGCTTAGTAGCAATTAAGCGGGAAAATGAAGAGCTGGGCCATTGCAACTATCTTGAAATATTTGACTCCTCCATTGAGCTTTAAAATAAGAGGAGACAATATGCGAGAAACTTATGTGTGGAGAAAGAGAAGGGAAATCCTAAACACAACTTACACAAGTCTTTCTCCTTTGAAGTTGGAACTTTTTTTCTCTTCATTGTTTCGATTTTCTTTGAGAAGAAGCTTTCCAAGCAAATAATTCTTGTAAGTTGCTAATTAATTGATATCTTTGAAGTTGGATTTTCTTGGAACATTACCGTCAAATGAGTGATCCTTTTTTTTTTTTCTATACACTTTGAATTCTTGAAGCTTCTTTGTCTTTTGGTCTTTATTTAGTTCTGAAACTAATTTGAAATTAAATTTTCTTGGGAGCCAATGGTGTCTTTGGTGTATCTTCTTCAATTGTTTTCTTTCTAAAAACATGCAACCACATGTTCATACAAGTGTTTGTTGGGTTAGTTTTGGGGTGTTGTAGGAGGGGGGAATGGTTTGTACATTAAATATATGTTAAGAATTTAAGCCGAGTTTGATACTGAAATATTGCCATTTACAATGAGGGAAGTGGGAACCATTTTCTTGGCGAGTTAGCTATTTGCTTTCGTAATCAGATAATGCAAGAATCCGACTCTGCATTTTCTTTAGGGAATTAGCAATGTGCTTTTAAGTATTTTTCATGTTCATTTCCCTTTTAAACTAGTGATTCTCGTTGTAAAGCACAAGAACGTCTGGAGTAACATTCTTCCTTTCAAGAATACTTCATTGCACGAATATATGGTTTATTTTCTAAGTTACTAATCTCAGTAATCTGTTTTCTTTTAGGTCACATAATATTATGGGTTGTCATTAAATAGAAGTTAGACGCATACTTTATACACATTAATTTTTGCAAAATCTATTAATCAACTTTGGTTAATGTTACGACCCATCTATAAACTCAGTTAAAAGCGTGTGAATAATTTGGCTATTTGTGAAATGTACTAAGTTGCCACCTAATTATTCGTTTTTGGAAAATTAGGACTCCGTTTTGTAAAGAAAGTTACTAAAACCTTTATATCTTGAAAACCAGAGAAAAAGGTAAGGGTTCGAGCAATTTTTCAAGGAAGGTGTTAGACATCTCCAGAAATCCACAAATGCAGCTAGCGGCAGATTTTGAGCCATTTTTGTAGCTAAAAGTGTAACTTGTTTGAAAAATGGGAGTTTGAAAAAGTCGTTTTATTCATTGAACACTTTAATCACTTCATTAATTCAACAAGTGACCTAACTTTGTATTTTAGTTCTTAGCTATTTTCGTAACAATGGTCGTTATAAATTTGCATTGTCTATGTAAAATTAGAATTTTTGAATTAAACTTGTTAATCCGAACATCGCAATTCATTTGATAACTAAAAGTTATGAATTAATTTTAGCTATTTTAATGGTTTAAACTTTAGGCCTTCAAATCAATTATGAGTAAAACAACAAAAAATACCCATAAAAGATAAAATATATATATCCGGTTCTGCCCTCATGCACTTAATTGCAATTGCTGCCCATCCGGCACAAAATGTTTACCCGAATACACCCTTAAATAGGGTATGGAACCTAAATGACCCAATAAAAGAGGCAATGAACCAAAATACCCTAAGAAAAAAAATCTGTTACCAAAGTACCCTTAACACAAGAATTTCCAGCGTTAAAAGAAGGTGGTATTTCCTGCGTTAAACAAGACAATAATTCTACTAATTTTTCAGTAGATTCTACGGCCCATACATACTTGATTTGACGTGAAGTTTCATGGTGCAATAATATTTTGCATTATATGGTAGCTTTAATTCATTCAAACCTTGTATAAAGCAGAGTTTGGATGAAGGGAAAACACAAAAATTCATCCAACTTGTAAATTAGTAAAAAAAGGACGATCGTCCAGTTGTTAGGGTTTCTTTGATTTGGGACAGAGAGATTATTTATGAGTCTAATCATCTATGTTATAATATTCCCCCAAAATACCATGTTAGGTTTCCACTTGCCCTAAAATATTCAAGACTACTCGAAGCCTTATATAGTAGACAAGAATTTTATTTAACTGTAATAGAGAGATATCCGACATCTTTTTCACCACAAGGATTAGTTAGTTATGGCGTGTGGAATATCCTAGACGACGTCTCTTTGATTGAGTATTTGAAGGCGCCGGATGATTATAAGGAATGTATCACTTTGAACGTCCTTGAGATGTATGTCGAGAAGGTACTCATAAATCATCGTGAAGTCCCAGCTAGAGCTCCTCTGAAAGTCCCAAATAGAACTCATCGGGAAGCCCGACTAGAATTCACCAGGAAGTCCCAAAAGTTCAGCCTGAAGTCGCTGATGTTCGGCCTACTCATGTTAACACTTATCCTGACATGAGTTCTTCTGAAGACATTTTGTTACACCTCATATTTTAGAACTAAGATTAGACTCGTATCGGTAGAGTTTTAGCGGAAATTTGAAAGTTCGAATGTTTTGCAAAAGTGGCCAAGGGGCCTTCTTCGGGAAACCGTTACCTCTTGATTAGTTGGGAATTTGGAAATGATCTCTTAATGAAAGTTATAGTACGTATAAATACATTTCCAGGCATATGAGGATCAGGCCAATCGGAGTTCGGTGAAAAGAGCTATGATCGTCGCAAAATGGCTAATAAAGAGGTGCTTAAGATTCAATAGAATCAGCTAAGTTTACGGCAGGTCTGCCTTCCATCTAGATTTCATGAACGCTATCGACGAGCAGAAAAACATGAAATTTTGACTAAGTATAAAATAGACAAGGGAGCTCGCTGAGCTCTCCCCAAAGCGAGGCAAGAGATGGCCATAGGCCGAGCTCAGCGTGGTAGGGGTCCAAAAAGTGGGAAAAAAATGAGAAAATTTGTCTAAGTACAAAATAGTCACCCTAAGGCGAGGCAAGGGATCCCTTATACCGCGCTCGGAAAGCCTAGGGGTCCAAAAATCCCGTGCTATAAATTCAACACTTAACTCAAAATTTCATTTATCAGACATTCAGACTTCGTTCTAAAGCCCTAAGCAGCCATTTTTATCCTCTTCTCATCCTCCCACGTCAAGGTAAGATCACTCTAACGATTCCTAAGTGATTCTAACATTACTTCAAGATTAGTAACATGATTCTTCAACCAAAACATAGGATTTCCAATGTAAATCCTTCTCAAGCTATTCAAAGTTAGGGTTTTGGTGTTCTTTGTCAGAGAAGCAGTTTAGTTCGTTAAATTAGGGCGATTACATGTATGTGAGGCTAATTATCTACGTTTGGGAATGTTAATGATTCTCTTGCACTACATTTACGAATTGCCTCAGAAATATATTTCAGCTAAGTCTCCTTGAATAGTTGCAGAACTTCTATTCCCCAGTTTTGTAGTTTGTTCATGACTTTCATTTCGAACGTTGTGAACCCAGAACGTAATCTAGTTAGACTTGTGTCTTATACTCACGAGTCTCAGTCTAGAAACTCAGCATGTCTATAAACTAGTTAAAGTTTCAGTTCTCATAATCAGTTCATAAATTCATGTCTCAGCTAGTATAGTAATAGTCAGTACCGCATATCAGCACCTCGGTATGCTTTCATGTCTCCGTATGAATTCATGTTCAGTATCTCATATCAGTATTTCAGTATGACTCTCAAAGCCATGTTAGTATGATTTCATGTCTCAGGATAGTAATGCTCAGATGGCTTACTAACAGTTAATGCTTTAAACTCCCTAAACAGTTCATGAATACATGTCTCAGTCTAGTTCTAGTCAGTATTCCAGTATTATGTAGTCCATCATGATTCAATATTTCAGTATTATTGTTACACCTCGGAAAATTTTCCGTTGGTACGCAAGAGAATGAACTAGTGATGAATATGAGTGCATGATGTCCATGAGAAAGAAACGACGTTTGATGACCTTAGGCGAGATTTCGAAAGTATCCGATGTGAGACGAGGAAGTTGTCTAGGTTAAAGATGAGATACAAGGTGAGCAATGCATGTGCATGGACGGGGGTGATTAAAATGAGACGTCTAAGAAATATGGGAAGTTGCAGAATTGCAACTGCCCAGTGGTCGTATTGCAAAATACGGACCGCAAATTGCTATACGGTCCGTAAACTGGCAGTCGTAAACTGCCATGCAAGGCTTCAACTTTTTGCCAGCCGAGGAAATGGTTAAATACGACCTGGTGGACGGACCGTAAAGTGATTTACGGCCCGTAAACCATGGTCGTAAACCACCATGAAGGCAGCCCAACTTCTGGTTCTGGAAATGGTTAATTACGCCCATGGAGGACGAGCCGTATAGTGGAATACGGGCCGTAAACCACGATGGACGACCACTGTTCATCTCAACACATATTTCACAAGTCATTAAATAAAGGGACCAACACTTGTTTTATTTCATTACAACATTACACCACTTCTCTCTAAAACTTCTCTCTACATTTATTATATGAGTTTTCAAGGATTATAAGCCACCAATAACATTAAGACAAGTGAATCAAGGATAAGGGAATCATCAAGGATCATCCAAGTCAAGAAATCCAAATGGAGAAAAACTAGGGTTTTGCTCAAAGAGGAGTATTATCAACCAAAGCTTGTTCCTACAACTTCTAAGGTAAGATTCATGATTTTTACAAGATGTTTAAGGTATTGGAGAATTAAAATACATGAATTGTAGAAAATGTGGTCAACTAGGTCATGAATGGTGAATAGTGACATTTTGAGGAATAGTTTGAATTGAATTATGAATGTTGTTGTGTTACGATATGAATGCATTATAAATGGTACTAAGATCATGAACTCGACACTTTAGACGAATAGACGAAGTTGGAGGTCATGACCATAAATATGAGAGAATTAGAAGCAAATTGAGAAATCTAGATGATGTGGATGATGTGAATGATTAATGGCCATTGTTATGATATTAATGAAGGTATAGACGCTAGCATTGGAAGGAAACGTGAAAGTGTAGAATAGTCTGACGAAAAGGTATGTAAGGCTAACCCTTCTTTCATAAGGCATGGTTCTTGGCCAAATTTCTAATTCCTCTATATGAGTATGTTGTATTCAAGTGATTGACACTCCGAGCTCATAAGCTCACGATCCTTAACATGTACTACGATTGTACTACGTCCCTCATATGACGAGTAAGCCTAAGATATGGACGTAGCAATAATGACGATGATAGTGATGACCATGATAATAATAATGATGCTAAAGGTTCCTACGGGCTATTATATTCACATGTGCCTATGAAGGGCTATAATGACACCCCGAGCTTATAATGCCGGGTAGAATATATGTATATGGATGTATATATGTATATGATTATGTATAAAGTATGTATACGATTACGTAACGCGCGCACACCTCTGCAGATGGTACGGATGACCCTGAAGCCTTGGTAGGGCCGGGTAGAAATAACATTAAGCCTTGGTTGGCTAAGTACGTATGAAACACCGAACCTTATGATCGGGCACGCTATGTATGTATATAAGTGTATGGCTATGTGTATAATATGAATACGAATGTGAAAAGACTATGTATATGAATGCGAATAAGGACATGTATATGAATATGAGCACAAGTATGGTACGAGTACTATTATGGAATACGGATGATGACGTAGGTGTACAAATACGTATGAAAAATGGAAAGTCCTACGAAAGGCAGGTAAGCGTTATGACGAAGATATTATTGTATCCCCCCCCCCCCCCCTCCTATGCTATTTCATATGTTGTTCATGATGCTTATTTATTGATGTTGCTCACGCTTTACATACTCAGTACATTCTTCGTATTGACGTCCTTTTGTTTGTGGACGCTGCGTCATGCCCGCAGGTGCACAGGGAGACAGACTTGATCCATAGCTGCTTATCCAGAGATTGCATAGCAGAGCTCCATTTCTTTCGGAGCCGCGGATTTTGGGTACTCATTCTTTTGTGTATATAATTATGGGCATAGCGGGGTCCTGTCCCGCTCATACGATATGTCATACTCTTAGAGGCTCGTAGTCATGTGTATGTGGGTAGAGATGTTCGGCCATGTCGGCCCATGTTTTGTATATCTTTTGTTGGCCTCATCGGCCTTGTACTTATGATGTGGTATAGATGTCTATGATATGTTAAATCATGATGGTCGTCCAATGGGATCAATATGATTAACGATAAGAAAAGCACGAATTGACTTGTGGTTCACCTAGATGTTATGTTATGTACGATAAGGGGGTGCCCGGGTGGGGTAGCACCGGGTGCTCGTCGCGGCCCCCTAGCCGGGTCGTGACAATTATGCATTATAATATGAATTTAGCTCCTTGATATTCCATGAGTCTCATCTATGAAACTCAGTATGTTTACACTCCATAATCAGTTCAGAAATACATGTCTCAGTTCAGTGCTGACCAGTAGTTCAACATCATGTATTACAGTATGATTCTCAGTTCCTGATTTTAAATTCCTGAATGTTGAACACCTGTATTTGGGCCTGAGACCGTAATTTATACTTTATGCATCTTTGGGCCTGAGGTCGTATTTATGTATACGTATACTTGGGCCCGAGGCCGTAGCTTGTGCACCTATATACTGGGCCCGAGGCCGTAGCTTATTTACTCAGATAAACAGGTGGTTTCTCAATCAGAACAAGGAGTACTTATGTTCAGTTTCAGTTTCAGCACTTATTACATGTTTATTGATTTGGGTTGCCCTTTCCCCGACTACCCCACTTATAGTTCTTTCATTCAGTTGCTTTACATACCAGTATAATTCAAATGTACTGACCTCCCTTTTGCTCGAGGTCTGCATCTCACAATGTAGGTAACCGGTTTACAGGTTGATGATTCAGAGTGCTAGGATTCTCGTACCAATTATGTGGTGAGCCCAGTTCTTTTGGGGCATTCTTATTACTTTACAGTCTTTCGGTATTTAAAGACAGGTAGTATTTTTTGTACTTCATTAGAGGATTTATAGACCAGAGTAACAGTTAGACAGAGTCGCAGGCTTTTCATGTTAAGCTATGTTGGCTACAATTATGCTGCAGACTTATATTAGTGTTTCCGTACTTTGATTATGTATCATTCAGACTTTCAGTATATCATCATGTGTTAGTTTATTTCCACATTCAGTTTGTTATGATACTACATTTTTATTCAATCAACCAGCTGGTTCACTCGATCATATATAGTCACGCACCGCGTGCAGTGTTACACCCAGGCCATGGTTCGGGGCGTGACAAAGCTTGGTATCAGAGCCTAGTTTCAAGTGTCCTAGGGAGTCTATGAAGCCGTGTCTAGTAGAGTCCTACTTATGGGTGTGAAGCATGCCGCACTTATAATTGGGAGGCTACAGGACATTTAGAAACGGTTACCATTCTTTCTACTCTAGATAGTGCCATGAAGCTTAGAGAAATAAGTAATCTTCTATTTTTTGTAGAATTCCGAGCGTATCGAATGCGCAAGAGATAAGCAGGAAATTAAAGGTCCAAGTGAGGATAATTACCTATCAGGGTATAAGTGTGAAATGCGTGTTGACATATGAGACTTGAGATGATGTTGAAAGTGGGATACAGTGAATAATTACTACGGACTTGGAATTAACCCTTATCAGAAAGTGAAAAAGCAGGTATCATGTTTTACGACTATCAGTTTACCTTAGTTACCAGTTATGCAGTATTTCAGTTAGCAGGGTTATGGTTATTTAGTACGCCAGTATTCAGTTATCAGATTTCCATTATTCAATGTATCCGGGTTCTTGTGACTTGTGATTATACAGTGATGCCTATGGGTGCAAAAAGAAAGTGTAAGTAATGATGACTGTAGCGAAATCTTCGCATGTTTTAAGTCTGGTTTAAGACCCAAGAATCACCAAATGGTGTATGAAGTAATTTATCAGGTAATAGTACGCTCGGAAGAACAACTTGTGCGTGGTAGTATATGCGAATATTCTATACCTTACAGAATAAGTTGATTTTGATTTTTTGGGCCTTCTAGCCACAAGTACGAGGATGATAGCTCAAATTGAAGACCCTACAGGATAACATGTTATGAAGTTATCCACAGCGGGCATAAACTGCTCGTGATAGTTTTGAATATAAAAGAGCCTACGGGCAAAATACATAGGAGTCCGAAACATTTTTACAAAAAGATATGTTTGTATACGACTCATATACATAAGTAAGAAGATATAGTGTACGAAATGAGAACCAAGAGCTGACATTATGGAATTTTAGGGAACAAGTTTAATTTGTTCAAGTTTATTCAGATTAGAACCAGAAAGTACTACGTTAGTAAGTTACTACAAGAAGCAAATGTTACCATGAGATAAAAGATATGACAGTTCCCTCTTAAGTTTTGTGATTAAGTGTTTACCCTGGATGTGTATTGTCTGACATGATTTTGAAGTGTATATAAAGTTTGGGGTTAGTTGTTCCAATTATTTTTTTTCGTTTAAGACATATGAAATTTCCCTAAGTGTGATCCATGTCTATAGTTCCGAAAAGATAGTATACGACCGTAGAATAGAGTCGGATGATGAGGGAGCTAGAAATAACCTTATGCTTCACTTTAGTTTTCAGAGTTGAATAAAAGAACATGATGCTAACAGGTGGTTAACAAAAAGATAGTAAGTAAGTTTTTGGTAGATACCATGGATTAGCAAATTTCAGCAAAGTTAGTAGAGGTAAGATTTGATTTCCTTAGTCAGATGAACACTAGTAAGTGGATGACAGTTTGAATACATCCGAATGTGTGTTAGAACCCAAGGGTTTAAGTTAAATTCGAAGTATAGTGATTAGTGGAAGAAGAAATTAGCTAAGCCGTAATAGAGCAAACTACAGAAGATAAGCCTTTAAGAGTTATCGAAAAGGGTTTCCCTAAGATTAATTGTGTGAGAAGAGTTAAGTCATTAAGATTGTGCATGATAGTTGCGCATACATTAGTCTTCCGTTTATGTAAGTAACTCGTTTTTCCCAGTAAGGAAGAATTTCTTAGAAGTGAGTCAAAAAATGAGTCGTTAGTGTTGTAGAGTAAATTATAGAAGATAAGGAAAGTTAATGGGATCCCAACAAAAGAGAAGAATTCACAAGTATAAGACTTTAGCCTTTGGTCTAAGAGGGGGATGCATAAATAGTCAGTAAGTCCAATGGGATATTTGAAAACCCAAAAGGTTAGTATGAGATATGAAGAACCTCAGTTCAGTAATAAGGGTAAAATGGGATAGTCTCCACAAGGAATATGCCTCGCATGTAGGAGAAACCCAACATGAGTAGAAGGATCGTCGATCAACTTACGTCCAGATCAGTTACTATCGATTAAGTGAAAAAAAATGTAACGACCAGTTTGGTCGTTTTACTGCTTTTTCAATGCTTTTGACCCTTCCCTGAGCTTATTTAGCTTATATTTAACCCGAGAGGACCATTGACACACTTTTCGAGGTGTTTGGATAAGGGTTCGCTTCCCGAGGTGGGAAAGGTAGGTGCCCGCGTGACTTAGTGAAATTGGATCGTGACAAAAAAAAGACTATAGTTATGTGTCACAAGGGTAGTGCCATTGTACGAGACTCTAATCTTCAGGGTGCTAGTCAAAGACTTAGCGCGTAGCAGTACTATGAGTAATTCAGGAAGTATCTCAGAAAGAAATCAAGTATAGGTAGTTAACTCATGTTGAGGCAGACAAGAGAATCATGATTAGAGAAGTTCAACGCTTAGCCAAGCTAGAAGTTTGACTTTCGGACTACGAAGAAGGTGGAATTATTGTCCAGAACAGGGGTTTTTCCTCCTTAGTAGCCTAAGTGAAGGAGAAACAGTTTGATCATCCCTACTTGTTGTAGCTGAAAGAGGGAATTCACGAGTATAAGACAATGGCTTTTGACACAAGGGGGAGATGATGGTACCTCAATGTTACGTCCTCATTTTCGTTGTAAGAAAGTCTATGGCCTCCTAGTTGTGTATACCCTTAGTACGGATATTTGTACCCGAGTTTATGAGATATTAAGTGCCTTACCTCATGTATACCGAAGCACAAGTATATGTTCCTTCCCATATGATAGGATTAGAAGTTAAATGAAATGAATCAAAACGAATCAGAGCAACTCAGGGAACCAGGGACCAGTGCACTTTGACGGTGCCAAGGGACGGCCCGTCGACATGTCGACGTGGCGTCTTTTCACGCCGTCAACATGTCGAGGCCCCTGAATCTCCGGTGGTACTTCAAGGACAGTGCACATCAACGACCGTCGACCCGGAGGCACTGGAACTTTTATTCCACTTATATATACAGCAACCTCACGTTTTCCTCTTCATTTTATACTCCCCAAATCAGATGCAAACCTTAACATATTACTCCCAACATTTTCCCAACATATTAGTGAAGTTTTAGCAAGATCCGAGCCCCGTGAACCCGAGCTAGTGAAGGGAAAGTTGTTCCTACAGTTTTATTGGAGTTGTTGAGTTTAGGAGTTGGATGTGAAGTTTGATATTTGGATTTCTAGTTCCTTCAAGGTATGTATAGGATTCTTACCTTTGTTATTGGATTGATTACCAAGAGTTTTAATGTTTTAAAGTAAAGGAAATATAGTTATGAAGCGGTAAGTTGATTGAGGTTAAAGATGGGATTAGGGGCTGTTTTGGGAGATATTTGATTATATATTGATATGCAAGTATTTTTATTGTTGTTGTTGGTATTGTTGTTGATGTTTGGGTTGAATTGGAATTTGAAGGATTGTTGAGTTTACAGAGGAAATGCTGCCCGAATTTCCGTTAAGTTATGAACTAGTTTAAAGGTTGGATTATAAGCACGTTCTAGTCTAGTAGTTAGCATACTTGGTCTTGTGTGTAGATTTTTTAAGCTCGGGACATAAGCATAGTCAGCTTAAGGAGCGGATAAGGTATGTTAAGGCTATCCCTTTCTTTTATTTTAGTATGATCCTTATGATACGAACGAAAGAAGTAAACGAGCGAGTTCCAAAGACTCTATTCCTAGATAGTATAGGATTCATTGTATCCTTGATTCCATATGTTTCACATCTATAGCTTCCAGAGATCTATTATATTGACATACTAGCTTCTTATGCTACTGGGATACTTTATGTTATCTCGAGGAGTTCAGAGTATCCTTTTACGAGTCTTCCATGCATTTATATATATATGTACAACTATTTTCTTACACCGCACCGCGCTATGGTCGGTCGGGCAGGCACATAGATATGCACACTACTGCAGTGGGTACGGTATGAGATCACCCCGGACGCGGGATGATATGATATATGGATCGGGCTGTACGTTCCATAGCACTGACATTATGGATCGGGTTATACGTTCCACAACACTGAAATTATGGATCGGGTTGTACGTTTCACAACGCTAACAGTTATATTATGATATATATATATATATATATATATATATATATTATTTTTTTTAAAGGAAAGCATGCATATCATACGTCCTCAGAGGAACTTTCAATTATACAGAGTTATATAGGTACTTCCATATGTCTGGTCACACCGATGTATTCAGACCCTTGGATTAGCTTCCAAAGTTTCAGCTTTCTTTCATGATTCTTATGTATATGTTGCTCTTATGCATTATACACTCGATACATTATTCGTACTAACTCCCCTTTGCTTGGGGGGCTGCGTTCATGCCCACAGGTTCAGGTAGACAGACAGGCGGTCCAGCTTAGTAGGACTTCCACCCAGCGGTAGTCAGTGCGCTCCACTTGGTTCGGAGCTACAGTCTATTTTTGGTATGTTGTTTTTGATATGTATATATGGGTATGACAGGGCCCTGTCCCGTCCTTTTTACAGCTTTGTATCCATTAGAGGTCTGTAGACAGTTGTACATAGTTGGGGTGATATGTAGCCTCGTCGGCTCTTATTTTGTTGTATAGCATATGTAGCGGCCTAGTCGGCTTGTACTGTTATTTTCAGTATATATGTAAACATGGTTGTGATGTCTTAATGCCAAGTTTATGGTGTTGTTTTTACAGGAGACATTATAGTTCAGTTATAAGTCATATATGGGCCACCCTGTTTTTCAGTGAGATCCAGTTACAGGTATTAGGGTGTCTGGTAAGTTGGGGTCAGGCACTCGTCATGACTCAGCGGTTTGGGTCGTGACAGAAGTGACATCAGAGCATTTCTGTCCTAGGGTTGTCTATGGACCATGTCTAGTGGAGTCTTGTTTATGGGTGTGTTGTGCACCAAACTTATAGATAGGAGGCTGCAGGACATTTAGGATGATGTCATTCTTTCTATCTTAGATCGTACGATAGAGCCGTGTAATAAGAGTTCGCCTTCTAATAATCTGTTATGATTTCAGCGATGCCTCGAAATAAATCCACAGCTGCCCAGAAGGGCAAGCCAGTGATTGGAGAGGCTACTAGCCGTACTCTGCGGACTACTAGGGCTGGGGGCGAGTCTCAGAGTGAGACCCCATCTCAGACTTCGCATACCCCGCCTGTATTAGAGAAGCTTAGAGGGGAGCCAGCCCCAGCTCCAGCACCTGCCCCAGTGCCTCCAGTCTCTCAGCCGGATGCACCGGGTCAGGATATGCAGGATGATATACAATTATTGACTAGATTGGTAGCCGCTCAGGCTCAGCGTCAGGGAGTTGGCGTTGATCAGGCAGACCGAGCTATTAGTGTGAGGGTAAAGAATTTTCTTGGTTTAGATCCCCCAGAATTCTCTGGACTGAGGCAGAATATGGACCCCCGAGACTTTATTGATAGCATGCAGAGGACTTTGAGGGTCATGTATGCTAATGAGGTTGAGTCAGTGATGTTGGCTTCTTATAGTCTCCGTGAAATTTTAGTACAGTGGTACCAAAGATGGGAGCTATCTACGGGAGATGATGCCCCTCCAGCCATTTGGCAAGAGTTTTCAAAGGCCTTTATTCACCATTACTTACCGCCGGAGGTACGATGGGCCCGAGCAGATAGATTTTTGCATATTGAGCAGGGCAGCATGAGTATCCGGGAGTACAGTGTGCATTTTAATTCATTAGCTAGATATGCCTTAGATGTGGTGGCTAAGATAGAGGATCGAGTTAACCATTGTGTTGTTGGTTTAGGGCCACATTTGATTAACAAGTGTATAACACTGTGTTACAACCAGGTATGGATATTTCTTGGATATAGTCATATGCACAGAACCTGAAGGATCATAAGTGACAGCGAAGGATAGAGCGCGGCCGGGGCCATGGTAAGAGAGCTAGATTTTTAGATGTTGTTGGTGAGTTTAGAGGAGGACAGAGATAGCAGTATTTCCGGTATCCATCCCATTCAGCGGTGAGTGCACTTCCGCAGTTTTTAGGTCAGAGATTTGATCGACCTTCTTATTCCAGAGCGGGTTAGAGTTCTAGAGCTATGGGCTCTCGGTATAGATAGGAGTCAGGAAAAAGGAGGCCACCTTTGCCACGGTGTACCCAGTGTAGTAGACTACACGCTGGACAATATCGATTGGGGTCGCGTGCTTGTTGTGCTTGTGGCCAGCCAGGTCATGTGATGAAGGAGTGTCCTTCTAGAGGCGGTGTAGGTATTATTCAGCCTACAGGGCCCGCAACTGGTTCTTCTTCATTGGTGCGCCCTTCAGGGCAAGGTTCTCAGACACTAGCCGGAAGTGGTAGAGGAAGGAGTAGAGCATCTAGTTTGAGCGATCCTCAGAACCACATCTATGTGTTAGCTGGTAGACAGGATCTTGAGTCGTCTCCTGATGTTGTTACAGGTATATTATCAGTCTCCTCCTATGATGTATACACACTGATTGACCCAAGCTCTACGTTGTTATATGTTACTCCGTTTGTTGTAAGTAAGTTTGGGATAGAGCCTGAGTCGATTAAACCTTTTAAGGTGTATATGCTAGTTGTTGACCCAGTCATAGCTAGATGAGTATATCGAGGTTGTGTAGTTATAGCTTGTAATCGCCATACCATAGCATACCTGATTGAGTTAGACATGATCGATTTTGATGTTATTATGAGTATGGATTGGTTGGCTTCCTGTTATGCTAATACTTATTGTAGAACGAAGGTAGTCCGATTCCAGTTTCCAGGCGAGCTAGTTTTAGAGTGGAAGGATAATGCTTCTTCGCCGAGGGGTAGGTTTATTTCCTACCTTAAGGAAAGTAAGATGATCAGAAAAGGGTATATTTATCACCTAGTTCGAGTTCAGGATGTACAAGTAGAGTCACCGACCATTTAGTCTATTTCTGTGGTTAATGAGTTCCCAGAGGTGTTTCCAGATAAGCTTCCAAGCATTCCGCCAGAGCAGGAGATTGATTTCACTATCGATCTATTACCAGAGACTCAGCCAATATCCATTCCTCCTTATAAAATGGCACCTACAGAGTTGAAATAATTGAAGGAGCAGTTGAGGTATTTACTTGATAAGGGCTTTATTAGGCCCAATACATCGCTGTGGGGAGCGCCAGTATTATTTGTAAGAAAGAAGGATGGCTCCTTGCGAATGTGTATTGATTATAGGCAATTGAATAAGGTGACTATAAATAATAAGTATCCACTTCTGAGGATTGATGACTTATTTGATCAGCAGCAGGGTGCCAAATATTTTTCAAAGATAGACTTAAGATCAGGATATCATCAGGTTAGGGTGAAAGAGGAAGATATTCCCAAAAAGGCATTCAAGACTAGATATGGGCACTATGAGTTTCGTGTTATGTCATTCGGGTTAACTAATGCTCCAGCTATATTCATGGATTTGATGAATCGTGTATTCAAACCCTTCCTAGATCTGTTCGTAATTGTATTTATAGATGATATTCTGGCTTATTCACCATCATAGGCTGAACATGCAGATCATCTACGTGCAGTGCTTAGAGTTCTTCAAGATGGAGAGTTATATACGAAGCTTTCTAAGTGTGAGGCTGAACTCTGTGATTTTTCTTAGTTATTATTTCAGATGAAGGCATTAGAGTGGATACTCAAAAGATTGAGGTTATGAGGAATTGGCCAAGGCCCACGACACCAACAGAGATACGTAGTTTCTTGGGTCAGGCAGGATATTATAGGAGGTTCGTAGAGGGACTTTCTTCTCTTTCGGATCCACTAACCCAGCTGACTCAAAAATCACCTAAGTTTCAGTGGACGGATGCATGTGAGCGGAGTTTTTAGATATTAAAGGGTAAGTTAACCTCAGCACCCGTCTTGACTCTTTCAGAGGGAACAAATGGCTATGTGATATATTGTGATGCTTTAAGTATTGGATTAGGCTGTGTATTAATGCAACACGTTAAGGTTATTGCTTATGCTTCTAGACAGCTTAGGAAGCATGAGGAGAATTATCCAATGCATGATTTTGAGTTAGCTGCAGTGATCCATGGTTTGAAAACGTGGAGGCACTACTTATACAGTGTCCATGTTGATATCTATACCGACCATAAGAGCCTCCAGTACACCTTTAAGTAGAAGGACTTGAACTTACGTCAGAGGCAATGGCTAGAGTTGCTAAAAGATTATGATGTTGATATTCTGTACCATCCTGGGAAGGCCAATGTAGTAGCCGATGCTCTTAGTCGCAATTCCATGGGTAGTTTGTCATATTTACAGCCATAGAAGAGAGAACTAGCCTGTGAAATTTGTCAGTTAGTCAATCTTGGAGTTCGATTAATAGACTCAGGTGATACAGGAGTTACTGTCTAGGATACAACGATGTCATCTTTGGTAGCTGAGATAAAGGAGCATCAGTACAAGGATCCTATTTTAGTTCATTATCGGGATACGGCTCCACAGAATGAAAAGACACCCTTTGCGATTACAGGGGATGGAGTCCTCAGGTATCGAGGTAGATTATGTATTCCTAATGTTGCAGGGCTTCGTCGATAAATTATGGGGGAAGCCCACTATTCTCGCTATTCTATTCATCCGAGCACACCAAAGATGTATCATGATATCAAGGAAGTGAATTGGTGGGATGCTATGAAGAAGGACATAGTGGAGTTTGTCGCTTAGTGTCCAAATTGCCAACAAGTTAAGCTAGAGCACCAGAAGTCCGAAGGTTTATTGTAGGCTATTGAGATCCCGACATGGAAATGGGAGGTAATTAATATAGATTTCATTACAAGTTTTCCCCGTACTCAGCGGAAGTATGATTCAATATGGGTCATAGTTGATAGGCTTACAAAGTCAGCCCACTTCCTACCTGTCAGAACTATTTATTCAGCTGAAGATTATGTGAAGCTCTACCTTAGAGATATTGTACGACTTCATGGGGTTCCTACAGCCATTATTTCATATATGAAGTTCACATCTAACTTTTGGAGATCTTTCCAGAATGGATTGGGGACTCAGATGAGTTTTAGTATCACATTTCACCCGCAGACAGATGGGCAGGCTGAGGGTACTATACATACACTTGAGGATATGCTGAGGGCTTGTGTGATTGATTTTTGAGGTAGCTGGGATGATCACTTGCCTCTTATTGAGTTTGCGTATAACAACAGTTACCATTCTAGTATTCAGATGGCTCCTTATGAAGCTTTATATGGGGTGAAGATGTAGATCACCCATAGGATGGTTTGATGTTGGAGAGAATCAACTAGTAGGCCCAGACTTAATACAACAAGCGGTTGACAAAGTGATAGTGATTCAAGAAAGGTACTAGCGGCACAGAGCCGAAAAAAATCTTATGCAGATAATAGGCGACGTAAGTTAGAGTTTGAGGTAGGCGATTGGGTCTTCCTAAGGATGTGGCTTTTGTTAAGGTGCTCTGGAGGAAGAATAATGTTGAAGAAATGACATGGGAAGCAAAAAATGATATGAAAACTAGATATCCGCATCTATTCTCATCTTCCGAGGCAGTTCAGACTTCAGGTATGTGATATACTTCTAGCTATTTTTATTTTGGTCGTGTGAGGCCATGGTTACTATAATTTTGCGTAGGCCTGTGATTGGTCGTATGAGGCCATAATGTTGTATATTTTAGCATGTGGCCCTGTGTGGCATTGTGTTGGGTTGTTGTGTACAGGTTGGATTGACATAGTTACAGGGAAGACTCTGCCAAAATTTTTACAACTCATGACTTGTATGAACATTCGAGGACGAATCTTTCTAGGGGGGGGGGGGGGGGGGGGGAGAATGTTGCGTCTCTCTCGTTTTCATCGTAAGAAAGTTTGTGGCCTCCTAGTTGTGTATACCTTTAGTATGGAGATTCGTACCCGAGTTAATGAGATATTAAGTGCCTTACCTCACGTATATCGAAGCACAAGTATACGTTCATCCTCAGACAGAACATGCTATTCAGATCTTATGTCACGATATTTATGTCTCCAGTATTCAGATATCATGTTATAATATTCAATTAATCCAGTATTCAGTCAACTCAGTATTTATTGAGTTCAGTAGACATTCAGTTCAATATCTCAGTAGTTCAGTAATCAGGTATTCATTCAGTTCAGTAAGTCTGTGTTCATGTTAGTTCAATGATCACGTGTCTCAACTAGTCAGTTTCTGGTATCTAAGTTACAGAGTAAACTCTGCTGAAGTTTCTGTACAGTCTCAGAATTAGTTGTGATTATAGCCAAGATAATCATTCGAGGATGAATGATCCCAAGGGGTAGATAATGTTACAGCCTATATTATAGGACTAAAGTTAGACTCGTATCGTTAGAGTTTTAGCAGAAATTTGAAGGTTTGAACGTTTTGCGAAAGTGGCCAAGGGGCCTACTTTGGGCAACCACAACCTCTTGATTAATTGAAAATTTGAAAAAGGTCTCTTAATGAAAGTTGTAGTACGTAAAAATACCTCTCCTGGCATATAAGGATCAGGCCAATCGGAGTTCGGGGCAAGGAGATATGATCGTCGCAAAAATGGCTAATTGTGAGGTGCTTAAGATTCATAGAATCGGCTAAGTTTATGACAGATCTTCCTTCCAGCCAGATATCATGAAACGTCGTTGAGAATTTGAGAAAACTTTAAATATGAAAGTTGTATCCCTTTAAAATACCTTTCCAACAGTATATTGTGGAGCTCAAACAGAGCTCTATGCTAGGAATTAAGCCTATTTTAATGAACACTATTGGCGAGCAAAAAAATGTGAAATTTTGACTAAGGTTAAAATTGACAGGGGAGCTCACTGAGCTCACCCCAAAGCAAGGAAAGGGCTTGCCATAGGCTGCGCTCAGCGAGGTAGGGGTCTAAAAAGTGAAAAAATGAGAAATGTAATGACCCGTTTGGTTTTTACTGCTTTTTTGATGATTTTGACCCTTCCCTGAGCTTTTTTAGCTCATGTTTGACCCGAGAGGACCATTGACATGCTTCCTGAGGTGTTCAGATTTGATTTGGATGACTTTTTGGGAAAATTCGTCTTTAAGCAAAAAAGAGTTGACTCAAAATTGACTTTTGGGTAACAGACCTTTTTCGAAAATTCGTCAATTCCGAGAGATCCGGATGGTCATATAGAACATGTGTGCATAATTGGTTCGGTTTCCAATGCACTCAGGTGTATTTCGAGACTTGGGTTGTAAAGTTAAATTTGAGGTATCGAGGGTTGACTAGGTCAACGAGACATCCATTGGAAATTTCGAGGCCATGAGTGCGTTCGTAGCGGTTTTTTTTTGTATGACCACATATTTGGTATGTGAGCAGATGGCTTCGGGAATTCGGGTTGAGAATGTGAAACTTGAGATTTTTCTGGTGTCTGGCGCCCAGCTTGGCGGCACCAGCACAGCGGAAGCGGTAACGCTATAACGGTCACCCTGCAGCTGAAGCGACCAGTGTGATTTGTGCATGACCGGTGTAGCGGTCATGGGACCGTCGAAGAAGTGCCGCTGAAGCGGTCTGCTGGTCGCGGAAGCAGGTGTCGGGCAGTTAATTTCATTAAATGAAGTATTAAAAGCCCTAAGCTCCTCATTTATTTCTATTCCAAAATTTGAGTTATTAGGTGCTTTTCAAGGTGATTCTAAGGGGAAATCTTGGTGGTAAGTCCTTCTATCTTCCTTCCTCTTCATGATTCCATTATCACCTTATGATTCCGTTATCATGCTAGTTCACTAAGAATTCTAGAATTAAAAGAGGGTTCAATGAGTTCTTCTTCTAGGCTTTGTAATCTTGATTTATTAGTTGAGTTAGCTTCTTTAAGCATGGAATTGATGATTAGAATTCTTTATTTCATAATTTCTTCCTAATTAGTGGCTAATTTATGGGATTGGAAGTTAGGGTTTATACCCAAATTTAGGGGTTTTGCCTAGAATCTGAATTTAAGTAAATTGTTGATCCCAATAGTGAAGAGGACACAAGAACTAGTCTTGGTGTCTCTCTTTGCTCTTTCTTGTATTAAATATATTTTCTTAGTCTTTATTTCTATTTAGTTTTTCTACTACACAATGGAGTAAGTTTCCTTGGTTGGCATACTAGATGAAGCTATTATAATAAACATCTTTATTTTATTATCTTCTTATGTTGAGATTTTCTCTTTATCATGTTTATACACCAAGGTATTTGATATTAATTATATCTATTATTGGATATAATTATATCTCTTTACAAAAATCTTTATCTTGTTATTTTATTTCTTATACAGGAGAAGAGAACGATTTAAACAAGTTTATTGATTTAAATGATCTTTATCTTATTTCTTTTAGTCCTAATTCTCGTGGAGGGATTAACTCAAATAAGTTTATTGATTTAAATGATCTTTATCTTATTTCTTTCAGTCCTAATTTTCACGGAGGGGTTGACTCAAATAAGTTCATTGGTTTAAGGGATCTTTGTCTTATTTCTTTCAGTCCTAATTCTCACGGAGGGATTGACTCAAATAAAATTATTGATTTAGCAAAAGCTAATCCAAAGAGGCTTTTGTTCACTTGGTGCACTCAACTAAGATAATTCTTGTTTGAAGCCATTAATTTAACTGGTTAACTACCCTAATCGAAAGAGGTGTTATTAATTAATTATTATTTAATGTCACTAATTACTTGTCCATAAATTAATAGTATAAGCGAGAGTAGTGCTATTAACATATTTTCGTTATGTGGAGTGATTGTATCAGAAATTGGCAATCATTCTTTAAACAGAGAAATAAACAATAAATTTTTTATTTTATTATAATAATTTTATCTTGCCGATTCAAAATATCCCAACCTCTATCTTTTATTAGA
The DNA here is from genome assembly GCF_019175385.1 of Lycium barbarum. Taxonomy (NCBI): domain Eukaryota; kingdom Viridiplantae; phylum Streptophyta; class Magnoliopsida; order Solanales; family Solanaceae; genus Lycium; species Lycium barbarum. The sequence continues at coordinate 20,051,629 of NC_083342.1, forward strand.
AAAAGCCAAAAATATTTCTTATTTTATTATTATAATTTTCAAAACTTTTGAACAACTCTCTTTTCATCAATTTGATCCTCTCAACTAGTAACAAAAATAATACAAATTTGTAGCCTAGGTGGTTCCAATCTCTGTGGGACGATATCTTAAACTTTACTATAATTTGACAGAGTACGAGCAGAAAAATACCTATGCACATTAGTCTCGTCAATGTGCGTTCCTCGTCTGGGTGATCTAATTCAGTTGATCTTATCTGAGGCTCATAGCTCTCACTATTCTATTCATCCAGGGGCGACTAAGATGTACCATGACTTGAGACAGCACTATTAGTGGCGTTGGATGAATAGAGATATAGTTGATTTTGTGGCTAAGTGTGGAAATTGTCAGCAGGTAAAGTATGAGCACCAGCGACCCAGTGGGGTCAGAGGATGCTCATTCCCGAGTGGAAGTGGGAGAGGATTGCCATGGATTTTGTCACGGGTCTTCCGAAGACCCTTGGCAAGTTTGATTCTATTTGGGTGATGGTTGATTGGTTGGTTAAGTCTTCTCACTTTGTTCCAGTTCACGTTTCCTATACCGCGGAGAAGTTATCCAAGATGTACATTGGGGATATTTTGAGATTGCGTGGGGTTCCTATTTCTATTATATCTGAATATGGTACTATTTTCACTTCCTGTTTCTGGAGAGCGTTTCATGAAGAGTTGGGTACCCGATTGGATCTTAGCACAGCTTTTCATCCCCAGACCGATAGCCAATCCGAGCGGACCATTCAGGTGCTCGAGGACATGTTGAGAGCGTGTGTTATTGATTTTGGTGGTCATTGAAATCAGCACTTACCATTGGTAGATTTTGCGTACAACAACAGTTATCATTCAAGTATCGGCATGGCTCCTTTTGAGGCCTTATATGGTAGGGGATATAAATCTCCGATTGGTTGTTTTGATGGATTCGAGGCTCGGCCTTGGAGAACTTCTCTATTGAGAGAGTCCCTTGATAGAGTGAGAGTTATTCAGGCCAAGCTTTTGGCCGCTCAGAGTCGGCAAAAAGATGTATGCAGACCGGAAGGTCCGGGATTTGAAGTTTGCTATTGGTGACCAAGTTTTATTGAAGGTTTCACCCATGAAGGGTGTTATGAGGTTTCGTAAGAGGGGAAAGTTGGCCCCAGGTATATCGGTCTGTTTGAGATTGTGGACTGTAACAGTGACGTAGCTTATGAGTTGGCATTACCGCTAGGCTTGGCGGGAGTTCATCCGATTTTTCATGTTTCGATGCTGAAGAAGTACCATGCCGATGGTACCTACATTGTCCGTTGGGATTCTATATTTCTTGATGAGAATTTGACTTATGAGGAGGAGCCTATCACGATCTTGGATAGGCAGGTTCAAAAGTTGAGATCGAAAGAGATTGCTTCGGTGAAGGTGCAATGGAAGCACCGTCGTGTTGAGGAGGCTACTTAGGAGACCGAGTCCGATATGCGTATCCAATATCCTCAGTTGTTTACGGATTCAGGTATTTCCCACTCTTTTTCTTTTCTTCGCTCGAGGACAAGCGACGGTTCAATTGGTATCTGATGTAATGACGCGTTTAGTCGTTATATTCTTGTCGGTATTTTTGCCCTTTTTCGAGCATTGATTAGCTCCTTTTGACCCTAGGGGACTTTTGACACGCTTCTCGAGGTGTCTAGACCGGATGCTGGTAACTTTTGTGAAATATAGGCTTAAAGTGAAAAATGGTTGACCCAAAGTTGACTTTCGGGTAAACGGACCTTTTTCGGAATTCTGTCAATTCCAAGAGGTTCGGATGTTCGTTTAGAACTTGTGTGTGTATTTTGTTCGGTTCCCAATCCACTCGGATGCATTTTGGGACTTGGGTTGGAAATTGGAACTAAGGCATCGGGGGTTGACTTGATCAATGAGACCTCCGTTGGAAATTCTGAGGCCACGAACGCGTTCGTAGCATTTTTATGTGTATGGTATGTGAGCTGATGGCCTCGGGAATTAGTCAAAAATCGGATCAAATTGTGATACTTGGGAGAGTTTTCTGGTGTCTGGTGCCCGCTTTGGCGGCACCAGCACCGCGGCAGCGGTACCGCTAGAGTTGTAGCCCTGCCGTTGGAGCGATCAAGTGATTTTTGTCCTTACCGCTGAAGCGGCACTGCTAGGGCGATCCCAGTGCCGCTAAAGCGGGTGACGAGCAGTTTGTAAAATTAATGAAGTGTTAAAAGCCCTTAGACCCTCATTATTTCCCATTTCAAAATTAGAGCTTTGGGGAACAGTTCTTGGAGATATTCTTGGAGGTAAATCTTGCTTGCTCCTTTACTCTTCCTTTACTCATTATCATTTTAGTTTCCTCCTTCCCCCTAAAAATCCCTTAGAGATGGAAGTTGAAAGAGGGTTTTGATGAACATTTTCCCTAGGCTTATTAATTATAAAATGGATAGGGTTTATGTTAGATTTTGATGAATCTAAGCTTATTAATCGTATATCTTCCATTTCTAGTGTTAAATTTCGGAATCAAAGAGTTAGGGTTTATACCCAAATTAGGCGTTTTGCTTGAAATAAGAAATTAGGCTAATCCTTGAGTTAAATCAGCAATTAATGGTCAGGTGATCACCTAGTGCTTAATTTGATATTTGGCTTCCGAATTTCCCGTTTTGGCCTTGTGGGCCCGTTTCCCTAATTTCTAGGGGTAGAATTGACCTAATTTGAATAGTAGCAATATTAATATCATTCTTCATGATTTCTAATCTAGAGTTCGATTATGCTTAGACTATTTTGGTTCTGTGGTTTAGTGGAGAGGCAAGGCAAAAGAGTGAGTTGTTGGTCTTGCGGTTCGACCATCCAGGTAGGTTATGGCTTACCCTTGGTGAGACTTCGTATAGTGAAGCGCATATTTTGATTATATTGTCGGAGACAGCGTGTGAACCTTTAGGTATGAAGTTGGGTAGGATATTGCCTTAGGTTGGGCCCTATTGTGTGTTGGGACTAGCCACCCTGTTGTGTTGTGTTTGATTCCTCTATTGTGTTGGCTTGATGCCATGAGTTGTTGCTAGATATTAGATTCTGTTTATCGTATTGATTTTGATATTGCTAGCATACCCACTGTTGGTATTTGTGATTCGGATATATTGTTGGCATACCTACTGTTGGTATTTGTGATTCGGATACATTGTTGGCATACCCACTGTTGGTATTTGTGATTTGGTTATATTGTTGGCATGCCCATAGTTGGTACTTGTGATATTGAGCTTGATGGTTGATGTTGATACATACATTGCACGCACTCTTATTTTCATGATATATGTTGAGATACTGATGACAATGGTAAAACTCTTTTACTTGAGTGACGTAAGATAGCCGATATTCGATGTTCATTCCCGAATCGTTGATTCTGTGAAATGGATACTTGATGAAACTCTTTTACTTGAGTGATGTGAGATGGCCGATATTCGATGTTCATTCCGGAATCATTGATTGCATGGCCGATATTAGATATTAGTTCCGGAATCGTTGATAGTGCATGGACTCCACGGGTCCTCCAGGGTGGTTCCGGTAAGAACCCACCATGAGCAAAGATGCGGGGTTCCGTCTGTCTGTTGAGCAAAGATCCGGGATGGGTGACACTTAGACTTCGCGAGTCACGCTGGGTTGTGCTACCAAGACGTCGATATTTCCGTCCGGAGTACATGTGTATACAGCATTTGCATGGCTTTGCATTGCATTCATACACTACTGCACTGCATCGCATTATGACTTGATTTGAGATGGTTGGTGTTGTATTGTGATGTTGGATTGGATTAGATGCTTTACATAGGCAATGACGGATACTTGGATTTGATTACATTGACTTATACTTGTTGGTTATCTTCTTATCTGCTTTATTATATGAGTTGTGTTAGCTATGCTTAGTCGGCCGATGATGCCTACCAGTACTGTTGTTTTGTACTGAGTTGCACTTGCTGCATTATTTTATGAATGCAGAGTACCAGGTTGGATCCACTTCTGTGACCCGTGGCTGATAGTCGCTTCACTATTATCTTCGAGTCTCCAGGGTGAGCATGGTCGTTCGCTGCCTTGAAGACTTCTTTATCTTTATGTCCTATTCTATTCAGAGACATAGACACTTATGTTATTAGTATTCCAGATTGTATTACTCCCCTATTTAGATGCTTTTGTATTATTCAGACTAGACCCTGGGGGTATTTTATCATTCCGCAATATATATATATATATATATATATATATATATATATATATATATATATATATATATATATATATATCGTGAGACTTGCGTATTTATTCTATTCTGTTGCTTAATTCCATTCTTTCATGTATTTATTCATTGTTAGTTTGAGGGTTCGCTTACCGAGGTGGGAAGATAAGTGTCCGCACGGCTTAGGCAAAATAGGTCGCGACAATGAGGGTGAGGGTGATTAGATCAAGCATAACTATGTTCTGAAGTGACAGTGAAATATGCTTCAACACTACACCAAAAGAGGCTTTTAGCGGCAATATATTTTCCTTTTAGCGGCAATAGTTATTGCCCACAAAAACATTTACCAGAAATTGGTTAATACAGTTAGATCCAAGGTCGGTAAAGCCTTTAGCGGCATTTATTGTTAGGGCTGAAGTTTGGTATTGTCGGTAATAATTGATTCTAGAATATAATTAGCGGCAATTAAGTTATTTCCGCAAATTAATTGCCGTTAAAAGCACATTTTGTTGTAGCGCAAATGCCTACAGAAACTCTAAGGGGTCGTTTGGTGTAAAGGATAAGCAAAAATAGTCCCGGGATAAAATTTTAGTGCCTCCTTATCCCATGTTTGGTTGGAATAAAAACCCGGTATAACTAATCCCGGGATTAGTTATCCCGAGATTATAGCTTTATTTTATCCCACCTTGAGGGTGGAATAACTAATCCCGGAATAACTTATCCGGCGATTAGTTATCCCGGGATAAGTTGGTTCCCAACCAAACGAGCCCTATCCCGGAATAAGTTGTTTCCCAACCAAACGAGCCCTAAGATTCTACAGTAGGTCAAGTTTATGTCGTTGTAAATAGCTAATTATAAATAAGAGGCCGTGGAATAATGCAATATATTGAAAAATCAGGGTCGAAAGTAGCCATAAAAGAGGCCGTGGAATAAAATGATAAAACATAAGGTTTTACCAAGGAAAAGATACGGTTCTAAGAGAGCAAAGAAATTCAATGAGATTATTTGATACAAAAGCTTTATAACTAGTTGTCGTTTTCTTTTTGAAGCTAAATGCACCTGCACCCCTTCCTAGAAGGTGGCCAGGGCATTGAGTGCTCCTTAGGTGTATCAAATTTCTTTTATTGGTATAATAATACATCATAATTATTGTTGACACCTAATTTTTGACCTCCCGTAATTTATTTTAATCACTCAGAGTCCTTGGACAATCAATAAAATGAGCTATGAACCTTAAAGGGTTTAAATAATTTTTATATAAACTGTTTAAGTCAATAGTTTACTCCTTTAAATTGGTAAAAAGGTTTTTATGACATCACAAATTATTTGGAAATTAATTGGTACATTTTATAACATTTGTGAGATACTTGTTAGATTTCATCAAAGAAAAGACATTTTTAAAAAAATAATCATTTTATTTAATTTTTTAAATTGTCAAAAGTCAAAATTAGCAAATACTTTATTCCCTTCAATTCAAGGAGTTTGATTAATTTAAATAATTAACCATTTCGCCCCTTAATCTTTAATTTTGTATACTTATATAATTTGTCAAAAAGTATTTATAATTCTCTATAAATGTTTTAATTAAGATAATTAATCAATTAAGGTGGTCATTATTGAAAATTGACTTTTAATTGTTTAATTATTTTTGTTATGGCCACAATTAAATTAACCAATTCATGGTTTAAGGAAATTGAGGTCATTTTTGTAAAATTAGCCTCTTAATAGCCTTGATTAAAATAACGATGACTCAAATTAATTAAGGGCATTAGTGTAATTCAATTTTAAATTGGCTAATTAGGCCAAATATGGCCATAGTTGAAATAGTCAATTAGATTAAAATCAACTAAGGTCAAATATGACCAAAATTGAAATTATCAGTCAGATTAAGATCAATTAAGGTCATATTCGCAAATTTAAGCCCATTTACACAGTTGGCCACTTTTAAATTATTTAATAGGTTAATTATGTCCTAATTTGTTTATTATTGAAATATTATGACCAATAACCAATATTTTAGTTTTTGCTTGTTTACTAAATTACCTACTTTACTCTATATACGTATATACATTAGGTATACATATATATGTATACATTATATACATAAAAAGGCCACCTTTTTTTTTTTGTAAATATAACTTGGACCTAGTCCAGTCCAAAAATGGACTGAGACCCGGCCCAAGCCCAATCCGCCTCAGCTTAAGGGGGGATAATATCCCTTTATTCTTTTTCGTTCATACCAAACGACCCCTCTCCCTCACCCACTTCTCTCTCTTCCCTTTTTTTTGTAAACCCTAGGAGCCACCGCCTATCTCTCTTTCTCTCTTGTCCTAAATATGGCAAATTCGCAGAGTAAATGTAAGATACACAGCTTTTGCAGCATTATTTACATGAAACAAATTAATTCCAAGGTTTGTTTTCACCCAGATCTTTCCCAAATCAGAATAGACTTTTTCTTTTTCTTTTCTTTTGAAATTATTCAGTCAAAAGTTGATTATTACAGTCTTATTAGTTTTATTGTGTTCATTTTGCTTGATTTTCATTGGTTGGGGACGAATGGGTTGGATCGAGTCCAACAAGGCTTAGATCTGACCATTCATTTGTTGTTGCAATCGTTTTGAGCCATAGATTTTGTTTTACAAGGTTAATTTCTAGGAGAAATTAGTTGTCCCACATCGGTATTTTTGAGGGTTTTGAACAATTTCGGGGTTCTACACCATGAAAGCAGGTCGGAAAAAAGTTGGAAAAAACTTAAAGAGGCTAGAAACTTCGAGTTCAAGCTTGTCAGTAAAAAAATTTTAAACTTTGACTTAAGTTGAGGTTCTCTTAGTTCTAAAATTCGTTTTCTTACTTGTTTTGTGTCTGGTGTGGCTTAGTGTGGGTTTGGAAGCACAAAAAGGCTTTCAAATTCAATCTTGTCTACGGCTGCACCTAAAAAAGGTAACATTTTAATCTTATTATTTATTTTTTTATTTTTTTAGTGGCTTTGTTATGTGATAATGCTCTGTTTGCTGTTAGTTGTGTTGTTAGATTGTCTTGGGTTTAATTAGTGGTAAGTGTTGTCCTAAGTGATGCTTAAGATTCATTAGGAGCTTGAAACAGAGATCACTTTCTTTTCTTCATTAATGATACACTAAGCCTCAATAGTTGGTGGTTAATATGAACTGAATGTGTGTGCCTAGATAATTTTTATTGATATTGCTCCATTGATAGTGATGTACAAACTGTTATATGCTTTATTAGATGCTAAATTTTCTCCTTGGCTGCTCATTCTTTAAACATGACAAAATATGGTTATATGATTAATAATAGTAACTTTAGTGACCTTCTAGACTAATATTAATCTTATTTGAATGTAAGAAACTACTAAAGAACTATGATGATCCATCTTGAGTAGATTAAGATAGTTGCTAGCTTTCTTGATGAGATTGTGTTATCCTGGAATCTTCAATCTGCTTTCCTAAGTCTATATACTTTGTTTATGTCACAAGTAGTGGTATAAGTCATGATTAGGATAAGTAAAGGATCATGATTGGACTGAAACAAATCTTAAAGAGTCTAGGCATATTTATATGAGTCTTATGATGTGGTCAAGGTACTAGAACAAGATTGAATGAGGCTTAATTCCATCTGCATAAGCCTAAGTATACCTAAGTTTGTTTAAGTATGTTTGCATTGGCCTAAAAATGACCTTGAATAGTTGTATCTTATATACTGAAGGTAGGTATAGAACAAACAGCACTCTAGAACATGATATATAAGTTCTAAAAATGAAAGTTGAGACCAAGGTTTATTTATTTGGTATAATATGCTCCCAAATGGTTCACTAGAGACTGAAATAGGCTTATGAAACTGTAAAATCATCTAAGATGAGTCAGGACACTTAGATATTACTAGGATGATTATGTGTCATGATTGTTCATTTAAAACAGAACCTAGTCTTGATTTTTATGTCACCAGACCCTTCCCCCCTTCTGTATATGATCTATGCTTGAGTCTTCAAGGGGGTCTAGTGATACTAAAATGGTAATTGAATCCTGATATGCTCTCTGATTGTTAAAAATCATTAATCAACCAATGAAAAGGAACTACTTGAGTCTAAGTATTGGTGTTCAGTCTAAACTTAAGTTTATAAGGATTAAGATGTCAAGTTTTTTCAAAGAAGTGATGTCAATTTTTTTCAACGAAGTGGTGTCTAAAAAGAATTCAAAATAGCTTTCATAGTTAAGACCCTTGGCTGAGTTGATTGAAACTGATAGCTTATGTGGTAAACTAGGTGTTTAGTTGGAATTTGATCTAAAGGCAGTGTCAAACTAAATCCTAACCATAAGGTTTTGGTGGCTGTCACTAGGCATGAGGATGAGGTAGGGAGTTGAGGTTGCCTCAGGAGAGTAAAAGGTGAGCTTAGGTATGAACTGGAGGTAATGAGCGGCGGAGCCTTTGTTCCTTTTTTACTGAAAGCAAGACTCAAGAAAGGGATTGGGAGGTGATGGCCTCACCTTACCCTATTTCTCTTTCAGGACCCTGAGGTTCCCTTTTTCTCCAAAACTTCATTCCCATGGTTGTGGGATTCACAAAGGTCTTATCCTTGGTTAGGAGAAGTTTACCATGCCTGGGATAGGGGGGATCCTTGAGATTTTATGCTATCAAAACCCAGTTAGAATAAAGTATGGGGGTCTGCCACATTCTCTGTCATAATTAAAGGGATTAAAAAACTGCAATATTGACCAAAATTCTGGGGGGAGAAGTAATTTATCAGGACCTGGATTCATGCCATAGAGTTCAAAATTTCTTGCTTTGTTGTCTAAAGATTGAATATGTTCAATGAAAACATGTATGATATATCTATACTTGAACTATCTGTGTTGTTGTCATAGCTATAGCTTGGATCTGGAAAGAAAACATTTTAGTTAAGATAAGATTGGTAGGAATTCTTGCTTTTGAACTTGAACTGTTACATTTAGACCTTACTATGCACTATAGTGTAACTTGGATTGAAAAGATGAGGTTGTACTCTGTTTAATGAGGTTTGTCTCTATATTGTTGGTGTGTTTAAAGTGATATCATGTTTAGAACTGGAGGATGAAATAACTAAACATTGAGTCTATGTTAAATGGTGAATGGGTGGTAATCCAGAGTTAGTCTAATGTTGTTGTTAAGGAAGTTGTGAGTGTTCTCAGGCAGCTTGTGAACCACTTGGCATAGGGTGGTCTTTTCAAAGACACCTCAAAGAGAGGGGAGGGAAGAGTCAAGCTTAGCTTGATTCATAGTATCTACCCTCCAAATGAGAGGTGTCATTGCACACTGTATGAACCCATGGGGGGCATCCCTGTCATGAGAGTGCATTGATTTCTTGAAATTTTACCATTTTATTAGAGGTTTGAAATGGAAAAATGGTGGGGAAGGTTAATTTTTCTGGATGTCTAAAGGAGCTTAGGAAACTAAGAAAAGAAACATGGTTGTTTCAATAAGTTGACTGTTTCTTTCTTTCTAAGGAATATGGATTAATTTGAGGCTATTAGTAATAAGTGTTCTCTTGAGAATTTAAGAAAACATTTAATCATAAAAAGTCATTAGGGATCTTGTGTCATTCCTCTTTCTGTGAGCCCTTGTAATAAACATAGCTGCTCCTTTTCTTTTCTTTTTACTTAAGTGGCAACTCACATAAATTTTTATAATATACATGCTCCTATTACTATTAGTGATTAAAATAAAGGCTCATTTCTATGTGTTCTCTGGAAATTTACTCTGCTCAATTTCAACTCATTTAGTGTTCTTTCAACTCAGAATTCTTGGTGTTTCAACCCTTCTTTGTGATCACAAGCTGTAATGTGTTTGATTCTTTTTACCTGCATCTCTGTATTGTACTTTGTTTGTGATTGGCCTCCTGAATAAGCTTTAATCAGTTCTCACACTAGTTGCTATGAGGGTTGTTGATATATGAACCTGATGTGAATCATTTACCTGACTTGTATGGGAAATAAGTTGAATTTGAACTAGCTTCAGTCTTAGATTTGAACACTGCTCTAAGAAGTAGGAACTAATTAGGTGAATAAGATGATTATGAGTCTAAGATTCAAACACAAAGAGTATGAATATACATAGAATGTGCATAGGTTAGTGAAAAGGAAGAGGTATCTACATATAGTATACACTTGATATACACATCATATGTTTATATCATAGTATACTATGTGTATATAAAGTGTAACGACCCTTCCGGTCGTTATGGAAAATGTAGGGTCACCCCACCAAATAGAACTTTCCCAAGGGTAGTATGAGCTAATAGAAACTCGAGTTTATAAGTCTAAGAACTGAAAACTTGACTTGTTTGTGGTTGTTGTTTTATTATATTGAGTACGTCAGGGGGTGACGTAGGAAATTAGAACTCTGTTGGGAATTCCGAGGCCACAGGTGGATTCGTATGACGTTTTTATGTATATGTGCATGTTTGGTTTGTGTTTGTGAGGCCTTGAGTGAAATGTTAGGTGATAGAGGGGAAAACTGGGCAAAACATTGAGCTCACTGCCCAAATGGCACCGCTGCGGCGGTGGGCGTACCACTGCAGCAGTACTGTTGTAGTGGTGTGTTCATCACCGCCAGCGGTCACCCACCTTCTATGTGGCCGTTGTGGCGGGCGATGGCCCGCTACGGCGATACTGCCATAGCGGTGGCTGGCTAGCCATAGCAGTAGTCGGGATTCTCTTAGTCCGCTATAGCGGGCACTTGGCTGCTATAGTGAGACCGCTGTAGCGGTGGTTTGACCGTCGCAGCGGTCGACGGAAAACAGTAGCCCAATTTTAAAAGACTTAGTCCCACATTATTTATTCATAAAACTCCAACACAGTTCCACACAAGCACCTAGGGTGAAATTCCAAGCTAGGGCAAGAAAACTCTTAAGAGGTAAGTCTCATCTATTCATTCCAATCATTCCGTATCATCTTCATGATTATCATCACTTTTATGGGTCTTCAATGGTGAAATTGTAATAGAAGCCCTAGAAATTAATAAACCTTCTAAACTTGATGGGTTATGATTGTTATCACTTATTTATCATCTAATGACTTGGGTTAACTCTTTTTAATCATGAATTGAACCCTTAGAGCCATGAGCTAAGTAAATTGAGACCCAGGGTTCTATAAAAATGGTAGCTTGACCATGAAAACTGCTTGTAGTTGGAATGTTTATGTAATATTGTTATAATTGGATGATTAGTGATTACTAAGGCCTTCGTTAGGTTGCTGTTCAACTAGAAAATCATTCACCCATTGGAATGGGGTAAAGGGAAGGGTGTTCTTGAATTGGTATTTGTGACTCATTGAGCCTTCTATTTTTAGACTTTGAGCGTTCTGAGGCTTTAAGGAAGGGAAAAGCTATAACGAAGTGACTTGCGTTGTTCCAGCTCTACGTTTGAGGTATGTTACGGTCTACTTAAGTTAGACTTTGGTTAGTTGAATGTATGTTTTGTGAATTCTTTAGGAGAAAGCATGTCTAGTCTTCATGCATGATTTGTGTGGTTAAACTCCCATGTGAATGTGATTGAGTGATTGTGTAGGCTTCGTGCCTCTATTCATGTGTGTTGAATCTACAGTTGATGTGTTTGTGATGAGAAGTTAATATAATCTTTCTCGGTGATATTGTGATACGAAATGATGATGTAAGTACTAATAATAAGACGGCAGGAAACACCATTACATACAGATATATGGAAAGGCACACATGTGACCTAGATTATGGGCTCGTGGTCCGAGGTTTGTTCCGAAAATGAGGGGTATATTGATATAGCCCGCGTCTGAGGTTCTTTCTGGAGCGGAGGTTTATGCTCGGGTTCGATGAGTATCCGGAACGAGTGGTACATGTACACCATGGGTCCCCTGCTGGTCATGACTACTAAGTGATGACATCAGATAGCATGTGTGTACAGTGAGTATGGTATTGTGGTAGACTTATTTCCATGTTGGGGGTTTTCCGTTGATTGATTCTTGCTATTTGGGTGATTGATTGGTGATATTCCTAGGTTGACTTGTCATGGTTTATTTCATGTCTGTTGGCTGGCTTGTTTATTCTATTGATTTTATGAGATATGCATGATACTAATCTTAGTCAGCCTATGATATCTACCGGTACATAGTGTTTGTACTGATACTATCTTGCTGCATTCTTTGAGTACAGATTATGATACAGAGACTGCTACCCGCCCTCACATCTAGCGTTGAGGATGTTGCTGATAGATTTAGGGTGAGCTCCTATCCATGCCAGGCCGTCCGAAGATCTTCCTCTTATAATGTCTATTTTCTATTCTGGACATTATGGATATCTATTAGACAGATTTCATTCCTTAGACGTGTTCCAGTTTAGCGTCCTCGTACGCTGACTTTTGGATTTTGGGGATTTTGTAATAGTTAGAACTTCCGCACTTATTTCACTATTTTATGGCATGACTTATTTTGTTTATTTGATGATTGAATGAGTAATAATTGACTAATTTGGTTAATGTAAAATTGGACTTGAATGAATAGATGACTTGTGTGTTGGGTCGCCCACTAGGAGTTAGTGTGGCTGCCAGTCATGGCGGGTTGGGTCATGACATAAAGAAACAGGTCAGTTATAAATAGGGTGCAAGTGAATGAATAGAGGGGATAGAAACCTCACTTAAGCATTAAATTTTCAAATGAATCTCCTTTTTAGAAGGCAGTTGGGCTTAGCCCAATTCAAATTTAATTAAAAAGGGGCCAGATTTCATTAAGCCCCAAAGGTAAAGAAAAAAAGGATGATTTTGTTTTGCATCATCTATTGATTGTCCATCTTGAAGTTGCTATGTTATTTTCCTATCATCACATTGCAATATCTATTTCAGTCCCCTTATTATGACTTTGAGTTATTTTCAGTGTAATTAAATTATTCCCATATGTAGTGATACTTGTGCATGGTTATGGGACTCTGATTTTATTCTATGGCAATACTGGTTTGGGGAGTTGAGGTGATTTTTTTGGGTGAAGAGGGGGGGGGCAGGTCTTAGCCATTCCCCGATGTCTAGCCATACCTAGGGTTCATGAAACCCCTTGGAACTTGTGCGGTGTCGAGAATACGAGTGGTGACAAAAATTTTTTCTTGCATGATATAAGTCCCAATCAGTGAGGCCAATAGCATAAAATCGAGTGCCTTAATTTTGTAACTTGTAAAAATTTGATATATATATATATGTGTGTGTGTGTGTGTGTGTGTGTAACTATACATGTGATAGGTTCAGTAAATATAGACTAACCGGGTCCCCTTTTCTTTTTCCTCCTCTCACTGCTGGGCCGAGGTCCAGCCACCTAAAGGCCCAATAGGAAAATTCTTTCAAAGATTTATTGAGTCCGAGAAAAGAAAGGGAAGCTAATATATATTGAAGGCCCAGTCATGGGTGAAAATGACATGAAGGCCCAACCATGGGTGAAAATGGTTAACTAGGGGTTTGGTACACCCCTAGTATATTCCTCCTCCGTTAATTATATTATGCTAGTTTATTTTGTTGTTAAACGTTATATTGTATTTGTACTTGTAAAAAAAACTTACACTATTATTAGAATTGGTTATGGTTTGAACTAGACATCTTAGGCAAACAGTATATACACCGTTTAGTTCGACAGGTCTCCACGCGATTTTCAAAACCCGGCTTAGTATAAATGATTTTTGAAAGAGTAAAAATGGCTAAGTAAATCAGTAAAAAGGATGAAAGGGTTACATCATTTGTGGGGTACTGCTACCATCTTTGTAATGAAGAAAAACCAAATAGATGTTTCTAAACCAAAAGACCCTTTCTTTTTTCCTTAAAACTCCATTTTTTTTCGTAAAAAAGTTTTCTCTTAAGCCCAGTCAGAAAAAACGATTTCAATTCATATATATATATATATATATATATATATATATATATATATATATATACATGCACCAAACACAAGTCCTTTTCTGGACTAGGCCCAGTCGAAAAATGGGAATTTTGAGGGTTAAGGCCCAATTTAAAATCGCACTTTTAAGTCCCACTTAACAAGATTTTCAGAAAAAGAGGGAAAGACTGTTTTGGGCTGAGTCCAGTAACAAAAGAAAACAAGATTTTGGGCTAAGGTCCAATAGATCTAAACACTCAATTGATTTTTAAAGAAAAGGCATAAAATTTGGGCCAAAGCCCACATAAAAATGTTATCTTTTATTTGCAGATATTGGGCTTTAAGTTTTAAATTCCAGGACCAAGAAAGTTAGTTTGATTATATAAGCAAACTTCTTATATATTAAATCCGTATAAATCATTTGTAAACATAAAGTTTTAGATAAGGTCATTCTAAAAACGTATTAAACGGATTAACTCAGACCATGTATGAGTCAAGCATGAACAAAACTCAGTTACCCCATACTTTAAATAAATAAACTTTTTTATCTTCACAAAACTACTACTATCCTTATATATAAAAGGAACTACTTGTATCCGAATATTATAAGTCCGAACCTAAATACCCTGTATATAAAGGAGATATACTCAAATTATTTCAAAAAATGATATGCAAAAAATGACAGATTTTATAATGCGGGAAATAAATACCAAGTAAATAGTTCATGCAAATACTCATACATTGAAATTTTAAGGTCAACCGTATAGTACGGATCCTTAATACTAGGGTGCCTAACACCTTCCCTAGGGGATCACCAAAACTCTTACCTAGAACTTTGGATTAAGAAGAATTTTTCACGGTGTATGAATAAACCCTTCAAAACAAGTTTTCCTAATTTCCTAAAAAATTAGGTGGCGACTCTTTTAAAACAAAGTCCGAAAGAGCACCAACGAGTTCAAAGTAACTTTTCGAGCGCTAACCCCGCCCGTGAAATGGGAACTGTTACAATTATTACTAAAAAAATCTTTTGGGGCGAGGATCACCAAAACACTCCGAGGCGATGGTGAGGAGCAAAAGTCTCCAAAAGGCGTACGTCCATCAATTCGGGGTGTATGCCTGATGGGAGATGAGTTTTTGTGTCGGGACGTAAGTCCAGAAAACTTCTTCAAATTAAAATAAAATTTGTTGAATAAGTCCTTAATATAATACCCAAATTTTCATAAGGCAGCTTGTAATTACTTAAAAGGTTTATAAAAGAACTAAAACATTAAAATATAAAAGTCAAGACTTTTTATATTGCTAGAAGCCCTAATTTATGTTCTTTTCCAAATTTTTGTCTTGTTTTCTACTATCTATCTCATAAAAAGTAACGAATAGTCAATGGCGAATATCAAGAAAACTTTGTTCTCCTCCATCCTAGCAAGTTAAAAGTTCAAATTACAGGTTATTCATCCTTTATATTTTTCCATCTTACAAAATTTATTATTTTTAACTCAACTTACTTTCCTCTCTTTTTACTTTTTCCATGTTAGTTTGAAAATTTTGTACTCTGATTAGTTTTTCAAGTTCATTGCTTCTCTTACTCTCTTTCAAAACATAATATGCGATTATATGGAGCATGCTTCTATTGGAATTATGGAATAGTGAGTAATGGGGTATATGTTGAATAACTTTGATATTCGTGTTTGGAATTTACTTTGTTATCAACGGAAACAAGGATTATTTCAACTTATGTTTAATTGTTTATATTCCTGAGTTAACATGCTACAAAATAAAAAATCGTTTGTTCTTAAATGAGAGTTGATGTAACTATGTTAAAGCAAACTTGTGTGTTCATATATATATATATATATATATATATATATCTTCATTTTTATGCAATTTTATCAATTTAAATTTATTGTAATTATATTATTTTATGAAATACTAAATATTGAATACACAAGGGGCTTACGCCTCGCTCAAACATATGCAAAACGGGAAAAGTTATAAAAACCACCATATTTTGGAAGATTCTAACCAATTATAGCTACTTTTTCATATTTACCATTCGTAGCTACCTTTAGGGTTATTATGGATGTATTTCCTTCTTGTTAAATACATGTATTTTTTTTTCCAATTTTTTTTGGATAAATTCCTAATTTTTTGGGCGAAATTCTAGTGCCATATCTGGATGGAATCTTTTTAAAATGAAAAACATAATAACTCATCCCACAACTCACGTCTTGCAATTATATCTTCCATAACGTAACACGATTCTCTTTCATCATTCACCATATTTGAATGTATTTCAAACTTAGAATACAATCAAAACAGATCGGATTTCCAGCGAAATACAAAATACCACTGTATTTACACCAATGAAAGATGAATACATTCAAATTCTTTTAAAAAATACATTGTATTCGGCTGTATTTGATTATTCAAATACACATTTTCTTCTTCGAAATACAGAAATATAAGCAAATACAAAAAAATACACTCTATACAAAAAAAATACAAGTGAAATACAAAATACCACTATATTTACACCAAAAAAATATGAATACATTCAAAATCCTTTAAAAAAAAAACACTATATTCGGGTGTATTTGATTATTCAAATACACATTGTCTTCATCGAAATACAAGCGAATACAATAAAAAATAAAAAATACACTCTATACAAAATAATACAAGCGAAATACATAAATATCACTGTATTTACACCAAAAACAAAAAAATGAATACATTCCCGTCACAAAATTCATCAAAATTAAGAAAACTGATCTTTGCAAAAAACTTTTTATACTGAGAGAACATAAATCATGTGTGGTGGTGCTATAATCTCCTATTACATAGCCCTGCACCGGACTTCTCGCCGTCTCACAGCCGAGTTGCTATGGGGTCGAGCCGATCTGAGTAAGAAGCAAAAAAATTCTGGAAATTATCACTCCGGGCACTTGCGATCTGAAGTAGTTGACCTTGATGATGACTTCAAGGCTGATTTTGAGGATTTTAATGAGTTTGATGATGATGAGGATGTTGAAGTCGATGTCGAGCCATTTGCTGTCTCTGCTTCCAAACACTTTACTGGTTCCAGGAGGAGGGAGGGCTAAGGGGAAACGAGAGCGGTGTTCAGAGGGTTCAGGCAAGAGAAGTAGATCTCACAACTCTGGGGGTAGGAGAGGGAACGAAGAGAGAGAAAGAGAGGGTGAGGGAGAAGATAGATTTGGGAGGTGAGAGAAAATCAATTTAAAAGAGGAACTTGTGAAATACAGACACTAGTTACGATGTGTAATTTAAGAAAATATTTTAGCTACAAAAAATAAATAAAATACAAGATAGTTATTATTCATAAATAGGTCTTAGAGGTAGTTATGACAAGTAAAAATCTCAAAACGTAATCAAGAGCCAAAAAAATCAAATCGGGCCTTTGTTTGCCAACCCATGGGCTCAATCCTCATTAACAGATAAGTTACTACGGATCATGGCTCGGCCCATATAGAAAAATAAGCCGAACCTCCAATTGGGACCTATTACCCAGTAGAAGGCTGAGACTCTTTTATGCCCCTTAATTTCATACTAGTTTAGGAGTATGCTGTATGTACATGCTCATCATTGCATTTTCATTCTCTTTTGCATGTGGTAAGTTAGAAGAGGAATGAATCTTTGTGGTAAGTTAGAAGAGGAATGAATCTTTGCATTCTAAAAAATAGTTGAAAAATCAAAGTTACATCAATTGGTACAACTCGATCAATACATGACATGTGTTTTTACATAAACTGCTACTACTATCACTTAACCTCGGTACATCAATATGCATTTTCACCATAATTTTATCATTGATCATGATAAATTAATATAGTTCAGTGTAAACACAAAGGATCTGTGAAAAAAAAAATCAAAAGAAAACCCTTAGTAGGTTTTGATAATTTTCGAAAACATGAATTCTCCAAATTAGAAGGAACCAATACTAGAGTTGTTTACTTGTTTACAGCATTTTTGCATGGAGAAAAACAAATTAAGGAAGAAAAGAAAAGCAAGTACAACGTGTCCAAATAGCCTCTACCTTCTTTTTCTAGTTAGTATAGATACCATATAGTATTATCATGAACGGAAAAGGCTCATAAATACCCCTAACCTATTGAAAAAGGCTCATAAATATTCTCCTTCCACCTTTTGGTCTAAAAATACCCTTAAGGTTTGTTTTTGGCTCAAATATACCCCTAACCTATTGAAAAAGGCTCATAAATACCCTCCTTCCACCTTTTGGTCTAAAAATACCGTTAAGGTTTGTTTTTGGCTCAAATATACCCCTCAAACTAACAACTTAAAATTAACTCTTTTAAAAAGCCAAATGGCATTTTGTAATTGGTCAATAATAAAATTCCGTAATTTAAAAAAAAAATTCCAGATTTTAAAAAAAAATTGCCAGTAATTTAAAATTCCAGATTTAAAAAAAAAATTACCAATAATAAAATTTCGTAATTTACATTTTTTTTTTAAAATTGTGTGGAAACTTTAGGTTTAAGTGTTTTATTTTTTAAGGTTTTGATTCAAGCGTGTTATTTTTTTAATCAAGACATAAATTTATTTTGAACATAAATCTAATTCAATTATTCTACTATTTTTTGAAAAGAAATGAGTTTTACTTATTCTAAAATTAAAATGTATGACCAATTACATTTTTAAGACGCAAACCCACCCATTTATTTTCAAAAAATAGTAGAATAATTGAATTAGATTTATGTTCAAAATAAAGTTATGTCTTGATTAAAAAAATAACACGCTTGAATCAAAACCTTAAAAAATAAAACACTTAAACCTAAAGTTTCCACAATTTTTTTTTTAAAAAATGTAAATTACGAAATTTTATTATTGGCAATTTTTTTTTTTAAATCTGGAATTTTAAATTATTGGCAATTTTTTTTTTAAAATCTGGAATTTTTTTTTAAATTACGGAATTTTATTATTGACCAATTACAAAATGCCATTTGGCTTTTTAAAAAAGTTAATTTTAAGTTGTTAGTTTGAGGAGTATATTTGAGCCAAAAACAAACCTTAAGAGTATTTTTAGACCAAAGGGTGGAAGGAGGGTATTTATGAGCCTTTTTCAATAGGTTAGGGGTATATTAGAGCCAAAAACAAACCTTAAGGGTATTTTTAGATCAAAAGGTGGAAGGAGGGTATTTATGAGCCTTTTTCAATAGGTTAGGGGTATTTATGAGCCTTTTCCGTATCACGAATGATTTTCTGTCAAGATCTTTCTTAATAGGGGGTCTATGTAGATAGGCAGCTTTCTATTGATCGCAAATTCATTCTATTACAAGGTTCCAATAAGTACAAATTAAATATTCTTTTGCCCATTCTAGGCAACTTTAAAGGAAAGGGATTGCTTATTTTGGTGGTATAATCAACATGACCAAAGGACAAAGCTTGGAGAAAACAAATAAGTAAAGAGGAAGCATACAGAAAGTGAAGATCATTGGAGTAGCTTCAATGTTTTCTCCAACTTTTCTCTCTTTTCTAGTCCAATTTATACCTTTTTGGTTCCTTTTGTAAATAATAACTATTAAATGTGGCTTGGAGTTGAGTTGAGTTGAGTCTTCAAGGAAAGAAGACTATTTGTTTCTCTATTCACTAATTGGTGGTTTTGATGCTCCTAAAATAAAAAATAAAAGGAGAAGCTAATTGGAATATTGAAAATGGTCATTGGTACTTGTGCCGTTATTTTGTGCTGGTCTTTAATTTTTGCCCTCGTAACAAACAATTTTTTTCGCGGGACATAAGTTTATATTTTCGCATTACAATACTCTACAAGTTATGTCCTGTATGACTTTTGCTCTTAAAGAACTTATACCCATTAGACATAAAGTTCGATTGCTAAAGGGAAAAAGTAAAAACTAGTCCATTTGAAGGGGGAAAAAAAATAAAGACCAATCCATTTGAAGAGCAATTACTGCAATTTCTTCTATTGAAAATCAATTTCAGAAAATCTGTGAGGACCCATTTGGATTGATTTGTTTCAAAGTTTTGGGAGGATTTGGAAGTAGTAAATTTGAATACTTATGCATGGAAAATGTTTAAATAAGTGATTTCAAATCATCTACAGAAAATGGGATATGAGATTATTTGTTTTAAGGAAAATTTTGCACAAAATTAATAAATTTCACAATTTTTCTTTTCCTTAACTTGAAAGTTAAATTTCACCCACTAAATCTTATACTCATACTAAGTTATAAAAGGATTGGTATTCGGTTGATTTTATTTCAGAAATTTCAAATAAACATAAACATTGTTTTTGCAAGAATAGTAATTAACTTAATGCTATTTGAAAGAGAATTTCTATTTAAACATCTTCCTTTGTGAACTAAGGGATTGATCTGATTTTATAAATAAGATAGGAAGTCATTTTTCCTTGTACTTAATGTAAATTATTGGAAGGGTAATTAATCAATTGAGAGCAAATAAATTTGGTAGCCGGACTTTGTGGGATCCATGTACAGGGCTCGTTGCAATGTGCCACACATGTTTGGGACCAAATTCTTAGTGTAACAGAGAATTAGTATTAGGCTGTATGAGCCGCTGTGCATCTGTCTTCATATATATATATATATATATATGAATACAAAGGGATATTGGTAAGGGAAATAGCTAACCTAGTACAATACAAATATATGGACTATGAGTCCTAAATCTACACGGACAATGAGTCCTAATATGCCCCCTCAATCTGGACGTGTTGAAATAACAGACAGATTGTCACGCAAAAAACAAAAATGGGATGAGGATAAGCCCTTCGTAAAAATATTAGCAAGTTGTAAGTGAGAAGGCACATATTGGACAACAAGATCCCCTTGAGCAACTTTATCACGGACATAATGATAGTCAATATCAATATGCTTAGAACGATCATGGAATACTGGGTTGCGAGACATGTATGTTGAACTGACATTGTCACCCAATACTCGAATCGGCTCACGAAGATAAAGACCAAGCTCACAAAGAACATGACGAATCCAAGAAGTTTCAGCTACAGTATAGGCAATAGCTCTATATTCAGCCTCTGTAGATGATCTTGAAACTGTGGGTTGTTTCTTCGCACGCCAAGAGATAAGATTAGAACCCAAGAACACGGCAAAGCCCGTCGTGGAACGCCTACTATCGGGACATCCAGCCCAATCAACATCAAAATAACCAACTACCAATGAATTAGATGAAAAAGCATGCAAGAACAATCCATGTGCAAGAGTACCTTGTAAATACCTAAAAATATATGCTTCACACAATGCAAATGAGTAGTACGAGGTGCATGCATAAACTGAGAAACAAGATTCACAGCATAGGCAATACAGGACGGGTCAAAGTCAAATATTGAAGTGCACCAACCATTGTTATATCCCGTAATTTTAAACGTCGGATTATTTGTAAGCTGAGGTGGGGCCCACACATTAAGATTTTTTTTGGAACATGTGACAAGTCATATGAATCACATATGTGAAGTTAAACACAACTCAAGAAGGACCCATGGGCCAAATCAAAGTGGAAGTCCTCCAAACGAATATTTTTAAGAAAACGTTTTCGGGTGATCTGACTTTTAGGGGCAAAAACGGTATTATAAGTTTGGAATTTGGAAAAATACCAAGAAATATAAGTTGTAGATAATTGAATTAGCTTTCCAACCATAGGTCCTGGGTTCCCAGGTGACATCGGTACAAGGAGATATGAACGTTTTAAGGTCGAAAGGTCAGTGGACTAGGCCCAACTCGGGATCAACCGAGTTGGCCCAAAAAAATAAAAACGAATTAAGGCCCAAAGGAGATGGGGTGGCCGGCCAACAATGGCCCAAGCCCATGGAATTTTAATTAATTCCCATGTGATAATTAGCATATAAAGCCTAGAAGATTCAAGAAAATAACACAAGTTGGAAAACAAGAACAAAACAAAGAAACAAGAGCAAAAGAACTAAAGGCCATACGGCCATGGAGAAAAAAAAATTGATCCTTTGAAATCTTATCCCAAAAATTATTTTCTTGTGGTATTTCTACTAATTCAAGGGTCCTTTACAACTTGGTGTAATTATTTTGGAAGAAAGAGCACTTGTTTCTTCAAGTTGACAACTTGGTCAAGTGAAAAAGATTGTAGAAAAAGGTAAGAATTAATCCCTTTTTATTATGTTATGAAGGTTGGTTTATGTTGTAGTATGTAGAAATGAGTAGAATTTATGGAAATATGGAAGTTTACAAAGTGGGTGTGCATATATGTAAGTGGACATATATGTATATTGTTGTATAAATAATATGAGTTGAATTTTATGTTGTATTCTAGTTGTGGTTATGGTGAAATTTATATTGGAAATGAAAGTTGAATAAATTTGGTGGAAGTTGGAAATATGGAATGTAGAAGATTATGTCACTTTGGAATGATTTTGTGATATAATGGAAATGAAGTTGTTAAGATGTGAATTATGATTATGGTTGATGAAATTGGAAGATGGAAATATGTTATGAATATGTAGATTGAAGATTTGAAGTTTTGGATGGATTATGGTTTTGGTGGAAAGTTTGTATATTTTGTATATCTTGTGAATATTTGGTAGAAATGATATGAAATGCTTCCGAATTATATTGTAATGATCTTGATTAGTAATGAATGTAAAAACATTGAGATTGGTTTGGAAATGTGAAGTTGGAATGAAAGCTATTGCATTATGTTGGAAAGAAGACTAGTTGTGTTATATTGTGTTTTGTAGTCATGGTTGTTGTCATTGTGTTGATAGTTTGGCCGGGTTGAATTCCCGGACTGTTGTTGATTAAAAATTGGCTAAGTTGAATTTTGGGGATGTTGTTCGTATAGGGGAGATGCTGCCCAAATTTTTGTAGACAAGTATTGGTTAAGATTGAAATCTTAAAGCCTTACAATTAACATTTGGTAATTGTGACCAAATTGTAGATTTTGGCAAACTTGAAACTTGATTTTGGAGACGTGTATGAAGCGGAAAAGGTATGTAAGGCTTCACCCTTCCTTCTATGGTATGTCTTAGACGTAATAAGTTGGATACGAGCCTCGGGGACAACTCCATTCTCCGGAATCCGCACCTAAAGTTTCCCCTTTTTCATTCAGTAGAATTGAATTAGAAATTGTGTAAAATATTGGAAAAACTTCCTAAACATCTGGAACTGGCATAAATATGACCTGACTACCTTAAAACCCTCACAAGTGACGTCATGAAATATAATGTACGTAAATTTGGTACGCCGCCTCATTTGACCCGAGGTGGGCCCATTGTTCCCGAATTTTCCCTATTGCTCTGTTTGACTTATTTTGGAGTAGAATCCAAAGGAAACTTTTGATCCTCGTTCCGATTATCAAACGATAAGTACTGTACCATTCTAATGGAAATATGTATATGTATAAAAAAATATGTATATGTATATAAGATATGTAAATGTATATAAAATATGTATATGTATATAAGATATGTATATGAACATGGGATGGGGGGGAAGGGATACATGGGGGAATGGGAAGGGAAACATGTTTCATTGCCACCTGGTCAGCTGGCTTATCATCCTGGACGCGGGATGCCCGGACGCGGGATATATGGGCGAGCCGGTATTTCGGCGCTATGTGGGCGAGCCGACATTGTTCGGTGCTATGCTATGACATGACATGCTATGCTATGATATGATACGCTATGACATGCTATGCTATGACATGATACGCTATGACACACTATGCTATGACATGATACGCTATGACACGCTATGCTATGACATGATACGCTATGACATAATATACTATCATATGATATGCTACGACATGATATGATACGACACGCTATGAGATGATAGGATATAATATGATAAAACACGACACGATATAAACCCTATTTTCTATGCCTATGAAAAAGGAACGTTTTAAAAAGAGAGGGACAAGCATGCACGGTATCCGGCCTGAAAGAGGCGTTCCTACGTACAGTTCACTTTCTAGCCTCATTATATGTCCTACGACCTCATGATATTGTTAATCGTACTCTATGTTCCTGCTTGTATTATCTTTTATGCCTTACATACTCGGTACACTATTCGTACTGACGTCCCTTCTTGTGGACGCTGCGTTTCATGCCGCGCAGGTCAGCAGACAGGCGGGTTTGATTCTTAGGAGTTCTACCAGCGGCATTTGACAGCGCTCCAGTTGTTCCGGAGCCCCAGTTCCTTGGTACTATTTTGTGTATATACTCGGGCACGACAGTACTCGGCCCCTTTCTATGTATATGTGTATTATGTCTAGAGGCTCGTAGACAGATATGTACAGTTAGATGTGTTGTATTTTGGAATGTTCACGTCGCCGTATAACGTGATAGCAAAGTTTACTAGTCTATGTTTACGATGATGCTACTAATGTTAATGTTCAGTAACGAAAAAAAAAATATATGGCACAGTTCCTACGGCCCGCTGAGAAGTAAAGGTAAAACGATAGATAAGGGGTGCTCGGTACAAGTATCGGGTACTCGTCACGGCCCCTAGTCGGGTCGTGACAACCATGCTCCTATATTCACTAGGATCTGAAAGTAACTCACCATCCATAAGAGAAATAGTAGTGCGAGAAGCTAGAGGAGTAACAACTGGCTTACAAGTATGCATATGAAACTTAAGGAGCAGGTCTGAAATATACTTCCGTTGAGATAAATGAAGACCATCAGACGAGCGAACAGCTTGGACACCAAGAAAATCATGAAGCTCACCTAAGTCTTTCACGGCAAATTGACGACAAAGAAGACTAATAAACTGATCAAGGAGAGTTGAATTACTACCAGTTAGAATAATATCATCAACATAAAGCAATAGGACAAGAATACCTGATGAAGAACGAGGAACAAACATAGAAGTATCAGATTTTCTACAAATAAAACCTTGAGAAAGAAGAAATGTACTAAAGCGATGAAACCATGCACGTGGAGCCTATTTTAAGCCATAAATGGCTTTGGTCAATTTACAAACATGATGAGGAAAGTCAGGATGAATGAAACTCGGAGGTTGTTTCATAAAGACTTCCTCATTAAGAATACCATGTAAAAAAGCATTTTTGACATCTAATTGACGAACAGGCCAAGAATAAGAAACTGCTAAAGAAAGTACAATACGAATAGTAGTAGGTCGAACAACAGGACTGAAAGTCTCATGGTAATCAATACCAGGTTGTTGGTGAAAACCTTGTGCTACCAGACGAGCTTTGTACCGCTCAATAGACCTATCCGAATTATATTTAATACGATAAACCCACTTACAACCAACCAAATTCATGTGTGATTGAAAAGGAATAAGCACCCAAGTTTTATTAGCCAAAAGAGCATTAAATTCATCTGCCATAGCTTGTTGCCATTTAGGATTTTTCACAGCCTGAGAGAAATAGGACGGCTCACTATCATGAAGAGAGGCACTCAATGAAAATATTTTCTTAGGCTTAGAAATTCCAGATTTAGCACGAGTTTGCATTGGATGAGATGTAATGGTAGACGCGGAAGCGGAAGAAGTGGTAGTAGGCAACGAGGCAGATAAGGACGTGAAAATATCATCAGAGGGTGATCCGCTGGAAGGATCTATAGGTGGCTCCAGAACTGAGGTAAAACAAGAAGCAAATGGAGGAGAATTAGAGGAAGGGAGGTTAGAGGGAGTCACAGGTACGGGTGGTGGTGGAGTAAATAAGGGTGATGTAACCACAAGCGGATTTGGAGAGATGGATGAGGAAGACACATCTGAAGAACAAGATAATGTAGCGTACGGAAATACAGACTCATGAAAAATAACATGGCGACTGACATATACACGTCCTGATTTGGGATCTAGACAACGATATCCTTCAGAGTTAGATGCATAACCAAGAAAAATACAATGGACCGAACGAGGTGTGAGCTTGTGATACACTCGAGCACAAAGGTTAGGAAAGCATTCACAACCAAAAACTCTAAGAAAATTATAGTCCGCCGGTCTATGAAATTTTTTTTTCAAAGGGAGAAAGTCCTTGCAAAATAGGTGTTGGCAATCTATTAATTGTATAAACAACATAATAAGCAGCATCAACCCAAAATTGTGATGGTAAATTAGCCTCTACGAGAACAGTACGTACCATTTCAATAATGTGTCGGTGCTTCCGTTCAGCAACCCCATTTTGTTGAGGAGTGTCCGGACACGATTTACGAAAAAAATACCCGTTGTAGCAAAATGTGAGAGCATAGATGTGTTATCAAATTCACCACTGCCATCACTTTGAAAAGTCTTTATTTTAGTGTCAAACATGTTCTCTGCTAGTTTTTGAAAGGCCCAAAAATGTGAAAACACTTCTGACTTATTTTTCATAGGGTACAACCATGTAAATCGAGAAAAACAAAAATAACATAATATTTGAACCCCAAGTTCGATAAAATCGGTGATTGCCAAACATCTGAGTGAATAATGTCTAAAGGAAAAGAACTACAGTGATCTACTAAATTAAATGGTAAACGTTGAGATTTTTTCTAAACGACGAGGGATACAATCACTACTGAAAGAGTTAAGCAAACTAATGCTATTATTTTTCCTAAGACGATCTAAAGTATGAGCTCCACTATGACCTAATCTACGATGCCAAATATCTCCAGGTTGATGGTGAGCAACAAACACTTGAGGATGAGAAAACACTGATGAAGATGCTAGCGGATAAACATCACCCTTACTGGAGGCTTGCAGGAGAGTTTGACCCGAGGCTTTGTCCTTAACAGAAACAAAAGAATCATCAAAATTAATAGAACAATTGTTATCCTTACACAACTTCTTGATAGAAATTAAATTATGACGAAGTTGAGGAACATGAAACATTGAGTGCAAGTGTAATGGACGGGATGTAGAGGGTAACTGAGAATATCCAATATTTTTAATATTAAGCAAAGTACCATTCCCAACCAACACACGATCAAAGCCAGTATAAGGGGATTTTTGTAAAAAATTACCTTCACAAGGGGTCATATGAGCGGACGCAGCGGAGTCGAAGTACCAAGTAGCGTCATTCGTTTCACCAACAGACATAGTAGCAAAAGACTTAGGAAGATTATTAGCAACAAAGGCGTGATTGAAATGGTTATTACATTGTAATGTAGAATGACCAGGATACCCACAAATTTGACAAATAGTAGACGAAGGGTATACTCCTAAGATTCACGAGGATGGTGACATTGAACTAGCAGATTGTGAATGATCAGTTACAGGAGAAACACTACCAATACCTGATGAAGACTGTCCATTAAAACCAATGCGTGAAGAGTTATTGGGTAAAAAAAAAACTTGTTGTGGTTGACTACGACCATTGAATGAGCCTCGGCCTCTTCCTCCGCGACCACGACCTCTAGATGAGGAAGAACGACCTCTGCCACTCCCCCCTTGAGATACCGTCTGACTACCAGATGTAGAAGAGGGATTAGAAGATACATTCTGGGCAGCAAAGGCTTGATGAGAGATAGTAGAGTCGAGCTCTTTGAAGCGTTGCAACCGTTGCTTATGAAGCAAAAGTTTGGTACGAAGTTCTTCCAGAGATAGTTGGCCGGGAAAGTGAGTAATAATACCAACCAATGTTTCATACTCCCTTCCTAACCCAAGAAGGACATGGTCAATAAAATCTTGAGAAGTAACTGGAGAGTTAATTGCCGCGAGGGAGTCTGCTATTTTCTTAGCCTCTTAGAGATACTCATCGATAGTCATAGAATCTGCTTTGCACAGGTTAGTAAGTTATCGCTTAAGTTCTATTGATTTGGCCTGACTAGCATCCATAAAACGCCTGTGTAGGGATAGCCAATTATCACGCGATGTAGGTAATAAGTGAACATCAACGAGGACCTCACGAGACAATGTTGCAAAGAGCCAAGACTGTACACTTTGATCAACTCTAACCCATGAACGATAGAGTGGGTTAACTTGCTGGTTACCGGAGACATTACATAAAAATTGAGTTGGTTGAGGTGTAGAGCCATCCACAAAACCAAGAAGTTCATGAAAGATCAACAAGGAGGTGAATTGAATACGCCAAGTAAGATAATCTTCAACTGAATTAAGCTTGATAGTCACCAAATTAGTGACATTAGGTGCAGCCAATGCCGCAGCAGAATGGAAGGGGTGTGGAATTGTTGGTTTGGTTCTTCCACCGTAAGGTGGAAGTGAAGTCAGCCCAATCTGGCCTATAGAAGAGACTGGCAGAATGTTTGACGCAACACTGTGAAGAGGAAAGGATTAAGGTAAAGTAGGCAAAGGAGGAATTGAAAAGGATGAAGCAGAAGATCCCGACGAAATAACAAATGTAGATTGAGTAGATGCAATATCTGTGGTGGAAAAAGGAAGCGAGATATCTGAAGAAAGGGAAGAAACAGGCGGCTGGGAAGTCATAGTATCGAGGAAGAAGTGGCTAAAAAGAAAGACAACGATAGGTTAGGGAAAGCCCTGAACTTCTGATACCATGTAACAGAGAATTAGTATTAGGCTTTATGAGCCGCTGTGCATCTGTCTTCATATATATATATATATATGAATACAAAGGGATATTGGTAAGGGAAATAGCTAACCTAGTACAATACAAATACATGGACTATGAGTCCTAAATCTACACGGACAATGAGTCCTAATACTTAGAAGCTTAGCAATTGGGAATAAAAATTGCATGATAATAGTTTAAAGTGCTTACTTTAGAAAGTTGAGATGCATGACAAAGTTTTTAGGAAAAATAATAGGTTTTTCTAATAATAGAAGAAGCTAAAAACGTAGCCTTTTCCAGAAGCGCTTTTGGAAATTTAGTGGGCGGTAAATATTCATCCATCTATCTCAACTTTGAGAATGGAATCATCTTTAATTGGTTAGGAGCATTTGATCTTTAAAATAAAAAAATTCGGCGTGAATTTAAATTAATCAAGCCACAAAATATTGAATACCGAACATCGGATAGTTTTATAGTTTTAAAGTGTCAAACCAGAACACTTAGGTTAAGAAAACACTAAAGGGTCATTTGGTTGGGAACAAGTTTATCCATGCATTATAATGACGAGATTATTATACGAATATTAAATACTAACAACATTATTTAGTTAATATATTTTTATAGGTAGATGTGTAGTTTATTGAAAGAAACACGAGATATATGTGGTATAATTGGAAAAACTGTGTTTGACTTAATTAATTTTGATAGATTGAGACAAACTTTTATTTTCAATTATAACCATGTTTTACTTTAAAATTGGGGGAAAAGTTTTGGAGAACGATTTGGGATATTGTAAGCACCTTACCCTGTAAGTTAGATTGCAATTGCAATACTATCACCCCAACTTTTAGTTCCTAGCTAGCACTTTAGTTTTCAAATTTTATCTCATGAGAAGCTTTTTAGTTCTGATTTCTGTAAAAGAATACCACAGTAATTTCTACAACGATTTCATATTGAAAGTGAAGCAGCAAAATAAGAAGTTATTTCCTTTTTTCTTACTAGTTTATTAACATAACGTAGAGTAAGCAGATCCAGAACTACATTAAGTGTTCAAACATGATGGCTGAAGTATTTGATCTAAATGATCATTTCATGTTTAGAGTAACTTAAACGTGATCTTTTCGTATTAAATAGCAGTACTCTCCTGAATATCATTTTTAATTTATATCGAACACTAACAATGAGGAAGTTTTCCACTCCCAATGATACACAAATAAAGCACCATATATATGTGAGCTAGAAAAGAAAAATTAGCACATAATTAAAAAGAACAAAATTCAGGTTGTCACAGCACCCAGGGGCGGAGCCAAGTGGGTGGAAGGGGGTTTTGATGAACCCTAACACTATATACACAATGTTAAAATTATTGTTTATATATATATAGTAGATGTTGAATTTCCTTGGCTTTTTCGTGTGTTTACTTATTTATATTTTGAACGCCCTTAGTGAAAATTCTGGCTCCGCCATTATCGGCACCTGTAGCAGTACAGCAGAGGACTTATCATGCATGATGCCCGCAGACCAATTTATGATATCTCTGTTGCTAATGTTCGTCAAGCAGGCCACGTAGATTGGCTAAGGTCTTCTTCAGCTAATGAGACCTCGACCCCGAAGCAACAATTCTAAATTATGAATTCACAACTGCAATCTAGCTACCACACATTAGTCATGCCAACATGCGATATTACTGGAGATTTTTCTCCTCTCAGATCTTATAATTGCTCGGCCTAGCTAGATTTCAGCTGTATTCATAATTTTAGCATGCAAAATTGAACCATTAAATTTTCACTTATACTAAATTACATTTTCACTCAAAAAAAAACAAAACAAGGAAAAAGACGAGTTGTTCTTTTCATTGTTTTCTTCTTCATTTTTCTCCGTCCCTTCTGCCTTCCCCCCCCCCCCCCCCCCCCCAAAGTATATTATTAAATTACAAGAGGAAGCAATCAAAAAGTGAATAAAGTGGGGTCTAAAAATTGGATAATTAGTTGAACATTTTCTTTCTTGTTTTCCTCGTAAGGCTCTCTCGTCTTACATAATATTATCACGCTTACGTAAACCACAATTCACATCTCCTTCTCCTTGATCCTTTTTTTATGCATAAGCAAAAGAGTTAGTATTAATTATTATTATTGTGATTATTCCAACTAATATTGTTCTTTTTACTAACATAATAATCATTGCAACGTGTCAGAAACAAATAGCTCAAGAGGGCCCCCATAAATAAAAAGTGAAACACATGAATGATTTTTTAATATATTAAAAAAGGAGGAAAAAGAAGCTAAAGTGAACAGTGATTGCTTTTAAGTTCATTTTTGACCAAAAAACAAAAATGCTGTATATTTGGATTTTCAAAGAGAGACAAATGACGTTGTGACAATACAAAACTTTTCGCGCACAGTCAAGATTTGGCAAACTGTGAACAAATCTACAAAAGCCCACTTTCTTTTCTTCATACCTCTATTTCCTCTATGAGAATGCGGAAAAAACGTGAAATCAAGAAGGTGGTTTTAAAAATATAGAATTATTTATTTATTTATTTAGGCATAGTTATCCGATACCTATATTGGTGTTAGGATTCCATGCTTGCAAGCTGATCCGACACCACTATTATTAAAAAAAGAAATCATTTGAAATTCTTTGTTGATTCCGATTCAATTGTCTTATTTAACTTTTGTACGGTCAATTTAAGCAGTTATAACAGTATCTTTCACTCTAGAGATGCCACGACCCAAAATACAAGGTCATGATGGCGCGTACCTTTTCCCTATCCGATAGGCAAGCCAAACCCAAAACAACTAAAACCATTTAAGACCAAGTAAAATAAATACCATTTCGTATTGAACAACAATAATACAAGTTTTACAGTGTTGCGGAAAAATCAACGAAAACTTGACAATACCCCAAAACCGGGTCATAAGTGTACATAAGCTGCTAAGACAATTCACAACTTAATGAATTACATAACAGAATGAACATAACCACTATCCAGAATGAGAGTAGACATGGGACTCGGAGTGGCACCGTAAGACCTGCCAGAATCAATAAATCCTCATCCGTATACCTGAAACAACTCTACACCTAAGAGGGTGTAGCAAGTGCAGTATCAGTACAAAACAACACGTACCAATAGGCATCATAGGCCGACAACAATTAGTTGGCATATATCCTAGTAAAGGAAATCGACAAGTAGACATGGAATACAAAACCACTTCGCAGATCCCTAATAAAATCACTACTCCCCACTCCACTAATCCCGATTAGAAACGACTAAACGTAAAGGAGATCTACCACAGTTAATATAATACAACTCAAATACCCTCAATTTTTCGGAGTTCTTATGATTGATCGACCTTAAGTGGGAAACCATAAATTTTAGCACACGGAGTCCTTTAGTCGGCTTATACTTAGCAGGTTATGAAGATTATCATATTGTACTTTTAAAGGTCATAAATTCATATTCCTTAGTTTTCAACCCTTTTACTTTGGACAATTTCAGACATTAATTCAACCAAGCACCTCTTTGTCCTAAACTAACAATAATCCAAAAGTAGGCTAATCACCACTTTGATAATTAAATCCATGTAACAAATAGGTTTCAAGGTAAGGCCAAACAAATACCAATTGTCACAACAACAATGTAGATAATAGATGAATGATATGGAAATGCGAGCCTTTTCTCCACTTTCCTAATATACACACGGTCGAATATGAACGACGTCGTGACCTATGGGAAGCTCATGAGGCCCATATATCAATTTTCTCGGATCACGACCTCATCGTATCATATCATATCTCAGTAACCTGTCTCTTGGCCAACCGGGCTCAAGTACCAATATCATGTGCCAATATCACTCGTCCGGAACAAGATCTTATCAGACACACAACCGTATCCTCAAATCATGTGCATGAATCTATATAAAGCATAAATATGGCATACTCCAAGTCATGAATAAGAATGTAAGCACGGAAACCATCAAAAGCATGTCCTCAACATCATAAAGGCTTCACCCTTTTTCTTCTTTGTATTTCAACGTGGATATATGAGTGATATGCACGAAAACAAGCAAGACAGGCAAATATAATAAGAGACATAAATTACGGGCATCAGATCCCAATCACATATCCTAAGGATCATACTATTCTATCAACTAGTGTGCAGACATGGCATTCAGACCAATTATACAAGTGAAATAGCACAAATACCCAAACATGATGACCGGTATCCACTACTAGTACTCGTCACCTCACAAGTATCGAGATCCCCCTTTTTATTACCCCGTGGCCCTCTTATTAGATTCATTTTAGACCAATCATACGCACACATAGGGTTACAGTCTCAATGTGCTTTCCCCGTCAATTTCTAACCACACATATGCTTCGCTAATCGGAGTCTAACCAAAAAGGTAAGTCGTAACCTACCTCGTAGCCGAGCTAGTGCCATGAACATCCATCTCGAACTTCGTTCCTTCCTTCGGGTCACCTCGTAGCACGTCGGAGTCTAACAATTAACAAATTCACATAAGTAAGACGTAGTGATAAATCGGTCATTACCATTTAGGAAAGCCTTACTTGGCTTGTCTTGGGTTTATGGGGTAAAGTTGGCATTTTTCCTACTTCACTAGGATTCTAGATGTTTAATAGTTATGAGTACATCACTTAAAATCATCCCCCTCCAACTAAATGTTACTAATTCCTTTATTCTTCAAGAATTCCCAATTTCAAGAATGCTTCTTTTTACCAACCTAAATACAAATCAATCAAATCTAAGGTTTTAAGTTAGCAATTAGTCTTCCCAAGATTAACATCTACATAACTACCCTTAATTTACCAATATCCATTTACTACCCATCATTTCTAACCATTTTAGGGCTTTACTAGTTTCATGGGTTTTCTTTAAAGCTCAACTTCTTTCATGGATTAAGATAGAAGTAAGATTGGAGAGAGGATTAATGAATTCAAAAGATTACCTTCTTGATGCCTTAGGTCTCCTAGCAGTTCTTGCCTCTAACTAGCTTTGGAGAAGTGTATATGGGTGAAAATGAGATCCAATCCCGAAATGAGGGATTAAAAATTAGGCCTGTTTCAGCGATTTGCGCCTCTGCGCACATCTTTCTGCATGTGCCGATTCACCGTAGCGGACCCTTGTTTGCTCCTACGAGTTCTCATTTATTGCGGAGGTTCACCGGTGCGAACCAAGTTGCGCAGGGGCGGCCACGCAGGTGCGTGTCCAGACTCGCCTATGCGAGTCTACGGTTCCAAACGGGGGAGAGTCCAATCTCTTACTTCCCGTCGTTTGTATTTTGTTTCGGGACCATCCAGACTTGAATCTATTAAGAAGAATTATTCCGATGATACCCTACGAACTCTACCATTTCAGGGTAACTTTCAAAAGAATTAAAGAATAGTCCGAGCGAGTCAAACATATAAGAATCTTTGATTAAATCACACAACCTTGAACTTTACAAAGTGAATCAAATAGACACATTTTCTGCTCCTCGTGAGTTAGTTACGTTTAATGGGACTTGGGAAGGACCGTCAAGTCGAGAATTTCTGAAACAGCAAAGGGTCATATATACCCCCGTACTATCCCAAAATAGTTGTGTGTATCCTCCATTTGTTTTTTCGATGATATATACCCCTGCCGTTAGCGTTTTGGTCATATATAGCCCCGCGTCTAACGGCTCCGTTTATCAGGGACACGTGGCACGATCTCAACGGCTCCAACCATTTTCTTTTTTATTTAATCTAATTTATCATTAAAAAATTATTTTAAACCAGAAAAGGGCTATTTCTTAAAAATGTGGCTATTTCTGAAATTCAAAATGTGGGATTTCTTCTCCTTCTTCAACTAATTTGCAACTGAAATTCACCCAAAAACCCACCGAATTCTTCACCAAATTATCCCAAATTTCAGATATCAATTCTTCAAGATTTAACCGATCTTTTTCAATAACATTACACTAGAAACAAAGCTCATTTGAAGAAACCCAAAACTAGAACTTGAAGTTTCAAGTTTCATTAATGGTTGTCCATGGAGTTTCTGTTTTTTCTTCACGCTCCAGCTTCTCAAGACAAGCTTTAATTACAATTTTTAGATTCAATTATCAACACACAATTTATTCCAACGAATTTTTCACCATTTTGAATTTTTTTTCGACTACCATTTTCGTATGCAAGAATCTAATTGTAGAGTTCATGAACCTTATGGGCAGATTTCAAAGTGAGTTTAATTTTGGATCCATGAATATACCGTTGCGGTCGTCGGATGCCGGTGGCGGAGCTTCGCCGGAGATTAGACTTTCTAATTTTTTATTTTTTATTTTGTTTTGTGTTTTTTTAATGATAAATTAGATTAAATAAAAAAGAAAATGGTTGGAGCCGTGAGATCGTGCCACGTGTCCCTGTTAAACGGAACTGTTAGACGCGGGGGTATATATGACCAAAACGCTAACGGCGGGGGTATATATCATCGAAAAAACAAATGGGGGATACACACAAATATTTTGGGATAGTACAGGGGTATATATGACCCTTTGCCATTTCTGAAAACGTCAAAACGACCGAACAGGTAGTTACAAGAGACGTGTAAGAAAACTACAAGTACGCAAAGTTTTCATTTCGAGAGATTAAAATAACATACTAAAAACAGCTAGTCCAACATGAACTAGTTTACATTTTCAATAGTGAGCTATAAAAAAACATTTTTGGATAAAGGATGGAATGTCTAACATCACATGAATCAAATTAAACCTTCAAAAGAATATATATCTAGTTTTGACATATTTTCGAACGTCTTTTTTTTTCCCCGTTCCAAATAGTAAGTTATATATGAAGTCCCTTGAAAGATATTCCATATTTTCTTGAGACCATACTTCTTACTTTTGTATTGATATTCTATTAAAGTAATAGGATGGTAAATTTTCAAAATCACCCTTTATAAATATGTAAATTTGAAATAATATTGGAACCTCCTCCCCTGTAATGGAAAAATGTTGGTGGACGATTTCCATTCAAAGATCATGTATTTTTACGTGATCATTTGAATTCTTGAAAATTCATCACCACATTCCAAACCATCATCCTGCTTTTATAAAATAATAATCATATTTTCTCTTATCTTTATGTACACGTGTGGATTTATAAATTGTTGTTTTTGGGTATTCATTGGGTGGGCTCTGGCGGCAGGGGGTGGGGTAGATTACGTGAAGTGGAAGCAAATGTATATCATATGTATTAGCCTTGGTTACAAAAAAAACTTTCCATTTTAATTTCATGCACATATAGAGTTATCTCGAAGCTAATACCAATTCATAGATATACATATTTTAGTACTTTTAATCATTAACTTACTAGTGAAGAAATATGCATAGAGGAAAAAGACAAGATATGGAGTCAAAGACAAGAAGACCATCTATCCTTTTCCAAACCGTTTTTACCTAGACTTATCAACCAACACCTCCCTACCCCCTTCACCCCCATCCCCCAAAGGTAGAGATAGTATAATCCCACCGATTCAATTGAGCTCAATATTTTACACAGAACATAAATATATATAAAAACGATCACTAAAATTTCAAAAATTTTAAATGTGTAACAAAATATTAGAAAAGTACAAAGAATTCAGTGATACAAATACATATATCGAACCCATCAAATTTAAATATTGAATCATTATGTAAATTATTTTGTGATTATATGAATATTATGTTTAAGTAATTTCCTTGTCATCATGATTTTGTTATTCTTAGTATATGGTTATTCTCTTAACTTCTTAATAACCTCGATGGATTAACCTGTAAATTCCTAGGTTTTAAAGAGGTTGTTGTAATGTTCAAATGATAAAGGACAATGTTGGTCGTGGTTACCGGGGTGTGGTTAAAGAAGACTGTTATTAAGAACAAAGGTTAAGAGAAAGAGA
Source organism: Lycium barbarum (assembly GCF_019175385.1). NCBI lineage: Eukaryota > Viridiplantae > Streptophyta > Magnoliopsida > Solanales > Solanaceae > Lycium > Lycium barbarum. The sequence goes on from NC_083342.1 coordinate 20,088,112, forward strand.
TGAACAGTATAACAAGATTCGTGACTGGACAGAGTCCAGATTAAAAAAAAATGAAAATTTTGGGAGATAGACAGAAAATTAATTAGAAATATAACTACATGATAAGAAGAAATATAGGAGTGAGGAAGTACCGAGTAGGATTGTAAAATTTGTTTGAAAACAACATTAATTTCCTGCTTTGTCCTTTGAACTTTTCTTATTGAAAGAACTTATTGAAAAATTTGCTACCTCCCTCTAAGTCTGATACCAAGTCTGGAATATTTTTTATTTTTTCTTTAATTTTTTGTACTAATCTAATATCTTCTGTATTAAAGTGTTTTTGACCATTTGATCCTGTTTTTGAATACAATGGTCCTGCTATTTTTCCTAAGTCTTTTATAAAACTTCTAGCATAATTTACTACTCCTAAGAATTTTTGTAATTCTTTAATTAATTACAGGAGAAGATCCAAATAGTGGATTAGTAATACTACAAAGAAATGCTTTAATTAAATTAGAGCAGTTAAGTATAAGTAGTTGGTTTCATATTAAAATGTTTTAGGAGAATCAGCTAAAGCTCTATGGGAAGCATATAAGGAAGATTTTCCGATGGAATTTCAATTCTTAGTATCCATGGGAGCAAATCCATACAATTTTACTAATAAAATACATACTTTAATTACAGGAGAAGATCCAAATAGTGGATTAGTAATACTACAAAGAAATGCTTTAATTAAATTAGAGCAGTTAAGTATAAGTAGTTGGTTTCATATTTTTTTTTTTAAATGATGATTTTTATTATTGTACAATTAGTGGAAACGCTTTTGACCAAGAACTAGGAAATAAATTATTTAATAAATTACCAGGAGCTCTAGGAAGAGAAATAGAAGACAGATGGAATAAAAGAGACGGAGTAGTACAAATCCTAATTTAAAATGGTCAATATGACATAGAATACAACATATAATGGATATACTATAAGAAAAATGCACGCATATACAAATACAAAACAATTAAAACAAAATGAGATGAATTTTTGTAAAAGCGTGGTATACACTACTTAGAGTTACGATAAAGACAATTATAAAAATAAAAAGTATAAGTAATACAAAACCCAATATAATAGAAACTACCCTCAATACAATAGAAAGAAATACTATCTTAGAAAATCATCAGCTAGAAAACCCTATTTAGACAGAAATAGACATATAAGAAAATACAGAACAGATAGAAATTATAAAAATAAACTGGAATGTTTTACTTGTGGAAGTGTAGAACACTTAGCAAATACATGTCCAAAAAGAATAAATAATAAGACACGAAATTCACAACTAATTGAAGACTTTCAAGAAACCTTAATAAATGTAGATGAATATATGTCAGACACGGAAAGTATATACTCCATAGTAAGTGTAGATACTGAAGAAAAAATTAAAACAGGCTCATCAGACTCAGAAGCAGAAGAATTAATTAATGAGATAGGATTAGAAAAACTAGACCTAGAACTTATTCAAATGGATAATTTAGCAAATATATCAGAAGACTGTAGTCACGACTTCGAAAGAAATAAAGGTTTAGATAGTAATACATGTTTCTCTTGTAAATGGTTTCCTAGTAGAGATAAAAGAGCAAAATGTAAAAAATGTTTTATTGAAGGATGTATCATGTGTATAGAAAAAGAATTTAAGACAAATATACACAAAGAAGAAAGACATAAAAAAATAGAAGACCCTACTATTAGTATAAGAATAATTACATTAGAAACCAGAATGAACGAATTAGAAATCAGGTTATATAAATTAGAAAAAGGAAAACAAAAAGAAGCAGATATCGAAGATGAAAAAATAGGTTTATCTAATATACAACCGCTATAACAGAAGATTCAACAGCTGAACTAATGAGTATAGAAGACCATGGAGCCCTAGTATGTAATGAAGATAAAAAATTAGGAACAATAAAAATACTTGCAAGAATTAAAATAGATGACTATGAAATAGAGACATTAGCATTAGTAGATTCGGGATGTACTAAATGTATAATAAATAAACGAATAGTTCCACCAAATTTAATAAAAGTTCTAGACAAACCAGTTGCAGCCATGCAAATGGATGGAACTCATAATATATATAAACATTATGTTCATGAGGCATACATTAGCTTTATCAACACTTGTTCAGAATTTTATAAACCTAGTTATAAAATGAATAAAATATGGGTAAGAGACTTGAATATAAATATAGACTTTGTCATCGGATTAGACTTTATGTTACATAACAATGGAAGTAGCATGATTACAAGAGACGGAGTAATTTTTCTAAAAAATATTACTCATATACCAGTACAAGCTCATAAAACTGAAACTAGAATCAGACATAAGAAGATCTCTACTCCAAATCAAATAAACCTGCAAAAGAAAGAAGAGGGTTGTTGTAAGGATTGTCAAGACAACAATACATGTTGTTAAAGCAAAAGAGAAATAAAGAATTTAATTCTAGAAGAAGAAGAAATACTAGACGACGATAATCTAATAGGAAAAAATTATACTTTAATAGACATAGAAACAGAATTATATAATTTTAAAACAGGGATAGAAAGGATAGGAGTAATAAAAAATCAAAAAGATTTAGATAATATAATAAGAATACTAGATGAGATAGAAATTATAGGAGAAAAACCTTTAAAACATTGAAAAAATAACAAAATTGTATGTAAATTAGACATAATAAATCCAGAATATATAATTAAAACAACCTCAATATTTAGAGATAATAAATTCAGAAACATTATCATCACTAATAAACAATAGACTCTTACAAAGTCAGATTAACGAAGAGACAATCTCTGCTATAACGTGGGAATTACAAGGTATAAGAGAAGATATAGAAAGACTTACAACTAGTATAGAGTACCAGAAGAAAGTTTGTAAAATAAAAATTCTGTTAGGGTAATAAATAAGGCTAGAAAAATAGATACATTAAAAAATCTAGAATACTTAGACTTAAGAATATACCCAGAAAAGAAATATAGAGCATTAAAAGATCATAGTATTATAAAGTGTAATTTCAGTAATGGAGACCATATATTACATAGTGAAGACAAACAGTTAAACACATTAGTAGAATTAGTCATAAATTTTAGTGAAAAAATACAAGAAAATAATAAAGACATTACTAGAATATTAGAGGTGGTAGAAGCATCCCAGACTAAGCAAAAGAAAACTTGGAAATTTTTTTCAATAAGTTCTTCAATAAGAAAAGTTAAAAGGACAAAGCAGGAAATTAATGTTGTTTTCAAATAAATTTTTAACAATCCTACTCGGTACTTCCTCACTCCTATATTTCTTCTTATCATGTAGTTATATTTCTAATTAATTTTCTGTCTATCTCCCAAATTTTTTTTTTTTTTTTAATCTGGACTCTGTCCAGTCACGAATCTTTTTATACTGTTCATCTCTTTCTCGTAACCTTTGTTCTTAATAACAGTCTTCTTTAACCACACCCCAGTAACCACGGCCAACATTGTCTTTTATCATTTGGACATTAAAACGGCCTCTTTAAAACCTATGAATTACAGGTTAATCCATCGAGGTTATTAAGAAGTTAAGAGAATAACCATATACTAAGAATAACAAAATCATGATGACAAGGAAATTACTTAAACATAATATTCATATAAACACAAAATAATTTACATAATAGGGAGATTAGTACAAAAAACATAGTAAATAAACTTACATGGTTTGAAGAAGGAGAGAGGTTTCCCTTTCGGGGAACCCCAAAAACTATTTCACACTAGGGGGTAGGTATTAAAAACTTAATACTATTTTACAATAGGAGTTTATATTACAAAGGTTTTTGACTGGGCCAAATATTGGAGCATTTGATGAAAGAGAAAGGGAATATGAAAGTTTTCTAGATAGAGGTGGTTGGTGCTCTTGTTCGTGATGTCTTAGCTTCTCCACAAATGCTGCTATTTATAGGCGTCTGGCGGACTTTAACTCCGGATTTCAAAATGTTGAATCTTTTGAGTTCAGCCGGGTGCTCTTTGGGCACCATCGTCACGTGAACTTTTAAAAGAAAACTTTATTTACTTGTCTGTTAGCTGATCTGTCCATTTACTGTGGCTGCTTTATTAAAGTTACTTTTAATAAAGCTCTCTTTTTCTGCAAATGTCTTCTAGCCGTTGCTTTTGTTCAACGAATCTTTCAGTCTTCTGTCTTATCATAACTATTTCCTCCACTACCTCTGTCTGATTTTTTTCCTTTATATATATATTTTATGTGTCTAAATTATGTAGTGCAATAGAATCAAAACTCATTCCCGAATCGTCGTCGTTTGGGTCTTGTGAATCTTAAAATGCACTATTCTGAAAATTTACCATATCTCCTTCTTCTGAACTCTGGATTGGTGACATCCTTGGACTTGGAGATAATTTATATATATATATATATATAAAGCTCACTAAATTTTCAATAAATTCCAAAATTTTGAACTATAATATTAGAAAAATGGAAAGAAAAAATCGCAATGAAAACATATATAAATATTAAACTCATCAAATTGAAATACTGAATCAGCTTTTGTTCACCCCACCCCCTATATGTTTCATACCTTATACCCTCTCTTCTCTTGATTCCCCGTTTCTAAGCAAAGCCCCACAACCATCACTATCATCATGATCATGATTTCCATTCCATAGAAGTTTCACTCTCTCTGCCTCTTGTTTTTCTCATTTTCTTTTTTAATTTTTTAAAGATTTTTTAGGCTGATGGTGCTCATCAATATAAAGTTAGTGACTTCTTTTTACATCAAAACAGTTGGGGAGACAGGAAAAAGAGAGTGTCTGAAAACAAAAAGAAAAGAAACAATACAATGAGGAAGCCTGAGTTCTCCTCCTCCTCCGGCAGTAACAACAACAATAACAATAATAACACGAACGTGAAACTAAGAAAAGGGTTGTGGTCACCGGAGGAAGATGAGAAGCTCATGCATTATATGCTAACAAATGGACAAGGGTGTTGGAGTGATGTAGCAAGAAATGCTGGTTTACAAAGATGTGGAAAGAGTTGCAGGCTAAGATGGATTAATTATTTGAGGCCAGATCTTAAGAGAGGTGCATTTTCACCTCAAGAAGAAGAGCATATTATACATTTGCATTCCCTTCTTGGTAACAGGTTTGTCTCTCTCTCTCTCTGTGTCTGTCTCTCTCTCTATCTCAATGTGTTTTGATGTGTCTATACGTGCATGTAGGTTAGGAGTAGTATTTTTGGAAGAGTTTTAAGTTCTTTGAACTGAAGGTGTAAACGTATTTACACAATCAAATCTTCTTTGATAATTACAGTAGTATTTTTAGAAGAGTTTTAAGTTCTATGCATTTGTGATGTAAAAAGATATTTACACAATCAGACCATTTAATTGATAATTATAGGTATAATATTTTTGGAAGAGTTTTAAGTTCTATGTGTTTATGATGTCAAAAACTTTTACACAATCAAATCACTTATTTGGTAATTACAGATATATCGATTTAATTGACGACATGGTAAATTGGTTAGCTAATAAACAAGCTATTACCAGTTAAAATTCCTTAATAGTGTAAAAAGTTACACTTAACTGTATATCACTTGAATTCTTGTTAACTTCTTCTGAGTTTAACTTGTGTCTTCTCACTGCAAGCGTAAATTAGAGTTTTAAGATTTATCAGCCATTAAAGTAAATATTTTTTTTTATATTATCAGGTCATCTAAAGGATATCTATACGTAAGCGGTAAGTTTTTTTAAAATGTGAGATATGAAATATTGAAAATAAAATATGTTACTTGCTAGAACAAGTAAAAATGATCTGATGATGTAAACTTTATTTATATTATCAGTGTATATTACTTAAACTCATGAATTTATACGTCAGATAAAGATCAGTACATGTAGTCATCCACTTAGAAGAATAAAGCAGGTCAAATCCATCTCTTGTTTAGCGGATAATTTCTTCGATCTGCTATATTCAAAAGAGATTTATGCATGAATACGTAAATTAGTAGATAATATACGTCTATGGATGCGAGGGAAACTGTAGTCTCCTTTCAGAACTTTTGCAGGATTTAGGTGGACTTTTAATTAAGGATCAGGAAAAAGATGGGAAGGGGTAAATTTTTTTTTTTTTTTTGCTTTAAAATTCTTTCTTTTAATTTACTTCTTCCGTCAGTCTGTGTGTTTAGGAATTAATAAAACCTTGACCACACGGTAATTAAGGACCATTAATCAAATTGGACTTTTCAGTACCTATCAAGATCCCTCGTTTTTAAATAAAATAAAGATACCACCACAGTCATAAAATACATAGCAGCATAAACGTTCAATTTTTTTGGTTGTACTTAATTAATATACAAAAAATCAGAATTTTGAATTTTTTTGACGAGAAATGTATTTTAAGTGAATCTCGTGAAGATTAAAGCAAGGTATATCTCCAATATAATTGTTTTAATTTGAAGTCAAATATCTACCTTTGTAAAGTACTAGCTATCTTCATGAAATTTTCGATCTATAACCGAAAGGTAAAATAGGAACATAATTCCTTCCATAGAAATATCCAATGCATAAAAGAAATGCTTTTGTCATGGATTTTAATTTATATACACGGATTGTATAAAAGAATTATTACATTTTCAGTATTGTATTTTAATATGTTATAGCAGGTAACCTCTATACCTTATTGGATAACTGCATAAAATAATTTTACATTTTTTGTGTATAAAAATTAAAGTCAAAAAGATAATTGCTGGCAACACTAAGGTTGGTGAGAGGGGAGATTAAGGAAACAATTATCTCAGAATGTTAGTAGTAAGTAGTTAGTAATGTCAAGGGGACATCACAGTGAATTACAGGTAAACTTCAATGGCTAACATGATAAAGCTAATTATGATGTTATTGACTTCAACAGCTTACATGATTTATGGACATGCATATCTTAACTTATACGTTTTCAAATTCAATGAATTAACAGTATGCACCAAATTAAATTCTGCCTAATAATATAACTTTTTTTGGTAGGCACATCCTTAAATTTTGCTTAGAATTGTATTACAACCCCCTAAAATTTAATAATCTCCATCTCTTTAAGGTTTTGTAGCTTCCAATATTCTTTTCCAATAATGATCTAATTTTCTTTCTTCTTCATTCCTTTTTCTTCTCAATTGTTGATAAATATATATTCAGATTTTGTCTCATTAGAAGCGAAAAGAAGCAGAGGAGAGACATCTTGCCAACTGGTCATTTAATAAGAGGGTATTTATAGAATTTTGTGGATTTTAAGTAAGGGAATAAGGTAATATCGTAGCTGAATTCATTCATAGATGTGTTATATTTTATGATTATAGATGTTCGAGGCATATCTCTATATTTCTTAGGCAAACCTAGCTCGAGAATAAAGGTTGGAAAGAGCTCACGTAAATTTTGTGATACGGGATGGAAGAGTTTTTTTATAAGTAACTTATATCCATCGATATTGTAGAAAACAAATTACAGTATCATCATGTCACTCAAAACATATTATGACCTACTGTAATATATAGAAGTATAATTTTATTTACATTATCTGTGTCTACAAATTAAACTCCTCCTTTATAGATGAAATCCAAATTATAATATTAACAAGCAAGAAATCTATATATGAAGCATGCTGTTTTCGTGTACATTATGAAGCATAATTAAATGCACTTAGTTCTTCTTAGTCAAAAGAGCAGAGTTGTATAGCATATTGATCAACTATATTAACATCATTGTCTTAGAGTTGAAAATCCTCAACTTGCCATTCCCCAATCTTCTTTATGAATTATGATATTACATGCATGTTTCATGACTTTCACATTCTCTCAATTTGACTTATATTTATTTTTTTCATTGATTCCAAAGGTGGTCTCAAATAGCTGCACGTTTGCCTGGGCGTACTGATAATGAAATCAAGAATTTTTGGAATTCGACCTTGAAAAAGAGGTTAAAGAACTCATCCTCTTCCTCTACACCATCACCAAATGCAAGTGATTCATCCTCAGATCAGCCTTGCAAAGACCTCAACATGGGAGTCACTCAACAAGGATTCATGTCAATGCAAAAGCATAACCTAATGTCCATGTACATGGACTCAACCTCGTGTTCCTCCTCGTCCATGGCCCTAAACACCATTATTGATCCTTTGCCCACGCTCGAGCACACGCTAATTAGTGGATTCAACGCGCCCTCATACTTGAGTACTACACAACCAGGCATGGCACAAGGAGGGAATATTGTGAGTACTAATGGTGGAAGTCTTTTCTATGGAAATAATCATGGGATATTTGGAGGAAATATTAATATGGAAGGTCATGAGCTCTATGTTCCCCCATTGGAGAGTCTCAGTATTGAGTATCAAAATGTTGAAAACGGGAATTTTGTTCAAAGGAACAGTCATCATCAGAACAACAATAACCCTAACAACATGACCAACTTGAATACTAGCCATAATTTCAATAGTAGTAGTAATATCAAAGTAGAAAATTTTGGAGGGATAGGGAATTATTGGGAAGGAGATGATCTAAAAGTGGGAGAGTGGGACTTGGAGGAATTGATGAAGGATGTTTCAGCTTTCCCTTTTCTTGATTTCCAAGTTGAATAACCCTAAAACAACCTTTAATTTTCCTATGGAGATCTAGACCTTTTATTCTTTCAATATTAGACCACATAATTTCCATCCTATATAGTTCATATAAAGCCTCTTCTATTGAGATAAATTTGGACAGGAAATAGATAATGAGAGGGTAAAGAATCTCATGAGAATAAGTGTCATTTCCTGGTAGATATATACTTTTATGGCCTGCCATGCAACTTTTTGTATAGGATATTTTACCTTGTATTTTAAATGATGTAATTAGGAAAGGGGTAATTTGGTCATTTCGACTTCATTTAAGTGTTTGTAATAATCACCATATTCTCTTGCAGATATATGTATAGTCACATGTGATAATGTAGAGATTAGTGATCATTGTCTATTAGTCTTTGTATACAAAACCATTTAAAATGTGAGCAATTATGTTTTTAATTAGTGGATTGAACAAGTCTTATGGACAAATAATTAGCTCTCTGTATTGTTTTATTCATGCTTGAAAAATGATCCATCGGTCCCCTCCTTTTAATGGACAATCTTAGCCATCCTCGTGTATCATATTTGTTTGTCTGTCTATGTGTGTGCTTGCATGCTTTGCGTTTGCTTAGTATTATGAAAATCAAGGATAATTATGGATATTAATCAAGGATTATGGATATGACACGCCAGTAATTTTCCCTTTAATGGAGTTTAATCTCTAAGGTGATACGTCCACTTGGACTACGGACTTTCCACATTGAAGGGTAAAAAGTCATCTTGCTCTAAATGTCACTAGGACTTTGTAATCATAACATTAATTACTACTTACCCTTAATGGTAGAATTCAAAGAACAATGATAGCATAATTAACCTTTTCACTCTCACTCCTAATGGTAGCAACACAGTCATTTTCGATAGGGAAGTTAATCAGTGCAAAATGAAATTATGGCGAGGGTAATAAAGAAACTTAGCACAATAAGTACACAGAAATAGAAGGTGACATCGACCTGAGAATTATATTTTAACCGGTGATAGATATCAATGAAAAAGTAGAATAAAAAATGGGAATAATTTCAATATTTGAACAAGTACTGAAAATGATGGAGACCCAGATTCAAATACCATTTGTTAAGTTAATATTTCTTCCAATCTATGTAAATGTTGGTGAATATATAATTACACTGTATCTTTACTAGGGAAAGGTAACTGATACTTAATGAATTAATCGAAGTACATGCAAAGCTAGTCCACACATCCAGTTATTTCAAAAAGAAAAACTTGGGGCATTTAGCTATTTGCTAGAATAGCTTAAACAATCATTGAAATGAGGGGACAAAATTTTTTCCTCCTCACTTTGCTTTAAGATTTTGGAAATAAGGGGGAGAACATATTGTTGAGAATATAATTAATAAACTAAAATTATGTTTTCTCTAACGGCTTAAGTTTTTAGAGAGACCGCAACACTCTTCAACATATATAAGTCATGTACATGGAAGGACTTATATATTTCTCCCTCCGAATGGATGCTAGTGTTAAGAACTTTTAACAGAAAAAATATTTGGAATCCTGAATGGTTAAAAAAGAAAAAGTTTTTAAAACAAAAATGATGACAAATAAAGAGGTAAAAGGGCAGCTCGGTGCACTAAGCTCCCGCTATGCGCGAGGTCCGAGGAAGGACCGGACCACAAGGGTCTATTGTATTTTTCTTAAATTAAGGAAAAGATACTCTTACATATACAATAGATTAAAGACAGTAAAAATTGAATTCATATATATCATACGGTAAATTATTATCAATAATTCAATATCACTAGGCTTTTAGAAGGCGGATAAATGACCTTTCTTCATATCCATGATTCATTCTGATGATAAATATCGAGTGCGAATATATTTTGGGAAAAGGGTCAAAAATGTCCCTTTACTTTGGAAAAAAGGCTAAAAATATCCTCCAAACTAATTTTGAGTCAAAAATATCTCTTCCGTCATTAAAGTTTTCAAATACACCCCTGTCTTAACAAAAATCCACAACATAACCCGATTTCATTTTTAAACCTACTCCATTTAATAAAAAACACATATGGGTTGCCCGCTCCTGTGCCTAGTGGCTCCAGATGTAGAATTCAGGAACAAGTTGGTCGCATATGGTTTTTTATGTAGTTGGTTTGGTTTTAAATGGAACGAGTTTAAATATGAAATCAGGTTATGTTGCCAATTTCCGTTAAGATAGGGATATATTTAAAAACTTTAATGACGGGAGGGATATTTTTGACCCAAAATTAATTCAGAAGATATTTTTAGTCTTTTTTCCAAAGTAAAGGGGCATTTTTTACCCTTTTACCTTATATTTTCTATCATATCTTCATTTCCATGCATGAGGGGTTGCAGGAAAAAAATCTAAGATGGATATTTTTTGTTAGTTTAGGTTAGGAGGCCAAAGTGATTTCTGTATAGTTAAAAGCTACTGATTAGCTACAGGATGAAAGTAAGTGCTTCCCCAAATCATTTCACCTGAAGATTTGACATTCCATAACTAACTAATCTGACTTTTAACTTTTGACAAGATTGTTTGATTACGTAAATTGTGCATTGCAATGAGGTCAGCTTTAATTTTGGGCACAGTTTTTGTTATAGTGAAATTGTTAAGCAAGTAAAAAGAGGAGAGACTATTTTTTTTTTCTTAAAAATATTCGTTTAACTTCTTTAATAGTGTAAAATAATTTTTGCATCATATCACTTAGAAGATAATGACGAAATTAATTTAATGTAACTATATATTGCTACAGTATACAGTATAATATAATTTTATATTAGAGCTGGGTCCTTTTTCAATTTTCGAAATTTCTAATTAAGTCTTTTTCTCAATTTTCTAACAAAGTTCGCACAACTTTTTGAATTTTTTCTTAAACGGGGTGTTTGATGATGTTTCATGGAGACATTATTCACTGCATAAGAAGTAGATATAGGAATACACATAAAATACTAGTATTTCCATTTGAGATATTTATATACTATTTTGGTATACTAATGTAACAAATATTGTATTTATAAGAATATTAAACACTTATATATCATTTTATTATATTGATATATGTTTTGTTATGCTGAAATATCAATTTGGTATATTATATATTGAAACTATTTGACATAATACACAGATTTTAGAAAAAATAGGTACACTATGTCAAATATTTTTTATTTGATATAGAAAAAAAATTAAAAGATATATAAATCAGTTATCTTTATCATAATTTAAAAAAAAAAAAACAAAGAAACTGAACAAAAATGTGAATGCAAAAAAAAGTTTTTTTTTTTTTTGGTAAAATGAAAGAAATTAGAAAAGGAGAAAAAAGATAAAAAACGACGAAAAAAAAAAAAAAAAGGAAAGGAATAGAAACCATGTGGTATTATTAAGGATTATAGGAGCTGGGGATCAAAATATGGGAATTGAGCATCAAAATAAGGGTAATTATTTTAATAGGTATAATGTAAATGAGTGTTTCTAAGTAAAAGCTTTGTGTTAAATTGGTAATTATCTATTTTTTCTAATAAAACCCGTAAGTCAATTACCCTCTTTTCCCCCATTCTTTCTCACCCCCAAAAAAGAAAAAAATTATTTTTTTCACATAATAATTGAGAAATAGGGAAATGAATATCGAGCTAGTCTATGACTACTCATCTTGTTGAATGATATTTCCAATTTCACGTGTGATCACTGAATTTTATTTATTGCAACTGTCAACTTACAAAATTATTATTTGCTACATTAATATACACTACTAAAAAAACGGTATTTCCCGACCTCAAAAAATCGACCTCATTTGAGGTCGGAAAATAACTGACCTCATGAGATCGGTAAAATCGTAATATTTATTTTTCAATTTTTTAAAAAATAAACCGACCTCATGAGGTCGATAATATTGTACCAAAATTTAAAAAACGTAATGTACCGACCTCAGTAGGTCGGAAATTTATTTGATGCTAAATATAATAATTTTATTTTTAATTTAAAAGAATACCGACCTCACGAGGTCGGTTTATTAAAATAATTTTTAATTAACCGACCTCATGAGGTCGGTGTGCTTTTAATTAAAAATAAAATTATAAAATAATTATACATACCGACCTCATGAGGTCGGTAAAATTAGTCAAATAAATGAAAAATACAGACCCACTTAAATGTATACGTACCCTTCATCTTTCCACTTTCTCTCTCTTTCCTCTCACCTTTTCTCTCCCCTCAATCTCTAACCCTAATAACCCGCCCGCCAGTCACCGTCACAGCCTTTCAGTCACCGTCGCCGCTTGCCAGTCGCCGCCGTCTCTACCCAGTACCGCCGTTGCCGTCCACAGCCAACCATTTGAGGTATGCTTTCTTTCTTTTCTTGGCTAAGAAATTTGCTAGGAGGCCCAGCTGAAAAAAGCTTGTTTCAGATATTGTAAAGTGAGTTCCTGTACTTGTTTCTGATTTGCAAAGTAAATTCCTGTACTTGTGATGTTTGCATTCCTGTAATTGTTTCAGATTTACAAAGTAAAATCTTGAATAAAATTATCTGAACTTGAGTTCCTGCTCGTCAACAATGAGGCTGCTAAAATTTGACAAACAACGAGAGTAGCTGAGCAAGAAAAAGAAAAACGCAAAATAGAAAAAAATAGGGGTTAGCTATCGCTTGAAAGATTAGTCCGTTAAGAGTTGGAATTTACTATCACACGAGAAGAGGGAAAAATTCATATCAAGTGCCTCTAAACGACTGCACTGTATAATAATCCACAAATTCATGGACAATTGTGAGATTAATACATCATAAAACCACATATTAGATCAACATATGGAAATTCAGACATTGATAAGTTATATTTCTGTTATAAAATGTGGGATCCAACTTGGTGCATTTCTACAATTATATGGCTCGGTCACTTGAAGAACACTACATTCTGTTTGCATTTATCTAGCATAGCATGGAATGACCTTTCTAAATGAAGTATTGTTCCACCTAGAAAGAAAGTAAAAATGTTGTTCCATTCTCATGTTTGGCCTAAAAAATGGAAGCTTCATATATGATATGAAAAAAATGGCAATAGATTTGGATGTGGCATCATTTCATTCCCAAGCACCAACTATGAAAAGTGTTGCTTGTCATTTGCTTTACAAATGTACTTGTCTCTTTAATTCCAAGATGCCAATACATAGAACATCAGGACGTGTTGCATCTTTGAATTGATAAGATATTTCGCATTTTAATTTTTACATTACCATATTAAAAGAAAAAAAAAAGATATTCGCATTGCTTAAATTTATGCTACTGGGATAAAAAGAAAGTGGTCGAGCCCTGCGTACAGAATCCAACTAGCTGTATAATCTTATTTTAGTTGAATCATTCTGGGTGCTCTTTTGGCAAACAGGATTCGTCGTGGTCACCAGGTTTATCAACAAGTATGTGCATCTTGTCATTCAATGTCACTTGTGTCATATTGTGACTTGGTCGGGGTGGCATATACAGAGGAGGAAGTAAAGGCTATGGCAACTGAGATTGAGGTGGAGGATGGGCCTAATGATGGGGGTGAAATGTTTACTCGTCCTGGTAAACTGAGTGATCGCTTTCCTCACCCATATCCAAATGAAGCAGCTGCTAGCCTTTACTCACCCATACCCTCCAGATTTAAGTCTTATTACAAAAGTATTGCTTCTTTTCTGTTTCTTTTTGTTGAGAATAAACCTCCTTTCTATTTCTATTTTCGATCATTACTGTTATCTGCCCTATTTAGCTTACATTCTGTTTCTCAGGCACGTCATAATGGTCAAAACTATGTGTTTGCCCTTCTAACTGGCTATCGTGATCCTCCTGCTGGTGTTTTGGTATGTATCTTAGCCATTGTGTATCTTAGACTCTAATTTCGAATCTTGAAGCTTTTATACCCTATGCACTGCTGGTTTTCGACTTTCTATATGGAATGTTCTTTTTCTTCTGATAACCAAGAATTCTCCAAGGGGCCGTGGGCCTTTCAGTATAAAATGTTTGTTTTCCTATCTTCTTTTTTCCCTTTTATTATGTAGCTGGTTGTGTGGCCTGAGCAACTTTGTAAAATTGAATTCATTCTCATCTCACGTTTCTCTCAAAATATTTGAATCTGCATGTTTTCCTGTAAGTTGTGTTATTTCTTTTTGTTATTGTACTTAATGTTGTGGTCCGAAAAAGAAATTACCCCTAACAGATGACACATGAACATGGTGACTGTAACTGAAGTAGGATAGGATAAGTCTCCAGCCCTTGTGATATGTTTGATACTGCGGCTGAGAGGGCAGGGTTTGTGAACTGATTTGACACTGTGAAGCATCTTATTCTATGTAGTCTGAACCTTTTAGTAGTATTGATTTCAACCATGTTTTAGTTGAATTGTTAATAGTATTTATTTCAACCATGTTTTAGTTGAATTGTTAGTAATATTGATTTCAACCATGTTCTATTTTGGTTGTTTACTAAATGTTTGATAGTTTTTTCTGTTGAATTCGAGATTTAAGTTGGTTGCTAATTTTACCTTCTAATTTCGGAATCAATATCAACTTTCAAAGGCAGGTTACTTGCTTCGAGGGGCATTCCCTCGTGTCCTGATGATGCTCGTAACCCCCATACTCAATCTAGTGGTGCGAAGGATGATGGGACTCACGTGTCAAACACACAAAGGAATGTTTGAATGTTAATGTTGTGTTGGATTTGTGGATTGTGTAAGTGTTTTGTGGATGTTTGCGAGGGGTGAAGTAGTCTAATGTTGTAGACTAACTTAGTCTAATGTTGTAGACTAACTTAGTGTAGATCTACTAGTTTAATGTTTTGTGGATGTTTGCAAAGGTTGAAGTAGTTTAATGTTGTGTAGATGTTTGCGAATGTTGAAGTAGCTTAATGTCTCTTCAGAATGTTTGAATGACGTTTTGATTCAACTTTGAAGTAGCTTCGAATTGAATTTGACGTATTGTTGGTTGTGATATATGTGTTTGTTGAAGTAGCTTAATGTTTTATGTTTTTTAGTAGTTTGGTGAATTGTTGGCAGCTATTTGAGCTGGTTTTAGTCGAATATAAAATTGTTTTCATCTTGATAGGGGGGCAGCTGGATCCTGCCATTTTTTTCGCAGAATACTGACCTCATGAGGTCGGTTTTCTGCAAAAAATTTCAAGAAATTGCAAATTACCGACCTCATGAGGTCGGTTTTATGCATAATATTCCCAGAAATTGCAAATTACCGACCTCATGAGGTCGGTTTTATGCAAAATATTCCCAGAAACTGCAAATTACCGACCTCATGAGGTCGGTTTTCTGCAAAATTATCTATAGAAATTGCAAATTACCGACCTCGTGAGGTCGGTTTTCTGAAGAAAAAAAAATCGCAAAAATTACAAATTACCGACCTCATGAGGTCGGGTTTCTGCAAATATTTTGGAAAATTATAAAATATCGATCTCACGACGACGGAAATCTAAAACAATATATCATATATTCATATAAATTACTGACCTCAGGAGGTCGGTAAACTCATATCATTATATTATTAATATAATTTACCGACCTAATGAGGTCGGTATTTTATTTAATTAATACCCGACTAAAAAAATATTACCGACCTCATGAGGTCGGTTTTTTGCGACCTCACGAGGTCAGTAATAATTCCGACCCACTATTTTCCGACCTGATTTTGAGGTCGGTTTTTGCCCAAAACCGACCTCATGAGGTCGGAAATTGCTATTTTTTTGAGGTCGGAAAATACTGTTTTTTTAGTAGTGATAACTAAAATTTATCCTTTTCTACAAACTTTATTCACAATAACAATAAAATCATTAATGAAATTGCCGGTCGCTTATGGTGATAGGAGTAAAAAAAAAGTTTTGAAAATTGAGCAAAATGAAGCCACAAATATACGTTATATTGAAAAGTCTTAATCCAACTAAAGTTTGTATTTCAAACGAGAAATCCAAGATTCCAAGATTCGTTTGACCATCCAAACAAAGAATTAATTAAAAAGTCATGCACGATAGTATAGTAAGTCTCTCATGCAGCTTTTAGTTTCATTGATTTTTCATAGTATTAAAGTTGGTTACAAACTTACAACGATGTTTCAACTTGCATTCATGAATATTCAAAAAGAAGATTTTGCCATGGTCCAAACAGATTATTTGTTTAAGTCTTAAGTAATGTGTTCATTTTCATTGATTAGTTGGCAATTTTAGTTACATGATTATATTTGACATCTCAGTTATAACTGTTTATAAGTTACAATGACATTCTCACTGGAAATATATTTATTCAGCTATATTAGTTGATAGTTCCTTTTCTTATATGTTGTTTTAGTTTAACAGTTTGTCATTGCATTATTTTATTTTACTACCTAATAACGCTTATGAGGGGGGGGGGGGGGGGGGGGGGGGGGAAGGTCGGAGGTGAAATTTTCAAAGAAAATTAAAGTTGAAGACAAAATAATTTTTACTTAAACATGCATATCTCATGTAATCAAACATGTACTTAAAAATAAATTTTTACCAGTTTATATTTATGGTTAAGAATTAAAGATGATAATAACTATCTCATGTAATCAAATGGTATGGCATAAAAGATTTTTTATTTATTTTAAGTTTATCTTTAAGAACTAAACAGTTGGAGAGTTGTATTTATTAAAGAAAATGTAATAAAAAATATATTTGGAGAGTTGAAGTGTTTGTTAGTTGAGTTATACGTTTACATACATGTTGTATTTATACACTTTTGTGGTAAAGAGTCCTAATTGTCGTCTTAATAACAGTTGCTGTATATCCCAGGGATATTGACACATATATACCAGCGCTAATAATTATTGACAGGAATTTAGCAAAAAAATAAGCTTAGCAATTGTAGCCCATAAAATGACAAGCTGATAGCCCAATTATGATTTTTAGCAAATACTGCAAGATTTATGCACTCACCGCCAACTGAACGATTTTCTTTGAAATTATTGAATTTCACAAGTACTATCACAAAAAAATTCTCAATTAATCAATGGCAAATCTCACCAAAATTCTGATCTTAAAATTGCAATAAATACGAATATGAAACTTTAATAATTCTTTTTGAGTGGATTTATTCGTTGAAAGACCTAGACGAAGCTATATTAAAAAAACTTAAGAAAGATTGGAAGCATTTAAACAGGATTGTGGAGTTCAAATTCAACTCGAAACTATATAAAAAAAAATGAATTTTTAGTTCTTTTTAGTTTGAGAATTTACTACTCCATCCGCCTCAATTTATGTGATATAGTTTGATTATGCACGGAGTTTAAGAAAGAAAAGAAGACTCTTGAGATTGATGGTCTAAAACAGGTCATAAATATTTGTGTGACTGTAAACATTTCATTAAGGTAAAAGAGAAAGTTTTGAGTTAAATTATTTCTAAATATATAAGTCTATTATTTTTTTGAAATAGACTAAAGAGAAAAGTACATCACATATATTGTGACAGAGGGAGTACGAGTCAACATTGAGTATTTCAAGTAATTAAAAATAATATATTAAGTAATCTTCATCTTCATATCTTAATAGGCTGATAAGAGAAAAGTGGTAGGCGTTTGGCCATGAAAATCAAATAATTTTCACTTTATTTGGAATTTTGGAGTTGGAGTTGGAGTTGAAGATGGAGTTGTGTTTGGTTATAGTTTTTGCAAAGAATATTTGGTTGTTTGAATGTATTGAAAGTGGAAAAAAAAGTGACAATAAGGTTTTAGTTGTTTTTTAAATTCCAAATACACTTGAAGTTTTATTTGGAATTTTCATGGCCCAACGCTGTTTTCTCAATAAAGAGAAATAATTTTCCGAAAAAAAGTGAAAAACTTTCATGGCCAAACAGGTCCGTGATTTCCACAGAGTGAGTAAGTCTTGTAGAAGAAAAACCTCATTCGCATGCAAACCACTTTCCTCCCCATCATACCCTTTATCTAAATCCTTCATAACAACCCTAAACTTTTCTTCTTTCCAAAAGTACCCACAAAAGAAAATTTCTAAAAAACAAAAAGAGTAATCTTGGCTTCAATTTGAAAAAAATACTTTAGAATGCTCGAAGATTAAGACTTACTCCTCACAATACTTGTACCCCCCCCCCCCCCCCCCCCCCTCAATGCGTTTAGTACCCGTGGTTCTTTTTCTCTCTT
Source organism: Lycium barbarum (assembly GCF_019175385.1). Lineage (NCBI taxonomy): Eukaryota > Viridiplantae > Streptophyta > Magnoliopsida > Solanales > Solanaceae > Lycium > Lycium barbarum. The sequence continues at coordinate 20,106,865 of NC_083342.1, forward strand.
CCCCATTTTGTGGAATTTCACTGGTATGTTGTTGACAAGAGGGGTTTCTTGGTAAGCACCCTCCACCTCTGTATTGGGCAAAATCTGTGTCCAGGCCAGTTTCTACAACCGGGAGCTCGGAGAGGCCGGAAGGGCCCACAGCTGACACCCACTTACACCTACTCAGGTCATATCAACGAATCTCGATTAGTGTGTTGTAGCAAAGAAGCACGTGGGGGTACCGTCGGGTCACATCACTCGTCCGTTAGGGTTGAAAAGTCTTCTTTTGGTTTCTGTATAGATAGCTTATCATGTAAGCTAAGGCACCTTCATCTCATCTCTTGTAATTTATCTCTTATTTTGTCGCTCAAGAAATATACATCTGGGTACACTGATTATCTTGGAATATAGATCTATCTTGCTTGATTTATCATTTCTTAAGCTCAGTTCTTTCAATCCAATGCTAGTAATCATGAATATTAATCCCATAAAGAGAGTTTTCGGGATTGGATACAACCTACTTGTCTTTAAACCTTAAAATACAAATCTCTAACTGATTATCCATTTTCACCGAAAAACAGTTTGGCATCGTCTGTGGGGATAGACAGCTGTGGAGTTATCTTGATTCACAGCAGAAATTCTCCTTCCAAGAATTCTAGTAAAGTCATTATACGCAGATAGACATATCTGAGGCAAGTGGTAGCTCGAGCAATATGCAGGGACTCGAGAATGCACAGATGCTGGTAAAGGGTATGAAGGACCTGGTAGAGGTACAGGTGTCGAAGCAAGGTGAGGAACCCATTAGGGAGCATGGGAGCAGTGAAGGTGGGACACGTGGGACACCACATAGACAGCCTAGCGAAGAGCAAAATAGAGGCGTCCCAAAGGCCGACAAAGCAGAACAACCACACAAGCGCGCATTCGGAAGAACGGGTCGAGCGTAATCTCAACCTGACGGACAAAAACCTGCCCAAAAGACGGTTTCCTTAACGAGTGAAGTACTGATGGCCACACTCAAGGCGTAAAATGAAAGGATACAACGCATGGAAAGGGCCATGACTATCATGGCTAAACACTCTAGGGTAGGGACTCCGACGTCAAATCAGAGCACGGATAAAATCCCTACGACTCAGCAAACTGAAAAGGCTGAGGCAGCGAAAGAACGGTTAGATGCATTTACGAGGAGTTAATTACTTAGGGTCGAAAGGGAAATGAATGTATGAATGAGCCAAATCCCAATATCCCCATCCGTGATGAAAGGCGCAAGAGCCACAAAGTATGGTATACTGCCGTACCCAGAAAGCGCAGCCCCCATGCCCATTCCCAAAAAATAAAAAATGCCGAACATGCCCAAATACGATGGTACCACTGATCCTGAAGAGCATATAACGATGTTTGAAGCAGCCGTCACCGGCACGACCTCAAGCAGCATGAGATCGAATCATTATGCTAAAAAGATTTAATTAGGCGCTCGTAAAGTGAGCGCTCCCCTGGTATACTCATTTACCTGAAAACTCTATTGATTCTTTTGCCGCTCTTGCGAACGCTTTCGTCAAAGCCCAAGCAGGGGCACGAAGGGTCAAAACGCACAAGCAGGATGTGTTCGCTATAAAGCAGGGAGAGGATGAGCTAGTCCGAGGGTTCGTGGATAGGTTTCAAAGAGAGAATATTGGTGCCAGCTATCCCAGAGGACTGGGCCGAGGCCGCCTTCGCGAATGGTTTGAACTCAAGAAGCTCAAACGCATCCAGGAAATTAAAAGCAATTTTTAGGGAATCCCTACCAAAACATGGAGCGAAATAAACCTCAGATATACAGCTAAAATTTGCATTGAGGAAGACCACAGGGAAGCAGTTCCGATAAAAGTAGGTTGTGCCTAGGAAAGAGACCAGACCCGAATTTCGAAGCAAACGTCGCAAGTCACTGGGGACGGTTTGAGCCGTATAAAGCCCGCAGGCTAGAATTCAAACAAGGGAAGCTACGGGAACGGTCGGGGCCTTCTCAGCATAAGCGCCCCGCGCCCTTTGGGATCGACGTCAAAAACGGCCGGACCCTCAAAGATCTCATATCATAATTTCAGCATAAACGCTACGAAGCTTGTTGCAATACTGAGAATGATGAAGGAGTCCAGGTTCGCAGAGGAGATCCAGACCAACCTGGAAAAAAAAAACACCGGTTTATGGTGCCACTTCCATAGCACCCACGGGCATGCCACGAAGGATTGTGCAAACCTGAGAGTCAAGGTGTCCCAGCTCCTACGAGTCGGGCATCTCAAGAAGTATATCAGTGACAGGGCCAACTCAACTTAAACAAGAATTATTGGCAGAAGTCGGATGGGGCACCCCAGCCTATTCACACAATCAACATGATCTTCGAAGGGAAACGGTGAACAAGATAACTTACACAACACTTCGAAAATCCAACATTTCGTTTACAACTAAGAATAACAACTAGGATCTCGCCAAGAGCAAGAGCATATCCTTTACAGACAATGACCGCAGGGGACTTATTCCTTTTCATAATGATGCCCTGGTAATATCTATTCAAATTAAAATTATTTCATTAAGCGTGTTTTGATTGATCCAGGAAGTTCAACAAACATTATCCAGCAACACATCTATAGGGAAATGGAGGTAGACGATGCAATCATCCTCACGGCCAAAATGCTGGCCGATTTTAATATGGAAAGTGAAGTGACCCGGGGGGGGGGGGGGAGACTGAGCTATCGATTCATGCTGATGGCGTGGAACACGACACGACCTTTGACGTCAAAAGCAGTGGCATGTCTTATAATGTCATATTAGGAAGGCCATAGATCCATTCAATGTCGGTGGTCCCTTCCACTTTTCATAAAAAGGACAAGTTCCCTACTCCCTGGGGGATGGGTGAAGTCAAGGGAGACCAGGGCACAGCCGGTTAATTGGAAACCATAGTGGTAACAACGGCTAAGAAGGACGGAATCTCCAAATAGGAATTATAATTATTGAGATCAAATGACGAAGACGGGGAAAGAAAAAAGCAATGCACGGGGGAAGCTATATCTGGGGGATGGTATCGAGATCAGCCTGTCCTTGAAGGATTCATCATCCTAGTTAAAATAATCTCGAGGACGCGATGGTGGAGGAGTTAGAACGCATGACACTTTTCGACGATAATCCCTAAAAGTAGGTACACCTGGGCTCTGAGCTTCCTCTCGAGCGCATGAATAGTTTTTTAACTTATTTAAAAGCTAATGTTGATTACTTTGCCTAGTCATACCTGGATATAATAGGGGTCCCCCCAGAGATGGCCATGTATCGGTTGAGTTTCGATCCACATCACCCTCCGGTAAGATACAGGAAGCGGCCAATATCAGTTGTGAGGGACCAGTTCGTCCAAGAAGAAGTAACACGATTACTTAACATTGCTACGGGTGGGCATGGTATGGTAGATACCGATTACAATACCAAAACTGATTTTTTTATATCGCGATTTCAGTGTTATGGTATTTGGTACGGTATTTGATATGCATTTTTAAAAAGTTTGGTATTCGGTACGTATTTGGTATTCATAAAGAAAATACCGAAATACCGAACACCATACCGAAGTATATAATTACATATACAATTCATCTATCTTAGTATTATAATACTAACAAATATATAAACTATTATTAGAAAACTAATTTTTTAAACATTGGAATTTTGACTACTGTATCTTGATTTGAATGTTTTTTTTGTGTAATTGATTTACAAAGGGGATTGTTTGTAGTTTCTTTTGAATATTTTTACATGTATAAAGGTGTCTAATACATAATAATTGAAACGTTTCTTAAGTAGCGGAGGTCATAATTCTCCATGATATGAGTATATGTAAGTCGAAGTCGGACAAACTATGGTACCGATTTACCGTAATATATATATCATAAAATACCTAAACCGAACTTTAAAATACCGAACCATACCGAATTAATTTAGTACGGTAATGGTATATTATTTTTACAAACCGAAAACATTAATTACCCTACCGAAGTGTTGTAGGTTGTATGCTCACCAAATAGTATATGAGGGGCCTATTTGTGTACCAGTTCCCTTATGTAGTGTAGTATGTAAAGGACACAGGATATTACCGTAGAAACCTCCTTACTCAAGGGATTAAAAACCGTGACCCACCCCAGTAGGATTTCAACTTCACCACATGAGCAACTTCAGGTTACAACTCTATCATAAGCTAGGGATTAAATCTCATAATCCCTCACCCTTAAAATAACGCTTACGCAACCTAGGAACTAACCCTCGTAGTCCCTCCACACTTGTAATACTCTGATTACAAGCACATCCACTTAGCTAACTCTAGCTAACGACCACTAAGGTTGACTACCTCTAGCCAAACCCAACTAATACACCTAAGCTAAATCTAGCCGAGGGTATCACTTAATAGATTGTAAGGTAAACTTCCTAACAACTACTGAGAATTTGATATACCTACAATAGCTTCCTTTTTGGAAAGAGTAGGTTTACAATTTAAAGCACACGTTCAAAGACTTACAACAACCTAAAGAAAATACACTAAACTCACATCAGGATCTGGTTCTTCAGCGTGAAAGTAACTTTGTTCTTGAGAGATCTTGAGAACTTGTGTCGCAGCTTTGCATAATTTAGATTCGGTTCTCAAGTCTACCAAATATGTTATCATCATATTGTATATATAGTGGGAGCATATGGGGTGAAAATAGACCATTCTTCAATTTTGACCTAAAGCATGGGCCAGCTCACTACTGTACTTGTGTGCAGCAAGTGGCTAGGCTTTACAGTTGTCTCTGTCGACAGTGCAAGGTGCACAGAGAGTAGATTACAGACCAGCTCTCTATCTGGTTCTGAAACAGTCTGACAATCATCAAAACACAAATGTACTTAGAACTATCAGTTTATAACTTTTTGATGATGACAAACGCATAGACTGATGTTCCCCCTGAGAACCAGCTTCTCACTTATTCCCCCTGCGAAGCAGACCATTCTTTTTAGAGCACCTGCAATATGCTAGCAACAACGTGACACATTTCTGCAGCACATCCACTGTACTCTTTCTCGTAACACAACATGTCTTCCAGCACATCCACTGTACTCTTTCTATCAACATCGCATGTCTTCCCCCTTAGTTCAGCAGCATGTCTTCCAGCACATCCACTGTACTCTTTCTCATAACACACAGTGATCCCATCACAAATATTCATTCTTCCCCTTTTGATCATCAGAAAAGCAACCATAGTACAACTAGTAAGAGGTACAAGTAGATAATATTACAAGCAGAATCAACATGAGCAAGCAAGCAAAAGTGCATAAAAATATAAATGCCTAATAGGAAGTAGTTCAAACAGTATGAGTATATGTCAGAGTAAACTACTAATGTGCCAGTTAGACAAGAAAGATAGAGAGCATGGGGGTTAAGACATCAGGTAAGGGAGGACAAAGGAAGGGAGCAGATACTAAATGAACATGCTAGGAGCTGATTACTGAGGTGATCCAAGGCCTGAAGAAAATTATCAATTTTCTCAATATCTGCATGTGCTGCCTTCAGGGATTTGGTAAGAACATAGATGGTGGAGCCTGCTCCTCTAGGCGCACACTCTCGGAGTTGGTAGTGTTCGAGTGGATATCGAAACCCCCGCACCCTGTTCGCTGCACCCGAAGAAGGTGCGTTAATTCCCTTTTGCTTTTTTTTTCATTTTTGCATTTTTAGCTTCTTGGTTGTTATGTGTTAGCATTAGTTTATTGTCTTCATGATTTAGCACATTATTTTGTTAGTTCAGTTTGTGGTTTGTGAAGTATGTTATATGCTGGTGGATTAGATAAAATGCCTATGTCTTAATTTTGCGTAGTAGTTAACAATGTCTATATGTTTATGTCCTAACTAGTTTAATTCCATTTCGGTTTTTTCAGTTCCCTTGTGGTTGATTGTCTTACTGTTCGATCTTCATTCATGTTTAATTAACATATGTGATCAGTCTACATTTCAGTAATTTACTAATCATGTTCAGCTTAAATTAACTATGTTTGTTTAGTGTGAATGTTGGGTTTGCTAACCGGTAACTGCCTAGTTGTGTACATACTATCTTTAATCTGAACTAGGATTGTTTTGTCGTAAGTTTCTTTCTGTAAATGATTAGTTACATATTTTAGGCAACCTGCTTACAAACTTTAGTTTCATCTATGGTTGATTAAGCCTGCACTAGCTTAGGAGGGTTCTGTATGGATATGTCTATGATTGTTTAAGACTGATTTGTATGCTTGAATGATTAGTAATGCATGTTTAAAGGTTTACATATTGCTTGAATATATTGTGCACCTTTCATTTGAATGAAATCATATATCATGTGTTTAGCTAAGAAAATCATTTAATAGAATCGAGTGTGTCTCATGAGGGTGGCATATGCATATGATTCATGTCCATTCTACTTGCATCAAATCATGCATCCATGTAGGTATCACCAGTTTGTCCATTCTGAGCCTAGCATGAAATCACTTAATTTCTTCTTGTGGCTATATGAGAGTAATTCATTTAGTATGTATGCTTCTGTGTTAGAAAAAAGATTAAAGAGTTTGTTTCATACTTGATTACTCATAATTCAACTGGTTCTGCCTACTACTTATGACTGTAGTTGTTTTACTTGTATCATGTTGCACCTCTCCCCTTTCCTCTGATGTGTTCTTCTATTCCCAGGCATCTGGTATATGCCATGTTAAATGTGAATCCGGTGTGCACATCTGGTTGTTTGTCTGCTGAATGGTATGTCCCTTTTGTAGAGTGCCTTTTGTATATTTTAGAATAATGTCATTAAGTATGTCAAACAAATGGAAATCTGCATGTTGCTTGAGTGTTCTATGCCATCACAGATAGGGTACCACTAAATAGTTTCTTAAGTCTAAATATAGGTTGATTGGGATCATTATATTTAGTTGTGATAGTAGTCTCTTTGCTTCGTTTACTCAGCTTACAGTAATGCCTGAACCTGCTATCCCCTGTTTGATTTCTTCATGGCTGGTTGTTATATTCAAGTCTTTTTTTTCCTCTGTTATTTTAATTCAGCATGTCTGGCATGAATGCTTAAGTGTCACTGTTTTCCCTGTCCAAATTCCTCATGACTAGGCAGTTCTTTAGTCTCCTTATTTCGGGTATGCCATCAGATGTATGACCATTAGTTGGTATGCTTAATTTGTGCTAACTGATTCGGGAATAATATTCCAGTTCTATAAGCATGTTATGTTCTTGCATCTGTTAGTTTCTTCATATGCTCTTACATTATAAGTATACCATTGTTAAGTATGTATATGAGTGTATATTGCAAGTAAGTTGTGGCTAACACATTGATAAGGAAGTTAGTGGGTCATTATGGATTAAGCTTGAAACCTCCCCAGTGTTAGCCATGCCTGGGATTCATGAAATCCCTTGGAACTTGTGCAACATCGGGAAGACGGGGGAAAGAGCTTTCCGATATTAACCTTCTACGCATCCTTATGAATGTGTATACACGAGGTATACTTAAATATACACAGCATATACATAATCCACTGGTCTGTTTTTCAATTTACATTATATATGTTTAGCCTCATTTATTAATTACATACTAATCCTTTTCTTTCGTTTTTATGCATGACCATCACCTACAAATCCGAGGGAATCGTCTTCTTCCGCATTCGGTGTTGGGCTAAAGCCCAACATGATTTCTCTCTTGAGTCAGTCCCCCCCCCCCCCCCCCCCCCCGTCCGCAGCAAAAAAAAAAAAGGAATTCTGGGCCAAAGCCCAATAGCAAAACATATCGCAGCAGTGGCCCTAAAAATGGGCCGATCCATTCGATTTTCTCTCCTCTACCTTATTTTTTCGATTGTGTATTTTTTATTTGCCTTGTATGACTAACCCTTTATCTTTTTTTTTTTTTTTTATCTCTTAGCTTAAATGAATTATAGGAGAATTAGTGTGGGTAGTTTTAGTAGCAATTAATGGGTAGTTAATTTAAGGGAAAACTTATAGTTAATTCTACCGGTTTCGTTCTCTTTTTTTTTTATTTCTAAAATTGTTTATAGTACCTATAACATTTACTTTTATTAAAACAACTGATTTTCAAGGGCGTAAAGCCATGAACACATATTTTGAATTAAGATCATGTTTTTCATTCTTACTATCTTGGAAATTTTAAAGCGTTACTGATACGCAAATATGAACTCAAGTATATTTTATAAATAACCTTTCAAGTTTGAATCAATCACGCATATTTTTAGCTAAGCATAGTTAATAAGAAATAATAAAAAGGAGAAAGAAAACTCACGTACTTTTGCATCATATTTATAAAATAAATCTAGATTTTGTTTACATCACTATATTCACATAACGTAATTTTTATCCAAGCCTCCAATTTGCCGAATCTTCTTTTAAAGGCTATTACTTATATGTAATTCCTTGTTCGAAATTCACGCAAGGTTTAGTGGTAATATTTTTATAAAATGATATTAAAATATAATTTATAAAAAATGATTTTTGGCCTTTTGAAAATAATTATTTCCTTTTGCAAATCTAGAAACGCATTATATTATCTATTTTGCAAAGTTTCACTATTTCAATTACGTATATGCATTTTATGAGATATCTTTTCTTAAAATCACTTATAAAATATTACTTATTATATTTTCCGATATTAACCTAAGTTTGGTCGGTAACCGTAATTAACGGATTCTGAAGGATGCCTAACCCCTTCCCTTTAGGACAATCAAGAACCCTTACCTAGAATCACTAACTAAGTAGACCATTAACGGAGGTTTAGTTAGGCTTTACCTTAGTTAATAAATTAGGTGTCCTAATTCACCGTTAAACTAATTAGGTGGCGACTCCTTAAAATAAACAAACTAGGAATCACCAATATGTTGTACCCAACTTTGATCCGTTTAAATGGGGTATAACAGAGGCCACTTTTTATTGAAGTGACTAGGTCTACCACGCCTGTGGAAGAGATAGTCATTTACTCTAGAGTTTTTGCTGGAGCTTTCTGTCTTTGGGATCCCACCACTTCTTCGGATCGGTTTAATAAGTCTTCGTGTGAGATATGCTAGCTCAGATTCATCATCACTTGAGTCTTCAGCCATGATGATATTGTGCATCCTAGTCTTCCACTACCGATAGTATTTTCCATTAAATCTAACTGGCCTGGTGAAAGACTGTCCTTCTTCCATATTTGGTGGCGCTGCCATTTTACATATTCTCTCTAGGTCTTAAACTTTAGAAAGCACCCGCTCTGATACTAATTGTTAGAGGTTGTGCGCTCACCAAAAAGTATATGAGGGACCTGGTTGTGTACCAGTTCCCTTATGTAGTGAAATATGTAAAGGACACAGGATGTTACCATGGAAAACTCTTTGCTCAAGAGATTAGAAACCACGACTTACCCCAATAGGATTTCAACTCTACTACACGAGCAATTTCAGGTTCCAACTCTATCGTAAGCTAGGAATTAACTCTCATAATCCCTTACCCTTACAATAACATTTATGCGACCTAGGAACTTGCCCCCGTAGTTCCTCTAATCTTGCAATACTCCGATTACAAGCACCTCCACTTAGCTAACTCTAGCTAAGGACCACTAAGATTGACTACCTCTAGCCAAACCCAACTAATACACCTAAGCTAAGTCTAGCCGAGGGTACCACTTAATAGCTTGAAAGGTAAACTGCCTAACAACTACTAAGAATTTGATAAACCTATAATAGCTTCCTTTTTGGGAAGAGTATGTTTACAGTTTAAAGCACATGAACAGAGACTTAAACAACCTAAAGAACATAGACTAAACTTATATCAGGATCTGGTTCTTCAGCTTGAAAGTAACTTTGTTCTTGGGAGATCTTGAGAACTTATGTCGGCAGTTTTGCACGATTTACATTCGGCTCTCAAGTCTACCAAATATGTTGCCATCATGTTGTATATACAGTGGGAGCATGTGAGGTGAAAAGAGTTTGACAATCATCAAAAACCAAATGTACTTAGAACTATCACGAAGTTTCTAATATCGTACCATGCCCACCCCTAAACATAGGGTCTGTTTGAAAGGTGGAAAACCCGGATTAGCTGGAAAATGTGGTGGTGGTCCCTAAGAAGCTCAACAAGTTCAGGATGAGTATGGACTTCCAGGATTTGAAAGAGGCTTGCCCGAAAGATTCCTTCCCGCTGCTGCATATCGATCAGGCGATCGATGCCACGACAGGGCATTAATTGCTCAGGTTTTTGGACGTATATTCCAGGTACAACTAGATCACCTTGCATCTAGAGGATTAGGAGAAAACGTCTTTCATGACCAATCACAATTTCTATTATAATGTTATCCCTTTTGATCTAAAAAATGTAGGGCAGCATATCAAATGCAAGTGAACAAAATATTTGAAGAATAGATCGACAAAACTATGAAAGTTTACATCGATGACATGCTGGTCAAGTCCGAAATGGCGGACGCCTATCTGTCACCCTTACAGGAGAGCTTCGACATACTCTATAGGTATTGCATGGAGCTAAACCCCCAAAAAAATGCGCTTTCGGAGTACGGTCAGAGAAATTCTTAGGCTATTTGGTTTTCGGCCGGGGTATCGAGATGAACCCAGACAAGGTCAATTCCATTCAAGAAATTTCGGAGGAAATGGGCAACATCAAACTTGTACAAGGACTAATCGGGAAGGTCACAGAGCTGGACAGATTCATCTCTCGATCCTCGGATTGGTGCCATGAGTTTTTCAACCTAATGAAGAAGGGTAATGGATTTGAGTGGACTTTGAAGTGCAACCAAAGTTTGAAAGATCTCAAGTAATATCTGTCCAACTTCCATATAATGGCTAAACCGAAAAGGTGGAGCGCATGTTCATGTATTTGCTGGTTTCATTGGTCTCGGTCAGCATGGCATTGGTACAAAGAGATGGGGAAAGCTAGCTCCCTTTCTATTACGCCCGTAAAACTTTAATGGGGGCGATATCCCGGTATATAGCCTCGGAGAAGTTGATCTTAGCACTAGTTACGACCACTCGAAAGCTGCGCCCATACTTTTAATGTCATCCAATGGCAGTAATTACCACTGCCCCGCTGCAGGCCACCTAACAAAGTGAACACCTCACAAGTCGACAATCTAAGTGGTTGGTGGAAATGAGTGAATACGACTTGGCATATCAATCCCGCTTGACCATGAGCACGTAGAGCTTATCCGAATTCAAAAATGATTTCGTTGCGGACGTACTGCCCAAATTACCCTAGGTATGAACCCCAAATATACACTTTCTTTATTTCTTTTCCTTTTAATCTTATATTTACAGGATTGGGACTGAGACTAATGTAAAAATAGATCGACCCCGGTCAGAACAGATAGGAATTAGGAAATACGTATTGCACTCTTTTCCTTGATCGAGTTTTTCCCAGAGGGGTTTTTTACCAGCAAGGTTTTTAATGAGGCAAAAACCAAAAAGCGTATTACTCTTGAAGACATGGCTGAGCTTCAGAGATCTTAAGTTGGAAACTCCTTTCGCCCTACTCGAAGTCATGGACTATGGTCAGCAGATAGAAAGCCCTGGACCCTAACACAATTGAGATTCAGCTTTTGTCAAGACAGGTGTTCGGTCCGCATGGCGTGAAGCCTTTAACTTTTTCCTTTGATCGGCAATGTAAATGAAAACTGGCCACGCGCCTCATTGTAATGAATGAAAGAAATTTAAACTGACACAATAACACTTAAAATTTGTTGGTACGAATGAATCCCCCTGGATTCGAATACATTCCCCATGAACACACGACACGGCCTGCGGGCCTCCGAGCGTGAAGGAATCATCATCAACAACAACAACAACAATAACAACATACCTAGTGAAATCCCACAGTGTGGGGTCTGAGGAGGGTAAAATATACGCAGACCTTACCTCTATCTCGGAAGATAAAGAGGTTGTTTCCGGAAGACCCTTGGCTCAAGAGAAAACATGATGAGAAAAGGTCAGATAAGCAGGAACAGTTCAAAGCAATACGAAAATAAAATTAATGAAAGCGAAAAAGCCATGATAAAGCAATATGAGAAAACAGAAACAGTAGCTACCACAGATAAATCAAAAGAAAACACATCAAACATAGCCTAGCGGGGGGAGGGGGGAAGCACCAAATCAGAGCTTGGTGGAGTCAAGTAAAGGCCCTGCCTCGATAGAATCCTTAGGAGTAGGGGGTGCGGGATCGAAAGAAGCAATATTAGGGGCGGAAGGGCCTTCGGCAATGGGAACATCTTTGGGCTCATCCGGGTTAGCTTCTATAATAACTCCTGGGGTTTGCTCTCCGGCCTCTTCCGAGTCCTCCTCCTCATCCCAATCAGCTGTAGACCATCTCTTATCACCGGATACTTAATTTGCGTTATCGGCTACAAGTTGAGCAGGAAATGCCCCGGCTGCAATCTCTTCGACAGACAAGGCAGCAATAATTTTGGCATCAATGTCGTCTAGAAAGTCCTGAATCTCTTGAAGCGCAAGCCTGCAAGCGTGGTATGTAGCATAAGCCTTCTCCAGAATAAATTCCCTCTTCAGATCCTGCATCTGGTCATCTTTCTCAATAAGGATCAACTGTTGTCCTTCAATGGTACCCAGAAAACTGGCATTGGACTGAGAAAGGCCTCTGTTGTCCTCCAGCTATGCCTTATTCCAGTCCCTTTGAGCCTCTAACTTCCCCTCCAGATCGGCTATCATCCTTTTAGCCACGACTTTCTCTTGGACACTTTTATCTAGCTAGGCTTCCAGGGTCCGGACTTTCTCCGTCAGCTCAGATTTTCTCTGAACAAGGCTCGTGAAGTGATCCTGGTGGACATCTCATTACTTCTGCAGGTCGGCCAGATCAGAGTGAAACTTGGCGGCTTCCTCACTATGAATTTTTCTCTCCTGCTCTGACTAAGGCAACGTTGTTTCTAACTCCTCGACCGACACTAACTTGACCTCCAAGTCGGGAATACACTCGTACAACCTCTGAATCTCCTACAACCTTTCCTTCTTCTCGATCAATTTCCGCTGAAGGCCTTCTATCATCAAAAGGCTCGCCTAAAAAGAAAAATGGCACATTCAAAGTCATGAAGTGGTGTTAAAAACTTAATAGAGTTTAAAGAAGGAAAGAGAGAAGTCACTACTTACCTGGGCGGCCGCATGGGCACCAGTGTTCAGAAGGTAGTCAGCTGACACGGCGTCCATCTTCCTCCTGTCCTTCTCCTTAGCCAAACGCCTCATATAGCTTGCAACTCCCACTAGTAGGAAACCAAGTCGCACTCTGGGGAATGGACACAGTGACTTGGAAAAAGGTTGAGAGGTTGCACCGAGGCCAGGAAAGTGTCTAGTAAACTTCCTCTCGGGGCTCCTCGAGCATCTCTGGAGCTTCTATTAAGGGTTGAGCCCGGGGTTGAAGTTTCGGCCTACAGATGATCGATAGGCGAGGCCCCCGAGAAGATGAAGAAAGCGATGAGGCTAGGGGCAGCCTAAGGATCCGTTTTTAGTATTGGAGGGAACAAAGGGGGGATGGCAGACAGAGCCTATAATCAGAGCTAATTCCATCTCCTCGAAAAAACCTCAATGGTTACTTCCTGAGAGGCCTTTCTTCTACGGATGCGTTCCGCGGTCGGGTCCTCCTCCTCCTCGCTGACGTCAGCTTCCAAGTCTATTGCCACTTGGGGGTGGCTGGGGTCTTCAAATTTGAACCCAAACCATCCCAGCCGCCATCAGCTTGCTTACTTCTCTTTGAGGAAGGGGCGGGACCCTAGACGCCCTTTTTGCTCGATTCACGGGGGCCTTCCCCCATCCCTGGAAGGATACACAAGCAATTTGTAGCACTTGTTGGACAGCTATGGCTGAGTCTTCGGACACATCGGCCAAAAGACATACGGCAAACCTCTTAGGTAGGCCATGGTTCTTTCCCCTCTAGTTTTGATTAATTGAAATTTCTTTCCACCCCCTGATGTTGGTAGAGAAGAAGTCAAGGATTTTTTAGACCCACCTCGGTAGATCCGATATCAGACTCGGCGTCCAAGTAGCGGCTGCAAGAATTGTGCAGCATAAAATTAATGATCTAACATGAAGACATAGATTAGAGAGGGCAAGGGGGTTAAAAAGCACTTACGTTTATGGTTCCATGTTTGGGTATGGTATCCTCCGTGGGCTTGACTAAATTCGCGATGATGACATATCTCTCTGTCCATCCCCAATCAAAATCATCATCAATGCTCATAATTATCGCATTCTGACCAAGCCAGGCCAATAGAAAAACCCCGACCCAGAAGATCTTCGGAGAGTAGAGATGTGTTAATTCGAGATAATTCGAGATAATTGCAAGAAATTAAGGGCAAGAATATTTTCCAAAATTATTTTAATATACAAATTGTTCATTAGTATGGAAATATTAAGTAAAGCTAGGGGTGAAAAGGGAAGTTCACAAGGTGGCTTATGGAACTACCAAGAAAAGTTTTGGGGTTAAAAGCGAATTATGGGGACTTAAAAGTCTTGAAACAAAAAAGAGGAGAAGAGGCCCGTGTGGCCGTGCACTATGGGGTGGGCTTTGGCCCAAACAAATTAATTATCCAAGTGTATAATTAGATGACCAATTGGTCATATTTTCATTCTAACTCTAGAAGCTTGGAGAAGGAGAGAAAGAAAGACAATAAAACAAAGAAGAAGAAGAGCAAGAGCATTCGACCACCATGGCTAGAATTGAAGCCATGGAAAATTGATGAAGAAAAATTATTTTCTCCTAGTATTCCAACTAATTTGAAGGCCCTAATTAACATGGAGTGGTTGTTGAAGCAATAAAACCATTCATTTTGGCAAGGCACAACTTTAGCCAAGTTGAAGGGCTAAGTGGAAAAGGTAAGTGTTTAATCTTCTTTTAGATATGTTATGGATGGTTTGTGCATGTTGTGGTATGTAGAAATGGATAAAATTCATGAAATATGTGAATGTATGTCATGGCCGAATAGGGTGTGTTGTGTGGAAAAGATGAAATGATTTTATTTAGTAGGTTGATTGTTGTTGTTGTGAATTCCATAATACAAATGAAGGTTTAATGACTTTGAAATGAAGTTGTAACCGTTTGTGGATTATGGAATAAGTTAATGTGATATTAGTATGGTTTCTTATGATTATAAGAATGAATGATATTGCTAAAGTATAGATTGTTGGTGTAGTTTATGAATTTGGAAGAAAGGAAATGTGTTGTTAGTGTTCTTGTGGAATTTGGAAGGTTTCGGGTAGTATGGTGGTTGGGCCGTTTGCAATGTCATGCAGATTGTTGAAGTGTTCTTGAATATTGCTTAAATGGTTTCGGATTAGTACTTGAGTATGTGAGCGATTATGAATTGAATATAAATGAGATGCTGTCGAATTGTGTGACAAAGGTTGTTAATGTTAGAATGTGTCTTGAATTGATTATTGATGTTGTTGGCATGATTATTGGGATTGTTATTGTGGATAAATTGACCGAGTTGAATTCTCGGATTGTTGATTGATAATTTGGCCGAGTTAGATTCTCGGGGATGGTGTATTCACAGGGGAAATGCTGCCGAAATTTCGGTAGAATATAAATGAATTCCTTTGAAAGACTAAGACAAGTATATGTCGATGAATCTAATGATTATGTCAATTCTCTTGAATGTAGATTAGCGAGTTTGGACAAATAAGTGTAGCTAATTGGACGTGGGACAGGTATGTAAGGTTTACCCTTTCTTTCTTTCGGCATATCCTAGAGCTAAGTGAGGTATGACATGACACACACCTCGGCGTAACTCTACTCTTTGATTCCGAGCTTGGTTATGATGCCTATTCTCTTTTGCCATGAGCATGTTTCGTATGGTTCAGTCTATCGTATGATTAATAAATGAATAAGCTACTTCATATGGTTTTGATACATATCCGTGATTCCGAAACTCTATTTGATATGTTTCCGAGGTTGTCTATGATTCTGATTCACTTCCGTTATAAGTATGCCTGATATGATCGAGCTTATTATATGATTAAATAACGAGATGAGCATAAAGAAATTGGTTTCTAAAAGAGTTCTGTAAGTTTTAATGTCCCTAACTTTTGTAAAAGATCTCGAATTTGCTCTGAAATGTTCGTAAAAGCTCTGTGATAAAAATATCTGTAACTTTCATATACTAACTCTGATTGACTCGAAACGTGTTTCTGACCCTTCAAGTGTCGGTAAGAGTACGTATCTATCGAGTCTTGATTTATGTGCATATGGTTTCGCACTACTCTGCTCGTGCAAGCCTCAGTATGTTATTCACTACGTCCCGGGCCAGGTTCTGTTATCGTGCGCCTTCCTCTGCATTGTTAACCGCATCCCTCTCCCTTGCAGGCCGGGTTCTGTTATATGTATATCTGTATATGATGATATGATGATATGGGGATGGCGGCCAGGATGGCATATGATGATTCTGTTCACCGCGTCCCGCAATAGAGGGCCGGGATCTATTATCTGTATATATGGTATATGATTCTGACATGCATTGACAATTTTGTTCACCGCGTCCCTCACTAAAGGGTCGGGATCTGTTACATGCATATATGATATATGATTTTGGCATCTGATGATTCTGTCCACCGCGTCCCTTACTAGAGGGCCGGGATTTGTTATATGATTCTATTCACCGCGTCCCTCACGAGAGGGTCGGGATCTGTTATATGCGTATATACGGTATATGATTCGGCATACATGATCTGTGTCTGGAAGACAAACATTCTGACATTCTGGATCCGTACTTCTTCTGACATATGACTTCGGCATACATGATCTGTGTCTGGAAAACAAACATTCTGATATTCTGGATCTGCACTTTTTCTGACATATGACCTCTGCATACACGATTTGTGATTGGAAAATAAGCGCTTTGGTAATCTGGATAATGTACTCACTCTTGTACTGTTTATTTCGGATATGGTTCTGTTTTCTGTATTTCATGCTTTACATACTCAGTACATATTTCGTACTGACCCCCTTTCTTCGGGGGCTACGTTTCATGCCGCGCAGGTACACCCAGATGAGTTGAAGCTATTATAGAAGATGTTCCAGCGAAGTTGGCAAACTCCGTTTGCTCCTGGGGTGTTGCCGAGTCAGAGTATTATGCTATGATGTTTGTTCGAAGTTAGAGACTTTGCAGATAGAGTCGTGGGTATAGGATGTCAGTTTTGTAAGCGGCTCCATCAGCCGATGTGTCCTTCTATGTTATATGATAAATTCCATATGTTTACAGATTTTGTTTGATTTGAGAACAACGAAAAAGAATATTTCTAAAAGCATTTACTATGTTTGTCATTTTTGTTTGATTAAGAGTCCAAGAGATTACGTCTGTAATAAGAGTCAGCGGGTTCGCTCGGCTCCGAATATGGGGTCGGGTGCCCATCACACCCTAGTAAGATTAGGGTGTGACAAGATGGATCCGGTGGGAGAGAATAAAATCCTCCCAAACTTGCGTAGAAAGGTAACTGAGGCATGCCACCATCCTCCAGATCGCCGGTCCGACTTGGGCCAAGTACACTTGTATTTTCAGTAAAACTCCAAAATCACAGGATCAATATGGTCACTGAGGTATAAACGAAGGAATAGCCAGGTCGATGGGAAGTAATGTTCTCGTCCTTGGTCGGGAGGAGCACCTCGATATCTTTCTAGATGTAGTCCTTCTTGAGCCGGCTGAGGGAATCCTTGTAGATGTAGGTGCGATATACGTACGCCGGCCAGTCTCTTTCACGATCTGGGGCAGTACAAGTACCGCATACAGCTAGATCTTTATTGGTCTACCATTTTTCGAGAATAAACATTTTTGTTTGTTAGGGGGCGAAGCTCGATACCGAGGCCTTTCTCTTCGATGCCTATGTGTCGAAGGACGGTCGATCGAAACTTGTTGAATGGAGACCTCGGAATCGCTGTTTTCGGCCACTCAGTATCGGGTGGTGGCACCGCCAGCGATAGATGAGTCAGAAGACATAGTAAAATAAAGGAAAGAAGATGATTAAGGTTTACTGATTGTAGCCTAGAAAAAAAATTGCAAGAGGTTTCTCTAAAAAAAAAAAAAGATAAGTTCAAGAGGGAAATCATTCTTTGGAGGAGAGCTGCAAGTATTTATAAAGTTAAAAGAGTAAGCGCGCGTCCTTAAGTGGGGGGATGCTTTTTGGGGCATGTTAAGTTATATCTCGAAGGAAGGGTTCTGTCATCATTGTGAAGGCACGATCACCCACAAAAAGGATAGGTTGAGAATGGAACTTGGGGTTAATAGCATCTGACAAGACAAGCCATGATGATTTGAGGATTTCCCCACATGAAGGCTAGAAGCAATAGGCTCTTCCACATTCTAGGTTCACGAATAAGGTAATCCCGAAAAATGGGGACTATCCGTATTGGGTAAAATCTGGGCCAGTTTCTACAACCAAGAGCTCGGAGAGTCCGGAAGGGCCTCCACAGCTGGCACCCACTTCCACCTACTAGCGTCTTTCACTTAATGAATCACGCCTTTTTCAAAGCATTACTATTCCTGAGTGCAGGTTCGGTGATTCATGCCATGTCGGATGAGCAAGATATGCGGAAGATGGGGGGGGGGGGGGGGGGGGGCACGAGAATTTTGATTTATTGTCAAAAAGGCAATGAAATAAATTCATCATTCCACTACACTCGATTCAAGAACTCGAGAATGAACTAATGCCCTGTTCAGGTATCTCGATTGAATCGGGTCATATTAATGAATCTCAATCAGTATGTTGTGGCAGAGAAGCATGTGGGGGTACCGTCGAGTCACATCAATCGTCCGTTAGGGTTGAAAAGTCTTGTTTTGGTCTGTATAGATAGCTTATCATGTAAGCAAAGGCACCTTCAGCTTATCTTTTGTAATTTATCTCAGATTTTTTTCTCTCAAGAAATATACATCCAAGCACGCTGATTATCTTGGGATATAGATCTATCTTGATTGATTTTATCATTTCTTAAGCTCAGTTCTTTCAATCTAACTCTGGTAATCACGAATATTAACCCCTTAAGGAGAGTGATGTAGGCTATGCATCCACCAAACACAATATGAAAAGACCTGGTTGAGTACCAGTTCCCTTATGCAATACAGTAAGTACAGAAGGCAAGATTTCACCATAGAAAACTCCTTTCTCAAGGGATTAAAAACAATGACCTACCCTAGTAGGATTTCAACTCCACTACACGAGCAACTTCATATTACAACCGATTGTACGCTAGGAATTAAATCCCATAACCCTTCACCGTTACAATAGCTATTTTGTTATCTTCACACTTGACTACCCCTAGCCAAGAAAACTAATACACCTAGACTAACTCTAGCTTAGTGTACCACTCAAAGGCACCCTTCGAGATTTTACTATGACTAGCCATACACTAATACAACTAAGCTAACTCTAGCCTAGCGTACTACTCAAGAGCTTGTGGAAGCAACCTTGAGAATTTAGAACACCTACAAACAACATCTTTTTGGGAAAGGTAGGTTTACAGTTTAAGCACAAGTAAACAAATACTTACAATAACCTAAAGAACATAGACAATATCTTATGTCTGGATTAGGTTATTCAGCTTGTAGATGGCTTTGTTCTTATGAGCACTTGAGAAACTTGTGTGGGCAGATTTTGCACAATATGGGTTAGGCTTTTCAAGTCTATTCAAATGTTGTCATCATGTTGTATATATAGTGGGAGCATGTAGGATAGATAGAGACCACTCATTCACTTTTACCTAAAGCATGGACCAACTCATAGTTGTACTTGTGTGCAACAAGTGGATCGGCTTTACAGCTGTTTTCTGCTGACGGTGCAAGGTGTACAGAGAACAGGTTACAGATCAGGTCTCTATCTGGTTCTGAAATAGTTTGACAATCATCAAAACACAAATACACTTGGACTTATCAATTTTCCCCTTTTGGATAATGACAAACTCATAGATGATGTTTTTCCTGAAAACCAATTTCCCATTTGTTCCCCCTGTGAAGCAGATCATCATTTTAGAGCACCTGCAACATGTTAGAAACAACGCAACACATTTCGACAGTATATCTTACCCCTTAGTTCAACACAAGATATCTTCATCATTTTAGTGCACCTACAACATATTAGCAACAATGCTACACATTTCTACAACATATTAGTTCAGCACAGCATATCTTCCCCCTTAGTTCAGCAGCATGTCTTCCCCCTTAACCACTACATGTTCAATTTAGTTCACTTTCACTGCATAATTATATCTTTCCCCTTTTTCCATCATCAAAAAGATTAAAGCACAACTAATAAGAAGTTCATATATATTAACTTAGAGCCACATGGGCAACATAATCATGAGTAAGATAGAGGAAAGCAAGCTAGCAATAATGCATAGGAACACAACAATATTCCAATAGATAGATCAGCACAAGTGCAGATAGTGATCAATTAATACAGCAAATGAAAGTTAAACTGCAAATCTGTCAAAAGTCAGGGAACGGTGCAACAACTTTATACAATGGGGATAGGGTATAAGAGGGAGTATCTGGACAGTGTAGAGACTTGAGGGGCCTGAACAAGTAGGTCAATTTCTATGGGCTTGGCATTCCGTCATCACTCATCTCTTAGTGCATCCACTTGAGTTCTCATTGATCCCTCTCTGCTCGTAATTTCTCAATTTCTTCTTTTGCTTCTCAACCGAAAACTGGTTCTTTTGGCTGTTCAACTAGTTGGGCTTTTAGAAGGGAATTTTCCTCCCTGAGCTGTTTGATCTCTGCATTAGCCGCTTCTTGGGCTTCAATTAGAATTGACAGGGTGGATGGGCTGTTAACACCTTGTCCCTGTGGCACAAACTTATAATCCTTCAAGGTAGCTAGAGAGAACAAATGGTCCTTAGTTCCAAAGGAGGCTCTACTAGTTCTTACATTAAAGTGCGCAAGGACTTTCGTTAAGAAAAATCCATAAGGGAGACTAGGTCCTCCTTGCACGATTCATGCTACCTTACTCATTCTATCGATCATGATGGCTGGTAAGTTGATTGGTTCAAAAGATGTCAACGCTTCCGTCAGAACCAGGTTTGTCACCATGACAATAGTTCGTCCCTCCATCCTTGGCAAAAGCACTTCGCTGACAAACTCGAACACTAGTTGCTGCTCAGGCTTAAGCTCATTCTTATAGAGACTAGCTTTTGCTGCTGACTTTGCAACTTTAACGATGACCTTTTTGAAATCTGGACATCTCTTATCTGTTACAGCTCTCAGTCCCGCTGTCTATACTCCCAAGATTTCCCCAAGTACCGACTCAATAAGTACAAACTCTCTCAGATTCACTATTAGGGCCAGAGCATTATCATTTATATAGACCAAATTCTCATAGAATTCAACCACTTTGACTTCATATACACATGGTTGTGGTTGAGTAAAGAGATGGATCCACTCCTGGAACTCCACCATTTCCGTCAAATCTTTCATGCCAGGCTCCTGTTTCAGATTGACATCAAAGACTCTTCCAAAGAGAACCTTTTGTTTTTGTAGGTTCTCTTTATTCTTTCTTCCTTCTATTTCATTGCTTCTCCTCTTGGAGGAACCCGGTCTCTCACTTGTACTCATCTTTATTTTCTTAAGTAACGATAGGGCAGCGGGTTCTCCTCATCGCTTCACGTCTTGGCTTTGAAGAGCCATATTTTCACTCAGATCACCTTCCAACTTTGGATCAAGCAAATGCTTATTTCCACTCACCATTTCTTTCTTTGAATTTTTTCATATCAAAGGTGTCTCCTTTTCATCTTCAGAGTCCTCAACACTTAGCATTTCTGCGGTACAGCAAGAGCTTGTGTCATCGGATCCAATTAAATCACTACCGAGTGATCTCAATTTCCTTTTCTTAGCCCATTGCTTTCTTGCATCATACTTTCCCCCTTTAGTCTTCACTGATTTTCCATTTTTTCCACCCATATGATCATATGTTTCCTTTTGACCAAAGATAGTCGACAGGGATGCAAATTTCCTAGTCGTTCTACGCTTGATAGTTTTTTAAGGGACGACTATAGGGAAGGCTGAAGTTGCTTCATTTATGCCATGATCAGAGGAAATTGAGTACCTTGAGGGTGATGATTTGGACTCCATTTTCTTAGGCTTGACGAGGATTGGTGATGTTTGATAAGCACTTGTTGACAGGATAGAACTATGAAAAGTCTAGGTGAGTATTGTACGAGAGAGATGTACAAATGAAGTCCTGAAGTTCAAAGATTTGGGAAAGTGAAGAGAGAGAATGATGAGGGGAAATGTCTTTCAAAGAGGCAGAGGTGGCACTTTAGGATAGGTGTAAGAAGGAACAACTAATTTGTTCAAGAAGGAAGTGACGATTTAGCACGGACACTCTTTTGAAATTTCTTGTAAGAGGAAAAGACACGTGACATATCTGGAAATTTTTGTAGTTCAAATACATTTATGAGTACTGAAAGAATTACTGACCTGAGATACAGACCTAGTCTCTGATCAGAATTTTTGAAGTATCAAGCCATCACTCTGAACTATGTAGAATTGCTTATGCTTGAATTCTCCTGATCCTTCCATGGATGTATACCTATAATGGTACAGAAGTTAGTTAGATATAGCCAAAAAAACTTGTCAGCAGTGTACCTTTTCACTTATTGTAGCCATTTTGAGTGATGCCTTTCTGCAGCATTGTTCATCAGAGATTCTTCCTTTTATTATCACACCACGCACATCCTACTATAAGGGCTTTGAGGGGAGACTTCTTAACCATAGTTGCACCTTGGAGCTGTCACATTTCATAAGTTTATACTGACAACTCCTTCTTTCTCCCACCCTGTTAAGCGATTCAAGTGATTAGATTTGGGAACCCAAACCAGCTTGGGTCTTTTGTTGTTATAGAAGGGGTGAATCATACTCTTTTTAGCCCATATGGGCAACACATTCCTTCTCTTCTTCAAATGTCCTTTCTTTTGAGGACCTTCTCCTTTCACTCTGGTACCCCTTCTTGAAAACACTCTTATTCTTTTGAACAACGTCAGCCTTTATCTTGTAGAACTCTTGGTGACGACTTATTTGCCTGCAAGTAGGAAATGAATGCTCTTTAGTTGTAGGAACATGTTTGATATGGGGATCATAAGGCATTGTTTCCTTGTCAAAGCCAAGTCCTCTTCTGCTATTTCCATTTTTCTCATTTCTGGAGGAGATTGCATCAGAAAAAACAAATCCACTTGAGAGTTTTGTCAAGGTCGAACTTAGCCCTTCCCAGTTCTTTTCTTAGCAGTTCGTTCTTATCAATTTCAGCAGTGAGACTTGACTTTACTTTCTTTAGTTCAGCTTCAAGCTCTAAGGAAGTCTCACTTGCTACTCCTCTTCTTTTGGAGGAGGTTTCCATCTCTTTTCTCACTTGACATTCTAACAAGATATTTTGTTGGTTTGTCTCAGACACCGGTTTCTCCATTTCTTTTGTTATCACGCACAGGTTCTCCTTATCCAGTTCTATTTCATCAAGAGCAAGATTCTGCTTCTTTCTCTCAGTAACCAGAGCATGATAAGCATCAAGTAACACACTTGATAGTGATATGAGTTTTTTCTTAGAGTAATCTCTCAGGTTTTTCTTTACATCGAAGAAATTTACCTTTTTATTCTCATCATCAACATCACCCGTGTCAGATTTAACCTTGAGTGCAAGGTCTAACTTATGCTCAGTTGCTCCATCATTAATTGTCATCATGGAAAAGTCCCCTTTGTCATTTTCATCCTCAGACTCACTTGAGGAGTCTCCCTAGGCTGCAATTGCTTGCTTCATAATCTTATCAGCGGCCTCTTTCCTTCTGAAATTCCTGTCGGGGACCTGGTTCCTCTTGGCAGTTCTGTCATAATTGTCCTACCTGTTTTGAGGACAATCCTTCATGAAATGACCAGGTTTCCCACACTTGTGACAGGAGTAGTCGTTTCTGTTGGGGTTTCCTATTTTGGGGAACATGCCATTTTTCTTTATCATCTTGTGAAACCTCTGTGTGAGATAAGCCATTTAGAAGTCATCATCACTGGACTCTCCCTTTGCAGCTTTGAGAACCAGGCTCTTCTCCTTCTTCACCTCATTCTTTTCTACCTTCTTCATGGTCATCTTCATCTTATACGTCTTAAGGTTTCCAATAAGCTCATCGATAGTCAATGTATCTAGATCTTTGGCTTCAGAGATAGCATTTACCTTGCTATCCCAGGAGTCAGGTAATACACCAAGCATCTTCCTTACCAGCTTGGTAGTTGTGATGACTTCTCCGAGAGAGTGGAGCTCATTGACTATGGAGGTGAATCTGGTGTGCAACTCATGAATGGATTCAATCTCTTTCATCTTGAAAATCTTATACTCAATGGTGAGCATGTCGATCTAGGAGTTGTTTACCTAAGTTGTTCCATCATGAGCAATTTGGAGAGCTTCCCAGATCTCTTTTGCTGATAAATAAGCTAAGACTCCATTGTACTTATCCGGTCTTATTCCACACACAAGAATCTTCTTGGCTTTATAGTTCTTCTCCACTTTCTTCCTGTCAGCTTCACTGTTGGTCTTTTACCGTTTTCACTTATGTGAACTGGGATATAAGGACCATCACAGATGATATCCCAAAGCTCTGAATCTTCAGCCATGATGAAGGCATGCATTCTTTTCTTCCACTACCCATAATATTTTCCATTAAATCTGGGTGGCCTAGTGAAAGACTATCCTCCTTCCATATTTGGTAGGGCTACCATTTTACAGATTCTTTCTAGGTGTTAACCTTTTAGAAAGCACCTGCTCTAATACCAATTGATGTAGGCTATGCGTCCACCAAACACAATACAAAGAACCTGGTTGAGTATCAGTTCTCTTATGCAATGCAGTAAGTATAAAAGGCAAGATTTTACCGTGGAAAACTCCTTACTCAAGAGATTAAAAACCACGACCTATCCCAGTAGAATTTCAACTCCACTACACGAGCAACTTCAGATTACAACCAATTGTAAGTTAGGAATTAACTCCCATAACCCCTCACCCTTACAATAGCTATTTTGTAAACTTCACACTTGACTACCCCTAGGCAAGCAAACTAATACACCTAGACTAACTCTAGCCTAGTGTAACACTCAAAGGCACCCTTCGAGATTTTACTGTGACTAACTCTAGCCACACACTAATAAAACTAAGCTAACTCTAGCCTAGCGTACCACTCAAGAACTTGTGGAAGCAACCTTGAGAATTTAGAACACCTACAAACAACTTTCTTTTTAGGAAGAGTAGGTTTACAGTTTAAGCACAAGCAAACAAAGACGTACAACAACCTAAAGAACATAGACAATATCTTGTGTTTGGATCAGGTTCTTCAGCTTGTAGATGGCTTTGTTCTTAAAGGCACTTGAGAAACTTGTGTCGGCAGATTCTGCACGATATGGATTAGGTTTTTCAAGTCTACTCAATATGTTGCCATCATGTTGTATATATAGTGGGAGCATGTGGGATGGATAGAGACCACTCATTCACTTTGACCTAAAGCATGGGCCAACTCACAACTGTACTTGTGTGCAGCAAGTGGCTCGGTTTTACAGCTCTTCTCTACTGACGGTGCAAGGTGCACAGAGAGCATGTTACAGACCAGGTCTCTATCTGGTTGTGAAATAGTTTGACAATCATCAAAACACAAATGCACGTGCACTTATCAGAGAGTTTCCGGGATTGAATACGACCTACTTGTCTTTAAACCCTTAAAATACAAATCTCTAACTTATTATCCGTTTTCACCGGAAAACAACCTCCAACCTGAAGGTTGTGGGTTCGAATAAAAAGGGGGAAGTTCCTAGGGGAGGGGTTAAAAAAAATACTTCTATGTTGTTGGTTCGCTTTCCCTTATAAAACATTGGTAAAAATTGAATAAAATAGCTCAACAGATTTTATCATCGCCTGTGAGATTCGAACTCACGCGGGCAAACCCGAGTTACTTAGCAGGCAAGCGCCTTAACCACTCGGCCAAAGCAACATGGTGGTTGCAGCACCCAGATTTAATTATATGAATTATATATGACCTTATCTCCATATTAGCCACATTGAGGGCTATACAAAAACAATACTACATTTGTCAGTGTTGTATGACAAATTTCGCTTAACCGTTAGATAATGCAATTCTTCTTAAAATGTTACTCCCTCCATTCAAAAAGGAATGATGTTATTTTTTTTCTCGTTATACAAATGTTATGACATGTTTAGAACACAAGTTTAAAAAATATAATAATCACATAAATGTTATTACATATTTAAGACCATAAGTTTGACGATTTTTTTAAAAAAAAAACTTTGTATCCAATAAAATTACTTAATAAATTAAAATGGATAGAGTACTTCATTTCACCAATGCTATTATAAAAGATGATATCATATTTCTCAGATTACACGCAAACCTATCAACTATGTATGAGTTCCTTTTTTCCAGTAAAAGTATACATAACACCCTTTCCTTGTGATCTGTGCACATTAGCTTCTTGTCAATATTTATGTTTCTCTCATATGTTTAATCAACTAAGTACTATTAGTAGAAAAAATACCTTGTGTTAAATTGATTTGCGTTTCATGTTCAATTCGTTTAATACTTTTTCTTATACATACGAATCTTTATATCATTAATTTTGTAAATAGTACAACTCACTACAAGAGAACATGGAATTAGCTACGGCATTTGTTGGTAATCCCTAGCTAATTCGCCGTTAAATACCTCCTCGCTAATTAGATTTTCTTATAATCTGTCGCTAATCCGTAGCTAAATGATATTAGTATAGAATTTTGCTGTTTAGCTATGAAATTTCGTCTGTCGCTAATTTCATATTTTCTTGTAGTGACTGTAGTGTCCCATAAAACTACTTCTTGTTGGTAAATTATTTTTTTTCCTAATTGTGAATCACAAAAAAATTATAATTATTATATATTTAATGATGATGGAAGCAAGGTAGATCAATGTATATACGAGAGAATGTTGTATTAGTGTGGTAGATGCGTGTTTGTTTCTGCCAATTCTTGTTACTATTTAAATACCCTTAACGGACTAGACAAGATCATTGGATTGTTGAGAGATTTTCCTTTTTGGAAAATTGCAAAAGAAAGTTTTACTAGCCGATCAAGATGTAACACACAAGCTCTTTGGAGGCATAGAACCATAAGGAATAATGTTTTTTTTTTACTCTAATGTATATTACATGTGTATATCGTGTATGATAGCATATATCTCACACTGATTTTCACAAAAATACACATAAATACATGGGCTTCCAAAACCCACAACTGAACGACAAACACCAATCTATGGAAAGCTCGAAAAAACAGACCTGAATTTCATATTAAACCTCTGACGAGAGGCTCGTGCAGTGATAAAAAAAACTTCTCCAATATGAGTATTAAAACTAAATTCTTATTTTTTGGAAGAAGATAATGAAAATTTGGAAGTCTTTCTGGTGAAATGATGCAATTATGGTTTTAAAAACAACGATAATGTTTAGATAGAAAGAAGAAATGGTGGAGGTCTAGTCATGGGAAAGTGGGAGAAGCTAAAAAAGAAATGCATAAGATGACTTTGTGTTGTGGTGAGTGGCCGGTGGAAGAAGTGGTAGAAGATGGCGGTGTTACAATGGTATCTTAATGTAATGGTGGACGATGGAGGAGAGTGTGTGAAAAATTAGTGAAATATTTGAAAGATGCTGATGAAGAAATGTGCTTTGCAGATTTGACTATAGTTTGCCAGATTTTTTTTAATTAAAACTGTCAAACCTAACCAACAAGAGGAAGTTGAGCTATTTTTTGCCATTAATAAATGGGCGAACTTGTACTTATTCTTGAATTTTCTTTACAATATGAAACATAATTCACGCGACGAGATTTAGGGATCAAGTATACGGACGCAACTTAAAGGATTAGAAGGAGATGAGCCAATTAAAGGGTTGCCACCTTTGAAATAGAGAAACGTTTTCAAGATTCTACGACGAAGTAGATAGGCAAGTGCACAAATAGTCATTCTAGCGACACCTATTTAACGGAACAACAATATACGCATCCCACAAGTGACATTTGGGGAGGATAGGATGTACGCAGATTTTACTCCTACGTACCTTTGTGGGATAGAGAAGTTGTTTCGGATAAACTCTCAGCCACCTATTTAAGGCATAGCCTAAATTTACAATTTTTTGTATTTAAACACTCTTGAATAAACTTCAGATATACGCGACTAAAGTTGTAAAAATATTTGTCTGAAGTTACAAAATTTGAATAAAGTTTGGTATATTTTTTGTGCAAGCAAACTTCAATCATTTTGTTTTTTAACTTTAGACATATATACGAGACTGAAATTTGGCTTGCCAGACATTTCATAGCAAGCAAACAACATCAGATATTTTTATTTAAAAATTTAGCTTGGAAGTCCCAAACTTCAAAAGTATGAGACTGAAGTTTTAGACAAGTCAAGCTAAACTTTATACAAAAATGTCTAATTGAGACATTGAAATAAAATTATTAAATCATTCTAGTGATGATTGAGATATTGAAATAAAATCAATCACTCCTCATCTTCCAAATTTTTGTGGCGCTCCGGAAGAGGTAAATAAAATAATAAAAAAAGACTTAAAGTATGCCAGAGCAAGATTCCTCCGTATTGACGGTGAGAATAAAGGTCTTAGCTCAATGTTACAGTGTTTGGCATTGTACTTCAATGAATCATGTTGGAAGACACTTTACATTTATGTATTCACTTTGTAAGTTAGATATATAATATTTATTAAACTCATGCCAATATCATAGTAAGCAACTAGTGTCGCACATTTATGGACAAAACATATTCAATCAACAACTAAGGAGGAGGAGGAAGGACAAGGAAGAGGAGGATGAGGGAAGTATAGGAGGAGCATATAATTTTTGTAAGTTTGCCAACACTAGCTACAAATTAAATATTTTGAGAAAACTAGATATAGCTTAAATAATAGGGCCAACCCTTCTTCTGCTCCTCTTCCTCTTCCTCCTCCTTCTCCTGTCTTCTTTCATTCTTTGCGCCTTCTATGTATTTTTTTTCTTAATACCCACATCAACGAGAATTTTCACCTCGCAACTAAGTACTACTCTCAGATTATATTAGCCTTTTCACATTATTCTTACAAGAGTACCAATTGAAATTTGAACTATACAGTTCAAACTTAAAGATACAAAGTCCTGGAGTTTGAATGGTAGAATTCATGAACATATGCATCATTTTAGTCTACAAAATCATGAGAAAATACATCAAACGGGTCACTACTGCTATTGCTCTTTCTTATTCTCCTTATTCTTTGTTCGTCTCCAAATGGTGTGAAGTTGGAAACATAACAATTGAACTTTGGGACACAAACTTGAAATTTGAAGTACACAGTTCGAAGTTACACAATCGAATTTCAGGACATAGTATCCTTAAAATTGAACTGAAATAACTGAACTGTATGACACTAAAGTTGAAATATTGAAGGTTGAATTGAAAAACACGAACTTAAGAACATAGTTGTTTACCCCGGATTTAGATAATCAATTAAAGTTGTAGGTGGGATATAGGATGTGTGGCTGTATCTTGTACTTATTTGATAGAGAGAAGAAATATAAGAATACGCTATAAAGGAGCAACTGATGATCAATGGTTAGCTATAGACTCGTGTATCTACTAGTACATGAGGGTTATTTGATTTGAGAAACATAAGAAATAAGCACAACAAATATGGATCGAATCTGATTTATGAGAGGGAGATTTTGTATATATATTGCTATTACAAGAGTTCTTGGAAATGTAGAAGCCAACCCCCAAAGAGGAGGACAATGCCTCTTATTTATAGTAGTGCCCCATGGGCTTCACACAACGTGAATAATAAAATAATGATGAAAAAGCTCTAAGTTGAGTTAGGTTGGATTAGGTAGACCGTACGGTCTGACACCCGTACGATTGGCAGTTGAACATAGCAGGACGTCATCGACGCGTGGCAACCGCACAACGGATCTCCCGGACCACCGGCCACGATCAAACGGACATACGGCCTCGAACAACCGGTCATGAAAGAATCCGGACCAAATGATGCCCTTCCTTTGCTCCGGTCCAAGCGTTTCCCCGGTTCAGAACGAGAGCCTTCATGCACGTTCTTGTCCCTTTCTTCCCTCGGCCTTCGGTCTCACCGGTTTAACACGTACCCGGTTTTTACCGTATATAGATAGTCCCCACACTTCCTGGCTCGTAGATTTGTCGGAGTGACGGGGAGTGGATGAATCACTAAACCGGTGACTCCCTTTGTCCGTCGTTATCTTTTCGTTTTTGGCGGGAACAGTTGCGCCACGTTCTTTTGCCATCGGCCACGTGTCTTATCCCGGATGGTCCGCTCTGACAACCGCCGCACGCACATCATTTCAAGTCATTCCACATTAATTATGGGGTACGTGGCGCCCCCCGGTTGGCTGGGGAATCGTAACCGTCACAGCCCTTACCTATATAAGGCCTTTTCACCTCTTCATTCTAACATTTTTACGATCCATTCCTTCTTCATTTTCACTCTTTCTGCATTTCTTCATCTTCACCATATATATTTTCCTCCATAGCAAGTTTGTTGTTCATCCACTGCTTATATCACGTAAAAAGAAATAACCTTGTTACCATCTTTGCTAACTACTCTTGCTCGAGTGTCGCTGCTTCTTACTCGGTCATTCCTTGAATCGTCTGTTCCCTTACTTTTTTTCAACTCCCTTTCTGAATCCTCTCAACTTCTTCTTTCCATATTTTCAAAATGTCTGAGACCACTTCCCATTATATTCCCTCGGTTTCATCCTAAGGAACCGAGCCTGCATCTCCGGCTAAAGCAAAGAGCACCTTCGAGCCTACAGCCTCGGACATTATACCGGCCAAACCCAACTTCAACAAAGATCTTGAGGTTGGAAAACCTTCTTCGGTGTCCGATAGGGGGTACGATGTGAGGCGATACCCCTCATCCATTACTGAGGAGAAACTCGACATAGTCCGGGCTGACTGTGGGTGGGACACCCGTCCGGTTCGGGTTTTTGCCCCCGAGCCAAGTGAATCTGTCACCGACCACCGGGAAGGTTTTTTGTATGTGTATACTTATCCCTTCACTCTCAAGCTCGACCCTCGGGTAGATCCAGTCGTCCTGGACATATGTCGGACCTATGACGTGACCTTAGCACAGATTAGTCCGATCGTTTAGAGGGTCGTAGCATGCCTCCGGATGTTGGCCGACAATGCCGGGAAGGAGCTCACGCTGGCCCACCTAATACGCTTATACTCCCCGAGGCTATTCTGGGGTGGCGTAATAAAACTCGCCAAGCGTAGCCGGAATCTATTTTTTTCAAAAATGGACGAAGATAGAGACAGGGGCTGGCTGGAGCGATATGTCCAGGTGAGGACCGAGGACATCATTCTGGCCAATTACATGCCCTTCCCGGAGAAGTGGAACAACAAGCGTAAGTCTGAATCCTTAAGTAATTGCTTTTGTATGCTTCGTTAAATTTTGATCCCACTTTCTCACCGTTTTTCTTATTTGTATCAGCCAATGGATATATTCCTCCGGTAGTCCGGAACCTGAGTGAATGGGTCACTGCACTCCTCGGCCAATATATCCACGATGACCGGACGTGGGGCCACCTGTCATGCGGCAGATGGGTCGCCCAGAACCACGGTAATACTTTGCCCTTACCCGTGTTCACTGCATCTTCTACTACCCGTATTCATTGTGTCTTTGATTTTCAGGTTTGCCCAAGGGCTCGGTGGATCCCAGACCGAATACGACAGCCGAACCCACAACCTCGGCACCCGAGTTTGATTCAGCAGGTGTTTCCCGCATCCTTGCTGCTGCCAAAAGAAAAAGGCCCTCAGACAAAGGGCAAAAAATGAAGAAAAGGGCGAGGAGCGTCGTTAGGACTCTCTGATACGAAGCAGAGCCCGAGCTTCTCGTCCGAAGTATCAGTGCTGCCCCTGCCGTGGCTCCTGTTCCGGAGGAGGATGTCACCGCTTCTCCACCTCCTTCGGCCGGTGAAGGGCCTTTAGTCCCGGCGCTACCCACAGGTGCAGAAGAAGTTCTTCACTCGGCTCCTCTAAGGTCGATTGATTTCGTCGACATTTCAGGTGAGGCTTCCTCTGAAGAGACCCCCCTGCAACGAGCAAGTAGATCTGGAGGGTGGCTGCTACCGAAGCTGCTCAAAGAACAGAGCCGGCCCCCGAGAGCGAAGCTCCACCGGTCATTGGCCCGTTGCCCGATTATGAGGCCGCTGCCACTATGGAGCCCCCTTTCATTGTTGAAGCTACTGAGGTTGCTCTAAGTTCCTAAACCCTGGCTCCGAGGCCTGACGAATTTGAGGATATGTTCTCGGGCACTCTTCCCACTACCGGCGAAGCCGCAGGATTCGGGCATCTCCCGATCCCTCGGGCCACGAGGTCGACCAGCCGGACCTCCGAATCTGGGGCCAGGGACAGCTTGGTGCGTATCTTTCCGGCCCCAAGCATGAAGCCGAGGAGAACAAAATCGGTTATGGTCATTGTCCCCGAGAACTACAGCTTTCTTTCTCGCCCGGTGGGTGTGGCGAGCTATCTGAGGCCTCTTGTCTCGGATTCGGACAAGTAGAAGATGACGGGGTCTGTTGGAAGTGCCTCATTAACGAGGGTATGCATGCGGGCAACCGGGTAAGATTTTTAGCCTTCCTTGCATAACTTTACTGAGAATTTTAGCCTTGTTTTGTTCAAGTTTTTGACTTGCTTCACTTGCAGAGTGTGGTGCTCGTCAACGAAGCCTTTAACCGTGCCCAGCAAGAGATGGACGATCTTAAGTGCCAACTGGATACCCAGGGCCAGGAAACGGAGAAATATTTGCACCTTCTTCAGGAGAAGGAGGAGGAGTTGAACCGAGCAGTTGCTCTTTCCAATATCCGACCCGAGCTTGACGTAGCGAAGGCCGAAAACCGTCAGTTAAGGAGTGAGCTGGCTGTGATGGTTGAATACAATCGGAGTCTCGAAGCTGACAAGATCGGCCTTAGCCGAGACAACGCTCAAATTTTCTCGAGGCTTGGTGAGCTCGAAACCACCTTCTCCCAACTCCGGGAGGAGCTGGATTTGGTGAAGTCGGATGCTGCGAGCTTGGCCGAGAGGAATCGGCTGCTCGAATCTGAGAGTGCTCGATATCAAGAGCGTGCAAGGGTGTTCGAGGAGAAGGCGGAGATGAGGGCCCGGATGTGTGATGATCTGAAAAACGAGCTTAAGGAGACGGCTGATGCAAATGACACTCTCCAGGCCGAGCTTCAATCGGCCATCCAAATGCAGAATGTTCTTGGAGAGGCTCGGGATTCTCTAGTGGCGAAGTTAGCCCAGGCCGAGGCCGATTTGGACGAAGCTTTGAAGAGCGTCGAGGCCGCCGAGGCTCATGCTACCATTGCCGTTGAATACGAAAAATGGAAGTCTCGGAGGATCACCCTTGAGCAAGCCGAGCATGGTTTTACAGATCTGCCGGCCCTTATTCTCGAGGCTAAAAGAATCGAGGAAGAGGCAAAGGGTGCCCTCGGGACCGACTCTGATGACTCCGAGCGGACAGTGTCCGAGCACTCCGGCACCAGCCATTCCGGATAGATTACGGCCTGTACTTAGCCTTTTGTTATTTTTTGCCTCTGTAGGAGTTTTCAATGTAAAAATCCTTCGTTATAAACGGAACATTTATTTTCCTTGACTCTTCACTTTGCTTGAATGTTTTGTTATGGTTTCCGCCCGAATTATCGGTTTCGTTTTTAAGGAGTCATTATTTCTGACTGTGCCTATATATCGGCATTTTGCCTTATCTGGTACATTTTGTCCGAGAATTTTATTGAGTTTTTGCCCGTGGAACTTATCTTATGCTTTGTGAATAAGGACGTCTCCGAATCACAACGGGCATTATTAGGGCCGGAATTTTTCGGCTATTTTTACCTTTTAGGGCCGGTATTTTTCGGACACCTGGATCTCAGCCTTAGCTGGATTTTAATGTAGAAGTCCCCGTCTGTGGGGCCACCAATTTTGGATCGCTTCACTATGACCTTGTTGCCTTTGCCGAATTTCGACCGTAGCGCCCGGTATCGGGTATATATGAATGAAGTAGTGCCGAAATACAAAAGTAATCCTCGGGGTAAAGTGTTTTACCAGAAAGACATTTCGAGAATATTATCCAAACTTTCGATAATTTTTGCATTGCAAGTATTTGTATACATGAGAACAAACATTTTCCTCCTGCTTTTGCCGTAGCAAGTACTAAATGGACACGATTCATTCTGATCGTTTGGTCCTTACATCGGAACCTAATATAGAAGGTCCGGTTCTCTGTTTTGCCGTAGCAAATATTGCGTGGACAGGATTCATTTTGATCGTTTGGTCCTTACATCGGGACTTGACATTTTTGGTCCGGTTTTGTTTATTGAGGGCGGCCTCCGGTTTCGGCTAACCGGGGCAAACTCCGGAGTGGGTGTGATAGTCCCCTAGCCCTTAGCCGAGCTGCAAGATCGGATGAGTGCTATCAAGTCCCCATTGGGTGTGACCCCGAGAATCCGGATGTTTGTCCTTTATCTTTGTCAAGTAACACGTTGTACTTGTTGCCTCATTAAAAACCTTGTCGGAAAACCCATTATGGGACAAAATCGCACTAAGGAAAAGAGTGCAACACGTGTTTTCAGAATTAGGTTCTTTTCTTTGCCCGGTACTCGGTCTCCTGCAAAAAAGAAGGGTCAAAAATAGAAAAGCATGGGGAGTTCATACCTCAGCAGTAGTATCTTTTCAGATGAGCCACGTTTCAATTATTGTGCAACCATTGCCCGTCCATGGACTCCAGCTGGTATGATCCTTTACCCGTTACCTCAGTTATCTTGTACGGTCCTTCCCAGTTTGGACCCAGTTTTCCTTCATTGGGATTCTTGGCGTCAATGTAACTTTTCGAAGCACCAAGTCCCCAACCCGGAAATGACGAAAATTGGTTCTCCGATTGTAGTACCTTTCCACCCTCTGTTTCTGGGCTGCAATACGGACCGACGTGCTTTCGCGAAGTTCATCCGTAAGGTCGAGTCTTATGGCCATGGCCTCCTCGTTTGACTCCTCCGTTGTATATCGGAACCGGAGGGTCGGTTCTCCGACTTCCACGGGAATAAGGGCTTCAGCCCCGTAGACCAACGAGAAAGGAGTTTCACCCGTGCTTGATTTCGACGTGGTTCTGTAAGCCCATAATACCTCCGGTAATATTTCTCTCCAATGATGCTTTGATGCTTCAAGTCTTTTCCTCAGATTTTGGATTATTGCCTTGTTCGTAGATTTTGCCTGTCCGTTCGCACACGGGTGATACAGAGTTGATACAATTTTCTTGATTTTCAACCCTTCGAGGAATTTGTTGACTTTGCCACCCACGAACTGGGCCCGTTATCACAAGTTATCTCAGCAGGGATGCCGAAACGACAGATGATGTGATCCCATATGAAGTCAATGACTTCCTTCTCTCTGATTTTTTCAAAGGACTGCGCTTCAACCCATTTGGAGAAATAATCAGTCATAAACAGAATGAAACGGGCTTTACCTGGTGCCCATGGTAATGGACCGACAATGTCCATTCCCCACTTCATGAAAGGCCAGGGCAACACCACCGAATGCAACAACTCCCCGGGCTAATGAATCATCAGAGCATGTCTCTGACACCCGTCGCATTTACGGACAAAATTCTTCAAGTCTTCCTCCATCCGGTTCCAATAATAACCGGCCCTGATAATCTTTCGGACCAGAGCATCGGCACCGGAGTGATTGCCACAGGTTCCTTCGTGCACCTCTCTCATCACATACTCCGTCTCTCCGGGACCCAAACACTTGGCCAGGGGTCCGAAGAAAGACCGTCGATACAATTGGCCGTCTACCAAGAAAAAACGCGTAGCTTTGGTCCTCAATGACCGTGATTCTTTTGGGTCATTCGGGAGCTTCCCATCACGCAAGTAGTCGATGTACTTGTTGCGTCAATCCCAAGTTAAACCCATTGTGTTTATTTCGGCGTGTCCGTTTTCTATCGCCGTTTTTAACACGTGCACCGTTGTCCCGGGGTTGATTTCCTCCCCTTCGACCGAGGATCCCAAATTTGCTAATGCATCGGCTTCGCTGTTTTGCTCCCTCGGTATGTGCTGTATGGTCCACTCTTTAAATCGATGTAGTATCACTTGGATTTTTTCAAGATACCTCTGCATCCGTTCGTCCTTGACCTCGAAGACGTCGTTCACCTGGTTTACGAACAAAAACGAATCGCACTTTGCCTCGATTATTTCGGCCCCCATACTTCGGGCCAGTTCCAAACCTGTAATCATAGCCTCATACTCGGCTTCATTGTTAGTCAATTTAGCAGTTCTAATGGACTGTCGAACGGCATCCCCGGCCGGGGTTCTAAGGACGATTCCCAGCCCGGAACCTTTGAGGTTCGAGGCCCCGTCCGAATGTAGCGACCAAATACCCGAGGCCTTTCCCGGAGTCAGCAGAAGTTCTTTCTCGACCTCGGGGACCATAGCCGGGGCGAAATCTGCCACGAAGTCGGCCAAGATCTGGGACTTGATGGACGTTCAAGGTTTGTACTCGATATCATACCCGCTAATTTCTACAGCCCATTTAGTTAGTCTACCCAATAATTCCGGTTTATGCATGACGTTTTTTAGGGGGGTAAGTAGTTACTACATATATCGGATGGCATTGAAAGTAGGGCTTGAGCTTTCTAGAAGCGCTTACCAATGCCAATGCCAATTTTTCCAAGTGGGGATAACGGGTCTCCGCATCCCCCAAAGTTCTACTCACGTAATAGAGAGGGAATTGTGTACCTGATTCTTCTCGGACCAAAACGCCACTTACCGCTACTTCGGAGACAGTATGGAAGAGAAAAAGTGGCTCGTCCGCCTTCGGTGTGTGCAGCAGCGGAGGGCTAGACAAGTACCTCTTCAATTATTGTAAAGTTTTTTGGCACTCCGGTGTCCAAGCAAAGTCGTTCTTCTTCCTTAGTAAGGAGAAGAAATGATGACTCTTGTCCGAGAACCTCGATATGAAGCGACTCAACGCCGCTATCCTTCCGGTGAGCCTCTGTACTCCTTTGACGTTATTCACCACCTCGATATCCTCGATGGCCTTGATTTTGTCTGGGTTGATTTCAATCCCCCGGTTTGACACCATGAAACCCAAAAATTTGTCGGACCTTACCCCGAAGGCACATTTTTCCGGGTTGAGTGTCATGTTATACTTGCGGAGCACGTCGAAGGTTTCCTGCAAATGTTTTAAATGGTCCTCTGTTTCTAGGGACTTGACTACCATGTCGTCAATATAAACTTCTATTGTTTTTCTTATTTGTTCTTCGAACATCTCATTAACTAGGCGTTGATAAGTTGCACCGGCATTTTTTAATCCAAAAGGCATGACATTGTAACAGTAAGTCCCATACCGGGTAATGAAGGATGTTTTCTCTTGATCCTCCGGGTGCATCCGAATTTGGTTATACCCGGAGTAAGCATCGAGAAAACTTAACATCTCATGCCCGGCCGTTGCATCGATCATTCTGTCGATGTAAGGCAACAGAAATGAATCCTTCGAGCATGCTTTATTTAAATCCTTGTAATCAACACACATTCAAAATTTATTACCTTTCTTGGGCACCACTACCACATTAGCTAGCCAATCCGGATACTTTACCTCCCGGATAGAACCTATTTTTAAAAGCTTTGTTACCTCGTCTTTTACGAAGACGTGTTTTGCTTCCGCCATGGGCCTTCTCTTCTGCTTCACCGGGGGAAACTTCCCGTCCAAGCTAAGCTTGTGAGCTGCTACTTCTAGTGATATACCTGTCATATCTATATGGGACCATGCGAAGCAATCTGCGTTAGCTCGAAGAAATTCAATTAACTCGTTCCTGAGCTCCGGGGTTAGCCCCGTGCCCAGGTATACCTTTCTGTCCGATAGGTACTCGAACAAGATGATCTGCTCCAGCTCCTCTACAGTCGACTTGGTTGCATCCGAGCCATCCGGCATGACAAACGATCTGGGTATATCAAAATCATCCCCTTCATACGCCGGATCCGACCCGGTGTGCTTTGATTGCTATTTGGTGTCCTCTCCTCCGGTTAGATCTTCTTCCTTCTGAACCAATTCTTTGGGCCGATGTGTCGCTTCCTCAACTGCGAACATCTCCCTTGCAGCGGGTTGTTCACCTCGGATGGTTTTTATCCCTTCCGGGGTGGGGAATTTCAGCAGCTGATGCAGTGTTGAGGGCACGACCCTCATGCTATGTATCCAGGGTCTACCCAGCAATGCATTATACTTCATGTCCCCTTCAATTACATAGAACACCGTTTGCTAGATAGTGCCATCGATGTTCACAGGCAATGAGATCTCCCCTTTTGTGGTTTCGCTCGCCATGTTGAACCCGCTGAGTACCCGGGCTACCGATACGATCTGATCGAGCAGCCCTAGCTGTTCGACCACTCTCGACCGGATGATGTTGGCCGAGCTACCTGGGTCAATCAAAATACGTTTAACCTTAGTTTTAAAGATAAGTACAGAAATTACCAATGCATCATTGTGCGGTTGAATGATGCCCTCTGCGTCCTCGTTGCTGAAAGAGATAGAACCCTCAGGTAAATGATCCCGGCTGCGCTTTTCGCGAACATCAGAAACCTTGGCCTGTTTCATCACCGGTCCCCGAGGGACATTGATACCCCCAACTATCATGTTGATTATATGCTGGGGTTCTACTAGCTTGGCCCTTTGATAAGTTTCCCTTTCCTTGTAGTGACTTTTGGCTCGTTCACTTAGCAGTTCTCGGAGATGACCATTCTTCAGTAAGTGGGCTACCTCCTCTCTCAACTGGCGACAATCCTTGGTTCTGGGACCATGGGTTCCATGGTATTCACACACCATGCTCGGCTCCTGTTGGCCCGGATCCGACCTTAGAGGTCTCGGCCATCTTACATCCGGGACACGACCGATGGCCGAGATGAGACCCGAGGTACTGACGTTGAAGTTGTACTCCGATATCTTTGGTGAGTCCTTGTTGCCGGCAGAGCTTCCGGCATCGCTCCTAAATGAGAGCCCCCGGCTGTTCGATGGGCGCTCGACCCGTTTACTACCCCGAGCAGAGAAACGGATTGGGCTCACCCTTGATTTTTCCGACCTAAAACTTTGTTTCTCCGAATGGGAGTATGGCCGATACCTTTCCTTCGACGATTCGGCCTTCGTTTCGTAACCCTTCCTTGGTCTCTCAAAACTTTTATTCACATTTATTGGCCCCGGGGGGAGCCCGAATTGATCATCCTCCACCCGAATCTTCGACTCGTATCGGTTATGGACATCAGCCCATGTCACAGCCTCGTACTCCAGCAAGCTTTCTTTTAATTTGAACGAAGTTGTTGAACTCTGAACATTAAGCCCCTTTGTGAAAGCTTGTGCAGCCCATTCTCTGGAACCGGGGGGAGCTCTATCCATTCCCTTTGGAATCGGTTGACGAATTCACGCAGTAACTCGTCGTCTCTTTGGGTCATACGGAAAATGTCGGCCTTACGGGCCTGCACCTTTTTGGCACCGGCGTGAACTTTGATGAAGGCATCGGCGAGCATTTTGAAAAAGGTGATCGAATGTTCGGGTAGATGGTCGTACCATGTCAATGCTCCTTTTGACAAAGTTTCCCTGAATTTTTTCGGCAACACCGATTCAATTTCGTCCTCCTTCATATCATTGCCTTTTATGGCGCAAGTGTATGAGGTCACGTGTTCGTGTGGGTCCGTTGTGCCGTCATACTTCTGGATATCCGACATTTTAAACCTCTTCGGGATTAATTTTGGGGCTGCACTCGGAGGAAAAGGCCTTTGGATGTACCTTTTCGAATCCGGCCCTTTCAGTAAAGGTGGAGCCCCCGGTATTTGATCCACCCGAGAGTTGTATGTTTCGACCCTCATTTCGGTCGAGTCTACCCGCTTTGCCAAAGTTTCGAGCATTTTTAGAACCTCGGTGGAGGAGCCAGCTCCAGATCCGTTGCTCTCAATAACCCGTGCCTCATCCCTTCTGGGTTCAGCAACACCGCTCGTCTTTTCCGGGGTCGTTGTATCCCCTCAGGTTTGCAATTGGGCAATTGCGATCCCTTGTTCGGCAATCGCTGCTCTCTGTTCCTGCAACATTTCAAAGATTAAACGTAAGTCAATATTGTCATTAGGTGTACCCGGTTCTTTCCGGCCCTGTGCCCGGGACAAAGTAACAGAATTGTGGGTATTTAGAGGATCAGTGGCCGGTAAGGTGGCATTCTCCTGGTCCACGGTGTTTTGACGGTTGAGGCCCTCCCTCGAATTAACGAGGTTAGGGTCAGCAGGGTTTGGCAATCCTCGTGGCCCGCTGCCTTCGTTTTCGGCCACGATCTCGTTGTTGTTGACGTGACCAGATTGCCCATTGTCAGCCATTTAGTCCTTTTTTTTCAGAGACGAACAGAAGGTGTTTTTTGATTTGGATGGGTAAGGTAGAGATCAAGATAAAAGACCACTATTATCCTAGCCCCACGGTGGGCGCCAAACTGTTTACCCCGGATTTGGATAATCAATTAAAGTTGTAGGTGGGATATAGGATGTGTGGCTGTATC
Source organism: Lycium barbarum (assembly GCF_019175385.1). NCBI lineage: Eukaryota > Viridiplantae > Streptophyta > Magnoliopsida > Solanales > Solanaceae > Lycium > Lycium barbarum. Next base: position 20,147,478 of record NC_083342.1, read on the forward strand.
TTGTACTTATTTGATAGAGAGAAGAAATATAAGAATACGCTATAAAGGAGCAACTGATGATCAATGGTTAGCTATAGACTCGTGTATCTGCTAGTACATGAGCGTTATTTGATTTGAGAAACATAAGAAATAAGCACAACAAATATGGATCGAATCTGATGTATGAGAGGGAGATTTTGTATATATATTGCTATTACAAGAGTTCTTGGAAATGTAGAAGCCAACTCCCAAAGAGGAGGACAATGCCTCTTATTTATAGTAGTGCCCCATGGGCTTCACACAACATGAATAATAAAATAATGATGAAAAAGCTCTGAGTTGAGTTAGGTTGGATTAGGTAGACCGTACGGTCTGACATCAGTTCGATTGGCAGTTGAACATAGCAGGACGTCATCGACGCGTGACAACCGCACAACGGATCTCCCGGACCACCGGCCACGATCAAACGGACATACGGCCTCGAACAACCGGTCATGAAAGAATCCGGACCAAATGATGCCCTTCCTTTGCTCCGGTCCAAGCGTTTCCCCGATTTAGAACGGGAGCCTTCATGCACGTTCTTGTCTCTTTCTTCCCTCGGCCTTCGGTCCCACCGGTTTAACACGTACCCGGTTTTTACCGTATACAATAATGTCTTGAAGTTTTGAACCGAAAAAATTAAAACTTCAAGACACAACGTCCTGAAGTTTTTGTAACTAAAACCGAACTTAAGATCAAAGTATTCTGAAGTTTTGAACTGAAAATTTAAACATTTCAGGTGGCAAAGGAAAAGAAGCAGCAGCAATATCTTCCCGCTTTTTAAGTTGTGACTGAACATTAAATAATTTGCAATTGCTAGCTAAGACTTAAACAACGATCCTAAAAGTGGCTACCTACCACATGATTCCACTTTATTATTCTGGACTCCTCAATGCAAACATAGATCTCCTAAATCTCCCAAGTGTGCTGGCTGGGCCCATTACGCATTTAAAATGGATTTTCTATATCTCAAGGCGTTCAAACATGAAATTTATAAAAAGGGAAACTTACATAAACTAAGTACCTTTTAAGAGCTTTTAACAATTTGTAATAGCTACATTTTATGTCTTTACATTTTGTAGCTAATTTAGGGCAATTTGCTGTATTTGAGTGTATATAAATATAATGTTCAGTTGTATCTAACCTAATTTATTGTCGCGTGTATTTGAATACATGCAACCTTAATTTCTTTGAATACATGTGTATTCAAAATGATTGTATTTCAATTTATTTAAATACATGAAAGAGCTGTGTATTTCAGGGTATTTATATATTGATGTATCCTTTTGATTTGGCTGTATTTGAATGTATTTGAGCTCCGATTAGCAAGATCGCTGCTGAACGTCGCAAAGATTGGATGTATTAGACTGTATTTTGGTGTGCTGGCTAGTATTTCATTGCTATAGAGTGTATTCGGGTGTATCAAACAATGACAGGTACATTTTGTATACAAACAAGAAAAATTCAGATACACTATATTTACTCAAAAAAAATTCTAGACAAGCATATGCATATAGATCATTCAAACAACACATACAATCATATACATCTAGTTTGCCCAAAAATACAATCAGCCAAATACATTAAACTTACATTTACACTAAAAAAATTACGAATACACTCAAATACACTCAGATTTAAGATACAAGAAGGAGAACAAGCAATGGAATACACTAAAATATACTCAGATCTAAGATACAAGAAGGAAAATGATGAGCAGGTGTATTGCTCAATTTGAGATTGTCTCCACTCCTCAAAAACGAATACAAGCCTCAGATCCAATCCCTCAAAGGTTTGCTCGTCGGTGGAATTTTTGCCGGTGACGCGACAGTGACGGTGGAAGATCTCATCGCCGCCACTTTATGGTTCTCTTCTTCAGGACCTGGTTCTTCTTTGTCTTCTTCATGTATTGTTCTTCTTCTACGACATCGTTTTCGTATTCTTCTTATCAACATCATGTTCTTGTTTAATGTCTTGTGGTTCTTCAACTTGTTGTGTGAATTCGGAAGCTCTGGTTTTTCGCTTCTTAACCATGGTGAATATTGAGGTAGAGAGAAGAGAGAGTGTGGAAATTAGGGCTTTCTGATTTGGGGCTAGGGTTTCGGTGGAGAGAGAGGATGATAAAAAGGAGTATGTGGCTAAAAAAGGAGAGAAAGAGGTAAGGGAGAAGAGAGAGAGAGAGAGAGAAGGGTGAGGGAGAAGCTTGATACAGTGGAATAACTCTATGTATTTGATATAGCTACGATAAGTAAATTAGAAAATCACTGTAGCTATAAAATATAAATAAATTAAATAATAGTTATTATCAATAAATATCTCCTAGAGATAGCTATGACAAATAAATTTTCCTTAGCAGTGAAATACATAGCTAGAAGCTTTGCAATTTTATGATTTTTATATATAGCGTATTTACACATCATGAGCCCGTTTGGATTGGCTTACAGCTTAAAGCTGTTTGCAGCTTATAAGCTGAAAAAAATAAGTTGGGGTAGTCAACTTATTTTTTTTGGCTTATAAGCTGTTTTCAGCTTATAAGCTGCTTTAGATAAACTAAGTCAAATGGGTCCAATTATTTTTTTGAGCTTATTTTAAGCATAAAATGACTTTAAGCTGGCCAGCCAAACACTCAAAAAAACTGAAAACAGCTTATAAGTCAATCCAAACGGGCTCCATATCACTTAAATGAACTATTACCATACCGGTAGGTATCCAATCACCATGAAATTAAATATTCATCTAATTCCTTGTACATGAAAAAATATGTTAATTTAACTAAGTCCTTTTTGTTTGATAGCGTTAATTAATACTAATATTTTTAATGAATATAGAAAATACAGGAAGCACATGAATCTAAGCCGGGGACCATCGAGTTACTATCTATCAGAATCTAAGCTATATCTTTTCGTCGACTTAATTTTACATTCAATTCATAATTCTAAATTTGGCCCGTTTATCCACCTTTTTAGGAAATGTTTGGAGAATCATTTTTAAGATACTGTCTTAAAAAGTTTTTAAGAGCAAAATAAAGTTTGGTAAATATATGTCTCTGTTGGGCATTCAATAGAGTACATCATTTGCAAATGCCAAGTACTGCAGCACTTGGTGGCGGATCTAGGATCCGCCGAGGTGTTCCTTCAGCTAAAAGTTACACCATATATATAAGGTTTTTTTTTTCATTTTTTATGTGTATATATATATATATTTTGAACACTCTAAAAACAAGAACAGATGTTTGTTCAATAGTCTAGCGTGTTCAAAATTCATCTGAGGTTTCAAGTTCAAATCCCAATTAATACATTTTTATTTTTCGAACCCATTCAGTGAAAATCTGTCGCTCCTCGAAACTTGCAAGTGTGGCCATAAGTACTTAAAGATATTTTGGACTTCACTATTTGAACTTCAAATAAAATATAGTATACTTGTTTAGCTGTGTATTTTAAAGTGAAAAGCTAGTTTTCACTCAAAAGAAATTTTAGTTCCAAACACAATTTATTTGATATGATGACTATGAGAGTTGACCGTAAATGGAGAAACACGGCAAGCGAGCGAGGATTTTTATAGTTGATTTCAACTTGTTTGAAACCAAGGCATAATTATTATATAGATATCAACAACTTGAAAAATGTTGAAGATTTGTAAATAAAAATTACTTATTTTGCTTGAGTACTCTTCAAACAAGATTTTAATATTTCAAAAATATTTTAAATATTAAAGTTTGTTAGTTGTAAATGCTACTCCATCCTGTTTGTAATAAGTGTCCACTTTGACCTTTTTATTTTGATTCAAAATCAGTGTTCATTTACATAATTAAGAAAATTTTCTTCTAAATTTTTCTTTATTTAAATAAATGGATTTTTATGTGTTTGCTCTGTCCTAAAATAAGTCTCAACTTACCCTTGAAACGAAGGGAATAATGATCAAACTAATATTTACAATTATTAAGTGATCGAATGGGTTGTAAACTTGTTAGAAAGAAAAGGTAGCTTCATAAATAAAATCTTTTGAGAAAAAGACAGAAAAATATTTCAGCCCTCGTGATTGAGAGAGGTGGAAGACAAAAGCTTACAGAAATTAAATTGTGAGGCTCAGGTGAATTTGCCTCTATAAATTCTCTGACCTTTGGATCAGAAATAGAGGCATTTTCTCTGTTCTTTAGATTCACTCACAACCTCACTCTCTCTTCCATTGTCTTCTTCCCAACATGCCCATCACTTCCCATTTGTGGTTGTCAATATAGTTTATATCACATTTTGCAACCAAACCCTTCCTTGGAAATTTCGTCCATTTCAAAATAACCAAATCAACTTTGGATCAATTTGTATTAATTAATTTATTGAATAATAATAATAATATATGTTATTGTCTCCGTTTTAGTTTTGAGGGCAGTTCGATGCACGAAAAATCTCGCGTTAACAGGGCCAGAAAAGGGCCGCACATTAAGTGTTGTGATGTAGATAGCCTACCTTAATGTGCTTTAGTTTGGGTCATAAAAATTTAAGAAAAGAAATAAGACTTTTGAAAGATACGTATAATATACTAAAAAAAATACTATTATGATATTGAATGTAAATATATTTCAACAGAATATAAAATATATAAATTGAAATAGATGACATATCATTGAGTAACGCGCATCATGACTTGATAGATAAAAAGACTCACCAACTAATATTATTTTCTTAAAATTTGAATTTTTCTCTACCAATTCAGTTTAAGTGACAATATTTACGTTTTAGTTTATTTTCACTCTTTGATCTACCACTAGACTACAACTCCAACATTGAGTGCTCTTTAGTCATTTCAGCCTTACATACAAAATGTAGTCCCATCAAATGAGATCATGTCACGTGTCACCTCAGAGATTGGAGATTCATTTTTGAGCCACAAAATCAGGATGTTTAGCTCAAAGATTAAAAAAAAAGGCGTATTTTAGCATTGAGCAAGCGTATTTTAGTATCAAGAACAGTGACGGACTTTGCAAGAAGCATTTTTTCGGAGTTCACTATGCGACGCAACAGAGCAAGCCAAGCTGGCCTTCTTTTGCCGTATATTCCAAACCCCATCATCACCTTTAGGGTGTGTTTGGCATGGTGAAAAACATTACAAGTTTTTCATATTTGATTGACAAATATATTTTAATATTTTCTCTAGAAAAATAAATTCCTTAAAAATAAAAAATATGACTTTCCTCGTGAAAGAAAGAAAAACAAGTTACATAAATGACATTTTAAGTTCATTGTTTCTTCCCACTTACTAAACACCCTCAACCCTCACACCTTCATTATTCCACCCCTACCGACCCCGAATTGTATTTCCATCTTATAGTGTTTTGCTAGATTATATATAAATATTTTTGTGATAATAATTTTTTATTTATTTACCAAACACTAGAAAATAATTAAGAAATTACTTACTTCCTTTGTCCAATTTATGTAACACCTTTTTTTTTTTGTCCCAAAAAATGTCATAATTTTATAATTAGAGATAACTTAACTTTAAAATTTCTCTTTTACCCTTAAAGAAATTATTTATAGCCACACAAATATCTAACATTAAAATGATTTATAACCATACGAATATCAAAAATCTGTTTTAGACCACAAATTTCAAAGTCTTCCTTTTTATCTTAAACTTTGTGTCAAGTCAAACGGTGTCATATAAACTGAGACGAATGGAGTATTTTCCAACAACAACATATCCAGTGAAATCACATAGGTAGTATGGGAATGATAGAGTGTACACAGACCTTTTTGTTGTTTCCTACCAGGTGTTCGATATCCTCAACGGGGCTTGACTATATACGGATTCGCGTCGCGTACAACCCATTTATGAGAAAACGCTCCTTACCAAGAATTTTTTCATACCAAAGCTCGAACTGACCTCTAATTTAGGAACGAGCAACTGGATTCACTGCACCACATTCCTTGGTGGTACTAGCACCTAGTGGAGGAAGAGATACAAAAATCACTTATTTTTCAAGAAAACATTTTTCACGAAAACCATTTTTTCCTTGGTACCAAACACACCCTTAATTGTCAAGATTCACCTCACAGATTTGGCCCATTACTATAAACTCAAACTCCCCTATTTCTGCCAGATTTTCCCTTCTGAGTTAAACAGATCTCTCTGAACTGAACCCACTTCCGCCATCACACAAGATGGCGTCTTTGGCCCTCACCTCCTCCATCAACCTCCATCTCAGGCCAACCCCATCTCATAAACCCCTTCAATTCACTCAAACATCACAAAACCCCCCATCAAGTTTGTCTTCTTCATTCAAGAACCCCTTCAATCTTGGAAAAAGGTCAAATCTTGAAAACCCCAGAAGCATAATTGTAAGGGCCTCATCATCTTCATTCAAGAACCCCATAAATCTTGAAAAAAAATGGAATCTTGGAAAACAATGGAATCTTGGAAAACCAAGAAGTGTAATTGTAAAGGCTTCAACTTCATCAACTGCAATAGTTCCACCACAACAACCATGGCAAGGTGCTGCTATGAAGCCATTGATTGCATCTATAGCCACTGGAATTATTATTTGGTTTATTCCAGCACCTACTGGTGTGACAAAAAATGCATGGCAATTGTTAGCTATCTTTCTTGCTACAATTGTTGGGATTATTACACAACCTTTACCACTTGGTGCTGTTGCGCTTATGGGACTTGGTGCTTGTGTATTAACTAAAACACTTACATTTGCTGCTGCATTTTCAGCTTTTGGTGATCCAATTCCATGGTTAATTGCACTTGCATTTTTCTTTGCTAGAGGATTTATTAAAACAGGATTAGGAAACAGGATTGCTTATCAGTTTGTTTCATTGTTTGGTAGTTCTTCATTGGGGTTAGGTTATAGCTTAGTTTTCAGTGAAGCACTTCTAGCACCTGCTATACCATCAGTTTCTGCAAGAGCTGGTGGGATTTTTTTACCATTAGTTAAGTCACTTTGCGTCGCTTGTGGAAGTAATGCAGGTGATGGAACAGAACATAAGTTAGGATCGTGGTTGATGCTTACTTGTTTTCAAACATCTGTTATTTCATCATCCATGTTCTTGACAGCTATGGCTGCTAATCCGTTGAGCGCAAATTTGACGCTTAGTACTATTAATCAGACAATTGGTTGGATGGATTGGGCTAAAGCAGCTATAGTTCCTGGTTTGGTGTCTTTGATTGTGGTTCCATTGTTGTTGTATGTAATTTATCCACCTTCTGTGAAGAGTAGTCCTGATGCTCCTAGGTTGGCTAAGGAGAAGTTGGAGAAGATGGGACCAATGTCTAAGAATGAGATTATTATGGCTGGAACTCTGCTTCTTACGGTAAGCGAAAAACGATTAATTTTGCTTACTGGTCACTTTTGTTTTTAACTTGTTGATTGATGAAAGCAGAAATGTGTTTGTTCATGTTGATTTCTGAAAAAAATATCTGAACTAAGGGAACAGCCATAAGTAGATAAGATTAGGGTGTAAATTAAGATATTGGATTTATGGGCATTAATGGTAGAAGAGGATTATGCTATGATGTAGACATGTAAAGCCCTATAGAGCGAGTTTGTTAAATGAGCTACTACCTCTGTCCCAATTTGTGTGGCATCGTTTGACTAGGCACATAGTTTAAGACACAAAGGAAGACTTTTGAAATTTGTGGTCTAAAACAAACCTTTGACATTTGTGTGACAATAAATCATTTCACTAAGGGTAAAATGGGAAGTTCAAAATTAAATTGTTAGACTAAATATAGAAAGATGTCATTCTTTTTGGGACTGATAAAAAAGGAAAGAGTCACGTAAATTGGGATGGAAGGAGTATAATTTTACCATTCTCATAACTAGTCTTGTTGCTCTGTTGGACTAGCTAATGATCCTATTTAACTTTAACTTTACGAAGACATGCAAATGCAGTCAAGAGCCAGTGAAGCTGCATCAATGCTGTCCTGCATTCCTAGAATCAATTCTTTTTTTTTTTCTAGATGATTTTGTCCCTTTTTGGATGCTGCACTTTTCATTGAGCTTAACTTATCCTTAAGAAACGTCAATGGCCAAGCACTTCTGTCTTGTTCACAAAATATTGGTTCATTCATCACAGATTTATAAATTGAGAGATATAGATCACTATGTCATTGAGATTTTAGTGATCACTCTAGTGTTTTTTTTTTTTTTTTTTTTTTGGCATTTTCAGCACTTGTATAATAGCTTGCATTAGTGGCTTTTCCTTAACCTAATCGTGACTTTTCGGTGCATCTCTTTCCAGCTTAGACAAACAATATTTTTATTAGTTCCGATCATATTTAGCTGAGATATCTCATTTGGCTGACAACTGCTGATACCTTTTCATACTCTACGTTTTGTACATTGATCATATTTAGCTGAGAAAACTTATTTGCCTAATATCTGGTGATACTTTACTTCCATCCTGTAATCGGGTTGGTAAACGCAGGTGCTAAGAGCTTTTAGAAGTGGTTGCTAACTTGTCGACACATGATGTATTAATGCAAATAAAGTTAGCTTGAATTTTACCCTAGTAATTGTTGGAGCATATGCATTCTGCATTTTGGTTTTGCCCCTATGCTTTTCGTTTAGAATTGATAAATGTAGTTTGAATTTGTATGATACCTCTATTGATGTTTCACTCTGTATGCTCTCTTCCAGGTTGGACTTTGGATTTTTGGTAGTACATTAAAGGTTGATGCTGTTACTGCAGCAATTCTTGGACTATCTGTACTCCTTATAACTGGGGTTGTCACATGGAAGGAGTGCTTGGGTGAGGCAGTTGCTTGGGACACCCTTACTTGGTTTGCTGCACTGATTGCAATGGCTGGTTATCTAAACAAATATGGTCTCATCTCTTGGTTTAGTGAGACAGTGGTCAAGGTTCGTTCTCATTGCTTATTTTCGCTGAATGATATTTGGTTTGCTTTATTGCTATTGTTGCTACCTGAATAGTTTATTTAGTCTATCAATGTGGATGTTCAGTAATTTATGCTGAAAGGAAGTTGACACTTAACTATAGCCAACTGCTTCGTCTGCCTGCTGATCCTATCTTGGGTCATTTGCAAGTGTAGAATCAAATATAAGATTGTGTGCCTAACATTCATTCACTTATTTTTTTCTGCTTGTTGTACTCAGCCATATCGATTTTTCTTCTTGTTTAATAGGAGCTCTGTTTCTCCTATGCTAGTAGCTTTTTACATTTGACTGAAACTTCTTTCTTAAACTAAACTTACATTTAGCTACAGGACATCCAGTTTTGCATTTCAACACCCAAGTTCTTTATTTTGTTACAATGTCCGCCAACTTTTATGGAGATCTTTAATCTTAGCTAAGAGTTTCTTTCTAATTCAGCTTCCTCTTTTGTTAACTTATGAGCCCATCTCCCCTTTTTGGTTGACCTTAGCGTCATGTTATGAAGCGTAACAAAAGATTTAAGTTTCTGTGCATATGGGAGAGGTATGAATTATCTTAGGTTATGTCTTTGAATGTTGTGGAAGCAACCTCTTGCAGAAATGCAGGGTAAGGCTGATTGCAATAGACCCTTGTGGTGCAGCCCTTCCCCGAACCCCGTGCATAGCTAGAGCTTAGTGCAGCAGGCTTCCCTTTTTTATGTCTTTGAATGTGTGATTCAACAATCAAAATGTTGGGCATTATCAATTAACACTTCTCAATTGGAGATATTGAAAGGCCTTAAGAAAGATCATTTTGAATTGCCATCTTAGAAGAGTAGAATGGTTATTCAACATCACTATCTTGCCACTAACAAGTGTATTGAAGGAAGTTAAAAAGAGGTAAACTTAACCTTGATTGGCATTACATTATATCCTTCAGTATTATATTTGGAATTGTTTACATAAAAGACTAAATTATCCCATTACAATGCTTACATATGAAACTGTTAAAAGGATGTTATGGGTTAAAATACTAACAATCTTATGCTTGTCTATAATTATGTCTCCCATAACCAAAAGTATTGTAGTTGTTAACATGTGTGGTGAGTACATCTGATGGGATAACTGAATGTTTTCTGATCAGCAACGAAACAACTTTTTGATACAGATAAGTGGTGAAACCATTTTGTCCTTTTTCTTAATGGACTTGCTGAAGAATCTATGTGCCGCTACTCCACAAGTATGGGAGTTGCTCCATTAATTTATTGCTCATGCTTGATTTACTCTCTATATTTTGCAGGTTGTTGGTGGATTAGGTCTTTCATGGCAGTTGTCGTTCGGAATTCTTGTTCTTCTGTACTTCTACTCCCACTACTTCTTCGCAAGTGGAGCTGCTCATATCGGAGCAATGTTCACAGCATTCTTATCTGTTGCTAGTGCCTTAGGTACTCCACCATACTTGGGAGCGTTGGTTCTCTCATTCCTCTCGAACCTTATGGGTGGAATCACCCACTACGGAATTGGATCTGCACCTGTATTCTACGGTGCAAACTATGTTCCCCTTGCTAAATGGTGGGGATACGGGTTCGTATGTTCTGTCGTCAACCTTATTATCTGGCTTGGTGTCGGAGGAATTTGGTGGAAGGCTATCGGCTTGTGGTAGAGTTGCTGGTTAAGATGACAGCATCTGATTACAGTAGTTAATGATACCTATTACAAGCTCCTCATATGATCTTGACGAGGACTGTTTAAGATTAGTGTTCTATTCTTTTCTTGAAATAAGTTTTGGTTATTTTTTGGTGGAGACTTGTGGAGTTAAAGAATGGTAGTATATAAATTAGGTCCATTTGTAGCTGAAGTTCAGGTTTTTTTGACATTGAAACTTCAAATTGTAAGAGCTGAGTGATTAGCTGACTTCAATTCTTTTTACATCTATTGCTCACCACTTTGCTGATTCTTTGGTGGCAACTTAACGGTGCTGTTTGGACCTAGTCGGATCATTAGAACATAGATATTTTCATAACATTTGGTTTCATAGCCGGGGAAACAATTTTTTGCATAATTGCAGGGTGGGGTAAGGTTGCATACAATAGACCCTTGTGGTCCGGCTCTTTCTCAAACACCGCGTATAGCGGGTTGCCCTTTATTACAATTTTGTTGGTGATTTCGAATTCCCTTACGTTCCCAAAATTGCAGTGAGTGCTAAAAAGTGGAATAACTCCTTCCCCTTTTTAATTCATCACCAGAATATTTCATAAATTTAAAAGGGAAAGAAGGAAAAAAAAGTAGCGAGTAGATTGTTGTTCACCATGGTCATAAAAGAGGTTTCTGGTCATGTGCTTCAAAATTGCAACATTTATTTGGCAAAATGGAAAAAGTAAGTTTAGCATAACAAGTTAGTAGAAAGTTGGGAATCTTTCATTTTCAATAAGGAAAGCTTTCTGTATAGAATGTCTCTTTAGTTCATCACCACATGCTTGGTAGGATATATCCTCATATTTAGTAGTGTTATTAATAGACCATTAACAGATTTAAAAGAAATCGATCCATATCACATGTATAATGTGTTACTGATCATACACCAAATCTGGAAACTAACAGAAAGGAGCTAACATTTTGCTAACTAAAGTGAACAAATCAGTTTCCTAAAAGTTTCACTCGGTTGAGAGCATTCTACGTATAAAAATGCATAAAAAAAGTTGAGAAGTTTATAGTGAGATAACACAATAATGGTGTATGATATACCGTGATTGAACCGTACATTGTCGAACGGATTAGATAATATTGCTCAACATATATGGCAGTTAAGCTCTTTGTGACTTTTGTCCTGTAGTCTTATTAATTCAAGATAATTAACAACAATATTGTGGCCAACTTACAGCAGATATTACATGAATCACGCTTTTGTTTTAAAGTTTATTTTCTATATGTTAATTCTTTTATAATATTAAATCACTTAAAAAAGATAATTAAAAATGAATTTAACTTATATAAAGATAATTAAGAAATGACTTAAACTTACATGCTACAATGACATAAAGAAATTTTTATGCTATTAGATTATCGAACATATATTTACAAATAATTCTTCATAAACAGTGATTTATAATCTTAAAAATCAATTAAATTACCTACTATAACAAATTAATTAATTTGATAGTATAAATTTTTTTATATTGTACGATGGATATTAATTAAACTCTCTTTTTTAGATTATTTGCAAATTTATCAGATCTAATGATACATTACATAGTCAGATCCAATCACTGCCCCAAATTCCAATGAAACCAGTAACAGGTCTTGGAAAAGAAGTCTGTTCATGAAGTTGAAAATTCAAAGCAAAATGGATTACTAAAAATTCAAACTGTCTGAAAAAAGCAGATCTGAAGGTACACCTACCTTCTTTCTTTTAGATTATTTGCAAATTTATCAGATCTGACTCTTTCTCTGGAAAGGTACACCTACCTTCTTTCTTTTAGATTATTTGCAAATTTATCAGATCTGACTCTTTCTCTGTTTAGTGGTACAATGCTCGACTTGTGAAAATCTTGGAGTTAATTTTCGGATGCGGCGATATCCGGCGTAAAATTGGGGGCTGTTGTTTTAATTTCTCATCACTTCTAAGTACCAACAAGCATTACTGCACATTCCATCGGTTAATCATCTTTCATAGAGACGGATTAAGACGTTTTCCCGACACCATAAACCCATCTCCAACACACAAAATAGAACTGAAAACAGCCCGTTTGCAGGGGCGAATTCAGATCCTTAAGGTCTTGGAAAAGAAGTCTGTTCATGAAGTTGAAAATTCAAAGCAAAATGGATTACTAAAAATTCAAACTGTCCGAAAAAGCAGATCTGAAGGTACACCTACCTTCTTTCTTTTAGATTATTTGCAAATTTATCAGATCTGACTCTTTCTCTGTTTAGTGGTACAATTCTTTAGCTACTTCTCTTGTGCAATCAATTTTTATTTTTAGATTTACTCAAGATCTGAATCAATTTTACCCTTAAAGATTGGTACTTTGCATCACTTTTCCGTCTTCAATTGTGGAATAAGTGATGGCCGGTGGCCAGTCCACAATGGAGGCTGGCCAACCCTCACTAACTATGACTATTCCAAAAACCAATCCTAATCCATTACAATATTCAGATCTGTTCAAACCAAAAACCTTGAATGATACATTACATAGTCAGATCCAATCACTGCTCCAAATTCCAATGAAACCAGTAACTTACCTACATGGGGTGCCATACATTAAATACACTGAAGTAGAAGTTGATCAGATGAATATCATTGAAAATATTCAGTATGCTGTGGTAGGAAAGTTCTCATATGGCCAACCAGATATTGAACAACTTCGTCTCATAATCCCTACACAATGTGGAATAAAAGGTGAGTGTAGAACAGGTTTTCTAAGAAACCGCCATGTGCTTATCAGATTAAGTCTTTTTGAAGACTTTGTGAATTTCACATCAAAGCCTGTATACTACATTCAAGATAGAGAGGGATACTCGTACCAAATGAGAACACTGATCTATGATTCAAATTTCAAGGTTGATGAAGAAACATCAAAGACAATGGCATGGATTTCCTTCCCAAAGTTATTGCCTACATACTTTGTGAAGGAAACTCTTTTTTCAATTGCATCTGCAGTGGGTATTCCTATACAATTGGATATGGCTACGATTAACAAGACTAGACCTAGTTGTGCTAGGGTCAAGGTTTTAGTAGATCTGGTAGCGGATTTACCCAAAACGGTGAGGATGGATATTGAAAATGAAAAAACAGGAGCAATAAGGACTGTTAATGTTCAGATTCATTATGATTACCTCCCTAAGTATTGCAAGGAATGTAAATTACAGGGACATGATGAATATGATTGTAGAATTATAAATCCAGAGCGTGTTCAGTATGACAATGAAAGGGAGGAAATGCCAAAGGAGAATGGCAAGACAAAACCTCATAAAAGCTCTGATGAAGTGCACAATAGTAAGGAAAGCAATAAAGATCTCCAAGAGGATAAAGAAATTGAAGCAAAAAAGGCCAAGAGATTACAAGCAGAGGAACAACATAATAAAAAGCAGACTAATGACAAAGGCAAACAAAAGCAAGAGGATGGAAACCAACAAGGATATGAAGGGAAAAAGAGTTATGGAAAATACAATTATAGAGGATACAATAATTTATACAATTATTCTGCTAGAGTGTTGGCAGGTGGAAGAGTGTTAGGAAATTCGGGAAATTGGAATCCCATCAAAGACAACAGAAAATTCAATGCTGAGAAGGGAAGTGCAAATCATAGCAAACAGAAAGAGACAACAGTCACTGCTACATGCAACAAATTTAACACTTTGGTGGACTTGGAGGAGGAACAAGAAAAACAAAATGAAACACAAGAAGGAAGCACACATAGTAGTAATCCTGTTAAAGAGACAGCTAGGCCATGGGTGGATGCTGCCTTTGGGAAACAAACAGAAAATAACAAAGTTATGAAAGAGCAGGGAAAGATAGATAGCAGACAAGAGCAAGATAATAAGAAGGAGAAAGGGTAGGGGATAATCAGTCAGAGGAGATAGCCATACAAGATTCAGAAAGAACAATTACAGATATCGTGGAAAATGATAACAAAAAAGAAGATGATAACAAACAGATTACTGAAGGCCAAGACGTACTTCAACCCATAGAAGTACATGACAGTGTTAATTCAAGCTTATATCAGCAAGTGGAATCAGCTAGACAACAAGTGGATCAAATGAAGGACTTACCGGAAGAGCCTCCTGATACAAACAATATGGGTGAAGGAGATACAGCATCATCTGCAAATAAGGAACAAAATAATGAAAGGGAAACACAAGCAAGGGATCAGAGAGATCAAAACAACAGAGATACAGCCATAGAAATGCAGGCAATTTCAGGAAATCATAAGTATCAACTGGTAGCCAAAGATCATGAAAACACAACACAAGAAGAAGTGAATCAGAATAAAATAGATATTGGAGAGGAGGAAGCAGGTGAAACTATTAGTTCTGATTTAATGGAGGGCAACAATAAAGGAGATATTTCCCCTAAACACTTGACAAAAACTAAAAAAGGTCACAAGCCAAGAGATAAAAGTGTTCCTCCCAAGACAGTGGGAGGAGTACAAACAAGGATGGCATGTTCTAAAGGAGTTTCTCAATGAATAGCTCATTAATATGGAATATAAGGTCTGTAAACACTCAACAGGCCTTTGAGAGGGTAGTACTATTGTATAGACAGAAACATTTTAATTATGTTGCCTTACTAGAGCCTTTCCAGCATGTTAGACATATTGATATGTACAAATTGTGGTTAAATATGGGGACATCATGGCATAATGTGAATGGGAAGATTTGGATTTTTGTGGATGCAGAAATTCAAGTAGAAATAATGAGAGATACAGAACAACTGTTATCCTGTAGATTCACTCATTTGGGTGATGGGCAAGAGTTGGTGCTTACAGTTGTTTATGCGAGTACTGATAGAAGTGGGAGAATAGCTCTATGGGAGGATCTATATGACATGTCTTCACACATCACCATCCCATGGCTTGTGGGTGGGGATTTTAATGTCATTACAGATGACATTGAGAAATTTGGGGGTCTTCCTGTACAGTTTGCAGAAACAGAGGATTTTAGACAATGTATAGACATTTGCCAACTGATGGATCTTGGTTTTACTGGAAGTATGTTCACATGGTGGAATGGGAGATCGGATGAGGCTTGTATATTTAAAAGACTGGACAGATGTTTGGGAAATCAGGCTCTGCAGAATTGTTTTCCTAATTTGGAGGTAGAGCATCTCATTAAACAAGGTTCTGACCACTCCCCCTTGCTGGTAAATATGAGAGCAGATAGTAGACCAATTAGGAAATCTTTCAGGTTTCTTAATTTTTGGGTGGAGCATGAATCTTTTCTAGATGTAATCAAAGAAAATTGGGTGGAATCTTATGGCTCAGGCCCCTTCTTTAACTTTCATAATAAGTTAAAAAAGGTGGGAAAAGCTCTCTCTAAGTGGAGTAGGGACACTTATGGTGATATCTTCAAGCAAATTGCAACTCTGGAGGAAGTGGTGCAGGTGCATGAGCAAGAATTTGAACAGAATCCTACAGGGCTTAACAGGGAAAGGCTACAAAGGGTACAAGCTGATCTGATCAGGTTTTATGCTATTGAAGAAAAATTTTGGAGACAAAAAGCAGGGATGCAGTGGTTTCAGGATGGAGATAGGAACACAAAATTCTTTCATGCTCATGTCAATGGAAAGAGAAGAAAGCTACAATTACAGAGAATTCAAGATCATACAGGTACATGGCTGGACACTGAAGAGGAGATTGCGCAGGAAGCAATCAGATTTTTCTCAGACCAATTCAAAGAGGAAAATATCCCTACAGATTTCTCTATGCTTGATAAGATTCCTAAAATGGTTACAGAAGAACAAAATCAACAACTCTATGAAATGCCAGATGAAGCAGAGGTGAAAAGAGCAGTTTTTGGTTTAAATGGAGACAGTGCAGGGGGTCCTGATGGTTTCACAGGAAGATTTTTCCAAGCTTGTTGGGAAATTATTGCAAATGACTTGGTGACCATGGTGAGATCATTATTCTGTGGGCATGAACTCCCAAGGTATGTAACTTGTACCAATTTGGTTTTGATACCAAAGAAGAAAGAAATTAATACATTTTCTGATATGAGGCCAATCAGCTTGAGTAACATCACTAGCAAAGTTATTTCAAGAATCATTCATGAAAGACTGATATATCTGCTGCCTGAGATCATTTCACCTCAGCAATCAGGATTTGTTAAAGGCAGGAGTATTGTAGAAAACATTCTGTTGGCTCAGGAAATTGTACATGATATTAGGATTAGAGGAAAGCCTGCAAATGTTGTCATTAAGCTTGACATGGAAAAGGCTTATGACAGAGTATCATGGTTATTTCTAACTAAAGTCCTGAGGAGAATGGGGTTCGGTGAATTTACTATTGATCTGGTGTTTAGAGTTATCTCAAATAATTGGTATTCCATTATGATTAATGGGAAACCTCATGGATTCTTCAAACCATCTAGAGGAGTAAAGCAAGGAGATCCACTGTCCCTTACTTTATTCATTTTGGCTGCAGAATGTTTGTCTAGGGCTCTCAATACACTGCATACTGAGGATGAGTACAAGGAATATGGGATGCCAAAATGGAGTCCATATGTCAATCATTTGGAATATGCAGATGATACTATCATTTTCACCTCTGCTAATGAACAGTCTATGAGATTAGTGATGAAGACTTTGAGTAATTATGAGAAGGTGAGTGGTCAGAAGATCAACAAGCAGAAAAGTGCTGTTTATATGCATCATTTGACATCTCATAACATTAAGGAGCTGGTATTTTCTGTCACCCAGATTCCTAAAAAGGATTTTCCATTCACATATTTGGGTGTACCAATCTACTATGGGAGAAGAAGGAACATTCACTACAAGGAGATAATAGAAAAGATTCAGAATAGACTGAGCTCATGGACTGGTAAGCTGTTATCTATTGGAGGAAGGACAACACTGATTAAACATGTTTTACAGAGCATGCCTATACACCTACTATCCGCTTGTGACCCTCCTAGTGCTATACTTGCTCAGATTCATAGATTGTTTGCTAAGTTCTTTTAGAGCAACTCTGTGGGAAATTCAAGTAAGCACTGGGCAACTTGGACAACCTTATGTCACCCACAAGAAGAAGGTGGCATGGGGTTTAGAAGCCTACAAGATATATCTAAAGCCCTCTTTGCTAAACTGTGGTGGAACATGAGAACCAAACAATCCTTATGGAGAACTTTCATGAGTAATAAGTACTTAAAGAAGTTTCATGCTGTGATAGCCCCTAGCGGATCAGGTACCTATGTGTGGAAGAAGATGATTAAATACCGAGATGAGATGGAACATGAGATATGGTGGAAGCTTCAACAAGGTAATTCTTATTTTTGGTTTGATAATTGGACAAGACTGGGAGCCCTATACCATATTACTCCACCAGATTTTGAGTGTGGTCCCACAATCATCCTTGTAAAAGAAACTGCAGAAGTGGGGCAATGGGATGAACAATTGCTAAGAAGAATCCTTCCTGAGGATCTAGCAGACCATATTGTGCAGCACATTAATCCACCAAATGAAAATAGCCAAGCAGATAAGGCTTTCTGGAAATTAGATTCGAGGGGGAAATTCACAGTTGGGTCTGCATTTCAATTGCTCAGACAAAGAAAAGACCCCAGTAATTTTTATAAGCAGATGTGGATCAAAGGACTACCAATAAAGATATCTTTTTTTATGTGGAGATTTTGGAAGTTCAAGCTACCATTGGATGATAAGTTGAAGAAATGGGGACACCAATTCCCTTCCAGATGCTATTGTTGTCAACATCCAAAAGTGGAAGATACCTCCCATGTCTTTTTACACTCACCAACAGCTCAAGCCATCTGGAAGTATTTTTGTGGACCAGTGGGAATAAATACTGAGAATTTGCAAGTTACCCAAATAATTAACAGATGGTGGGATATGCCTAGTAGACTACATGCCAAATGCATCAACTAAGCTGTCCCTGCTATTATTATTTGGGAACTCTGGAAGAGGAGAAACACTATGAGACATGAAGGGAAGGTGTCAATCACAAAACTCATTTACCAGGTGATGCATACTTTGATTCAATTCATGAAGGTGAGAAGGAGAAATTTTAGGTATGCACCATATAATTGGAGTGTGATTGTTGAGGCATTACAGAGATATTCTCCAAAGATAAGAGTAACTCCAGTGACTTGGAGAACTCCAGATATTGGATGGATAAAAGTCAATACTGATGGAGCCTCAAGAGGAAACCCGGGTAGGAGTTCATGGGCCTTTTGTGTAAGGGATGAAAGGGGAGATGTGATACAAGCACAGGCCAGAGAAATAGAGGATCTTCAAAGCACCAACACCGAGGCAGAGGCCCTAGCCATTTTACAGGCTCTCAGGTATTTAAAAGACAGTCAATGGGATCAAATAAGGATAGAGACAGATTCACTTTTGCTGAAGAACTCTATTCAAAGGACATGGGAAATTCCTTGGCAAATCATTACTATAGTGGAAGAAATTTGGAGAATAAGTGAGGAAAAAGTGGTGGTGATAGAGCATATTTATAGGGAAGGAAACAAATTAGCAGATCACTTGGCTAATTTAGCTTTGGACACAGGGGACATACAATTCAATTCCTTTCATGACATGGAGAGCCACTGTAAAAGAATTGTGAACAGTGACAAATTACAGCTGCCCTGTCTAAGAATTAGATCATGTTAAGGAGACTCAATATAGGGGGAAGGTGGGAGAAAAGGAGGTCCTCACACTCAAATCCTTTGGGAGGAGAATGTGAAGGATTTGGTTTACACTAACTGTTTGCTAATGGTTGCAGGTACACAAACTAACATAAATGGAGGATTTTAATTCAACAAGTACCACAGAACAACCACACTGAAGGAATACCAACAAGCAGCGAAACACAGTGTAATCAGGATGTTGAGAAGTTTTACCAGCATAAATTGCAACTGGTTGGAGGCACTTTTGACAAATGACATGAAGTGGAATTACTGCTCCAAATGATTGAGCACATGGAACACAACAGACCTCTTGAGTACACATGGGCATACAGTTTCTATTTAGTGGTTGTTTCTTAGTTGGTGGTATTAGCACCCCGGGATGCTCATCCTACTGAGAACTGGTCATTAGTTAGAAAATGTACTGCCTTGGTGCATATAGAGGGCCAAATATAGAGCATGTGAGATATAGAAACAGAAGTTATTTATGGAGCAATTATTTCAAATTTCATTCTATTAGTAATTTTTTAACAATTTGTAATATCAAATTAAGACAAGTTATAAGTCTTCATTTGATCATTAGTTTAAATTTTGTATTTTCATTAGCCTTTTGGCTAGAGTTGTACAAACTTCTGGATTTTTTGATAAAATTTATAAAATTAGCCCTAGGCCAAAAGCATAGTGGACTTTTATTAAAAAAAAAAAAAAAATTAAACTCTAATAGAATATGAATCTATGGTTCAATTATGAAAGCAAAAAAGGTTCAAATGATATCAGTCCACCTTATCAGAAATCAGAATGGATTCTTGTTTTAGTGCGTAGAGCATCAACACTCCAAATTATATTATTATTCTTCCCATTAAGTATATTTTTATCTTAGAAGATTGGCTTATTTGATTCAACTTGCAAAAGGAATGAGGAAAAATAGCGATGACTCATTTATTTTTCTCAAGGGTTTAAAGCTCATTTTCATATATAATCATTTATATTAAGAGAATAAAATACGTCGATTGGTTCCAAAATTATACTCGTGATCTTTGGCATACTAATTTATATTCCTCATAACTTAGTATCTAAAATTTGCTGTCTTTTGACTTGAAATATTTTTGATAAAATTTATTTATTTTTCATAAAATCTTGAGATTAATTAGTATATATTTGTCCACATAATACAATAATTCCTGTTCCTCCTAGGTATTTAAAGGAGCAACTTATTTTTGATTATGCAATTTCTAAACAAACTATTCTACCTAGGTAAGATCTTGAAGATTTGATAATTATAAAAGAGGTTTTTTCTCTAAAGTACTCTTTAGCAGAGACAAATGTAGAGAAAAGGAGATAAATGGTCCCTTAACTATGAAAGTAGGTTTAAAATAGTCCCTTAACTATGCACTTAACGGTTTTAGTCCTTTAAGTTTGCCACAAGTTAACAAAAATTGTCCCTTAACTATGAGGGTTGGTTAAAAATAGTCCCTTAAGTATGCACTTAACAGTTTTGGTCCTTTAAGTTCGCCAAAAGTTAACACTTTTAGTTTTCTACAAAATATTCATCGAACTCTATTTGTTAGATTTGACGAAAACTATACAAAAAAAAAATAAAAAATTAGTGAGAACTCACAATTAGAGGTATACATTACTAAAGAAAAGACCAAATACATCGGGACAAAACCGACGGGCGTTAGTCTGTTATAGGGAAAAACCAAGGAAAAAACTAACAGACTTGATAATGTCATAAAATAGTGTCTTGGAACACAAAGACCGACGGACTCTGTCGATTAAAACCGAGGGAGTCCATCGGCTAAGTAAAATACACTAGACTCATTTTTATTGAAAACCCGGTATAAAATAAATACTTCCATTATGTGATTCTTTTCTTTTAAAAAAAAAGTTTCCGCGCATCTTCCCTTGAAAATAATTGATGGACGTCTGTTGGTTTTCGTAAAAAACAATAAAAAAAATAAATAAATAGTGTCCCTCGATTTTATCCATCGGTTTCCGTCCATCATTTTTTCGCTTGTTTTTAGTAGTGACAACTTTTATAGTTTCTGCTATTTCTAAAGTCTGTTGTATTTGACTTAGCCGATGGACTCCCTCGGTTTTAATCGACAGAGTCCTTCGGTATTTGTGTTCCGAGACACTATTTTCTGACATTATCAAGTCTGTTGATTTTTTCCTAAGTTTTTCCCGATAATGGACTAACGTCTGTCGGTTTTATCCCGAGGTATTTGGTCTTTTCTTTAGTAATGTGTACCTCTAAATGTGAGTTCTTGCTAATTTTTTTTTGCCTTGAAAAGTAAAAAAAATAAAATATATGTCTCAAAGCAAAGTCTGCCCCCTCCGGCATAACTTTAGTTTTTCCGTTAAGGATTGTATGTCGGATCCGGCATAAAGTCCTTAAGGAAAAACTAAAGTTATACCGAAGGGGGCATAACTTTTCCTCAAGGCATAGTTTTAGTTATGCCTTATGGGGCAAAACTTTTCCATAAGGAACTATGCCTTATGGGGCAGACGTTTAATTAAGGCATAACCAAAAATGTCTCATTAGGCAGAATTTTTCCTTAAGGCAAACTTTTAGTGTTGCCTTAATGAAAAGTTCCTCCTTATGGGGCATACTTTTAGTTATATTTTATGGGGCACACTTTTAGTTAAGACATAACTAAAAGTATGCCCCATAAGGCGGAACTTTTCCTTAAGGCATAATTAAAAATTTGCCTTGAAAAGTAAAAAAAATAAAATATATGTCTCAAAGCAAAGTCTGCCCCCTCCGGCATCACTTTAGTTTTTCCTTAAGGATTGTATGCCGGATCCGGCATACACTTCCCCCAGCCCTGCCTTGCGAAATTATTTTTTTATTTTATGTCTGAGCGGGGGTTCGAACCCAGAACCTCAGGTATCCAAGCGAAGGGCAAAACTTAAAGAACACAAATATGAGGGGCAAAATTTAAAGACCACCCCAAAAGAAGGGCAATCCGTGCAAAAAAATATAGTGATATTGAGAAATCTATTAAATATATAAGATATGTGTTGGGAATGCTTTAACAAAATAGACTCTTGGTCTAGCAGTAGAAATGGAACATGTTTAAGTTGTGCTGTCCTCCTTGACAAGGATTCGATTCTCCTCAGGCATTTATAATAAAAAAATTTAACAAAGATCGTTGAAACCGATAAACTTCAAATCTTAGATCGTAATTAAAATTTTATTATAGATGGTAAGTTCGATATTTTTTTAAACCTCTTATTAAAAATTCTGGTGTGATGGAGGAGCATGAATTTCCCATCTAACACGCATGTATACGTGCGACTAACCTCTTACTGTTCACGTAATTTAAGCGAAAAACTTTATTGGTCTCCGTCCAGTATTTTAAGATTTGTACATATTCCTTAGGAAAGTTATTTAATAGTTTTAATTTAATTCTAGAAATATTTGTTACTCATTTATCTCTCGTCACATCTAGCTTAACAAACAAAGCAATAAGAATGAGTTATAGCTTTTGATTTTTCTAAAGTGTTAAATATTTTTAAAATATTTTGTTTATATACGACAAAAAGTTATTAACGAGAGATTTATTTTTGCAAAAAGCTAAAATAGTACTCCTAAATGTCGACTAGTCAAAGAAAGTGACCAGTGTTATAAAATAAAGATTATAAAGTAAATACACCAAAAACAAGTATATAGAAATGACTGATATATTATTTAACCTTTTACTTAAGAGAGATTTCATTGTATATATAATCTTATACAAATGAACCACTATTTATAGAAGGAAATACTTGGTGGCCAAGTAACTAATTTGGTCATCAAGCTAACAATTAAATTAACTTGATTATCAAGTTAGCTTTGACTCCAAGATAATGGACAAACAAAATATATAATATTTACAACACTCCATTTTGGATGTCCATTAATAGATGATGTGCCCCGTTAAAACCTTCTAGAAAAATTCTAGTGAAGGAAAAAGAGTACAAGTATCTAGTAATACGCATTGCTAGCTGCCTCATTAAAAACTTTAACAGGAAAATTCAAATGGTACAAAACCTTGGTTAAGAGAAAAAGAGTACAACGCGTATTTACTCCCCCTGATTAAAGCATCACATAATTCTTGAAGATGATGTACTCTGATCTTGTATACCAACTTATCGTATCTTGAGATTGGCAGAGCATTTGTGATCAGATCTTTCAAATGATCATTTGACTAACTGGTTGATGATCTACATCTTCCTTTCTCAGATAGAGTTGCATCATAACTGTATAATGTTGCTGGAATCACGTCATGTACATTTTTGGCTCGATTTAGCTCTTATCTTTGTATTATTTGACTGTCATGTGAACAACATGGTATGACAGTAACCTCTCATGGGAATAGATAATATTTCTGGATCGAACTCTTACATCGATTAAATGAATGCCCTGTATACCCAAAAAAATTGACAATTTTTGTTAGGATAAACACATTCATGTAAAGGCTTTCATCTGCAATATGCAATTGATCCTATTTCACATCTCTATATAAGAGAAATTCTATCATGCTTATAGTTACAACGAGATAGATAAATGCATCAATTGCACAAATATATGGTACTTCAGGACCAATCTAATTTCTCATTTCAACTTTTTTTTAGCAGATAATCTATTGCCTTTGGGAACTCTTCAAGAGCTCCAATAATATTCAAGTCATCATCAACTTGCACAACAATATGAAAAATTCTGATTATCATACCGAGACAAGGGTAAACATGGTCATATTTGTACCCTTCGTTAATGAATATTCATTAAGACGATTTTAGTACATCAACCTTGATTAATTTAATCCATTAATTGATTATAAACAACTTTTTCAAGAATTTATATATGCTTCAGGCATTTTTAATCCTTCAGAAATTTTCATATAAATTTTGTCAACTAAGCCATATAGGCTGTGACAACTTCTATCAGTATAAATTGAGAATCTGTATTGAGAATCTGATGTCTAGACTATAGGTCCAATCGCTTACCAAGATGCATCATTTCACTTGGTAATTATTTCAACGTCAACGCTTTAAGAGACGTAGAATTCTGATCCTCACAGCCTTATGCTATATTGCGCGCTATATAGTATCAAAGATATCGTCGACGATATATCATTTGTATTGGTTCACAATTCGACATAACTTACCGAGATCTCAACACTTCATTATTTTCAGGTACCTGAACCTCCCATAAGTTTTCATGAAGTGTTATGTCATAGGCTTTTCAAGAGCACATTGCTTCTTTATTATGATCATTTGCTCCTCTCCCATTTCAAGGATTAATATATTTGGAACCGATTAGTCTACCATGCTCCCTGCATGTTGTAGACTCTATCCTTCAGGAACATTAGGAGCATTTTGCAGATGAAATATGAAATAGTTAGGTCAGCTAATGCTTCCAGTATTTGACTTGAATTATCTGAGGATCATACTGATGATAATTCACAACATATTTCTTAGCTGCTTATTCTCTCCCCCTTATGTTAGAAAGACTAACATGTATCCCCATTTTCTTTGGGAAATCCATCTGTGTGCATCACGGTATATCCATTAATCATAGATTGCACATCAAAATCTATAAGCTGGAAATATTTAGTTCCTGACCCCGAACCAATTATGAGGGGAGAATATATCATAATTTATTGGTCTGTCGCATACAAGAGCCACTGTATGCAATATATCATATCTCAGACCAACATCTGAAGTTCTGTTCTCATAAGCAATGGTTTAACTATATTATGGAGGCATCCAACGCCAACCCAGCTTAGATATAAACAAGCATTATCAAGATGAATTGTCTTGATTACATATTCTGAACATTGTGCTTCCAACTCAATTTTGAACAATCAACTTCGTAAATGTCAAACTTTTAGTTGACAATAAAATTATGTGTGATCGTGTCATAGATGCATCTATTTAAGACAACACATCGCAAGTGAACGGGCCCACATTCACCTTTTATATTTTCCAGAATTTAGGGGATTTAGTGTCATGGCCCAAACCGATGAGTTGTGATGAGTGTCTGACCTCTAGCGACCAAACACCCCTATACTCATATCTGAATCTACTGAACATCAAGGGCCCGCAAGTGACTCAAACTGATCTCATACTGCCTCATAATTAAATGACATCATGAACTCAGAATAATCTGTATATATACATAAACGTGCTAAAAAAACAGTGCAAGCCAGCTAGGCTGCTACATGTAATGTACACAAAAGGATAGAAGCCGACAAGGCTACATCATCTAACTAAAACATACAACTGTCTACAGACCTGTACTGGAATAAAAGTTGTAGAAGGATGGGACAAGGCCCCGTCATACCCATCTATATACATCTCAAAAGAATGGCATACCAATATAAACTGCAACTATGGATCAAATGGAGTGCACTGATCACTGTTGGATAAAAGTCCTACTGAGCTGGACCACCTGCCTGTCTACCTGTACCTACGGGCATGAACGCAGCCCCCCGAGCAACAGGGAGTCAGTATGGACAATGTACTGAGTGTGTAAAGCATAGGAGCAACATATAAGTAAGAGTCATGAATGAAATCCGGAACTCGTAAGCTGAAAAGACTGTCTGCATGAATCGGTATGAATTAATATTTGTATGCATCTGCATAAATCTGTATAACTGACAATGCCCTTGTGGGCGCATAGTATGCATACTCTCAATGGTAATCATGCTCATGCATATATATATATATATATATATATATATATATATATATATATATATATATATATATATATATATATATAGGTCGTAGTGCTGAGGAACGTTCAGCTCGATCCATATCTCATATCCCATCGGCCTTTCTGCGGCCATCATCAATATCATCATCACTGTGCACCAACTGATCAAGTGGTAATGCGTATATAACGCCTTCCCGCTTTTCCCTCATACCTCATATACATATAATATACGCGTATATAACGCATTCTGGTCACGGGTCAATATGCATATGAATATATGTAATAGAATGTAATGTATGAATAATTGTGTACATAAAACTAGACCCACGAACAGAAGGAATAATCATAATTGGGGTATAGGGGCATCAAAGACTGAAGTACTCCTAATGCTTCTAAGAGTAGAGTAATATGGAAGCTCGTTTGCTTGCTTGTTGGTTAATATGATAGAATCATTCCAAAAGAAAGAATGGATAGCCTTAACATACCTCGAACTATATCCAATCGTCCAACTTCTAATCCTCGAGCTCATAAGTCTACGATCAAGATAACGTAGGCCTTAATTAGACTATTTACCTCACTTACTAATCATTCTAAATATGAATAGAGCTTAACAAATTATGGGCAACATTTCCCTTATAAGCTTAACAATGCTTCAACTTCCCATTCAATCCAACATCAACCACAACAACAATAACAACACTTACATATAAAAATATACTCAAATCTATTCCCAATCATCTCTTAAAATAGCCCCAAATCAGTATCTTAACCTTCATCAACTTACCACTTCCACAAATACCCTCTCTCCTCTTAAAACCGCTAAAATCCTTGATAATTAACTTAAATACAAGGGTAGAAATCATTTGCATACCTTGAGGGGCCTAGGATTCCACGGATCAACTTTAACTCCAACTTCCTAAGCTTTGCAACTTGAAGAAACTCTAGAAACAACCTTCTTCTTGACAAGTACGGGTTTACGGGGCTCGGATCTTACCAAATCTCCACTAATAATGATGGAAAATGTTGGGAGAGAAAATACTAGGGTTTCTCTGATTTGGAATGGAGGAAGATGAGAAAAAAAGTCGTGGATCATATATTTATACTTGGAAGTTAAAAAGTTATAGCGGTGCGGTTCGACGAGCGGGTCGACAACCCATCGACGCGTCAACGTTCTGTCGACGTGCTCCGTCGACCTGCGCCTGCAGATTCAAGGCTGCAGAAGCCCATCGATGCCGCATTAACGACGACCAATTGACATGTCGACGGCCCCGTCGATGATGACTGGTGTCTGCAGACTTCTTCGGCTTAGTTCAGATCGCGTCGATTCGATTCGTTCAACTTCCAATCTTGTAAATTTCCAGGAATACCTGCTGGTACCTTTGACACGGGGTAAGGCACTTTCTACCTCCAAATCGGGCTCGGGTCTCTATTCCAAAGGCATACCCAATTAGGAAACCATAAGTTCTCCTACGACGAAAACGAGAGGTGTAACATTTAGTCCCAACATTAGTTGGTGTAATCAACTTACATGAGAACAAGCAACATAAAAGAAATTTTGAAGAATCTTCTAGTTCTTCAATATATTTCAAATATTGAATTAACACATCAGATTTAAATCAGGACCATTGAAATAGTCATGTCACTTGATAAAATTCTATGTACTAGTAAACTTCAAGTTTACCATGGTCCTGCTAATATTTTAATAAACTTCTGGTTTACTATTGCATGCGATTGTATATTAATAAACTTCTGGCTTATCGTGGTATGTAATCTCATCATGCTCGGGTAACATTTCACATACATATTTCTTACCCGTGGCAACTTGAAGATATTCAATCTTCCAATCTGTCACGACCCAGCTAGGGGCCGTGACGGGTACCCGGGGCTAGCCACCGAGCACCACTCGTTCTAATACTCATCTTACTCATTTAATGCCCTTTTACCAATTTTATACACGAATTGTAGGAAAATTATATTTTATATAGAAACATGAATACTTATATACATTTGCCTCTCGGCCATCAAAATAATATATACATAATAATAACATCTTGTGAGACCATCTGACCCACACTGCGTATCTACAAGCCTCTACTGACATACTAAACATATAGACGGAACAAGACTCCGTCGTGCCCAAAATATGCATATATACCAAAAGAAGAATCATAAGCACCTCCGGACAATGGAGTGCTCTCAATCAGCTGACAGCTACTAAGGGTCTGGACCAAGCTCACCTCTCTATCTACCTGTGGGCATGAATACAGCGTCCAAAGAAAACGGACGTCAGTACGAACATTGTACTGAGTATGAGAGGCATAAATAATAAAGAAAGACAGTGTTAATATAATGTGAACATCAATATGAAACATCTGAATCTGAATGACAATCATAAAAGAAGTAATGCATGCTGTCTTACTCATACTCATCATAATTTCATATATGCATAATATGCAAGCTGCCCGTCCATATCGGAACAGTGTAATAATCAATAACATTAGCCCGCGTCCGGGGTACCATCTCATGCCGCCCACTAGTGGTGTCTGCCCATGCCAAAAGGTCATGGTGTATCCGTATAGCTGCCCGCCTTGGCGGTGACTGCCCGGCCAACTAGGCGCGGTGTAATATGATCATGACATGTTCATAAAAAAAAATACTTGTAATAATATGCTTATCATAGTACATGAATAAGACTCAAGATCAACTGTACTCTGTCGGGGTGGCGTAAGGTCGTGATCCCCCGATTTCATTATGGAGCAATTATTGACATTCTGCCTCACCTTGAAGGAATTAGTACATAAGGTGAGTGTAAGAAATAAATAGCATCATTATCAATATGGCATCATCATATCATATCTCTTATCTTTTATCTTATATAGACATTTATGGACTTAGGCTTCTAGCTTTCCGGAAAATAGGAACTCATGAAGAGGAAAAGAACTTATGCTATAGGATTCATGCCATTAGAAATAAAGGACTAGCCTCACATACCTTTGTCGTTTAGCTATGTTATCGTTCACTTGCCCTCCCCCAATGTCACGTCGTTACCTTCACGGGAGAATTTGTATTAACATTAGTTAATCGACTATAAGAACGCGTCGTAAATTCTAGAGAAAATTGGACAGCATTTCCCCTGTAAACTTAACAATCCTCGAAATTCCAACTTAGCCAAACATCAATCAAAATACCAACAACAACAATACCAACAATTTCATATCAAACTAGGATTTAATCCATTCTTAAATTACTCCCAAAACAGCCCAACATGCATTCGGATGCCAATGCTTGTATACACTTCTTTATTTCCGTATATCCATAATATAAGAACAACAACTACCGCCAATCCCCCGATATTCCAGCCCACAAAACAGTCCATAACGACCATAAAACAGTCCCCAAAATATCATCGTAATACAGCCACAAATATTATACCAAATAGCTCCAAAATATAGTCATAAAATAGCCACGAAAATTACATAAAACAGCCCCAAAATATTGTCACAAAACAGCCACGAAAATTACATAAAACAGCCCCAAATATCGGCACAAAATAGCCCGGTATACGCTTTGTATACAATATCTTTATACACTTTATTCTCTCAAATTCAAGAACAACAACTTATCAACAACATCAACAACAATATCAACAACCTCATATAGCAATATAAGCACCTAGAAATCTCTCAAAGTTCCAATAAAAAAACAACCCTCAAGGCAACCATATCAACCAACTAATCTATGACTTCATAACATAATTCCCTTCACTTTAAACTAGGGAATTCTCCCATTAATAACTTAATTAACAAGAATAGAGTATATTACATACCTTATTGCCCAGAAAACTCAACTAAAATCCTAGCTCCAAGCTTCAATAATCAGCCACACTTCAAGCACCAAACACTATAATCCTTTCCTAACTAGTTTCCAATTCCTAAGATGAAATCTTGGTTTGATTTGGAGGAATTCAACTTGAAAGATTTAGAGAGCTTTTAGGAGGGTTTGGGAGGGTTTAGAGAGAGTTTAGAGTGAGAGAGAGGGGTAGAAAATGAAAAAAAATCAGATTTTTTTCGTTTTTTTAGTTTCTGATTTTTACTGTTCACATGTACTGTTCACACGTGTCTACTGTTCATCCGCGTCTACTGTTCACCCGCAGAATTATTTCATGGACTCAATTTTTTTTTCTGAGGTGTAACATTCTTCCCCCCTTGGGAACATTCGTCCTCGAATGTTAAACTATTCGGGATTCTACGAAATTTCGCCATATATTTTCCTTTAACTGACTCGGAGTACCATGACCACACTAGTCTTGCTTACCTATTACACCTCTTTTTGAGTACCCACTTGGTTTCATCGGCGACGCATAAATACTTGCAAGTTACACAATCATTCTTGCACGATTTGTGTACATACATTTCTATACATATACAAGTATCTACATTCGTATTCATATTCGTATTCGTAATCGTACTCATTTACCCATCATTAAACTTATTTCTGCACAACTCTCACTCTTTGTTTTAGAGTCTATATCTGTCACATCTTGGAGTCCATCATTTCAATCTCTATACTTATATTATCTTTACTCGCTTCCCCCCTTTTAGGGTTCTACTTGTACCATTCTCAAATCCCTCGTCTCACCTTCAAATCTTTACTTCATGTATCCCTATTTCACTTACCACATAAGTCATTTCAGCAATGTGTTCACATTCATTATAGCCCTTCATATTCGTATCTCTATCTTCGTGATGCTGTTATTTTATTTTGCTAATAAACTTATCGTATTTTACTCGTGCTTATACATCCAATCGCTACTCCAGTATCGTACTCTATTAGAGTTACACTTTCTCCTCCATGTCATGTTTTAGTGCTACTAATCTCCTTTGTTCACTCTATCATTTCTCTTTACCGTATCAATGTCGCTCTTATAACTGCCATTACTATCAATTCAATAGTATCTAACTCAACTCTTGTAGTCATTAACGATACTCCTAGCTTAATCTCATTCTGCCATTACTCTTTTGCACATCATCTTTTCTTGTTAGGATATATTACAAGCTTATATCTTATCTCCTTTGGATTCTAGGAAAATTTCGGCAGAGTTTCCTCTGTATTTCTTACTATCCCAAAACCTGCACGCAGCAAATACCAACAATGCCTCACAGGGCCAATATATATATATATATATGTATATATAGCATATCATAGCCACACAGGGCTCCCAATATCAACAACTGTATGGAAATAATGAACTTACCTCGTATGTCCAACTCAAACTGTACCTGTTATACCTTTCTGTTTTTTTTTCCCTTTTAATCTTTGGTTGTATTTCAATCATACCTACAACATTCATACCATATCTAACATATATTCTGCTTACCGTTATTGATTCCTTCAGCTTCTGTTGTGGGCACCTTATAACTGAACTTATCAACAATACATATATATTCAATACATTTTTTTTTTTACTATACTTACAGTAACTTACCTTGATGATAACTAGTTTTCCATTCTGTATATACAAATTCTGATACATAACCTCAATGAAATATTAGATTCTGTAACTTCCAGTAGCATTATTTACCTTCTCTTGTCGACACCACTCTCCTGCTGAAATCAAAGATCAACATATAAGGGATATCATTTCCTATCTTTTAGCTCTATCGCACGATCTAGAGTAAGAAGGAGAGGTAACATCCTAAATGTCCTGTAGCTTCCTGTTTATAAATGTGGCGCGCAACACACCATAAACAAGACTCTACTAGACACGGCTCGTAGACACCTCCTAGGACTGAACTGCTCTGATAACACTTTTGTCACGACCCAGCTAGGGGCCGTGACGGGTACCCGGGGCTAGCCACCGAGCACCACTCGTTCTAATACTCATCTTACTCATTTAATGCCCTTTTACCAATTTTATACACGAATTGTAGGAAAATTATATTTTATATAGAAACATGAATACTTATATACATTTGCCTCTCGGCCATCAAAATAATATATACATAATAATAACATCTTGTGAGACCATCTGACCCACACTGCGTATCTACAAGCCTCTACTGACATACTAAACATATAGACGGAACAAGACTCCGTCGTGCCCAAAATATGCATATATACCAAAAGAAGAATCATAAGCACCTCCGGACAATGGAGTGCTCTCAATCAGCTGACAGCTACTAAGGGTCTGGACCAAGCTCACCTCTCTATCTACCTGTGGGCATGAATACAGCGTCCAAAGAAAACGGACGTCAGTACGAACATTGTACTGAGTATGAGAGGCATAAATAATAAAGAAAGACAGTGTTAATATAATGTGAACATCAATATGAAACATCTGAATCTGAATGACAATCATAAAAGAAGTAATGCATGCTGTCTTACTCATACTCATCATAATTTCATATATGCATAATATGCAAGCTGCCCGTCCATATCGGAACAGTGTAATAATCAATAACATTAGCCCGCGTCCGGGGTACCATCTCATGCCGCCCACTAGTGGTGTCTGCCCATGCCAAAAGGTCATGGTGTATCCGTATAGCTGCCCGCCTTGGCGGTGACTGCCCGGCCAACTAGGCGCGGTGTAATATGATCATGACATGTTCATAAAAAAAAATACTTGTAATAATATGCTTATCATAGTACATGAATAAGACTCAAGATCAACTGTACTCTGTCGGGGTGGCGTAAGGTCGTGATCCCCCGATTTCATTGTGGAGCAATTATTGACATTCTGCCTCACCTTGAAGGAATTAGTACATAAGGTGAGTGTAAGAAATAAATAGCATCATTATCAATATGGCATCATCATATCATATCTCTTATCTTTTATCTTATATAGACATTTATGGACTTAGGCTTCTAGCTTTCCGGAAAATAGGAACTCATGAAGAGGAAAAGAACTTATGCTATAGGATTCATGCCATTAGAAATAAAGGACTAGCCTCACATACCTTTGTCGTTTAGCTATGTTATCGTTCACTTGCCCTCCCCCAATGTCACGTCGTTACCTTCACGGGAGAATTTGTATTAACATTAGTTAATCGACTATAAGAACGCGTCGTAAATTCTAGAGAAAATTGGACAGCATTTCCCCTGTAAACTTAACAATCCTCGAAATTCCAACTTAGCCAAACATCAATCAAAATACCAACAACAACAATACCAACAATTTCATATCAAACTAGGATTAAATCCATTCTTAAATTACTCCCAAAACAGCCCAACATGCATTCGGATGCCAATGCTTGTATACACTTCTTTATTTCCGTATATCCATAATATAAGAACAACAACTACCGCCAATCCCCCGATATTCCAGCCCACAAAACAGTCCATAACGACCATAAAACAGTCCCCAAAATATCATCGTAATACAGCCACAAATATTATACCAAATAGCTCCAAAATATAGTCATAAAATAGCCACGAAAATTACATAAAACAGCCCCAAAATATTGTCACAAAACAGCCACGAAAATTACATAAAACAGCCCCAAATATCGGCACAAAATAGCCCGGTATACGCTTTGTATACAATATCTTTATACACTTTATTCTCTCAAATTCAAGAACAACAACTTATCAACAACATCAACAACAATATCAACAACCTCATATAGCAATATAAGCACCTAGAAATCTCTCAAAGTTCCAATAAAAAAACAACCCTCAAGGCAACCATATCAACCAACTAATCTATGACTTCATAACATAATTCCCTTCACTTTAAACTAGGGAATTCTCCCATTAATAACTTAATTAACAAGAATAGAGTATATTACATACCTTATTGCCCAGAAAACTCAACTAAAATCCTAGCTCCAAGCTTCAATAATCAGCCACACTTCAAGCACCAAACACTATAATCCTTTCCTAACTAGTTTCCAATTCCTAAGATGAAATCTTGGTTTGATTTGGAGGAATTCAACTTGAAAGATTTAGAGAGCTTTTAGGAGGGTTTGGGAGGGTTTAGAGAGAGTTTAGAGTGAGAGAGAGGGGTAGAAAATGAAAAAAAATCAGATTTTTTTCGTTTTTTTAGTTTCTGATTTTTACTGTTCACATGTACTGTTCACACGTGTCTACTGTTCATCCGCGTCTACTGTTCACCCGCAGAATTATTTCATGGACTCAATTTTTTTTTCTGAGGTGTAACATTCTTCCCCCCTTGGGAACATTCGTCCTCGAATGTTAAACTATTCGGGATTCTACGAAATTTCGCCATATATTTTCCTTTAACTGACTCGGAGTACCATGACCACACTAGTCTTGCTTACCTATTACACCTCTTTTTGAGTACCCACTTGGTTTCATCGGCGACGCATAAATACTTGCAAGTTACACAATCATTCTTGCACGATTTGTGTACATACATTTCTATACATATACAAGTATCTACATTCGTATTCATATTCGTATTCGTAATCGTACTCATTTACCCATCATTAAACTTATTTCTGCACAACTCTCACTCTTTGTTTTAGAGTCTATATCTGTCACATCTTGGAGTCCATCATTTCAATCTCTATACTTATATTATCTTTACTCGCTTCCCCCCTTTTAGGGTTCTACTTGTACCATTCTCAAATCCCTCGTCTCACCTTCAAATCTTTACTTCATATATCCCTATTTCACTTACCACATAAGTCATTTCAGCAATGTGTTCACATTCATTATAGCCCTTCATATTCGTATCTCTATCTTCGTGATGCTGTTATTTTATTTTGCTAATAAACTTATCGTATTTTACTCGTGCTTATACATCCAATCGCTACTCCAGTATCGTACTCTATTAGAGTTACACTTTCTCCTCCATGTCATGTTTTAGTGCTACTAATCTCCTTTGTTCACTCTATCATTTCTCTTTACCGTATCAATGTCGCTCTTATAACTGCCATTACTATCAATTCAATAGTATCTAACTCAACTCTTGTAGTCATTAACGATACTCCTAGCTTAATCTCATTCTGCCATTACTCTTTTGCACATCATCTTTTCTTGTTAGGATATATTACAAGCTTATATCTTATCTCCTTTGGATTCTAGGAAAATTTCGGCAGAGTTTCCTCTGTATTTCTTACTATCCCAAAACCTGCACGCAGCAAATACCAACAATGCCTCACAGGGCCAATATATATATATATATGTATATATAGCATATCATAGCCACACAGGGCTCCCAATATCAACAACTGTATGGAAATAATGAACTTACCTCGTATGTCCAACTCAAACTGTACCTGTTATACCTTTCTGTTTTTTTTTTCCTTTTAATCTTTGGCTGTATTTCAATCATACCTGCAACATTCATACCATATCTAACATATATTCTGCTTACCGTTATTGATTCCTTCAGCTTCTGTTGTGGGCACCTTATAACTGAACTTATCAACAATACATATATATTCAATCCATTTTTTTTTTTTACTATACTTACAGTAACTTACCTTGATGATAACTAGTTTTCCATTCTGTATATACAAATTCTGATACATAACCTCAATGAAATATTAGATTCTGTAACTTCCAGTAGCATTATTTACCTTCTCTTGTCGACACCACTCTCCTGCTGAAATCAAAGATCAACATATAAGGGATATCATTTCCTATCTTTTAGCTCTATCGCACGATCTAGAGTAAGAAGGAGAGGTAACATCCTAAATGTCCTGTAGCTTCCTGTTTATAAATGTGGCGCGCAACACACCATAAACAAGACTCTACTAGACACGGCTCGTAGACACCTCCTAGGACTGAACTGCTCTGATAACACTTTTGTCACGACCCAGCTAGGGGCCGTGACGGGTACCCGGGGCTAGCCACCGAGCACCACTCGTTCTAATACTCATCTTACTCATTTAATGCCCTTTTACCAATTTTATACACGAATTGTAGGAAAATTATATTTTATATAGAAACATGAATACTTATATACATTTGCCTCTCGGCCATCAAAATAATATATACATAATAATAACATCTTGTGAGACCATCTGACCCACACTGCGTATCTACAAGCCTCTACTGACATACTAAACATATAGACGGAACAAGACTCCGTCGTGCCCAAAATATGCATATATACCAAAAGAAGAATCATAAGCACCTCCGGACAATGGAGTGCTCTCAATCAGCTGACAGCTACTAAGGGTCTGGACCAAGCTCACCTCTCTATCTACCTGTGGGCATGAATACAGCGTCCAAAGAAAACGGACGTCAGTACGAACATTGTACTGAGTATGAGAGGCATAAATAATAAAGAAAGACAGTGTTAATATAATGTGAACATCAATATGAAACAT
Organism: Lycium barbarum; assembly: GCF_019175385.1. Classification (NCBI taxonomy): domain Eukaryota; kingdom Viridiplantae; phylum Streptophyta; class Magnoliopsida; order Solanales; family Solanaceae; genus Lycium; species Lycium barbarum. The sequence continues at coordinate 20,183,721 of NC_083342.1, forward strand.
CTGAATCTGAATGACAATCATAAAAGAAGTAATGCATGCTGTCTTACTCATACTCATCATAATTTCATATATGCATAATATGCAAGCTGCCCGTCCATATCGGAACAGTGTAATAATCAATAACATTAGCCCGCGTCCGGGGTACCATCTCATGCCGCCCACTAGTGGTGTCTGCCCATGCCAAAAGGTCATGGTGTATCCGTATAGCTGCCCGCCTTGGCGGTGACTGCCCGGCCAACTAGGCGCGGTGTAATATGATCATGACATGTTCATAAAAAAAAATACTTGTAATAATATGCTTATCATAGTACATGAATAAGACTCAAGATCAACTGTACTCTGTCGGGGTGGCGTAAGGTCGTGATCCCCCGATTTCATTATGGAGCAATTATTGACATTCTGCCTCACCTTGAAGGAATTAGTACATAAGGTGAGTGTAAGAAATAAATAGCATCATTATCAATATGGCATCATCATATCATATCTCTTATCTTTTATCTTATATAGACATTTATGGACTTAGGCTTCTAGCTTTCCGGAAAATAGGAACTCATGAAGAGGAAAAGAACTTATGCTATAGGATTCATGCCATTAGAAATAAAGGACTAGCCTCACATACCTTTGTCGTTTAGCTATGTTATCGTTCACTTGCCCTCCCTCAATGTCACGTCGTTACCTTCACGGGAGAATTTGTATTAACATTAGTTAATCGACTATAAGAACGCGTCGTAAATTCTAGAGAAAATTGGACAGCATTTCCCCTGTAAACTTAACAATCCTCGAAATTCCAACTTAGCCAAACATCAATCAAAATACCAACAACAACAATACCAACAATTTCATATCAAACTAGGATTAAATCCATTCTTAAATTACTCCCAAAACAGCCCAACATGCATTCGGATGCCAATGCTTGTATACACTTCTTTATTTCCGTATATCCATAATATAAGAACAACAACTACCGCCAATCCCCCGATATTCCAGCCCACAAAACAGTCCATAACGACCATAAAACAGTCCCCAAAATATCATCGTAATACAGCCACAAATATTATACCAAATAGCTCCAAAATATAGTCATAAAATAGCCACGAAAATTACATAAAACAGCCCCAAAATATTGTCACAAAACAGCCACGAAAATTACATAAAACAGCCCCAAATATCGGCACAAAATAGCCCGGTATACGCTTTGTATACAATATCTTTATACACTTTATTCTCTCAAATTCAAGAACAACAACTTATCAACAACATCAACAACAATATCAACAACCTCATATAGCAATATAAGCACCTAGAAATCTCTCAAAGTTCCAATAAAAAAACAACCCTCAAGGCAACCATATCAACCAACTAATCTATGACTTCATAACATAATTCCCTTCACTTTAAACTAGGGAATTCTCCCATTAATAACTTAATTAACAAGAATAGAGTATATTACATACCTTATTGCCCAGAAAACTCAACTAAAATCCTAGCTCCAAGCTTCAATAATCAGCCACACTTCAAGCACCAAACACTATAATCCTTTCCTAACTAGTTTCCAATTCCTAAGATGAAATCTTGGTTTGATTTGGAGGAATTCAACTTGAAAGATTTAGAGAGCTTTTAGGAGGGTTTGGGAGGGTTTAGAGAGAGTTTAGAGTGAGAGAGAGGGGTAGAAAATGAAAAAAAATCAGATTTTTTTCGTTTTTTTAGTTTCTGATTTTTACTGTTCACATGTACTGTTCACACGTGTCTACTGTTCATCCGCGTCTACTGTTCACCCGCAGAATTATTTCATGGACTCAATTTTTTTTTCTGAGGTGTAACACAATCATTTGTAGTCTCAATATGATAATCATTTTTATTGCTAGTAAACTTCATGTTTAATATAATTTGTGTTTCGATCGTAAATATTACGATCTAGGACAAATGGTGCTATCATATATAACCTCTTCGAGAGACTTCAATGAATTTACCATAGTTAGGTGTTATTTGGACACTGCTGGTGTCATGATACTTGTAGATAAATAATTAACTCTTCTGGAACCCTTAATTATTAGTTTCTACTACCAAATATTTTTTTTAGATACTTCCGGTATCACGAAAGAAAATTTGATTAGACACTACTAATCTCATGAAAGAAAACAGTAATCAAATGGAAATTTAAAGACAATTTAAATTATAAATTAGGAAAAGTAAACGTTCAGCCCTAAACTTCAGTATTTCAAATATCTCCTTCGAGGAGATTAAACATTAACATCTGAACATTTTGTATCAAAGCGACAACCACATAGTAACCACCTCTTTCAGGAAGGGATACATTGATGTTTATTTCCTTCAAGGAAATTAATAACAACTAACCATAATGTATCGATGTGATTATAGTAGAAAACATTTTACTTTGCTTCCTTTTACTTTAAAATGATACTTTAATAAACTTATTCAAGATGTTTCTACGTACGACAGGTACGTGTTGCAGTGCCTTAATTCCATACCACAAAAATAACATGTATAACCCTTGTTATTTTATCTCTCCAGGAGTGGTATTTCTTCAGTCACTTCAGGGAATAAAACCCGATTATTCAAATGTACTTGAAATAGGATGTTCATCATCAAGACTTCATTATTCTGCTCAAGCACAAGAAGACATTGCTTACGAATTTCTCAGATATTTTACTAATTCTTTCTACTTCAGGAGTAAAATTTAAAGTTTTTCTACTTCGGGAGTAAAATTTAAAGGTTTACTACTTCGAGAGTAAATTTCAAAGTCTTATTACTTTAAGAGTAAATTTCAAAGTCTTATCACTTTAAGAGTAAATTTCAAAGTCTTATTACTTCAGGAGTAAATTTTATATTCTACTACTTTAGGAGTAGGGTTTAGTGTCTTACTATTTCCGGAGTTGATTTCAGCATATTTACTACTACATGAGTAAATTTTAGGATTCTAACACTTCAGGAGTAGATTTTAGAGTCCTACCACTTCGGGAGTAGAATTTAGAGTCTTACTACTTCGGGAGTAGAGCTCAAAGTTCTACTACTTCCGGAGTAGAATTCTATTACTTCGAAAGTACAATTCAAAGACTACTACTTTGAGAGTAGAGTTCTGAGTTTACTACTTCGGAAGTAAAGTATAAAATATTTAAAATATGTCTTCTCAATTATTCTATCTCTTCTGAAGATGAAGTGTGATAGATTCACATCCAAACACACTTCCGTATTTATAAGCTTAATTATTACATACTGTCACATTCACTTCAGGGAATGAATCTATATTTATAACATTTACAAACATTCTCATTTTCATGAATGAAACATATCTGAATGTGTCTTAGGCATATCAAATAATGATAGCTTAGAACCTCTTTTAAGATATTGTTACTTCAGGAACAAATTGAGGCATATATATGTAGATAATTTTTCTCTAACATATTTTCAATTGTAATCACAACAAACCTATAATAATATTATCACTTCCGGTGACTATAGACACAAGTAAATATTCTTATCACTTCTGATAATTAATGTATTTAATTACAATGAAATATGTACAAAACATAACCACTCCAGGTGGTCGTTTTGACAATATTGCTCTTCTGGAGCACATTCAATTGCAACTGAGTTCTTGTAAGCGTAAAGTAGAGCTTTTGGAAGTAAGCTTGAGAGGTAGATTTTTCCTTTTTTGTTCTTTCTTTCTAATAATAATACTTGCTTACCTGATGGCTCAAGCTCAATTCTTTGTCACCGATTTTTTTTCTTTCTTGGCAGAAGTCGCACCTAATAGACAAAGTAGTGATTAAACAAATTCCACAAAATTGAATTTTGACACAATAAGAAAATATCGTGTAAGTTACTTATCTTGCACTTTTGCCAAACTCCAAATTATATAAATTTTCCCATGTCTCTTGATCTTTTCAAAATATTTGCTCGGCAAAATCTCGTGCTAATAACGTGTTATAAAATAAAGACTATAAAGTAAATACACCAAAGATTAATAAATAGAAAGCGATTGATATATTATTCAACCTTTTACTTAAGAGAGAAATTCATTGTATATATAACCTTAGACAAATAAGCCACTATTTATAGAAGGGAAAGTTACTTGGTGGCCAAGTAACTAACTTGGTCACCAAGCTAACAATTAAATTAAGGCTTAATGCATATGCAGCCCCTGAACTTGTCCCTTTTTTCCATTTTGACGCATCAACTAAGTGTTATTCTTATTGAACTCCTGAACTCGTCCTTAATTGTGTCTATCAAACACAATCTGATTTACATAGTATTCTATCGTCAATGTAGCAACATGCTAATATATATTCTAATTTAATTATGCCATTTTTAGCTAAGATTAGCAACAATTGAGAGGGAAAAAAAGAGTAAGCTCTTAATTAAGCTAGCAGTGAAAGAGCAGAACCAGCAGAAACCGACACATCCATGACCAAAAGAATAACTTACCACACGTCTAAAATATTACTTTACCTTCATTATTATAATTTATTTTTTGCTTCTAATAAAAATCAGATTTAGAAGACACACTTGAGGACAAGTTCATGGGTTTAATAGGAACAAGTGAACAACACATAATTGAGGTGCTAAAATGAAAAAAAAAATAAGTTTAGGGCTACATATGTATCAAGCCTTAAATTAACTTGGTCAACTTTGACTCCAGTCAATGGACAAACAAAATGTATATGATATTTACAACAACCAGGTAGAATTTCCATGGTATGTGGTTTTCCTCGAAGTTCAATATAGACACGTGTCAACTCAAACTTCATGACTATGGTCTTCTAAGAATTTGAGAAACTTTATCAACTAAATTGTAGGACCCAAAAATATTATAGCCTATAGAATGTACATACACAAAAATAAAAAAAGAGAAACTTTTGCACTAAAGGAAAATTGTTTACCTCTCATTTGCATCATTAATTTAGGTCCTTTAATAGTGAGGTACTTTTTTAGTAAACAATGAAATATTTCATCAAAAGCTACCACAACTGTTCTTCGAATTTTATGCTTTTCTCTCTTTCTTTCCATTTTCCTAGCTAATAAAATTCTCGTAAGTTGGTAAGTTTAAGTACTATCTTTCAAGCAAATGATACTTCCTTTCTTCACTGAACTTTGAATTATTGAAACTTCTTTCTTTGTTTGGTCTTAATTAGTTTTGAAACTTGACTTTCAAAATCAACTTTCTTGGAAGTCAGTTGTGAGTTGTGACTTTGTTAAGTGTAGCTTCCTTCACTTTTTTTCCATTCATAAAAAACATGTACATAAATGTGTATGTTAATTAAGTTGTATGTATGTGAAGAAAATCAGAATTGTGTTTAATACTGGAAATTTGACATTTTCAGGGAGAGCAGTGGAAACCATTTTTTTGGCGAGTTAGCTATTAGTATGACAGAAAAAGAAGCTCCATATTCAGATAATGGAAGATTCCCACTCTGCATTTTATTTAGGGAAGCAAGGTATTTCTAAGTCTTTTTCCTTGTTCATATTTGTGATCATCATTGTAAAACATATATGCTCTATTAGTCTGTCTAACATGTTTTTACTGTTGGGCTAAACCATCCCGGAAGTACTTTTAACATGATGTGATATTATCCTCTTGAGCCCAAGTACGCACGATTTTTTCCATAAAACCTAGAGTATTCCAATAGCTTATAAGTGGTTCCTTTTCATTTATACTTTCCATTTGAGATGTTGTTCATACCCCCTACATTTACATGTTGTAGCAGGTAATCTGTACTTTAAAAAAAAAAAAAAAAAAAAAAAAAAAAAAAGATTACTCATTTCAGTTATTAAGGATGGTCACTTGTAGTTATCTTTTAGGTGATCCAGTAGTTATACTCAATTAGTTTTGAAACTCCATTGGATCAATTTTTGTTTTAGATGATGGAATTGTTCATTCAATTCAGCTTTTTCTTTTCTCTCCATTTTTTAAATTTTTTTTTTTTAAGCTTAGAAAAGTTGTGCTATATGCTGATATTAGCTTAATATCCTAAGAAACTTTTGAGTTGAGATTTCACAATTTACTAGTAATGCATTTCTCTTTTCCAATTAATTGTGTGGTATGAGCAGATCAGTATTTAAATTGGATGAGTTAGGCCGAGAGATTGCAACAATTGCCCTCCCAGCTGCACTAGCTTTAACAGCAGATCCTATTGCATCTCTGGTTGATACAGCATTCATTGGCCAAATAGGTATTACTTTTTTAAATTTATGGCGCTCGGCCGAAATTAATTACTGCGCTAGAAAAAGTATGTAAAACATATACCCTGATTATGTATATTTGTGTAGACAAATATATATATATTATATGTATGTTTTTGTATACACTAGTATATTTGTGTATACAGTATGTATATTTATACTTAATATACATTACATATGCATTTGCCGGCTATTATGTTTTAGAGCGGTCCAAAAAGGTAATTATCCCAACTTTAGCAAGATAGTTAATTATTTGCTTATGAAATAAGCACAAAAGATGACAAGATTATAGCCATGTAAAATCCATTAGATTTACTCACAAACACTTTACAGAAACAGATTTATAAGTCATAACCATCCAAATTTGTTCATATAGGCCCTGTTGAGCTTGCTGCTGTTGGAGTTTCGATTGCTGTTTTCAATCAAGCGTCAAGGATTGCAATATTCCCACTAGTCAGTGTCACTACCTCTTTTGTTGCCGAGGAGGATACCATCACAAAAGTAAGCCCCGAACCACGAGATACTGAAAGCCAGGATTCACAATCACAAGATGCTGAAGGATTAGATGCAGAATTGCTATCAAATAGTGAAAACAAAGAGCTAATACCCCAAAATAGTACGTTGGAAATCTCCGTTCAACATGTTTTTTTGTCACACTATATGGATAAATTTACGTCTCATTTAATTCTGTAGGGAGTGTGTACAAGTCCGGAAAGATAGCTACTACCTTTGAAGTTGTGAAGCCAAAGCCTGAAAAGAGGCACATTCCATCTGCATCTTCTGCATTAATTATCGGTGCCATCCTTGGCCTCATCCAAGCAGCCTTTCTAATTTCTGGAGCAAAGCCTTTATTAAACTTCATGGGAGTCAAATCTGTAAGTAAAGCTCTTAATAAAGTAACAAAAGACACAACATTCTCTCAAGTGAAATGCAAATGTTCAACCCCCTTGCAATCTTATGTCTACTCTTTCTTTTTCTTGGGCCGAGGAAGGGAGGGGATCATACGGTTAGCCAATATTTATTCTCAGTATTCAAGATTTAAACTTGACAAGTTCATTCTTTTACGCTCTTAGCACTGAACTCATTTTCTAATTATAGGTTCAAAAATATAATATTTGTGTAATCACTACAAAATAAATAAGTAGCTAAACAACAAATCTGTCGCTTAATTATTTAGTGATGGATTATCAAAGATTATCTTAGCTACGAGCAATTTAAAGACGGATCAACGACAAAGTTCGTAGCTAATTTCAGTTTTTACGCAGAAAATATTTTAGCGATCTGCCACATATATATGTACATTCCGTGTCACAAATACTAAGTTAATTGAACCCGTTGGATATATGCTCCATCCGCCTCTGTTTATTCCTCTGATATTACAGGGATCACCCATGCTAAAACCAGCACAAGAGTACCTGAAATTGAGGTCACTCGGTGCACCAGCAGTTCTTCTCTCATTGGCCATGCAAGGAGTTTTTCGAGGATTTAAAGATACAAAAACTCCACTTTTTGCAACTGGTGAAGTTCAAATTCATTTTAAGAAAGATTTACTTCTGTTTTGAACAAGGACAATAAGTAGAATCTAACTTAGTTTCTTTCTTTTCCTTTTCTGTTTATCTCATCAGTGGCTGGAGATTTGACAAATATAATTTTGGACTCCATATTCATTTTTGTGTTCCGTATGGGTGTCAGAGGCGCTGCAATTGCTCATGTAATTTCACAGTGAGTAGATTATCAACGTCTCCAGAAAAACAATAATTGTGAGGGAACAGTTTTTCAACATATCATTGCTCATGTGATTTCATAGACTCTTATCTGACTTGGTAGTGCAGGTACCTAATTTCAGTAATACTTTTTTGGAGATTGATGGAAAAAGTTGATCTCTTACCTCCTAGTCTAAAGCATCTGCAATTTGCTCGATTTCTTACAAATGGTGAGGTTTTCTCCGAAGTCGTTAATATAAATATATACACAACGAAGATTGTTCTATAGTTTTGGTATAACAAGGCTTAAGAAATACTTATGTTAGATTCTTATTGTGTCCCTATTAGGCAGGTTGTTTCCATATTTTAGTTTTATGATTACTCTTTACCATGATTTTGCAGTTATCGGAACTCTGAATTTATAACAGAAAATCTTGTAAATGCTACATGATAAGCTGAAATGTTTTCAGTCTGCAGAATCTTTGTAAAAAGTTAATTATTGACAAATGCGTAGTTTTTCTTTTGTTTTCTGGTACATCCTCAACACAAATCATCGAAGAACAAATAATCTCGCAAAACAAATAAGATCAGTGCTTTTATTCACCAGATATCGTTCTTCTTTTGATTTACTAATTAAAGAAAGTTTCTAATGTTAAGTATCTAATTTTAAGTATAAGAAGGAATTAGTTCATAACTGTTCTCTCCTTTTCTTTTCATTCTCTTTCTTTTTTCCCGGAATTTCAGGATTTCTATTGTTAATGAGGGTCATAGCAGTGACGTTCTGTGTAACGTTAGCTGCATCATTGGCTGCAAGATTAGGACCCACAGAAATGGCTGCATTTCAGGTCTGCTTGCAGGTTTGGTTGGCTGTATCTCTTCTAGCTGATGGGTTGGCTGTTGCCGGTCAGGTGATATATGATCTTCCTAATCATTTTGCTAAAACTCAAATTCTTTCAACGGTCTTGAATAAATTATTAGCCATATGATACGAAAAACAAGCGATTCAGTTTGGGGTGGAACTACGTTTTATTGCTGCTAAGCTTCCGGTAGCGAGCCTTGCTGCTCTTGCCTCTTTGGTTCTGAGTTCCGACCAAGGCTTTCTTTTCGCTGGGAGGGGCACAGCCAGTAATTTTGGTTCAAAATCTGTATTTATCTTAAGAAATCCATTTAATATGTACGAATTATTAATTTAGAATCCAGTAACTTATTAAAAGAGCTAGAATCCTGAAACCACAAACTTCAAATCCTAGCTCCGCCTCTGGCTGTGATTCACTTTCCTTAACTTTCAATATGGATTTGCATGAATTTCACATATGAGTATTTGAGTGATTGCTGCTATCTTGCTTGAATTAGACAAGGAGGGAAGGATCTTATGTCACCAGTCACCACCCTTCCTATCTAGCATCTAATATTAGTTAAATCTATTTCAAGTGCTTAAGTAACAAAGTGGAACACAATCTATCCAAAAATGTACCATATTGTCCTTGAATTCCTGATTTACTGAAGAAGTATCGCCATTATCGCTCTCAAAATAACCTATCACCATATGTAAACTGATATTTATATGTTGCCATATCAACTAAGCTTTGGCTATGGGATTATAGTATTTCTCGAAGTGAGTTAGCCCCTTACATTGTTCTTCAGTATAATGCAAACATATAATTCACTTTGGAAGCCATATGTAAATTAGTAATTAGCAATACAAGTTTTTTTTCCTAATGTAGATTACTAAGTAATATTAATCTTTTGTGGACAAACAATATATTATATAGATGAATAAGGACAATCTGAGAGACATGTCTAATGTCTTGATTCATATATCTATAATGCAGTTTGTACTGATGTAGTGATGTAACATTTGGATTGTTTTTAGAGCTTGATTTTAATCTTCTAATCTAACCTGCAAAAGCAGAAAAACTATCAAAAGTAAACAAAATTCAGAACTTTGACCTTTCTTTTCTCTATCAGGCAATATTAGCAAGTGCATTTGCTCAGAAGGACTTCAATAGGGCTACTGCTACAGCATCAAGAGTACTACAGGTACTTTTAGTTGTTCTATTAGTAGATGTTCGTGTATCCTTAATAATGAACTATTTTTTACCTCCAAATTCTTGAAAATTGCAGCTGGGATTAGTCCTGGGATTGGTGCTATCACTTATCCTTGGAGTTGGTTTACACTTTGGAGCTAGATTATTTACAAAAGACGTCAATGTCATCCACCTAATTGGTGTTGGTATTCCGGTATTCAACATATCCTCCTAATATGCCTGTCGATACACTTTAGCAAACTTTTCGAAGTTAAGTATTGGATTTTAGACCTAACAATTTCTTCCCCTGTCAGTTTGTCGCAGCAACACAACCTATCAATGCCCTGGCCTTTGTCTTTGATGGTGTAAACTTTGGCGCATCTGACTTTGCATATGCTGCCTACTCGATGGTAAGCTCACATGGCATTCCTTTTTTTTTTTTTTTTTTTTGGGTTCTATCGACAACACCAATCAAACATATCCTCAAGCTAAAATGTACTTGCCCTTTTTGCCACCTCCGACCTGAATCATTACTCTTTTCATTTCGACACAAAAAAGGGATTTTTCTATGCAGCCCTTTTCTTGTGTTGATGACCAGGAAGACAACTGGGTTTAGGTATTGTTCTTCCAATTATCGTAATACCAAGTACTTCCTAGAAAGCTCTAATATGACGGATTTATAAGTAAAGTTTGGTGGAAAAGTTTAAAATAGAAACCAAAGATGTAAAACATTATATATGTGTGAAAAGTCACTAAATTTCAACAAATATTAAATTCTGAACTCATAATTGCCAATATGTAATAATTTCAGTGGGTTAAACATAAAGGGTTGAATCTATGAAGTTTAAATATTTATGACGAGAAATGCTTTTGTTTCAGGTAACAGTGGCTTTATTCAGCATTATGTTCTTGTTGATTCTTTCATCAAGTTATAAATTCGTTGGAATTTGGGTGGCTCTAACCATCTATATGAGCCTCAGAGCTTTAGCAGGCTTCTGGAGGTATGGTTAATTGCTAATGCACTCTAAATAAAATGGATTTGAAATAAAGCACTTGAAAAGCACAAGCTAATCTGTTTATTTTTTGTTTTTATCATTTGCAGGATAGGAACTGGAACAGGGCCCTGGAAGTTCCTCAAGAGCTAAAAGTGTCTATTAGGTTATTATAACATATATATTGTCCATGACGTATAGCTGAAGCAATTTTTACCGTTGTTGTATTGTCAAGAAAGTAGCACCATTAAATCACAGTTTAATGCCTTGTGGTGGCGAATAAAATATGTAGAACTGTGGGTTCTAAGTTAAGAGAGTAAAATATGAAATATCTATTTAACTCTATTTATACTTGTGTAGTAAATATATAGTGTTTGACATCTAAGCACTGGTTCTTAGTTCTATCGAACTTGTGTATGCATTATTGGATATGCCGGTGCGTACAATAGAGTCTTGTGGTCCGGTTTTTCTCCAAACCCCACGCATAGCTAGAGATTAGCGCACCGAGCTGCTTTTTTTTTTAGGTTTTTATTTAAATTTCAGACAGTCTTAAAATATGGCAGGAGGGACACTTTTTTAGTTAGTGCTAATGACACATTTTAAAAAGTAAAATTTACACAAATAAATACCTTTTAACAGCTTCTAACAAGTTATAGCTATAAGTTGAAGATTTACAATTCGTAGCTGCTTTTGGCTGTATTTCAGTTGTATCTCGCGTTTTTTAAATACAGTGAAATACAGCGTGGCTGTTGAATAAAAAAAAGACTATATTTATGGCAATAAAAATCTTTTTCAAATTATATGGTAATTTGTATTAATGGTTCCATGATTCACGCAAACCTCATGAGGATCCATTACAGCTAATGTCTCTCTATCAAAATCACTCCATTCAAAAGTTTTTTGTTATTTTTTTTTTTTTTTTTTTTTTTGTATTCGGTTGTATTTCGCGTTTTTGAAATACACGAAAATACAAAATTTGACAGAGTAAAAATAGGCTGTATTTGTGAAACATGTTGTCTTCTTTCATTTTAAATGGTAAGTCAAATTAAATCAACCATGTATCACGCATAACAGCTGAAGTTTCATAACAACCCATGTTTCTCTCTCCAAATTACTCAATTCCAAACTTTTAGAAATACTTCCAAATACAGAAAAAATATACACTGGAATACAATGAAATATGGTTGATTGTTTAAGAACTATAAAATTGTAGTATGCGTATATACAATGGAATACAATGAAATGTATTAGAAGCTGTTTCGTAAATTAGAAATACATTGAAATATAGCGAAATATACAGAAACAGTACACTGAAATATACTGAAACAGTACATTGAAATATAGCGAAATACACAGAAATATATTGAAACACCACAATCACAAACCCTACCGAACCACCACAACAACTGGAAAAACCTTCCTCCTTCCTCCGCCGCCTTTCTTCCGATCAACCATCCTGCTTTACTCCAAAAACCCTACCGAACCACCACAACAAACTAGAAAAAACCTCTTCCTTCCTCCGCCGCCTTTCTTCGATCCACCACTGTCCTCCTCCACTCCAAAAACCATACCGAACCACTACCAAAAATCATTAATACATGAAACATATGGAGTTCAGATCTGAAGAACTAGAACCTTAATGTTTTTTACGAGTTTGGAGATGGAGATGGAGATGGTAGTAATAGTGGTGGTGGTAGTGGTGGCTCCGGTGAAACCCACTTCTCCCTCTTTTTCAGATCTGAGTGTATTGTCAGATTTGGGGTCGTTCCACCACCGTCGCTGCCACCTCATCATCATCAACAACATGAGCAATGGCAGCGGCATCAACGGCTTTAGCAGCCGCCGGAGTAAAGTCATGGTTGTTATTCGACTAGGAAGCAGCAACAACTTGTGCAACAACGACGTTGCTACAGTTTCTACGAGCTTTAACGCTCAGTTGCCTCACGAATTTTGGCTGAAGGAGAAGAGAGGTCCGAGATAGAGAAAGGGAGGGAGAGAGGCGGCAGTGAGGGGAAGGGGAGAGAGGAGAGAGATTTTTTTTTTAGGATTTGGAGAAGATGATAAATCTTAAATATGTAGTGAGGGAGAATACAGAGGTACATGTATTTCAAAAGTTATTGGACCAGTTATGAAATGTAATTTTGGAAAAATAAAGCTACAAAAATTAAATAAAACATAAGACAGTTATTATTCATAAATAAGTCTTAGAGATAACTATGACAAATAAATTTTCCTTTTAAAAATTTATTATCTACATTCTACACAAACCCCCTGCTCCTCACGCCCTTTCCCTCATCCTCCTCCTCGGTCCAATTCGACCCTCGCAATTGCGGAAAATCCCTTGCAAAAGGAGAACCCCCAGAAGTCTGCTTTTTTCGCAATACCGGTTATTGCAAATGAGCCCTATTTCGCAAAAGCGACTGCACCAGAAAAAATAAAGTCAGCAGCTATTGAATTTTGAAAACCCTGCCCCAAACTAGCCCCAACCCCTTAAATAAGTTTCAAACAATAAATATGACTTGTACCAAGCTTCCAAACATAGAATTAGGCGTTACATCTCAATTCAAGAGTCAGATTGTTATAAAAGTAGACAATTGCATAATTTCGGTAGTTGAAGGGATAACAAATATTACAAGAAGTTATGTTTTTTCATTATTTTAGTTAGCTAAATAAAATCAATATTTATCATTTTAAGAGGCTTACACTTTATTCAAATTTAATTTCTTATAACTCAAACACGTTATTTAATAATATTTACATATATTTTTTTTTAAAATTATGTATTCATCGACCTAGGTACCCGCGCAAAGCGCGTACCTAATTAGATCCACCCCTCACACAAGTATACATGATCAACAAGTAATATTCAAGTAATATGCTTTTGAGATTATCAAGACGAACGAGATATTCTAGGGTCACAGGTAGATTCTCCAATCCTATTGAGTATCCACTTTAGTTAGCTATTTCAAGAATCCATTTTACTAATCACAAGGTTGATATTGCTAGTGGGCTCTTCACGATATTGCTGGGATCGAAATAATAAAGCGTCACACAGAAGCTAATAATTGCAAACCTTGAACGAGATAAATCAGACAAGAAAAAAAATATACTAAAAGGCATAATAATATAATATGATTTGATCAAGTGACCTACATATTGGAAAGGCTAGTATTAAAAAGATAAAACCTACCTATTGAAAGAATAATCTCCCCTAAACAAAACTCTTTAATAACTACATTGTGGATGTTTTTCCGTGTTCTTATTTGATGGGAATATCCTCAACTTATAGAAGTGCAAAACTTCTTCTCCAAGAAATATGATAGATATAGTAGTCATTTTCCACAAAGAAAACCCTTTCTACCAATAAATCATTTTTGAAGTAAAATACAATTATGATAGAATCCAAATAAGATAGGAAATTCAGGATAAACCCTAACAGATATCCCTCACCTATTCAAACTACCACCAATGGTCATATTTCTATGGTCATCATCAATAATAAACACGCAATTACGTCTCCTGTATTTGACTAAGCAAGGTGAGTAAGTATATTTTTAATTAAGTAAAGAGTCTTACACAATAATAAAAACAAAATCATCTATCAAGGGAAAAGTGCAAGTAGATGCCAAAAGAAAATAACAAAATAATATTTCAATTGGATAACAGTTCCAAAACTAGTTTCCCGAAACACTAATCCGTTTCCCGTGTTCCTTGGTTCATGAACAAGCTCTATTTTATCCTATATGCAATCTACGTCCTCTCTTCCTAGTTAGACCTAGATAGGTAGCTAATATTCAATTGGTGATCAGATAATTAAATAATTAAGCGCAAGATAAAATAGTAAACCAATTAAACTAATAGGTGATAATCAAATATATGCTAACATAAAGCTCCAAACTACAATATTCATGGATAATCCCGGAACCTAAGACTAACAGAAAACTAGTCATTCATGCTCGTGGCAAAAGCACATGTCATACTAATTATTCAACTACAAAAATAGGAGAAAGGATAAATCTTGTGATCTCCGTCTCTCAAAAGTATGTCTAAAAATGTATTTATAATATGTAGAATTGACCTTGGACGAAAATACCACTTCTAGTCCAAAACTGACCCGGATTGCGCAGAATATGATTTGATGTGCCGCAAGGGGTGGCGCATGACACTAAGCACCAAGTCAAAACTTCAAATAGTTAGAATCTACAGGTTTTATAAAACTTGCACCGATGCGATGCACTCCCTGCTAGGTGGGACAGTGCACCATGCCATTTCTTACGATACTCATTTTTTCAACTTCTTCTCATGCGTATTTGGCCCCCGGGTCCTAACTCGATCCCAATCTTTGATATTGACTTCTACTCCTATTTCAAAGCCACTTTCATCACTTTTTAGCATCAAAATCATCATCTTGTCATCTAATCACCTCCGGTAACAGTAAAACGCAAATATTAAAAATAAAGCGAATAAAATGAATTTAACCAAAAGAAAAGAGTATGAAATATGAGGAGGAATGTAGCTAAAAATATGTACTTCTAGTTGCCGATCACAACCCCACACTTGAACCTTTGCTTGTCCTCGAGCAATTTCTGACACTCTAAACTTACAATCACTTAAGCTAGCACTCTAAATCCTCCTACCCATGACATAGGTTGAGACAACAATTAGGTTCTATAGCAAATTAAACCATCAAATATACATTTTTTTTTTTTTTTTTTTTTTTTTTTTTTATCATCATGCAAGATGTACAAGTCAACTCAAGTAAATAACATACTTTTAGACTCCTAACCAGGGGCGGATGTACTCCTAGCCTAGGGTGTTCACCCGAACACCTTGGACAAAAAATTACAATGTATATTTAGGATAAATTTTCTGTGTTCATGTACATATATTAACTTTTGAACATCCTGAACAAATGTAAAAGGCTAGCTCAAGTGGTTCAGTTATTTTCCGAACACCCTGAGTGGAAATCCTGAATCCGCCACTGCTCCTAACCTTAGGACAGACTCTAACTCATCACGTTGAAGCTTACTCACCTACTCTTTCAAAGAAAGCTAATAACATCACCTATCTATCATGAAACAAGTGCTGTCACATGAAGAAAAAGTCCACACACTCAAATGTAAATTAAGGACACAACATTATCAACGAACAACTCTCGCACTCACAAATGAATTAATATGCATGCACAAATGAAGAACCATAAGCTTTCCTATTATGTACATCTTTACTAGGGGTGTTCAGGAAAAATAAAAAAATCAAACCAAACCATACCAAAAAAAACCGATGCTTTTTTATTTGGTTTCGTTTTGATTTTAAGCAAAAAAAATCGAAAAAACCCGAACCAAACCGACTACATGTATAATTTTATGTAAAATACTTAAAATATTATGGTGCATATCAATCTTTTTCTCTCTTGGTTTGTAATCTAGGTGTTTACCTTATAGTAACTCAATTCTTTGTCTTTACTTTCTAGTTTGATTTGTAGTTTTTGTTTTGATAATTCGAAGAATCTATTTAATGTCCAAAATAACTATTACGGTTCACTTTCGCGGACGCATAAAAGCTACTAAGAAGTTGCGGACTCTATTTGGATTTTCGTATTTTTTAGAATCACCACCTAATTTTATAAAGGAAATTAGGAAAACCGAGTAAAAAGGGTTTATTCAAACAAAGAAAAATCCTTTTAAAACCAGAGTTCGAGGTAAGGATTCTAGTGATCTCTTAGGGAAGGTTTTAAACACCCTAGTATTAAGGATCTGTAGAATACGGTTGACCTTCGAGCTTCAAGGTATGATTAATTGTGATTATTTGCTAAAATATTTTCTTTATTGAAAAACTGTCATGCTAATCATAAAACTCCATTTTTTGGAAAAATATCCTTTAAGGAGAAATCGTTGGTTTCTTTTTGAGAAAATGTTATAAGCGGGTTAAATTTACTTCATTTTCGGACCAAAACACACTTAAGATTTTCTCTTAAGTAGAGTTCCTACTAATTTGATCCTAATGTCATGATTTTGTCCTTATAAGTTTTGTATATGTATAGGAAAATAAATGGAGTATATGTCCATATAAATAATATAGGTTGTAAGTATAAATAGGGAAAACAGTTTATTTATTTGTTTTAGTCCATTTTAAGCTCAATTGGTCAACCATATTCCATTCCAGAGCCAACTAAGGTTCAAGTGCATTTTCTTTTATTTATTTGCCTTAAGGTTTGGGCTTTTGGCCCAAAAGTGTTTAAAAATAACCTTTAAGTTATAAACCAGTTTAAAAAAGCCATTTCCACACTTGGGATTTTCTAAAAATCCGTTTTGCTCCAATTTGTTACTAAAATCAGTCCAAGTTCTATAAATCAGGCCCAGCATAACTTAAGTCCAGATTTCGCTTGAGTCCAAAATATAATCCACTTCCGTTTTTGATTTTTTTTCGTGAAGGGCTTAAGGCCCAAATCTCTTTTTCCGTCCAAATTCATTTGTACCGTTTAATTTATCAGTTAACACTATGAAACGTATATATACATATACATATATATATATATGTATTTCCCAATTTCGTGCAATTATCATTTTAACCGTGTTTAACTTGAAAATCATTTTAGAAAATATTTAACCAACTACACGAGTTTTTCCTAAATTCTAATGCATTTGGGTTTCAATAATTACAATTTTTGTTTATATATACAACGATTATACAAATATATACACATACATAGATATGGAATAAAATAGAAGGGGTTTTAGGCTGGTGGGCCTACCTAAGCCCACCAGTTGACCATTTTCACCCATGGTTGGGCCTTACACATTTTTATCTCCAACTGACTCGATTGAATAAGAAAAGGGGTTGGGCCTCAGGCCCAACAGGTTTCAAGCAGGAAAGATGGCCCAAGTGGCCCACGATGAAGTCCCATGCAAACAAAGAGAGGGAAAAAGAAAGTACTGGTTAGAAGGTATTTAAACTTAATCACTAGATAAAATACGACTTAAGTACATAACATACGTGAATCATGTATATCAGTGTATACATAGTAAGTATATTCGTCACGTAAAATAAAGAGACAAAGGCCCAAGTAAATGAGAAAAGAAAATGTGCAGGCAGACCGAAATTACATGACACACAAGGGACAAAGCCCAATATTGAAAATAATATGAATCAAGTAAAGGGTGGGGGATAAGCCCAGTTTAGTGACAAAGCAATAAGGCCGAGGCAGGACCAATACATGTCAAAGCAGTAAAAGAACACTATTATAGGCCCAAAACATGTCAAAGCAATAAAAGAAGACAAAACAAGCCCAAGCATTTTCACCAGGCATACTAACGTATAGTCATGAGTTTTCTTTTGATGATATACAAAGTATACCATCCTATATACACCTAAGTGTATACAGAATGCGTATATCTTGTATATTTCATGCATATATGAGAATATCTATTCAGTGCAAGCCTAAGAATGATAAACAAATATGAGACAGTGCAGGCTAAGCATATATTAGGCTGTATATAACTCATAGTTTGCATTTTTTGATTCTTAGTTTAGGCAAAAATAGACATAGGACCAATTTATCTCTATCACCACCAAGATGATTCCTACATCAATCTCTCAAGATAAGTCAAAGTAGTAAAGTATGGGAGGACATAAGATACTGAGAAGATGAGGCTATTATGCACTTAAGGTCATGCTATCTGTCACGGGCCGCCTCCTTTATAGTGTCTGTGGTACACTAATGGCCCGTGCGGCGCCCGTAGTCCAGGCGGACTACGAGCCAGCCTAATGATAGTCCCAGGACTCATGGCATGATCTTAAGTCCATGGCTTTGGAGGCTTAGCTTCAACGGTGCTGCTGAGACGATGTCAAGGCTTTGGCCTTGCTTTGCTAGAATGCCCCTGTGGCAGGTTTCATATGTTCTGTCTTCGCCTGCACTCTCACTTGGGGTTGGCTATGGACATGACAGTCCCTCGCCAGGAGCTGAGCGTCGCGGGTGCGCGCACAGTCCAATCCTCTGGCTTGACACTGGTCGGGTGCCTGTACGCCCGAGCGGTGCGACGCCTGAGTAGGGCAACTCTTGAATCCTTGGCCTATGTCATGGGTGTTCTTTGTAGTATGCCTATGATGCGGCTTTGCTAAATGTAGCCCTCGCGACATACTTCCATCTTGCGCGGTGCAGCGTCGCCCTACGACTGCACGTCTAGGCCAACGGACCCTTGCTCGCTAGGCTGAACCTGAGCCAAGCTCACAAGTCAACACACGAGGCTCTTAGGATGGATGCCTCGAGTGTTCAATCGGCACAGAGGGATTTCTTATTCTCAAGGATAGCCCGCAGGGCATAGTCGGTCCATACGTCAAGCCTCCGGGCCTCGTTGGGCGCCCAACGCTGGCCTGTGGCCGAGCGCCGCCCATAGAGTTGCGTGACTCGTATGGGTAGCTAGGATCCAATGGGGATGCCTAGGCAGGCCCTTGAGGTTGTCCCCCAAGGATGCTCACTTAGTACGGCTTGATGGTGGCACGTACGAGGGAGGCTGGTTGAGCTGAGACACCTCTGCCCCCCTTATATATGCTTTAAAAATAAAAACCCAAGGTTTAGCACTGGACATGATTCTGCCTGAGAATCACACTTGGTCTTTCTTGATGATTCGAACTCCAAATGAAGCGCCGTCTGTTCCTAACTCTTTCTCTTGACTTCCTTCACTCCTCCATGAAGTTTCATCTCATTCCCATGCTCGTGGAATGTGATATGGCCTTAGGAGCTTTGACACTGACACTGCTCCTTGGCTAAGTCAAGCCCTTAGGTAAATGATGTTCAAATGACGCCAAACTTGGTAAGCATATTCAATAACATCCTAGGAAGGGTGTGTTCACCCGAAATCCCAAGATTCCATCTGTGGCTCGGAAATGCTCGGGACTGACACTCAGGCTCGCACGGGGTCGCTCGTGCGTCGACGACCCGTGGGCTTATCTCAGATCCTTGCTGAACTTCCTCGCTACTCTTAGGATATGCAATGGGGCATATCTATGATGATTGTGGACTCTGGTCCGTCGGAACCCATGTTGGTGCACCGCACGACTGACACTGCCTGCGGGGCTGACACTGCCTGTGGGCTGGCACTGCCTGTGCGACTGACACTGCCTGTGGCTGGCACTGCCTGTGCGACTGACACTGCCTGTGGGCTGGCACTGCCTGTGCGACTGACACTGCCTGTGGGCTGTGCGGTTGGCACTGCCAGCGCGGCTGACACTCGTTTGGCCCGCTCAGGGCATGCAGGGTTACGGGCGCCAAGGCACAATGAAGGCAGCCCGTAACATTCTCCCCCACTCGAGCTAGGCATCGTCCTCGATGCCTCATAACGCCAACGACAACCCGGAGTTTGACCCCTCGGGGTTTTACATCGCGGCCCCAAATCCTGTGGGTTTGCAACCCTTGTGTGTTTTTCTTGAATATGGAGTCGTGCCCATGCACTGCTCCCCCAAGTTTCTCCCAAGCGTGCCTCTGCACTTCACCTCCCGGTGTTCACTTGGAAAGCGCCTCCGCGCTTGCACCCTCTGGTGGCTAACTTCGTGGTGATCTTGTTGTCAACCACGCCATGATCCTCACGGCAACTGATGTATCCTCTGGTGACCTAACTTTAAGTGGCGGCACTCTTGCTAGGCATATGATGATTGTAGCAAAATGGCAAATCCGTTTTTGGAAGTCTGCTTCCACCTGGTAACTTACATTTGAGACCTTTCCTGACTAGGGCACTTAGTTTACAGTCAGTTGATGTACTGCTTCCTTTGTATCTTTAGCCGGGTTTAGGATTGGCACGCCTTGATGTGACACATGCAACCCCCACTATGTTTGGTGCGGTCTCTTTGCTCTACTTGTGGAAGATTTTTCTCTAATTGGAAATGCATGGGCCCAATGCTGTCGCAATGGGTGAATACTCCCCCACATGGGTGGCGGCAGTACTGAAATGATAAGGCCTATGTTTCAAGATGTCCTAATCTCTTGGTGAAACAATGGCGATGGGGCCCTTGGCGAGCAATGGCGCTCCAGGCGAGCAATGTCCGAGCCCTTGGCGGGCGATAGCTGAGCCCCTGGCGAGCGATGCAGCCCTCGGCGTATGCTGGATGAGCCCTTGGCGGGCGATGACGCTCTAGGAGAGCGACGACCGAGTCCTTCGCGGCAATAGCTGATCCCTCGGTGGGCGATCCAGCTCTCGGCGGATGATGGCTGAGCCTTTTGGTGCGCCCTGGCACTCTAGGCTAGCAATGAGCCCTTGGCGGGCGATGACGCTCTAGGAGAGCGATGACCGAGTCCTTGGCGGCAATAGCTGATCCCTCGGTGGGCGATGCAGCTCTCGGCGGATGATGGCTGAGCCTTTTGGTGCGCCCTGGCACTCTAGGCTTAGCAATGAGCCCTTGGCGGGCGATGACGCTCTAGGAGAGCGATGACCGGGTCCTTGGCGGCAACTACTGATCCCTCGGCGGGCGATACAGCTCCCGGCAGATGATGTCTAAGCCCTTGGCGGGCAATAGCCGATGATGGCGGCCTGGTGGCCGATGTTTAGGGCGCATGTCTGCTGGCCCTATGTCTGTGGATGACTTGATGACCATATGTCTGGCGATGATCTGATGATATGATGACTCCTATGTGCATCCCTTGGTATGGCACCAATATCGTGATGATAGCCTGATGGCTATTGTGGGCATCCCTTGGTGTGGCGCTCTCGCCAACCATGCTGTTAGGGACCCTCTTCTCTTGTGGGTAACTCACCTTGTTGGGTGTATAAGCAAGGTCACGTGCTGATATCATGACTCGTAGTGACTTGCAATTTGAGCCAGTGTCCTGGTGGACAAATTGTGACTGACATAACGACTTACTTATTTCCTAACCTTGGTGGCTGCTTGAAGCTCAACTCTAAACCAATCTATACATAAGATGGCCTCTGGAAAGACCCTGCTGCACCAAGGCATCTTCGGCAACTCATATGTTTGGGTACCATGTGGTACTGAGAAGAACTTTTGGGACGTACTCCTGGTGAGTACTTCATTTTCTCTGCTCAAGGGGAAATAGCTTCACGCATACGTGACCATAGGTCTTCATTCTCACATTGATCCTCCTAGGCTGATGCCCGATTCTCAAGTGTGGTACTTGTGCAACCGTCTTGGTTGTTCGGTATCCCATGGTTATCCTTTGGATAGGTCACATTCTCAACTTGAAGCATAGCTATTCCCCACTTTTATGTTGTTCCCTGATTTTTGCCTCCTCACCTCGTGATTCAGCATGATGCAATGCCTAGCCCACATATCGTGGATCGGTGACTTTCCGCAATGTCTCCCGTCACGCGGTCAGCCTGATCTTGGTGTGGTTTTGGCTCTTTTATGACATTGCCTCCCTACGTGGTAGTTCGGCTTTCTCCCTAACTCTGTCTCCCCATTTCACTGGTTTGACATTCCATTGCAAATGTGGTGGATGGTTCCACCTCCTGATTGTGACATATAACTCCCCGTAACGAAGCCTGCTCGCAGGTCCTTCCCTACGTTGTCGCGGCTCGCTGGCGCACCCCGCTCTAGCTCGGTATCACCCGATGTCTAGAGCTCAAAATTGGAGGTTGTCCTCCCTCCATGATGATAGGTGTGGTGTGGTGATACGCGTAACACACAACCCTGATGAAATGCAAGTTGAGGCTTGCCCCTTGCTTTGGGCGTATGAGCCCACTGGATACCTCCATGGTTCTCCATAATGTGCTTTCCACAATTGTGGTCCTTGTGTGGAAGCCATCCTTGACTGTACGTCGATGAAAATCGGATGCCTTGACATGAATTCACCTTATGCAACCGATGGCGGAAACAACGGCTGTGGCATGACATGATTCTGAAAAATGTGGTTTATGGTTGATGAAGAAAAATTTTCATGAATACTGAATACAACCAATCCCCTCTAGTCAGTGGCATCTGGTTCGCTGACTGGATTGGCATTAAGAACATCACTTTCTGTCCTGATAGGAACTCTGCACTAACATTCAATAATGTGCTAATGATGTGAGCTCTGTGCTCTGATACCAACTGTCACGGGCCGCCTCCTTTATAGTGTCTGTGGTACACTAATGGCCCGTGCGGCGCCCGTAGTCCAGGCGGACTACGAGCCAGCCTAATGATAGTCCCAGGACTCATGGCATGATCTTAAGTCCATGGCTTTGGAGGCTTAGCTTCAACGGTGCTGCTGAGACGATGTCAAGGCTTTGGCCTTGCTTTGCTAGAATGCCCCTGTGGCAGGTTTCATATGTTCTGTCTTCGCCTGCACTCTCACTTGGGGTTGGCTATGGACATGACAGTCCCTCGCCAGGAGCTGAGCGTCGCGGGTGCGCGCACAGTCCAATCCTCTGGCTTGACACTGGTCGGGTGCCTGTACGCCCGAGCGGTGCGACGCCTGAGTAGGGCAACTCTTGAATCCTTGGCCTATGTCATGGGTGTTCTTTGTAGTATGCCTATGATGCTGCTTTGCTAAATGTAGCCCTCGCGACATACTTCCATCTTGCGCGGTGCAGCGTCGCCCTACGACTGCACGTCTAGGCCAACAGACCCTTGCTCACTAGGCTGAACCTGAGCCAAGCTCACAAGTCAACACACGAGGCTCTTAGGATGGATGCCTCGAGTGTTCAATCGGCACGGAGGGATTTCTTATTCTCAAGGATAGCCCGCAGGGCATAGTCGGTCCATACGTCAAGCCTCCGGCCCTCGTTGGGCGCCCAACGCTGGCCTGTGGCCGAGCGCCGCCCATAGAGTTGCGTGACTCGTATGGGTAGCTAGGATCCAATGGGGATGCCTAGGCAGGCCCTTGAGGTTGTCCCCCAAGGATGCTCACTTAGTACGGCTTGATGGTGGCACGTACGGGGGAGGCTGGCTGAGCTGAGACACCTCTGCCCCCCTTATATATGCTTTAAAAATAAAAACCCAAGGTTTAGCACTGGACATGATTCTGCCTGAGAATCACACTTGGTCTTTCTTGATGATTCGAACTCCAAATGAAGCGCCGTCTGTTCCTAACTCTTTCTCTTGACTTCCTTCACTCCTCCATGAAGTTTCATCTCATTCCCATGCTCGTGGAATGCGATATGGCATTAGGAGCTTTGACACTGACACTGCTCCTTGGCTAAGTCAAGCCCTTAGGTAAATGATGTTCAAATGACGCCAAACTTGGTAAGCATATTCAATAACATCCTAGGAAGGGTGTGTTCACCCGAAATCCCAAGATTCCATCTGTGGCTCGGAAATGCTCGGGACTGACACTCAGGCTCGCACGGGGTCGCTCGTGCGTCGACGACCCGTGGGCTTATCTCAGATCCTTGCTGAACTTCCTCGCTACTCTTAGGATATGCAATGGGGCATATCTATGATGATTGTGGACTCCGGTCCGTCGGAACCCATGTTGGTGCACCGCACGGCTGACACTGCCTGCGGGGCTGACACTGCCTGTGGGTTGGCACTGCCTGTGCGACTGACACTGCCTGTGGCTGGCACTGCCTGTGCGACTGACACTGCCTGTGGGCTGGCACTGCCTGTGCGACTGACACTGCCTGTGGGCTGTGCGGTTGGCACTGCCAGCGCGGCTGACACTCGTTTGGCCCGCTCAGGGCATGCAGGGTTACGGGCGCCAAGGCACAATGAAGGCAGCCCGTAACATTATGGCTAGAATGAGCATACTCAGAATTGGGCAATATACAACCTCTATGGTTTCAATTTCAAAGAAGAGAGAGTTCATGTTCAGTTCTTGGCAATCTTTTCATGATAGGTGTGTCATTTTTTTTCTCAACACAGTCAAAGGGGAAAAAGGGCAAGTATTGTGCAAGTTTCAGATCTTATTGATATACTATGGACCATAGGATTGCAAACCAAGTATGAGAAGGTAATTAGAGCTAGTTATTTAAGGGGTTGAGGCTCGTCTACCTAACCGTAGAGCTGGTTATTTGAGGGGTTGAGGCTCGTCTACCTAACCGGCAATCACTTAAGGTAGTTTCTATGCTAAACTAGGTGAAACCAGTTGGAAACAAATCCTGTCCAATTTTAAATAGCAGCTCAATGCTTTCTATGTGGGAAAACTTCATTTAACCAGTTTGAACCTATTTCTAGCACATTGTTGAAGTATAGATCTCATGCAAATCATCAAGGGAAGAAAGTATTTCAAAGTTGAGTAAAGCAGGGATTGAGTATGCCCTAAGCATGCCAAAGATAACATTAAACAAGTAGAAAACATGGACTCTCAGAAAACTATCAAAATTAAACATTTTAGAGGTCCAATTGACCTCTTTGATCCAAAATCCTATATGCATATCTAACCCTCAATTTAAATCTCAAATATAACCATATTGTACCATCAATACATGATAAAGACCACTAGAAACCAATATAGATACTACCAGATCCAGGATAGAATAAGACAAGGCACTCATATGAAATATGGACATGCATTTTTGGCAGTAAAGGGGTTAACAAATTAAAATAGTGATTTATGCTACCATTTTTTAACAGAAAGAGACCGATCTCAACTAGTATCACTAATATTTGAAGGAAAACATGATATTCTACCTCATTTGTTTGAAAGGTGTGCATACTATCATAAACTAACTTGAGTTAAACAGCTAACATGACATTTACACTCACTCTTAGTTTGAATAGGCAGCATATGATTAGTATGATATTATCCAACTTAACACATGATATTTCAGCTATCATTTGTCTCTAAAACAAGCATAAAATTAACTAAACGTCCTTATAAGCTAATCATGATCAACAAGCCAACCTAATATGCTAATACCTAAACTAAACTACAGCTAACTAACACCAATTAAAACAAACCAAGCAAAACTAAACTAAAATGAGAAAAAAGGATAAAATGTTACCTTTTCTAAGTGCAGCCTTTGTCGAGAATTGGAATTGAAGATCTTTCACACTCCTCCACACTCGAACTCAGCCACAAAGAAGAAGAAATAGAAACATTTTAGACTTTAAACCTAATTTTTTTAAGGTTTCAGCAGAATTGCTAAATCCCTAAGTAAATTCGAGACTCGTAGGTGTGTGTTTTGGAAACAAAGGGGTTTTATATATAGAACCCCCAAGGCCCTCAGATTTCTCTTCAAATCGATGTGGGACTTTGGCATTTTGAAGAATTCGTATTGATTTTCCATTCCTTTTTTGAATGATTTAAACTGATAACCAATCGAAACGTCTTGTTTGAATTTCAATAAGACAAAATCCATTAAAATCTCTGTACTTGAGCACAGAAAAGCAACGAAGAGAGAGAAAAGGGGTTTTTCTTACCTTTTCTCGGTTGTTCATTGACGGAGAGAGAAGATGTAATTAATTTCTTGCCATAAACGGCCACGTAGAGACGGTCACAAACGTGGTACAGTCTTGACTTCGCCAAAAATGGCGAGAAAGAGGCAGTCGAAATGCATATGCTTATATATACAATATACACGGATATACGCATATATTCGCGTATATATGAAGGGCCAATTATGCAACTTTAACAAATAACCAATATTGAAAGCGTCTATCAATTAAACATTTCAATTATGACCAAAATTAGAATGAATTGACCAATTAATCATTATAAAGATACGGCCAATTGCATAAAAGACTTAAATTGCAAATATAGCCTTAATTGATTTAAACCATGAAATTGGCTATTTCAAATATGAGCATAATTAGCTAACAATGGATTATTCCAATTGTAGCTGTAATTAATCACATAACAAACAATTTTCCAATATAACTACAATTAAGCATCTAATTAATCATGATTAATTTTAAAAGTTGCAAAAAATGCAAATTGATTATGCAGAATTAAAAATTAAGAGGTAAAAATATTTATTTATTTAATTAATCAAATTTCTTGAATTAAAATGGAGTAAAATTCTTGTCAATTCGACCTTTGAAAATTTTAACAATTAATTGAATAATTGTTTTGAGTTATTTTCTGATTAATCTTGACAAAAACTTTAATATTAATGGTAAAATATGTAAATTATTTTTTAATGACTTACAATATATATTTAAAGTTATTTTACCAAATGAAATGGAAAAACATTATCTAAATAATTTTGTAAAATCATTTTTATTTATAAAAATACATATTTCACTTTGTTTGAAATCCAAGAATCCCAGGTAATTACATAAATTATTGGAGGGCCAAAATTAGGTGTCAACAATAACTTGCTTATGAGTCCTTTAGTTATTACTCATTTTTTAATTCAATTATCGTCAAGATATCTTACTAAAGTACAACTCTTTAATTTTTGCCCTAAAAAAGTTCAAGAAGTTTTATTAAGTTCCTTGGAAAAGGATAAGTTTTTAGACAGTACATATGGTTTTCTCGAGGAAGCTACACATATAATCTAAATACATATATAAAGCCTATTTGGATTGGATTATTTTAGGTGCTTTTAAGCACTTGTTTTTAAGCCAAAAACAACAAGAATAAGCTAGAAGTCATAAGCTAGAATTTCTAACTTATGACTTTTGGCTTATAATTCAAAAGCCATAAGCCAATCCAAACGGGATCGTAGTTCCTTCTTTTCTTAAAGGGTAACTAATTTGGAAGTGTCATGTTACAATATAGTCAATTTAATATATGCTTGGAAGTATATTATTATTATTAAAAAAAACCCGAAGAAATTGACTTAACCAAAAAAATCGAAACGACGAAGGACTGACTTAATTGGTTTGGTTTCAACATTTGAAAAACCGACTTAATTGGTTTGGTTTTCTTTTAGGGGAAAACCGACCAAATTACTGAACCATGAATACCCCTAATCTCTACAAATGTAAGTATGATCGAATATAATCAAATATGATTTTGATGGGTTGTAATGTTGGATAGGGGACGGGTAGGACAACTACGTGATAGTGACTTACACTTCCCTAAGCACTCTGCACTTTTAGACTTCATCACCTATTATTTTCTTCTCTTAACTTTACTTTTCATCCTTTCTTCATCAATTATTTACTAAGTTTTTCCATTCTTGTTTTCTCATATCAATAACGTTTTATTTTTTTGTTTCAAGCATGTTTTTTTTTTCATGTGACATTCTTTCTAAGAGGGATTTTTCATCACAAATATCTATCATCGGTCACCTTTTTACACTCGACCTTTCCTTTTTCAGATTGTCAATTTTATTACAGTCTAAGCTACAATGCTCAAGAAAGTAGGGTGAAAAAACTAGGAATTCAAATAAATGGGTCAAGACAAATATACAACTACCAAATGAAAGCAATATAGTCTCCAAATGTTCATGTTGTATAGGTGATGGTATGTCCCCCAATATACAAACCAATGAACACCTTTTTTGCAATAGTTCTATGTTACTCTAAGAGCTATCATCCTGAATTTTTGAAATAAGCATGCTAAGAACTCTGTTGCTGCCTATACATATAAGATCCTACCTATTGTCATTATGTGCGGGAGCTTTGGAGATGTAGATGCAGTTCAAAGTATGAGATGGAATTGCCTTCTGTGTTGAGGACCAAGACATTCATCATTTCCGGTGTTTCTTAGACACTAAAGACTCAATTAAGATGACCATTGTCAACAATAGGAAGGAGGATATTGTAAAGCCCTGTGTGGTCGTTTTAGGCATTTTATCCCTTTTACTCCTGTTGACCCTTTCCCTAGATTCTTTAGAGTGTATTGACTCGTGGGGATGGGTAGTGTGGTTCCCGAGGTAATCAGTTGAGCCTTAATTGATTTTGAGGAATTTAGAAACTTCTAAGTTGAATAAGTAAAATGTGTTGACCAATAGTTGACTTTTGGGTAGATGAGCCTTTTGGGGATTTCGTCGGTTCCATTATGTTCGGAAGGTCGATTTTGACTTGGTAGAGTGGTCGGTTCAGTTCCCAAGGGACTCGGGGGTATTTTGGTTGAAAAACTTGTTTTTAGGCGTTTGGGAGTTGACCAGGTTAAGATGACATCTTTTGAAAATTTCGAGGACGCGGGTGAGTTCATAGCGTGTTTTTAGAGTAGGTTGATGTTTGGTTTGTATCTGAGAGGTCTCGAATGAGTTTTGGGTTTCGGGATGAAGTTGGTGAAAAATCAGAACTTTCTGGTTTCTGGTGTGCCGCATCTGCGGTTGTGGGACGGCACCCATGAGCTCACCTCTGTGGGTTTTGGTCTGTAGGTGCGAGATTGTGGGAGTCTGGGGAGGGCCTCATCTGCGGGCTTCTCCCCGCACATGCGAAAATGGGATTTTTAAGTTAGGCCGCATCTATGGTCATTTTTCAGCAGGTGCGAGCCCGCACCTGCGAGGAATGGTCTGCATGTGCAAAAATCGCAATTATTAAATTCCCCATTCGAGCTTAGTTCATTGCATTCATAAATTTAGACCTAGAGAATTTGGGTAGGGCGATTTTGTGGAGTTTCTTCGAGATTCTTCTTTTGGGTAGGTTTCCAACCTTCCTTTTATGTTTATATCATCTTTTAATTGGGAAATTCATGTTGTAAATTATATGTTAAGTTGGGGGTTTTGGGTTATGAACCCTAAGATGATTTTTGAATTTTATTCAATCTAATGTTGTTTTTGTTGAGTAAGTTCTTAGATTCTGATTAATTAATC
Organism: Lycium barbarum; assembly: GCF_019175385.1. Lineage (NCBI taxonomy): Eukaryota > Viridiplantae > Streptophyta > Magnoliopsida > Solanales > Solanaceae > Lycium > Lycium barbarum. The sequence goes on from NC_083342.1 coordinate 20,213,228, forward strand.
TATGGGTGATTTACTCCTAAGCTTGAATTTATCTTGATATGAAAATTGAGGGTTTTCTCCCAAAATTAGGGGTTTTGATAAATTAGGGAGATTAAAGGTCCATTCGGGGTTAAATTCTTATAAAACTTAGGATTATGGATATTTACACCTTGGGTATCATGTTTCCAGCTTAAATTTTTTATTTTTCCCTTGTGGGCCCTGGGACATTTTATTAGGTCATCTTTTAGTCGATTTAGAAATAAAGCAATATGGGTATCCTTAGATTCGTAATCTAATGCAGAATGATTGTTGATAAACTTTGACCGTTTTGAGGCGATCAAAAATAGTTCCTAGCACCAGTTCGACACTGATGTAGGTTACAACTTACTTATGTCTAGACTCCGATTAGTGAAATGTATGTAGAAGGTAGTTTGTAATGCCCCATTTTGTTATCTAGCCTATTTTCCCATTTTACCCTCGTTGACCCTTCCCCTAGCCTCATTAGAGTGATTTTGACTTGCGGGGATGAGTGGTTCGGTTCCCGAGGTAGTCGGGAGGGTCGTGATGAAATTTGAGGAATTTAGAAGCCCTTAAGTTGAATAAGTGAAAACCTTTGACCAATAGTTGACTTTTGGGTAAACAAATCTTTTTTGGAAATTTTGTCTATTCTGCAAGGTTCTTAGAGTTGTTTATAACTGCATGGGGTGATTGGTTCGGTTCCCGAGGCACTCAAAAGCGTTTTTGGGTCATTGGTTGGAAGCTTGTCTTTGTGTTTTTAAGGGTTGACCGGGTCAAGATGACCTCCGTTGGAAATTCGAGGGGACGAGTAAGTTCGTAGCATATTTTTACATTGGTATGCATGTCTGGGTTGTATCTGGGAGGTCGAAGATGAGTGTCGGGTTTTGGATTGTACTTGGTCAAAACTAGGATTTTTCAAGTTTTCTGGTGTGTCTCTTCTGTGATGGGTTGGTCGCGTCTGAGGGCCCGCCTCCGCGAGGCTTGGTCCGCAGATGCGAGTTTCTGCTGAGTCGGGTAATTTGCGCATCTTCGATGTTTCTTCCGCAAGCACGATATCGCATTTGGTAATGTTTTTCCTCATCGGCGAGATGCCGAGCATTTAATGAATCCGCATATGCGGACACTTCTCCCCAGATGCAAGGGCATGGGTTCCACGGAAGCAGAAATCGCTGTTTCCAGATCCTGATATTCCCAAATCCGAACCAATTGTTTTCATTCACAAAGTGAGAACCTAGAGAGATAGTGGGGAGATTTGAGGAGCTTTTTGGGTGATTCTTCTTGGGGTAAGTTTCTTTTCCTTCATTTGTGATTATATTATGGTTTAAGTATGGATTCTATGCTAATATTATGGGCTTAGTTGTGGAGGTTGGGTTATGAACCGTAGACATGATTTTTATGAGTTTAGTTCAATCTAAATGAGTTTGTTGGAAAATCTTCTTGAAACTAGTCATGGAATCATTGGGATACTTAGATGCTAAGCTTGAATCTCCCATTTTATTTACGAATTTGATTATGGAAAGTTAGGGTAATTTGAGGTTAATTAGTGATTGGGAATTGGCTTTTGGACTTCCTAAGCGTTAGGTAAACCGTTTTTAACTTAAATTTCTAATTTTGCCCTTATAGGCCAGTTTCTTCTTTTTAAGGGTTATTATCGGTCCTTATCGTACTATAGTAACATGGGTATCGTTAGACTCGATTTCTAATGGAGATCAAATTGATGATTAGACTTCGACCGTTCGAAAGCTCTTCGCAAAGGGGAGGCTCGTGTTGGATAGTTCGTGGCACCTGATCGACATTGAGGTAGGTTACGACTTATCTTCTTAGACTTTGATTAGCAAATCGCATGTGTTATGTACTTATTGAGGGGGAAAACATGAGAGGCCTTCAGCCATGGTTGTGGTGTTAAATCCACTAGGTTGGTATGATTTCTGAATATGTGGGCTTGTCGCCATACTTTATGCTATTATTGACATGTGTTGTACTTGATAACGTGGTTGAAGTTATATGGGTTGTACTAGTTCTATTGTTGTGATTGGGATTGAGTATATGAGATGTTTCCATAGTAGTTGTCATGATTCGTGCAAGGATTGAATTGGCATTATGGTCTTGTGAATTCCATATCATATTTATTGGCATTGTTTACATGTGATTCCTCATTCTTGCGTTCATAAATTCATGCATGATGGAAGAGTTATGGAAATGGATTCGAAATGGAAAGAAAGAGAAAAACGAAAGTTGCATATGGTTATTGCTATAGTCCGAGGTCTGTATCGGGTATAGTGGAAGAGTCACGACCTGTTGTCCATCCGGGGTGACTCATACATGGACTTTGCGGGTCTCCCATGTGCCATGACTATTGAAGCGACAAATGCTTTTAGCATGTGTGTACAGGTTCGAGATATTGGCCATTGCATTGCATTACATTCCATCTGTATTGTGCTTCTTATCATTACATTGCATAGTGCCTTATTGATTTCTTTGTGGTGATTCATTTGAGTTGTGCCTGTTGTTCAGCGATTCTTAGAGGCTTGGCAGATTTGTCGATTAGAAGCTTAAACCTAGGATATGACGGTGAATATCGAGACATACTATGCCAGTTGATTGTTGTTGAATGTCTTTCATGTTCTACTCTTTGATTTCTATATTTCATATGTGTTACTAATTTTAGTTGGCCTATGATGCTTACCAATACTAATGTTGTACTGATACTACTCTTGCTGTACTCTTTCTTTGAGTGCAGAGTTTGTTACAAGATCTGCGTCACAGCCTCGCGAGTGACCTTGAGGCCTTCATAGAGGATATTTCAGGGTGAGCCTCGCCAGATTCGCAACCCTGGATCCCCTCCTCGGTTTACCTGTCTACTTGATTCCATAGACATACTATATTGATGTATTTTTGAGACTTAGTATTCTTAGAGTTGTTTATGATAGTGGCTCCTGCACTGTGTTTCAGGCCAGATCTGTTGGGGTTATGTCTTGTATTTCCGTACCTAAGTATTATGTACAGTTAAAGACTCTCCAGTGTTGGAATTTACTATTTCTACCTGCTTCTTATATTGATAAAATGTTGATTAAAGGGATGGTTCGCCCATCGGGGGGGGGGGGTTAGTGTGGGTGCCATCATGACCCGTGATTTGGGTCGTTCCATAGTTATTGATGGGGAAAGCATGATAGGCCTTTAGGCATAGTGGTTTTGCTAAACCCACTAGTTTGGTATGGATGTTGTTATGTGGGCTTGCCGCCATACTTGTTGATATGTTATGTTTACTGATTGTATTGTTGTTCTTCGTATTTCGTTTATCTCATGAAAAAGGAAGGATTAGGTAATAATGATTTGGTTGAGTTCGGCATTCATGATATACGCTTATTGTTTCCATGCGGAGATGTTATTAAAATTGATTCATGCATTTATATATCATCTATCCACGTGCAATAATGGTTACAATGGAAATAATTATACTTTTGGTGGGCCATCTGTGTGGGCCCAAGTGGCAATAACAATAATGATAATTTGTGTGGGCCCTAGTGGCAATGATCTTCTGTGTGATTACATGGACCTCGTGGGTACCCATAGGTCATGAATTTGAGGAATTGCCCTTAGCATGTGTGTACGTGTTTCGGAAAGGAGGCTTGGGGGCCATTGCATAGCATGTTATTGCATTGCATTGCATTCACTTGATTATTCATGACTGCTGGTTAACATTTCATACATTCTTTTGATCTTATACTTGGATGTGTTTCGTGACTGTACTTGACTGCTTATCTGTTTACTTGTTGATTTCCTTCCGTTTATATGCGTGAACTAATCGTTGTCAGCCTATGATGACTACGAGTACTTGTGTTGTACTTATACTACTCTTGTTGCATTTTTCCTTGGGTGCAGATTTTGTCACCGGTTCCAGTTTGTGACCTCGCGAGTGAGTCTGAGGCCACATCTAGGAGATCTCGAGGGTGAGCTACTTTCCAGATTTGTTGCCCTGGATTTTCTTCCTATTATCTATCTACCTTCTACTATTCAGACAAACTTATTATGTTTTATTGAGATCTGTACTAGTATTTAGACATTGTTTAGTGTTAGCAGCTCTTGTACGAGTTCAGACTAGGTTTTGCGTTGTAGTATTTTATACTTCCGCACTGATGTTATGTTATATCTATTGTGACTTTTTTTATTTCCGTACTTACTTCCGTACTTACTTCCGTATCTCCTGATCAAATGACTTGACTTAAGGGAAGGGTTCGCCCACCAGGGGGGTTAGTATGGGTGCCCTCATGATTCATGAATTGGGTCGTGATAGATATCTGTTGCATAATGGATCTGTCCTTAAATGAATAGTGCACAATTGTTAGATGGTTCAAACCTCCAATTATCTTCTTGAAACTTGATACCGATTACTTATGTATTGATGGTATATGTGGAGGAGGAGGGGAGATAAGGGACAATATGGAAAGTTCATTCTGACTTTCACTCTACCATTGGGGCAGGAGACAAACAACTAGGCTAAAGCAAAAATCTTTCTCTTTGTCTCAGATGATGTATATAGAGAGGTTACAACCTGATTAATGGGGGCCTGATCGACTGTGGGGCTTGCATGGGGCAGCATTCCCCTGCAATGCGCGAATCAAGGGGACGAAAGCCATGGCGAGTCCATCGGCAAAGTGATGCGGCGAATTTTCAAAAAATAGTCTGTTTCCTACTTGTAGAGTAGCTTGGAGAACATCTGATTTAGACTGAGTTTACGATCTTTTGCAGCTTATATATACATAGCTTTTCGCATAATTATATATAATGTAAAATACATCTTTAATTGGATAATAAGAGTTGGTTTTTTCCCCTTGAGGGTTTCCACGTTAATATTATGTGTTCTTCTTTCTCGTTATCATTGCTTAATTCTCGTTGTCTCATAACAAAAACTGATTCCCTACTTCCCCAAAATTGTATGAAACAAACCTGGACAATACCATGGAGGATTGTAGACACTATGAAACAAACCTGGACAAATCCTCAAATTAGTACAACTTAACTAACTAGCTAGTTAAGTTTTTCTCATGTATCAAAAGGTAGGTCTAGTTCTCCATCAACTGTAGCCTTTTTTTGATGACGATAAATTGTGACTTAATTGGAATTAAAAAATAAAATCAACGGACTAAAATTCAAAACTCATAAACTTTAAATCCTGAGTCATTCTCTGTAGTACATCAATTTCTCAGACGTGCAATCTATCTAATTAGGTCTTTAGATTTTTAAAGATACCAAACAAATTAAATTACCAATTGAAAAATATCATCTAAAAAGTCCTAGCATCTCATTCGGACACAACTGTAGTCGTCTATAGCCAACTAATCCTTCATTTAAGTGATAGAAACAATAATCATTTTTTTTTAAAACATCGTGTGCGTGTATATATATATGGGAAAAGGGTAAATATTATCTCTTTACTTTAGGAAAAGGGCTAAAAATATATTCGTTACGAATTTGAGTCAAAATACCCCTTCCGTCGTTAAAGTTTTCAAATATACCCTTGTCTTCACGGAAATCTCCAAATCCTTGTTAGGAAAAATAGCACAATATTGATATGGAACTTGGAATTAAAAAATAGTAACCAAATTATCACAAACACTGTGTCGTGGCAAGCCACTGCCTTGAAAGTAATTTTCGGCCCGACACCGGTACAAATTGTTCACAACCGGTCGCTCCCCAAGGTTTCACAGTTCTTCTAGAAACATGTACTCGTGACTGAAAGTTGGAGTATTTTGCACAAAATACAATTGCCCAGAAACTAACTTGAGAAGAAGAGAGAAAGAGTTTTTTTTTTTTTTTTTTTTTTTGGTTTGGTGTATTTTATGTTCACCAATGTCTCTTCTTATATAGGAGATTTACAAGAGTTTCACGTTTGCAAATAGGAGAGTTTACAGAAGAGCAGATGAATGAAATTAATGGAATTAATTGACCATTACATCAAATGGTACATAATTCATTCGGATGAGTTTGTTTCAAGTCCTTGTAATGTGTTTGTAGAGAATTCATGCATTTGGAATGAATAGGTTAATCTCCTTGTAACGTATCTGTATCTTTTGCATTACACAAAATCACAAACGTTAGGAATGATTTCAACAGTCCCCTACTATTGCAAAAATAAAGAGTAAGAACAGAATCTGGGCGAAAGGAAGGAACATGTACTTAAGTGTCAATATCTTTCGATTTAAATTAACACATAGTGAAATGAGGCAACAACTAATATCCACAAAGTGAAATACTCTTGAACTGAATGGACATAAGTTGAGACCTCTGTAACATATACGATATCTTGAATTTTGTGCAACCTCTACGATACTAACAAAGTGCTTTAATGGTCATGCACACACCTTGGGTCTCATGAGTGCTCTAGAAAGACGGCCCAAGTCTTTCATAAAAAGCGACCATACCTTTACACTCACATAGATGATTCCATCAAGTCTATCTCAACCTTATAAACACTACCACACGCCACAGGGATAGGAAATATAGTTTATATTGACGGCCTATATGGCGTTGTTTGACCACAAACGGGTGTCTACCATATTACCTCAATTAATGGGCTTTAGTCCCATCCCCCTCAACGTATCAAGGATCATTTTCCTTGATAAACCCTTGGTTAAAGGATCCACCAAATTTCTTTCGGACCTTACATATTCCAAGGAAATAACACCATGTTTCAACAACTGTTTAACTGCACAATGTCTGAGGCGAATATGTCTTTTTTTTTTTTCCATTGTGAACACTATTCTTGGCAATCCCAATTGTCGCCTGTGAGTCACATTGTAAAGAGACTGGTGGAGCTTGTCTTCCCCACAACGACACATCTGCCAAAAGGTTTCTCAACCACTCAGCTTCTTGCCCTGCCAACTCGAGAGCAATGAATTTAGATTCCACAGTAGAACGTGCTATACAAGACTGTTTGGAAGACTTCCATGAAATAGCACCTGCACCCAAAGTAAACACATAGCCACTTGTGGAGCTAACTTCATCATTGTCAGTTACCCAGTTTACATCACAAAAACCTTTTAAAACAGCTGGAAATTTATTAAAATGCAAACACCAATCCATAGTACCTCTCAAATACCTTAGCAAAGATGAAGAGCATTCCAGTGTTCACTACTAGGGTTATGAGTATATCTACTTAATCTACTAACAACATAAGCTATATCAGGTCGAGTATAGTTCACTAGAAATATTACACTCCCAATTATTTAGCATATTCAGTTTGAGAAACACTGAAATCTTTATTATTTCTTAAGTGTATGCTAGGATCATAAGGAGTTCTTATTGACACAACATCAAAACAATCAAACTTTTTCAACATCTTTTCAATATAATGAGACTGACACAAAGAAAAGCCATTAATAGTTAATTTTAATTTTAATTCCTAAAATCACATCTGCTTCTCCAAGGTCTTTCATTTCAAACTTAGAAGATAAAAAGTTCTTAGTCACATTAACAACATTCACATTAGGGCCAAAGATTAACATGTCATCCACATATAAACGTATAATTACACAATCTGATCCTATTATTTTGGAATAAACACAGGTATCAGATGCATTAGAAACAAATCCATTATCCACTAATGTGACATTAAACTTTTCATACCACTATTTAGGTGTCTGCTTTACCCCATACAAAGTCTTCCTTAATTTACATACTTTATTTTCTAGTCTTGGGACCACAAACCCTCAGGTTGAATCATATAGTTCTCTTTCTCTAAATCACCATTTAGAAATGCCGTTTTGACATCCATTTGGTGTACCATTAAACTATGAATAGCCGCAAAAGCAATAAGAGTCCTAATGGTCGCTATTTTAGTTATAGGAGAATAAGTATCAAAGTACTCAGCACCTTTATTTTGTGTTAAAACCCCGAACCACAAGTCTAGCCTTATATTTATCAATTGTACCATCAGGTCTCAATTTTTTCTTAAATATCCACTTGCTACTTATGGGTTTACAACCTTTAGGCAAATCATACAAGTCCCAAGTGTGATTAGATACTATAGAGTCTAATTCACTTTTAATGGTCTTTTTCCAAAACATAGCATCTATTGACCTTATTGCTTCATGATAAGTCTTAGCGTCTTCTTCTATTAGGTAGATAGACACTAATTCATCATTTACAACATCAATATCAAAATTTTCAGTCAAAAAAACCGTAATAAAATGTCACGACCCGAATCAGGGCCGCGACGAGCACCCGGTGCTAACCCACCCGAGCACCCTCTTAGCTTACTCTTATACTTACATCTAGGTGAGCCGCATAATTATACATGCATTTCCATTCATTCGTCAACTAGTCCCATATGGACACCCGCACATTTATATCATCATAGGTATATATGCCACATCAATATTCATGGGCCAACGTGGCCGACAAAATGATATACAAAGCATAGGCCGACAAGGCCAAACACATCTACCCACACACACACATGTCTACGAGCCTCTAAGAGTATAACATATCACATTAGCGGGACAGGACCCCGCTATGCCCATAATTATATACACAAAAGAATGAGTACCCAAAAGATATGGCTCCGGAGGAAATGAAGCTCTCTATGTAATCTCCGAATAGGCAGCTAAGGATCAAGTCTGTCTCCCTGTGCACCTACGGGCATGACGCAGCGTCCACAAACAAAAGGACGTCAGTACGAAGAATGTACTGAGTATGTAAAGCATGATCAACATCAATATAGAAGCATAATAGATATCATATGAAGATAGCATAGGAGGGGAGACAGTAATATCATCATCATCATCATGTCGCTTACTTGCATACATCGTCGTTCGTATCCCATAATGATACTCGTACCATACTTGTGCTCATATTCGTATACATGTCTTTATTCGTATTCTTATACATAGTCTTATCACATTCATATTCATATTATATACATAGCCATGCACTTATATACATACATAGCGTACCCGACCATAAGGTTCGGTGTTTCATACATACTTGGCCAACCAAGGCTTAATGTTATTTCTACCTGGCCCTACCAAGGCTTCAAGGTTATCCGTACCATCTGCAGATGTGTGCGCGCGTTACGTAATCGTATACATACTTTATACATAGTCATATACATATAATCTTACCCGACATCATAAGCTCGGGGTTCATTATAGCCTTTCATAGGCACATATAAGTATAATAGCCCGTAGGCACCTTTTGCATCATTTTTGATATCATTATCATTACTATTACATTATGGACTTACTCATCATACGAGGGACATAGTATAATCATAGTATATATCAAGGGTCATGAGCTTATGAGCTCGGAATGTCAACCATGTGAAGATAACATACTCATATAGAGGAATTTGGAATTTGGCCAAGAACCATGCCTTATGAAAGAAGGGTTTGCCTTACATACCTTTCCATCGAACTATTCTACACTTGCACGTTCCCTTCCAATGCTAGCGTTTATACCTTCATTAATATCATAACAATGGCCATTAGTTATTCACATTATCTAGATTCCTCAATTTGCCTCTAATTCACCCACATTCATGGTCATAACACCCAACTTCGTCCATTCGTCTAAAGTGTTTAGTTCATGATCTTAATACCATTTATAACACATTCATATCACAACACAACAACATTCATAACTCAATTCAAACTATTTCTCAAAATGTCACTATTCATCATTCATGACCTAGTTGACCACATTTTCTATAATCCATGTATTTTAATTCTCCAATACCTTAAACATCTTGTAAAAATCATGAATCTTACCTTAGAAGTGGTAGGAACAAGCTTTGGTTGATAATACTCTTCTTTGAGCAAAACCCTAGTTTTTCTCCATTTGGATTTCTTGACTTGGATGATCCTTGATGATTCCCTTACCCTTGATTCACTTGTCTTAATGTTATTGATGGCTTATAATCCTTGAAAACTCATGTAATAAATGTAGAGAGAAGTTTTAGAGAGAAGTGGTGTAATGTTGTAATGAAATAAAATAGGTCTTGATCTTCATATTTAATGAATTGGAAAATCTGTGCTGGGTGAACAGTGGTCGTCCATGGAGGTTTACGGTCCGTATTCCACTTTACGGACCGTCCCTCGTGGTCGTCTTTAAGCTTAAGCAGGACCAGAGACTTTGTCCTGCATGCATGGTGATTTACAACCATGGTTTACGGGCCGTAAATCACTTTACGGTCCGTCCACCAGGTCGTATTATACCTCTTCCTCAGCTGGCAGAAAGTTGAAGTTGGTATGCCAGTTTACGACCTGGTAGTTTACGGACCGTATACCAGTTTACGGTCCGTATTTGTACTTTACGACCACTGGCAGAAAGCTGAAGCTTTTGCATGGTAGTTTACGACTGCCAGTTTACGGACCGTATTGCACTTTACGGTCCGTATTTTGCAATATACGACCACTGGGCAGTTTTTCCAACTTTCAATTTTTCTCATTTCTCGACTTTTCATTCAGATCATCCACATCCCTTTTCATACATTTCCCATGAAACATTATACACTCGCACTCCTCGCACACATCATTAGTTCATTTACTTGCGTGCCAACGGGAAATTTTCCGAGGTGTAACATAAAATCTGGACCAAAGGTAGTCTCAATTCTGCATCTTTTACTCCTCCTAAGTTCAATTTCATGCTCATTATCAATGATATTAAAAGAAGGAACACCATGAGAATTAACAGACGTAGATGTAGAAACATTATTTTTCACATTACTAGGCACATCATTTTTTAAAGGAAAAACATGCTAAAAAAATTCTACATATCCAGATTCACAAACAGGATAATCAATTAAAGACATAAACCTATATGCAGCACTATTACGAGCATAACCAATAAAGACAGGGTGAATAGTCTTAGAACCTATATTTACACGTTTAAAATCAGGCAGACGAACTTTAGCCAAACACCCCCACACTTTCAGAAATTTCAAGGTAGGGGCGAACCATTTCTACAACTCATGGGGAGTCTTGTACAACTTTTTATGAGAGAATCTATTAAGAATATAACATGCATACAAGACAGCTTCGCCCCATATGTCGTCACATAGACCCGAGCTCATAAGCATAGAGTTTATCATTTCCTTAAGAGTTAGAATTTTCCGTTCGGCTACACCATTTTGTTGGGGAGAATAAGGAGAACTAACGTCATGTATAATACCATTTTTCTCACAAAAATGCTGTAGAGTATTAGTACTATATTCACCGCCCCTATCAGATCTTAGTCTCTTGATTTTTCAGTCTAATTGATTTTCTACTTTTGCTTTGAATTTCAAAAACATGTTTTCAGCCTCATCTTTAGACTTAAGAAGATATACCTTAGTGTACCTATAAAAATCGTCAACAAAAGTAAGGTAATACTTCTTTCCACCTTTACTAATAGTATTCTTGAAATCATCTAAATCCGAATGTACGAATTCAAGCAATTCTGTTTTCTACTAGTAATAGGTTTAAATGGTTTCTTGGCATGTTTTACTTCTACACACAGAGTACGTTTAGGAAAATGATCATTTTTTATCACAGGGATTAACTCCATTTTTCTATGTCTTTTAATAGAATCAATATTAACATGACCTAGTCTACCATGCCCCAAATTAATAGACTCAACAATATAAGCAGAATTGGAAACACTTGCATTATTGACTATCTCTTGAACAATGTTTAGTACAAATAAACCCCCACTAAGATATCCCTTCCCAACAAAGTCTCCTCTATGGGAAATAATTATTTTATCAGCTTCAAAAACAAGTTTAAGGCCTGCTTTGTTGAGAAGTGCTCTAGAAACTAAGTTTCTACGGAGGGAGAAACGTGCAGAGCATTGTCAAGCCTAATGTTTTTCTAGAAGTTAACTTAAGAAGGATTTTTCCTTTACCCATAACTCCAGCAGTAGTGGAGTTACCCATGTAGACACATTCGCCATCAATGGACTCCTCAAAGTCATGGAACAACTCCTTGTTGGCACAGAAATGCCTTGAAGCACCTGTGTCCAGCACCCAGTCAGTCTTGTTAGCCGCCAGGTTAGCCTCAACGACTACAACAACAATCACTCAATTACCCTTAGTAAGATGAGCTTTGACATCACCTTATCCTTCCTGCTTCGAGTTATGCCCTTATCTCAGATGGCACTAGGCAGCCCTATGACCAAGTTTCCCATAGACAAAACAAGGTCCTTTTGATTTTTGGATTTGGCTTTTCGGCTTGTTGAAGTGGTTCTTCTTCTTCACATGTTCCTTTTTCAGGACTTCCCTCTGTTTGCCTTTCACAATAGTACCAGAAGATTCCACATGATTAGCTTTAAAAGAATTAAGAGAAAGAGCTTACATCTTATCTTTGAGACTGTTTGCCTCCTCAGTCCTCATGTGACTGATCAGTTCCTCGAGAGTTAATTTTTTTCTCTTATGCTTTAATTGGTTTCTATAATCACTCCAAGATGGTGGGAATTTTTCAAGTAGAATATTGGCCTGAAAAATCTCACACGTCTTCATGCCTTCGTCGAGAACATAAGCAGTCAAGTTCTCATAGTCGTGAACCTGTTCCATGATTGGCTTATTGTCAACCATCTGAAATTTAATCCATTGCCCAACTACTTTTTCTTCCTTGCATCGTCATCACCATATTTCTTTTCCAAACTGTCTCATATTTCCTTGGCAGTTTTATACGTAACAAATAAATCAAATAAAGGATTAGTCACATGGTTCAGCAAATGCCCTCTAACAGTTTTGTTATCTTTTTCAAACTTCTTTTTAGTTGCATCATCAACAACCATAGTAGTGCTAGAACCAGTAGTAGCGTTAGCAACATCAACAACAGTGTTAGAACCAAAAGTAGGAGGTTCGTTAAACAAAACATAATCAATTTCATTGTTCAAAGAAAATGAGAAGTTTCTGTGACCAACGTTTAAAATTATTTCCGTCCAAAGGCTTGAGTTTTGAGAAGAGTTTTGTTCAAGGAAATAGCCATTTGTTCAATATTGTATGTGAAAATCGCTTTCAAATTGTTAGGAAAATAGCACAATATTGATATTGAACTTGGAATTAAAAAATAGTAACCAAATTATCATAAACACTGTGTCGTGGGAAGCCACTGTCTTAAAAGCGATTTTCGGCCTGACACCGGTACAAATCATTCACAGCCAGTCGCTCCCCGAGGTTTCATAGTTCTTCCAGAAACGTGTACTCGTGGCTAGAAGTTGGAGTATTTTGCACAAAATACAATTGCACAGAAACTAATTTGGGAAGAAGAGAGGAAGAGTATTTTTCTTTTTTGGTTTGGTGTATTTTATGTTCACCAATGTCTCTTCTTATATAGGAGATTTCCAAGAGTTTTATGTTTGCAAATAGGCGAGTTTACAGAAGAGGAGATGAATGAAATTAATGCAATTAATTGACCATTACATCAAATGGTACATAATTCATTTGGATGAATTTGTTTCAAGTCCTTGTAATGTGTTTGTAGAGAATTCATGCATTTGGAATGAATAGGTTATTCTCCTTGTAACGTATTTGTATCTTTTTGCATTACACAAAATCACAAACGTTAGGAATGATTTCAACAATCCCCAAGATAAACCTTTTTTTTTTAAAATCGCCTCAGTACTAAACCTGACCCAATGAAAGGAGAACAACTAATTAAAGCACGCTTGAAGGAATCAATAAAAGCGGGTGAAAATTAAGAAAAGTTTGGAGGAATTGCAGGAAGAAATTACAGCAGAACAAGATAAAGCAAGGGGTTTAAGGAAGGAAAAAGAGAAAGCTATGGCGAAAAAGGTGTTAGAATTGCCTGAGGTGTATATAAGTGTTAATAAGTGGAATTCCTTGCCCGATAATATGTTGGCGTCGGTGGCTATGAAGAAATATAAAGAACTCTTTTTGAAGCATGATGAAGAAAAGTTTAATGCATATCTTGGGGATGTGAAGTCGGGGAAGGCGAAAATTGCAGCCGGAGGGTTGTTACCTCATGAGATTATTGGGGCATTGAGCAATAGAGATGGTGGAGAAGAGCTGAACATCAGTGGAGAAGAATGGTTGATTGTCACGCCCCAAAACCCACCCTAGACGTGACCGGAATCCGACGTCATGAACAATATCGGAAGAACCTAAGCAACACCATAATAATACTTGAACCCGCCAGGTTCAACATTCGCCTCCAACAGTTTATAAAATAAAGGTAAACGAATCACACATATAAGAATTAAACCAGCGGAAGTCTTTAGTTGTCTATACTTGTCAAACATAACAACGTGCCCAATAGTTAATCAATAACTCAATAACTACCCACAAATGTATACTAGGGAGCTTCTAAGATAAATGAGTAATAGTCTGAACCATCGGGACGCAGCCCGGACAACTAATGTAATGAATAAGTAAATCAATAGGGTGTCCCACGAATGAATATGTGGGCTCACCGAATCAGCTTCAACAGCAAGTCCTTCCTAAACGCTTGGAGTATCAAGAACCTGCTCTTCTCCGTTACCTAACATACCATAAAAAACAACAATGGTATGCCTGAGTACTTCGTACTCAGTGAGTGTCTCGGGGACAATGAATAATACGAAAATAAAGTAAAATAATACATTAAGAAATCAATCTTGAGAATCATATGAAACCAATGTAAGATCAGTTATTTAGTCTATGTATCTCAATAATAAGTATCAAAACCCATTTATAAAGCCTCTTGTCAAGTTACAACTTCAAATATGCCTTTTTAATCAATTAAGATAGTTATCAACAATTCCATAAGAGAATAAGAATGTCACACATGCCAATACAGGCCCAAGAATCAAGCATATCGCGCATAGCGCACCACACCGGAACATATAATTCTCGGTGGCTATCCTTCCTCCCGAATAGCTAGGCATAAATCACACCGGACTATGTAGTACGCGGTGGCTATCCTTCCTCCCGAATAGCTAGGCATAAATCACACCCCGGGTAGCGAACCCAGCGGTGGCCACTCTTCCTCCCGAATGGCTAGGCAATGACACACTAGGATCCATAGTGGCTACCCTTCCGCCCGAGTAGCTAGGCCAAACACAACAACAAAATTCATAGCGTAGAAGCCGATTCACAATTTGTCTCAAAGTAGTCACACCATCAAATAGCATTAAAGTTCATTATGCCATTACGAAAATCCATAATTTCATAGATAATCTTGAAAACGTTTCCATTTCTTTAAACAAGATTCCTTTGTCATAGTTCCTTTGTAAAATCATCAATACCAAAAATTAACCATCATCACTGATCATCTCTTATAGAAGAAAATGATTCATAATATCACATACATATATAGGGTTCGTTACAATCTAGATTTAATGTGGGCTTGTCCCCTCACGCACATTAACCATTAATCAAAACATGTAATAAATTTCAAGAGTGTAAAACCAATTTATCATATCATTCAAAACATGCTTTTATAAAGAATCAATCTTTCAAGAGAGTTTGCAAAAGAGACATATAAATTATCTTTATATTCAAAAAGGATTTTATCTTTGAAGAGACATACAAATCACAATAAGATTTTTAAAAGGGAGACATACCTTAATTTGTTAAACAAGGTTTAACAATTCACTTTTCTAATGAAGAACACCCAAACCCTAGCTTGAATCACTTTGGAAGGAATTATGTTGTAAACCCTAGTTTTTTTTGTCACAATAATCATGTTAGAAAGGGATTAGTAAATTGAATTCAACCTAGAATCATGGTATCACTTACCTTGTATGGTTATTGAGGCTTGGGAATTGTTCTTATTGACTTTAGGGTAATTTTTCATGAATGGGGTGCTGGGGAAATAAACCCCAAACCTTAAATATAACTTAAAACGCGTAAACCCGAGTTTTGACCCGAATCTGACCCGATTGGCGATTGGTCCGCGATGCGGGACCATCGCGCAATGTTCTTCAGCTCAATACTCAGACTTGCGCGATCGGCCCGCGATGCGGGGACATCGCATGCGCTCCCATGAGCCTGAAAAGGCGGCGTGTGTCGGTTCTGCACAGTGTTCGGTAAAATGGACATAACTTCTTGTACGTATCTCCGTTTGGGCTGGGCGACCTACCGTTGGAAAGATATTTCAAAGGGCTACAACTTTCATGAAGGAAGTTTTCCAAATTCACAACACATTTCCATGAAAATCGCCCAGAAGAGAGACCTACCAAAACTTAGGCGAATTTAAGAGGCCTTAAGAACTTCACTAATTGGTTTGACTTCAAAACGACCATCTCCCACCCGACTTCATCAAGAATGGATTCATATAGATATAATATCATCTTAGTACTAGATTTTTATGCATTCACACCTAGTTCAAGTTTACGAGGTGTTACATTGATGATCTTTGTACGGAAGGAAAATTAAGTGATTGTCTCGCGGTATGTGATGTTTTGGGGAGTATGAATGGAGCGGGTTTTTTATTCAGTTGGGTCGGGTTTAATGATGGAGACATGGAGCATGTTTAAAAAATATAGTTGGATTATTTGGGGGATTTGAAAATTTTCGTTAAAATAGGGGTATATTTCAAAACTTAAATGACGGTGATGGATTTTTTTTATCCAAATTTATAATGGAGGATATTTTAAACCTTGTTTCCAAAGTAGAGGGGTATTTTTGACCCTTTCCCCTATGTATATACCATCCCATTATCATATCAAATAGTATACATTTATTAACTATAAAAACATATAACTAAAATGGGTGATTTCCAAGAATAAGGGGTGATCTTGAATTTTTAGTCCAAACTTAACAATTTTTTAAAAAATGATCTGTGTTGCCTATCGGGCATAATAGCTGGTATAAATATAAAGCAGGAGTTAGGGACATTTCAATAAGTCAAAGGCAATGAACCAGCTAAATTGACAACAAGTTGTGCCTCATACGCAAAAATTGTCTGTGTTGCTCAATTGTTCACAAGTCAATACGACTGAAAATCCTGTCCAATAGGTAACACACCACTATCTTCGCTGTCTGTAACTTCTTGAAATATTCCGATCTCCTATCTCATAGGAAAAACTAATTTTTGCGTACACTACAACTAGAACTTATGCCCAATGAACAACATAAATCATTATTTACATTTTGATAAATGAGGCCAAAAATTAAAGACCAACCCTTATGGTATCCTATTTGTGTATTTGTTTCAACTAATATAAGTTGCTAATCCTGCAAAAAAACTCATAGAACATGTGACAATAAAATATCCATTATCTCCCGGACGTGCATCCAATTTATCTAAGGTCTTTCACTTTTTTAAATTAAGATACCATAGAAAATGACCAATAAAACAATATCATTTAAGTCCTATAATATCTTTCAGATACAACTATAGCTCACTAATCCTTTATTTAAGAGACAGAGAAAGAATAATTAAAATATTAAAGAAAAAATATCGTGTACGCGCACTACAAGAAAATGTCAAAATTGTGACGAAATGTTTGAGACAGAGGAGTCCTTCACAAATTGTCAGGGAATTTTGACGGATTTGTGACAAATTAACCTCACCCTAGACGAAATTTTAATTTTTTTTCCTATAAAAATTCTTGATAGTGACGGAATTGTAACAAATATTTAATATAATTTTTGTGACAAAAAAAATTTCCGTCACAAAGTTATAGAAATGAAAATAAGTGACAACATGTTGTCACAAGTCCGTCACTAAATTTGTGACAGATTGTTCTTTCCGTCACAAAATGTAAAAATATAATAAAATAATAAATCCTTAACTTTGTGACAAACTATTTTCGGTCACAATTAATTTTTGACATCTTTTCTGATACTTTTCAACTTTCCCTCAAAATTTTCAATTTTCCCACCCCAAACCCCTTTATTGTAGATAGTCTTTTATTTTTCTCCTACTTCCACAGAACTCTCCTTCAAAGGGTTTTTATTTTTGTCCTTCAAAACAACAATGACGATTGTAGAACAATGGTGATTTTCTCTTTCAAAGCAACAATAACGAATTTTCAACACTTCTAGACTTCGATTCCGTTACCATCCTCGCTCACAGGTTTGTATTTTCTTTGTTCACTTCATCTACAATGAATAACTTTTGGGTCCTTTAACTCTTGCTCCAATTTGTCTCCATTATTCTTTAATAAGTTTTCTGGAGCGTATAATTTTTGGGTTTTGTTTTTAGGTCTTCTAATCTAAGTTAAAAAAAACTTTGATTTAGGCTAAAATTGGTCTTTGGTCTTCATCAAATTATTAAATTGGTTCCTTTACTGAAGTGGGTTTGAATTAATTTTTAAGCTTTTTGGTTCATTCTTTAGTGTGTTATTCATCTGGGTTTCTACCATTTTTGTTCATTAGCTAATGCTTGATGGGTTTGTGCTTAGTTTTGTTGATACTTAGTTTATCAACTCATGTTCAACTCATTTACAACAATTATTTTGATGTTTTTGTGGTGTGAGTAGAAAATGAGTTGTACTTTATTCATATTTTCTGGTGTGAATGCATTATACTGGTTTCCATTATACGCAGTCTTCTAAGTTCTCATTTTGCTTTATTGTTAAACTTTTGTTAAACTCCTTTCTTGCGTTTTTTTTAATGTCTGGAAAAGACTGGCACTTTGTGAATATTGTGGTATAGATGCACGATGCTAATTTCCATTATGTTTTGTTTTGTTAGTCATTGGACTAGTGCACAACATATAAAAAGTTTTGATTTGGCTGTTCTTTCAAATCAATTTTTTGTTCTTTATTGTTTATTTTGGGGAAAGGTTGTGGGTGGATGAGGTGGTGGATTCAGAAAGACTGGTAATTTGACGCTTTGTTTAAATTCCTTTGCTTTCCCTCAAATATTTTCTTGTGAAGCTTTTGGAAGAATTTCATAATTTATCAAAATGCAGACTGCAATTTAGATATTTGTTCAAGTTGGAGTTAGAAACTAAGAATTGTTCTGATAATGAACAAAATCCTTCTAAACTGTACCTTATAATCCTACTAAAGCAAGGGATTATTTAAATTAGTTATCCTATTAATTCATTCTTTTGAGTTTTGAAGACACCGAGTGATGGTTGCCCTTTCTCTATCTTGCATCTCTTACCAGTAAAAGCCAAATTTGTATTAAGCGGGCATTTTCTGTGTGAAGTTTCTATAAATTCATAGTTTTCAAATCTGTCAAGTAGCGAATGCAATCAAATTTGTGTAAAGGAAAATTCTTTAGTTAATTTTCCGAGGCTTGAATTTTTAGATAGTAGAGTTGTTGATTCTGTTAAAAGATGATTTATTTATCATTGGTTGTCAAGGTAAAATCTCAGATTTGCCTTTTTCCCTTTGCTTTCTCTGAAAATGGTGCACTTTATAGAGGGAAATTCACTGGCAACTTTCACTAAGCTTATGTTTTATTCTCTTTTTTTGGATCGGGTTCTTCAACATTTAAGCAAAAGTCAAGCATCTTCCTAGTAAAAAGATAAAAAGAAAGTACGCAATTTCAAGTATTTTTCTTATTTATATAGGGAATGGTAATCCCTATTTCAATATTAGCATTTCATTTGTGCTTTGGTTGGAACTTTTATTGCATGCTAACACATATAATCATTGAAAGTGCTTTCATTTAGATAGGAAATTTGTGACTTTTCTTATTATATTTGGATCTTGTCAAATTATTTTCCTCTTCGGTCAGAAACAACTTGTCATCATTTAAGCTCTAACATTTATTTGTCTTTGTGTCAGAGAGCAGAATATGAATAATTCTAATCTTGAGTGGATATATGATAGAATATTGGAAGATGGATTTATAAATCCTAGGTTTATTGATGGGGTTGAGGACTTCGTTGCATTTGCTAAAAGACATCCACAATGCATGGATGGTGGAAAGTTAAGATGTCCGTGTAATCATCGTAAGTGTCGCAATAAAAACATTTTGGATGAGTTTACAGTCATGTCACATCTTGGGACTTTCGGCTTTGTACTGGATTTATTACTGTTGGTATCACCATGGAGAAAAAACGACCTGTGTATGGATTGGGCTCTCAAGTTTTGACTATGTATAAAGATTGTAATTCTGCAACTTCACGCAATATAGTGACTGATCGTGCTGCTGAAGAGCGCATCAAATTACTTGAGGAAGAGATGTTGCGAATGAAAGAAAATCAAGAGAGGATTCTTCAGGAGCGTGTAGAGGCAGAAGTGCAACAACGCATAGAGAAGGTGGTCTCGGATCATTTTAAGTCTATGGAGGATCGATGGTCTCACATGATGAGCGAGATGGCGTTATCTTCTCGCTCATCTGATAATCCTACTCTCCCTAACAGGGACTCACCAAATGCTTAAGTGTTTAACATTTTAGACTTTGGTTAGTTGGATATTCTAAGTGTTGTTTTCAGCGTTGTTAGACTTTTGTTAGTTGGATCTTTGTAAGTTTAGAATTTTGTAGACTTTTACTTGTTGAAGTTGTGTATTTGCGTGTTTTAACTGTAGGTTTTTGTATTATAAATTTAATATTATGTTTGTTATATTTTGGTGGTTAGTTATTTTTTATGCTTTTAGCTAATTCACTCTATATATTGAATAATATTGTCAAATTCAAAAGTATTGTTTAATTATTATTTATTAAATCTAAAAGTTTAAACTATATTTGTGACGGATTTAGTTTGTCACAATATATAGTAAATATGTCACAATAAAGCTGCAAGGCAAACAATTTGTGACCAAAGATTCTGTCACAATTTATTTGTATCGAAATATTGAGTTACAATTGTTGTGCTAGATATAGAAATTTGTCACGGAAATTATTGTGTCATTGTTTTGCGACGGAGGAAGCCTTCAAAAATCGGTCTCAATTTTGTGTGAATTTAAGCCAAATACAAGGCTCTATGTTGTAACGGACGGGGTTGTGACAAATATTTGTGACGGAATTCAAATCCCTCACAAAGATTTTATGACCAAGGGTTCTGGGACGTCCGTAATTCCATCACAAATCCATCATAATCGATGATTTGTGACGGATTTTTAACGGATTTGTCAATCACAATTTTGACATTTTCTTGTAGTGTACATGTAATGTGATATTATCCCTTATCCTATCAAAAGTTCCTTCATTGACTATTGAAAATATCTAGAACATGTTGCCAATCCCGCAAAAATAAAACTCTTAGAACATATGATAGTGTAAATGATAATCGATGTATAAGAGATATATAGTAGATAGTAACCGGAAATTGAAGGACAAGAAACTACAAAGGTAATACTATAATACTACGCCTACTAGTATGGAAGGATATACAAGATACGCTCTACTACGTCCTAACCTTCTACCCTAATCCGCCTCCTCCACAGTCTCCTATCTAAGGTCAAATATGTCCTCAGTAAGCTGTAACTGCTGCCTAATCACTTCTCACCAATACTTCTTCGGCTACCTCTAACTCTCCTGAAACAGTCTATAGCCATCCTATAATACCTCCACACCAGGGCCTCCATGCATCTCCTCTGTATATGCCCGAACTATCTCAGCCTTGCTTCTCGCATCCTGTCCTCCACCGAGGCTACTCTCACCTTGTCCTGAATAACTTCATTTCTAATCCTATCCTTCCTAGTATGCCCACATACCCATCTCAACATCCTCATTTTCATCACCTTTATCCTCTGGATGCGAGATTTCTTGATTAGCCAACACTCCGCTCCGTACAACAAAATAGGTCTAACAACCGCTCTGTAGAAATTGCCTTTAAGTTTTGGTGGAACCTTCTTATCACACAAGACTCCGAAGGCGAGCCTCCATTTCATCCACCCAACATCAATATGATATGTGACATTGTTACCACCTAATTTTCACCTCATGAGATGCGTATTTTAATTTTTAAATTTTCCGAGTCAAATACGGAGTAAGGACATTTCCTTTCAATTTTAAAAGTCCCGAGAAGGTTGCAAAATGACTTCTAATGAAAAAAAAAACTGAAAAAAAACTGGCAAATATGAGAAATATGAGTTATTCATTTTTATCCCGCTCCGTCTAGTCCGGGAAAATTGTTAATTTAAAGAACATATTAATTATGGCTCATTTTGACCGCATTTTGTCACTTTTTTAAATATTGCTTATTAGGCTTGTTTTAAAGCTAATATTTTAAATTTACGAGTTTTAAATTTTAATTAGCGTCAATAATTATTTTTATTTAGTGATATGTGTATTTATAATACTTAGTCTTTATCTGATTTAAATTGGGAGGGTGGGGGGTGTCACGACCCGACTAGGGGGCTATGACGGGTACTCGGAGCTGACTACCGAGCACCGACTATCTTACTAGTCATTAACACCTCACCTTGGATATACATCGTTCTCAACATGAAACTTATCATAAATACTCATTATCATTTCCCAAAAAATGTATATATATACCAAATATACGCTGAGGTAATCATAAGACATCTACTACCCACACATATGTATCTACGAGCCTCTGACTGGAATACTGAATGTAAGGATGGGACAGGACCCCGCCATGCACAAATATGTGCACAAAAGAATATACCAAGAAGTGGCAATTCCAGAGTAGTGGAGTGCTCCTGCAAATTTGCTGAGTAAGCTCCTAAGCATCTGCACCGTCTTCCTGTCTACCTGTGGGCATGAACACATCGTCCATAAAGAAAAGGACGTCAGTACGAATAATGTACTGAATATGTAAGGCATGTATGGTAAAATAATAAGGAAATAAGAGAATACAAGATAAGAGATAACCATGCATGCTAACTTACATCATAACAACATCTTATCATGTATACATATATAAGCTGCCTGACCATATAGGTGCGGTGTGATAATCATTAGCCCGCGTCCGAGGTAAACATCTCAAGCCTGCCCACTAGTGGTGTCTGCTCATGCCATATAGACATGGTGTAGTAAGCTGCCCGCCTTAGCGGTGCTGCCCGGCCATCTAGGCACGGTGTAATCATCATTATATACTTAACATGAAGCATGCATAAGAGCTCAAGTAAAAACTATAACTCTATCGGAGTGACGTAAGGTCGAGAACCTCTGATTATATTATGGAGTAGTCTTGATCATCATGTCTCACCTTGAAGGAACTAACATTATTAGGTGAGACTAGAGACAATGATTAATGTCAAAGAATTCATATAGCAAGGCCATTATTCTCACAATAGCATCATAGCATAAACTTTAGAGTCTCTAGACATAGAATCATCATTATCGTTATCGTTATCATTATCATTATCATAATGCATCTCTATCTTTATCTCAGGAGAAGCTCTTAATAATCATAGACTTGTAGCTTTCAAAATATAAGTAAGTCATGGAGAGATAGGGGAAGTCATGGTATAAAAGTCAAGCCTTAGAAAGAAGGGGAATAGCCTTACATAACTTTACGCCTCTCTAACCTTGTCGACTAAACGCTTCCCTCCAAGTTCACTATTCTACATTCAAGAGAATTTGTACTATGGTTAGATAACTGGACACATACTTTAGGTCGCAACTAACACAACTAAGAGCTAACGAACATTGGGCAACATCTCTTTTGTTTCAATAACTTCCTCCATATAATAAAAAACTCCTAAACTTCAATAACAACACCCATAATATCATAATCAATAAACTTCACCAAGCTAGACATTATTCAATTCTCAAAATCCCCTTTCAAAGTCATCCATAACCATGATTGTGACACAACATCATATTCATTTACATATAATGCTTTTACAACATCTTTGATATCATTCATAAAAATATTACATTCATGATATATCAAGAACTATGATTCAAGTCAAGTTATTATTCAAGAATATCACTATTTTCATATTTAAACTTCATACTCCACTTTCTTCCATAATCCAAGTCTTTCAACCAGTCAATACTCTTAATGACATGAAATAAACATAAAACTCACCTTTGATTATGTAGAAACGGGCTTTGGATGAAAGTACTTCACTTGGAGAAAACCCCAACTTCAATTCCAAAGGAATTTCTAGCTTCCATTAACCCTAATGAACACCCATACACTTGATTTCCTTTGATTATTGGTATTTGATATTTGATCTCCATTGAATTTGTGTTAACAAAGTGTTGGAATATTCTAGAGTTCTTGAGAGGAGTGGATAAGATGGGAAAATGAAAAATTAGAACTTAGAACTTATATTTATACTTGGAAATTAACTCAGCCCGATGGGATTATACGGACCCTTATACGATCTGTATAATATTATACGGTCCGTATAAGTGACCATATAACTCCAACAGTGATGGCCCTTTACTGTAACAGTTATACGGACCGTATAAATGGTCGTATAACCCACCTTCTTCCCGAACTTGTTCTCGTCGTTTCGTTTGATCTCCAATCCTTATGAGACCTTCTTAACAGTTGTTTAACACTTCATTAACAATATAAATATCCTCATATCTCCTTTCCAAGGCATTACCAATCAATCCTTAACTCGATAGTTTGAAAAATCTTTCCCAAACACAACTTATACTTCACCTTCATTTGACGAACTTAGTTTCACTAATTCATATAACTTCAAAATATTATCATATGCACTTTAAAGTCACCAAATACCCTTCTTATAGTCGTAAGAGCTTCACGTTCATCTTAAGCTCACGTTACGACATAAAATTTTCGAGGTGTAACAGGGGGGGGGGGGGAATGAAAGTTTGTAAAAACAAAATTTCACCCCCCAGTTCATTTTCATTTTCACATACACCACTCCTCATCTCTCTCAGGTGATTGCATGCGTTTTCTAGGGTTCCTCCACTGGCGGTCAACCCATGGCGATCCACTGGCGGTCAATCCATGGCGATCCACGACCAAGGGGTTTTGTTCCTTATCATGATTTCGTGTAATCCAAGGTTCAATTTCGTTCAAATTTTATTTTTATGCCAAATCGAATTGTGTTAAGGTTTGTTACTCTAGGTTTCTTCGTGTTATGGTTGCCATGGGCAGGGCCTTGAGCCCTTTGCCATCTTGTACACCATAAACACTCAATGAAGGAACCTAAGGGGAAACTTCCTAAATAGATTAGTTGGTTGAGTACGAATTTAGGGGATTTTATCTTGTTTTGTAATATTGCACCATTATGAGTTGGTAATTTTGTTTTATTAATGACTAGGCATACTATCCTAGTATTTCTAATTTGATTTACATTTTTCAGGTACAATTAGTTGGATTCTTAGTTGTATATTTTGATTTGTGTGAAATTCTGTTGGATAAGGTACAATAGGTACAAATTTGCTGTGTATTTTGTTGTCCTTTACTGAAATTCGAATTTGTTGTGGTATTGGGGGGAAATATGATTTAATTTTTGGGTCATTTTTGTCCTTAGGATTGAGATTATCATAGGATTATGACATTTTGAAGGGTCTGATTTTGTATCCAAAATTCTCTCTTAAAATAGCTAGGGTTCGATTGTCACATTGATCTTCCTATCCTACTGTTATATTACTACTATATTGCCTAAAAAGCTACTATTATTACACTATTGTACTGATATTATACCAAAAATACTATTACTACTTTGAAAAATTCAAGAACAAGGGGCTGTTTAAGGTTTTTAGGTGTTGGTGTTTGAAGTTTGTGATTCAACCCCTCCTTTTGATCTTTAGGTTGCCCTTCAAAACAGTAATACTTCATTCCATCCTTTATTTCAGTCCAGTTTTGAATTTAAGTTTATATGATGCTTGTGTTAGTTGAAGATAATCATGTGCTAATCTAATCTTGCTCTAATGATTTAGTAGACATTATATGGATTTGATGCTATTTGAAACTATAACATGACTCTAGAACCTAATTTAGATAATGTTAAGTATTCCTAGATCTTGTTAAAATGAGGAAAATATTTATTTATGACAGAACTTTGGAATTTCCTCATTGATATTGATAATTTAAGTATAGTTTAGTCATTTTGTTAGTTTTGGCAAGATACAGTTAGTCCTTGTTGAATTTGCTACTGCCTTATGGCAATTCTATGCACTGTGATCCTGTTTTTATCTATTTTAAAATCACTAGATAGTTGAAGGATTTATTGTGAAGATTATGGATAGAAGGTGTTTGTTTGTTGAGTTAACATGTCTCTAATTTCAAAAATATGTTTTTTCAAGTTTGTTTCAATCCAGAATTTTGGAAAATAGTTGATCCTCTTTCATTATTTGATCAAATATTGATTGTTCTAGAATGTACTTAGCAATTCAAATTCACTTAAATTAGTATGCCAATCTTAAGGTTTAAAACTGGATTAATAAGAATTTCTTCTTTCTTTCAAAAAATAGGAATTTGTGTGTAAATTTGAGGTTTTGAGGCTTTGTGTAGATTTGCATTTGATTTTGTTTGAAATTTTTGAGTGTTTGATGTCAAAATAGGCTGAAAATGATACTTAGCCTATACCATGTGTTTTGTCAAGCTAAGTTAGGAGATTAAAGGATTTAGAAGTCAAAAAATTGAAAATAGATTCTGATAGTTGCCACTTGTGAATCTATAGTGAATTTGCTTTTGTTCTTCTACTTGTCTTGTGTCCAAAGTCATTTGAACTTGCTTCTTCATGATCTGTATTCTTTAAAAATCAAGTCTCTTGATCACAGTTTTGAGAGTCAACAACATTTGGGAGTTTAAGTGTATAAGCAGTTTAAAAACTATGTTTAAGGTTATGTATGCCCCCCTGTTAGAATTTCTTGTCTCCCCTCTTTGTTTGAAAACAAGTTTTTGAATGATATACCTCCCCTCTTGTCTCTGTTTGTTGTTTGAACCATGTTAATCAGCAACATATCATTAGTGACTCAGGGTAGTATCATGTACCCTCTTTTAGTTTATTTCTGGATTTTCCTTGGACTGCCATGATGTCTATTTTGAATCTTACTTTTGTTTGTGACTTACTATGTGAAATATGACTTATATTACACCTAAGATAGTGCCATGCACCCTTTTAACCTCTTAAGACACTGTTTAGATTAAGTGTGATTAGTATCATCTGAAACATCTTTCTGTGTAATGTGACCAAATCAGACATGTAACTAGTGCTTCATTTAAAAAATTCTCAGTACTTTTGCAGGAACTGAATCTGATAATGACACCTCCCGTTTAGTAATTAAGTCTTAAGATTGGAATTTTTGAAAGATGAAGCTTGTCTTGGCTTAAGCTGGTTAATTGTGATGGTTTATATATACTAACTTGCATTCATTTGTTGTAAAATCTTGAGGTTGGCTAATGCTAGAATAAAAATTGATCCTTATATCGAAAATTGCCTCTGTGACTCTTTGCTAAGTAACCAGAGCCTTAAAATGAGTCAAGCATCAGTCTAACACATGAATTTCACCTCTGTACAGTGGTTAATCATTTATCATGTTAGCTGTTAACTTCTAAAATTGGACAAACAAGTGCTTGAAGTCCTTTGTGTGAACTGTGTGATTCATTTGGGCTATTTGATTAAATTGCTTAACCTTTTACCTAGATGAATCTCTTTTAAGGTGTGAAACTCAGCTTTGAGACTTGCTTTTGGTAATTAGAACCATTTGGCATGACACTTAGCCTTAAAAGAAGTTAGGGTTTAAAAGGAACCCTGGGAGGATTCTGTTCCCTTTGTTTGTTGAACTACTCTGACTTGAGGATCCAATATCATGCTTGTTTGATTGTTGTGTGTTATTGCTTAACTCTAGTGTTTAAAACTGATTTGAAAAGATAAAAATATAAATGATGCTAGACTTGTGTTTTATGTGAAGCTGCCTTTAAAATTTGGGAGTAGAGTTGGTGTTATATCCTGTATTTTTGTACGTTGGATTATTCGTAAGCTAATCGACATAAGTTCAAGGACAAGATCACTTTTCTGAGATATGAGACAAGGACGTTTTAATCTCGATTTTAATAAATGCACGATCTGCTAATTAATTGCAATTAGGGTGGAAATATTAGTGAAGATTAGGGATTAATTAATAGCCATGATCAGATTATTAGTGGGGATTAAGGATTAATTAAGGTAATTACACCATTAAGTGGGCCCCACCAGACTTAATAATTAAAAAAAATAGCATGAATGATGACATGCCAAGTGGGGGGGGGGTATGTGTCAACAAGGCTGGATGCCTATATATACATGTTGATGACTCACTAATACACATTCATCTTCACAACAAGTTCATTTGAAGCAAGGAGCATGAGCAGCCATGGCTGCCAAGCTCACGGCCAGCCTTGGCTTTGATTTTTTTTTTATTAAATTCCCAAAGGTGCTTTACATGTTCAAGGAGGCAACAACATAAGCATATTGAATTGAGGAAGAAGAAGTGGTGTAATTGGTGCAAGTGAGTGTAAGATCTGTCCTAACTAAATTAAGGTAAAATCTTCTCTTTTTATGGTGTAATTGGAGTAGATGATGTTGTAATTGAGAGATTAACTCTTATTAAGTGGAATTGGATGCAAGGAATTGTACACGTTAACGTTAAGGTTCTGGTTGAACCGTGTTGGGGTTGTTCCAATTTAATAATGGCAAATTAAGTTTGATTAGTGTCGTCGTTATTGTTGTATTGTATTTGAGGGTAATTTTTTTATGTTGGAGGGCTGGAAATATAGTTATAAATAAGTATAGGTGCTGTTGTTCATGGTAATATTATACTCTTTTCCATGTGTTTGTGATTTTGCGAAGTAAAGGTCGAAGATTCTATTTCGATGTTGTAGTTTCGATGGACTGTTTTGAGCTTGCTATTGAAACGATATTGAAGTAATTTTCTTGTACATGGATGGTAGTTGATGTTGTTGTCGTGTTGTTATTGATATGGTTCATAAATTTGGAAGAAAGCAAGTGTATAACGTATCGTATACGAAGCGTATGTTGGTCTGTTTGGTGTATAATCTTAGATGTTAATGATTTGAATTGAAAAAGGATTAGGAGAGGTTATTGGGTTGTTATCGTTGTTGTTGGTGTTGCTGTGCTAATCAGAGATTAATTGGAAGTTCGGGTTAGGCGAGTTATATAGAGGAAATGCTGCCCGATTTCCGTTAAGTTCTTAACTAATTAGAATACTAATCAAGAAGTATGAACTAAGAAGTGATTCCTATAAACGATTGGTTGTAGATTTATAAGTTTGGGAAGCCGTAGTTTATTAACAATAGTGTTACTCTCATATTAATAGGCTAAAGGGGCGACGAAGAAAGCTTGGTTACGGTCTATAACATGTATGTGAAGCTATCCCTTTCTTTTTTTTTGGCATGATCTTTATGAAACAAACAGACGACGAGCATGTGACTCCAAAGAAGCTCCTATTCTTAGAGACACTAGGATGGCTAATGTTCTTGATTCCCAAAACCTATTTCATTATGTCTTGATACGTGTCTACGATTCCTGAAGTTCTATTTAATATAATCCATAGTGACATTCGAAGGGTACTTGACATGACTATGGTCTTTGATTTTCAAATGATAGTTCATTTTGATTATTCTATTGAGTCTCAGATATGACTTAGTATGCATATGGTTGCTCACTACTCTGTTCGTGCATGCCGTTAATATATCTTTCACCGAGTCCCGGGCCGGGTATGTTTTCGTGCACAGTTTCACTGCATTGTTCACCGAGTCCCTCACTAGAGGGCTGGGTACGGTATATATATATATATATATATATATATGATGTGATTATGGCGCCGAGTATGGTATATGATGACTTTATTCACCGAGTCCCATAATGGGCTGGGTATGGTATATGATATAGACATGCATGATTCTCATCTCGTAAGGCACAGGTGCATTGGTATCTTTGATTATCATATTTTCCTCATGTAATCTTTTCTTCAGTTATGATTTTCTTTATTGTATTTCATGCTTTATATACTCAATACATATCTCGTACTGACCCCTTTTCTTCGGGGGGCTGCGTTTCATGCCCGCAGGTACAGACACTCAGTTCGGTGATCCTCCAGCTTAGGACTTCTACTCAGCTATTTTGGAGAGCTCCATCGTTCCGGAGCCTAGATTATTTTGGTATTGATCTTTTGATATAGACTTATATATATCTAGGGGTACGGCAGGGCCCTGTCCCGTCATATTTCACTTTTATACTCCTGGAGGTCTGTAGACATGTGTGGGTTGTATATAGGTTTTGGTCAGCTGTGTCTATATGGTTTGCTTTGGATATTCCCGTGTGTAGTGGCAGCCTTGTCGGCTTGCGTATTGTGTTATGCTATGGTTAGCCGTTATTCCTCAGGAGACAGATTTATGATATGTGGCGTTGTGAATCCTTCGTTTTTTTTTACAAGTTTCCATATTATCCTTAGTTTCAGGTTGGCTATATTTAACAGGATCGTATACGAGTGTCCAGCTCGGGCACTGGTCATGGCCCACGGGGTTGGGTCGTGACAAAAGTGGTATCAGAGCAGTTCATCTTCGGAGTGTCTACAGACAGTGTCTAGTAGAGTCTTGTTTATCGGTGTGTTATGCACCCCATCTATAAATAGGAAGCTACAGGACATTTAGGATGTCACTTTTCCTTCATATCTTAGTATCGTGCGATAGAGCCAAGAGATAGGAAATGATATCCCTTATATACTAACCTTTGATTTCAGCAGGAGAGTGGTGTCGACAAGAGAAGGTGAATAATGCTACTGGGAGTTACAGAGGCTAATATTTCATTGAGGTTACGTTATCAGAATTTGTATATACAGAATGACGACTGGTCATCATCAAGGTTAGTAATTGTAAATATAGTGAGAAAATGGATTGAATGTATATATATTGATGATAAGTTCAGTTATAAAGT
Organism: Lycium barbarum; assembly: GCF_019175385.1. Taxonomy (NCBI): domain Eukaryota; kingdom Viridiplantae; phylum Streptophyta; class Magnoliopsida; order Solanales; family Solanaceae; genus Lycium; species Lycium barbarum. Next base: position 20,243,897 of record NC_083342.1, read on the forward strand.
GTGAACAGAAGAAGCTGAAGGAATTAGTAAAAAGATAGGTAGGCAGGGTATATGTCAGATACGGTATGAATGTTGCAGGTATGATTGAAACCTGCAGTTAAAGATTGAAAGGGAAAGTAAATAGGAAAGTATAACAGGTATAGTTTGAGTTGGACATACGAGGTAAGTTCATCATTTTCATACGGTTGTTGATATTGGGAGCCCTGTGTGGCTATCATATGATATATATATATATATATATATATATATATATTGGCCCTGTGAGGCATTGTTGGTATTTCCTGCGTGCAGGTTTTGGGATAGTAAGAAATACAGAAGAAACTCTGCCAAAATTTTCCTAGAAATAAAAAGAGAATGAGATATAGGTTCGTAAAAAGTCTTGAAAGGTCATGTCAATAGTAATGATAAGATTTGACTAAGTTGCAAATATGGCTGACTTCGAGAAATAAGTTAACCGTTGAATTGAGGGTGATACACTTTTGTCACGACCCGGCTAGGGGCCGCGACGGGTACCCGTACTAACCACCGAGCACCACTCGTGTTACTACTCCTTAGCCTCTTTATCAATCACTTATCCACTTCATACTTAATTTATAAGAAAACCATTTTCATTTGGAAACAAAAGCATTGTATATACTTGAGCCCTATAGGCTAGCAAAATAATAATATATATATGTACATACATACAAAATGACCCTTCCATGAAACCATACAACCCACATCGAGTATCTACGAGCCTCTACGAAATGACATACACAACTGTACACAAAAGGTCATCATAGGCACCTCCGGAGCAATGGAGGGCTTTCAATCAACTAGCAGTTCTAAGAATCCGGAGCAATGTCTCCTCCCTGTCTACCTGTGGGCATGAACACAGCGTCCAAAGAAAAGGACGTCAGTACGAATATTGTACTGAGTATGAGAGGCATAAACAATGAAGAAAGACATCAATAATGTAATGAGAATATCAATATAAAGCATATGGATCTGACCGATAATCATAAATGGAATAATGCATGTTGTCTTACTCATACTTATCATCATAACATATATGCATCATATGCAGACTGCCCGTCCAAGATGGAACGGTGTGATCATCAACAGTATAAGCCCGCGTCCAGGCCTCCCGCGTCCGGGGTACCAACTCATGCCGCCCACTAGTGGTGTCTGCCCATGCCAAAAGGTCATGGTGTATCCGTATAGCTGCCTGCCTTGGCGGTGACTGCCCGGCCAACTAGGCACGGTGTAAAATGCTCATGACATGCTCACCATAAAATACTTGTAATAATATGCTTATCATAATATGCTTATCTTATCATAGTACATGCATAAGGCTCTAGATCAACTATACTCTATCGGGGTGACGTGAGGTCATGATCCCCCGATTTCATTATGGAGCAATTATTGACAGCCTCACCTTGAAGGAATTAGTACATAAGGTGAGTGTAAGCAATAAACCATATCATAATCAATATGGCATCATCATATCATATCTCTTATCTTATATAGACATTGATGGACTTAGGCTTCTAGCTTTCCGGAAAATAAGAACTCATGAAGAGGAAAATAACTTATGCTATAGGATTCATGCCATTATAAGAAAGGACTAGCCTCACATACCTTTGTCGTTTAGCTAAGCTATCGGTCACTCGTTCACCTCCGATGTCACGTCGTCACCTTCATTAAAGAATGCGAAGTACATTAGCTAATTAACTATAAGAACGCATCGCTAGTTCTAGGAAAAATTGAGCAGCACTTCCTTTGTTTATGCTACTTTTCCCATGTTCTATATCAACTCCCAACATTCACAATACTACTCACAATATCACAATCAACAATCATCATCTATGTGCATTTAGCAAAATCCACCATTTTCTTCCAATTAACTCATGTTTAGGGTTATAGCTCATTATCATGTTTTTCGCATACATAAAGCTCATTTGCACCGCCTAAAAATCATTCACCACATGTTCATAATCACCACATCCCAACATCCTTGATTCAATCCCACTATCATCCAATCTGCCACTATTCACCCAAAAATACCCCATTTTCTATGTTCTTCTACATTCCAAGCATCTAAGCTTTCTAATACCTTAAATAACATGGGATGATCATAAAACTCACCTTGGATGATGGTTGAACAAGTCTTGAAAGAGAATACCTCCTTAGCACCAAAACCCTACTTCACTCTTTCTTGAATTTCCTTGAAGAAGATAAGCTTTACTTGAATCTACACACCTGATTTCATGTAATTGATGTTGTTGATCTTGGTTTTATTTTGATATCTCTTACAGATGGATGTTGGAGAGAGTTCTAGAGACTTTCTTGGCCAACAAGATGGAAAAATGATTTTTTTTGGACGAGTTGGGTACATTTAAAAGGGGTCCAGAATTTTCTGGACTGGCACGACATGCGACACACTTCACGAGTCGCGGACATGCTCCGCGAGTCGCAGGTGGTGTCGCGGATCTTGCCAGACGACCGACCCTCACTGGCACAATCCGCGATGAAGTGGCGTGGTCGTGGGTCGTATCCGCGAGTCGCGGGTCGTATCCGCGAGTCGCGGGTGGTGTCGCGGAGTGTGCCAAAAGGTGATATTATTTTGTCCCGAAACAGTCTGTCGTAGAATGGCCATAACTTTTGATCCCGATATGCTGTGAGGCCCCACGACCTATGGTTAGAAAGCTCTTTCTGTTATCTACAACTTCCATCCTGAGGTGTTTTTCCCAAATTCCAACTTTAAAATGGCGTTTTGGCCCCTCCGAACCAGACCCTCCGAAAATGTTTCCTTAACTCGCCCTTTTGGATGGTTTATGCCCATATTTAGCTTATGGGTCCTTCTTGAAACTTACTTGGCACTTAATTACCAACATAAGGGGCATTATAATTCTTCTCCTAAATATCATTAAGACATCACTAGTTCGATACTCGAAATTGTCCTTCGCCAGTCGATTCATTGTGCACGAACGAAAATTTTCCGAGGTGTAACAGTAATTATGAGGTCGACTTCAATATGGTAAAAAGGAAATGCTAGGACAATTTGGAAGGGCTTGTGATAATAAGAGATGATTTAGAAAAGGCTGGCAAATTTTAACAGAGTGTTATATTGAGGTATCAACTGAATTGACAAGCAGGGATAAATTACGACGAGTTTATAGTTAGAAGAAATAATAGTATGATTGAGACAAGAGTACAGAGGAAGAAGAATTGTGACAAATATGAATGTATTGATAAGACAGCTTGTGAGGTATTAAGGATAAAATTGACCTGAAAAGGTAAAAGGTTAAGTACACCTACTCTACGGAGTGTAGTTAAACCATAGTAAGAATCGTGAATAAGTTTAAGAAGTGCTACACTATAGGATTCATTGCAAACAGGATATAATGTGAATATAATAAGGATTGTTATGAAAATGAGTAAAGCCTAGCGAGGAAGTGACTAAAAGATATGACGTGATCTATGTGACTACAGTATAAAGGCGAGCTATAGAACGAATAAGAAAGACTTATAAAGTTTTTCTATAGGGAAAGTTCAGAATAAAGATTATGTGATAACGGAAATGATAGCGAGCACAAGAGAAAAAGGAGTTAATTGAAAGAAGGAAAGAAGAAGAAAGCGAGATAACAGTGCAGTAATAGGTTATGATATGTATAACCGAGAACACGAGTAATATAAGTGACAGAACTATGAAAGACCAAACTATAGAATGATAAGCAACGAGGTAGAATGAGTGCCAGAAAAAGGACTGGGATGATAAGAACAAATAGGGATGAACAGAATACGTTTTGAAAACGAGAAAGGGATTATGCAGGAGTAGTGTTTTTCGAAGGATATAGAGGTAGCATGAGATTCCTCGTGCACAGAATAAAAGATGGACATAGACTGGAGAAATGGTAAGGGAATACTAAAGGAAGCACCCAAGATAGACGTAATTAATTGAGTACGAGTATAAAATAAAAAGGAAATATATAGCTACGAACATAAAGGTGTAGTACGACGACAAGATGGTAAGATAATACCATTGTTAAGACGAACTTGATATGATTTTGAGTAAGTTAGAAGTCAGTGCTGGGTACACAACAAGGGTAAAAGAGAATAAGGCATAGAGAAGTACTGCGTGTAGATGACTTTACCTCGGAAATAGTGAAATCCTTAAAGGACAAGGACTGTAGGCCGAGGAACAAATAATGTATTGTAAATTTATTAAAGGAAACAGATGATGTAGGTTGGGATAAAGATAATGTTACAAGAGAACTTTGGACACTTATCATCGGAATATAAGTGCTACCTAATTGAGAATTTGGAACAACTATAAGTATTAATTAATTACTGATTGGAGTAAGTGGAATGTGGCCTTGGATGAGTTGCCACATGGGTTGCGTTACTCGAGTACAGATGGTCAGATGAGATTTTGTACTATATATAGAAAGGTTCTTGTCGCTTCATGATTTTGTTAAGGTTTCGTACGTGGATAATCAAAGTTATAAATTATAAAGAGAAGACATGGATATGGTACAGTATACCAAGGGAGTTGGAAAAAAAGATCAGATGAATTTGAGATTGGAAATAGGGACATAGAGCAGAATATGAACAAATAATGGTATAAGTACGCCCTTAAGGGGGGAAGCGGGTGAGAGCAATGCAAGTGTAAGATGGAAACAATTGACACTGCAATATATTTGATATGGATACTTAAACTTCAAGTGAGATCCCTTACTGAAACAAGTCAGTAAGACCTGAAAGCTAGCAATAAATGGATAAAAGTCAGGATGGTATTTGAGACAGTGCTGAGGATTATTTGTAAGGATCTTGAATGATATGACATAAAAAGTGGGTGCTTATGAAAACAAAGAGTACGACAAGAAAATGGTAACGTGTAACTTAAGAGATATTATAAAGGATATCAACACTATACTAGATTAGAGGCTAAGATTTGGCAATAGAGTTGTGCCCTAATGATATTGCGACTTATAAGTAGCAAAGGGAAGGGATAGAAAATCTCCTATAGTAGGATATGAGAAAATCAAAGGGGTGAATAAAGGAAGGGAAAGAAGTATGACAAGATAGGCTACGAGCGAATTTTAGTACGGATGAGATACGTAAAGCAGAATGAACCAGGAGAAGGAAAGACTATGACTAAGATTGGATATACTTTATAATAGTTGTACAAGAATAGTTATGCAACCTACGAATATTTGTATGCTAAGAATGAGACCAAGTGAGTACTTGATAAGAAGAGTAAAGATTCAGTAATAACAATGCAGTTACGATATTTTGGGTACATTAAGGAAGGATGTAAAGATGGTTTAAGCCAAGTTACCGAGATAGAATCAATATTAAGGGCAAATAGGACATGGCCATAGTTGAGCCCCGATACCGATTGAAAGACACAAGAGGAGAATGCAAGGTAAAGCATAAAGACTAGTGAAACAGCGCTAAGGTATTTCTCGGGCTAATTTGAGCACCTTCACATATTCTTGTAAAGATTGCAACATAATGTGTGACAGAAAAACTAAGAGCAAAATTTGAGTAAAGAGGCAATATAAGAGTTTGAATTAAAAATAAAGAAACGACATCAGATAATATGCCTAAAGTGTTACAAGTTGGATTTAGGGAAATTGTGAAATGGTTTAAGCGAGACGATCGGAACAAGCTGGTTACTGGATGACAGTGAATTTATTTGTCAAATAAAAAAAAAATCTTTCAGAATTATACCAGATAATAATAGACAGATCACAAAGCAGCTATGTAAAGATATTATATGAGGGAACTCCAGCGCTACTTGATAGCCCAACTCTAAAGATCGAGATTAAGAGCTAAAAGCAAAGTGATAGTTAAAATCTTTTAAAAAGAAAGTCGAGAAGTGATACATGATGCTGAAGATTCCAAAATACGGAATGTAACGGCAGATTGGTAAGGTTATTGAAGTAAAATAATGTTACACCTTGGGAAATTTCGTTTTATTCGTAGAGTCTACGAAGGGTCTACAGGTTGCCAGAGGCATGAAATACTCCAAGGATTGTAAAGTCTAATAAATCGATGAGGGACGTCTGCGCATTATAAAGTCTTATTTAAGGATTAAGAGGTAAGATGAAGTGAACGATACATCTTAGGGGAGTAACTATAGAAAAAGAAAGAGTCGAGTTATGACTAAGTGCATCAGGGAAAGAGTAAGATTTCAGCAGAAGAGCTCGCAATACAACTGTCAACCAACTGCGAAATAAGGAGGAGAGTAAAGACAACGACGAGGAATTATTACGTCGAGAAGCAACAGAAAGAGGAAATATTACGGGAGTGGTTACTTAGATATCTGGAATGCATTATAATAAATTGAAGGGAATCAACCAACGAAAGAGGCATGTGAAGGGCATAATTCAATAAAAAGAACATTTAAGGAAATATTAGGAGCGCAGGACTAGTTTAACATTTGAGGACGAATGTTCCAAAGGGGGGAAGGATGTTATATCCTGTATTTTTGTACGTTGGATTATTCGTAAGCTAATCGACATAAGTTCAAGGACAAGATCACTTTTCTGAGATATGAGACAAGGACGTTTTAATCCCGATTTTAATAAATGCACGATCTGCTAATTAATTGCAATTAGGGTGGAAATATTAGTGAAGATTATGGATTAATTAATAGCCATGATCAGATTATTAGTGGGGATTAAGGATTAATTAAGTTAATTACACAATTAAGTGGGCCCCACCAGACTTAATAATTAAAAAAAATAGCATGAATGATGACATGCCAAGTGGGGGGGGGGGGGGGGTATGTGTCAAAAAGGCTGGATGCCTATATATACATGTTGATGACTCACTAATACACATTCATCTTCACAACAAGTTCATTTGAAGCAAGGAGCATGAGCAGCCATGGCTGCCAAGCTCACGGCCAGCCTTGGCTTTGATTCTTTTTTATTAAACTCCCAAAGGTGCTTTACATGTTCAAGGAGGCAGCAACATAAGGATATTGAATTGAGGAAGAAGAAGTGGTGTAATTGGTGCAAGTGAGTGTAAGATTTGTCCTAACTAAATTAAGGTAAAATCTTCTCTTTTTATGGTGTAATTGGAGTAGATGATGTTGTAATTGAGAGATTAACTCTTATTAAGTGGAATTGGATGCAAGGAATTGTACACGTTAACGTTAAGGTTCTGGTTGAACCGTGTTGGGGTTGTTCCAATTTAATAATGGCGGATTAAGTTTGATTAGTGTCGTCGTTATTGTTGTATTGTATTTGAGGGTAATTTTTTTATGTTGGAGGGCTGGAAATATAGTTATAAATAAGTATAGGTGCTGTTGTTCATGGTAATATTATACTCTTTTCCATGTGTTTGTGATTTTGCGAAGTAAAGGTCGAAGATTCTATTTCGATGTTGTAGTTTCGATGGACTGTTTTGAGCTTGCTATTGAAACGATATTGAAGTAATTTTCTTGTACATGGATGGTAGTTGATGTTGTTGTCGTGTTGTTATTGATATGGTTCATAAATTTGGAAGAAAACAAGTGTATAACGTATCGTATACGAAGCGTATGTTGGTCTGTTTGGTGTATAATATTAGATGTTAATGATTTGAATTGAAAAAGGATTAGGAGAGGTTATTGGGTTGTTATCGTTGTTGTTGGTGTTGCTGTGCTAATCGGAGATTAATTGGAAGTTCGGGTTAGGCGAGTTATATAGAGGAAATGCTGCCCGATTTCCGTTAAGTTCTTAACTAATTAGAATACTAATCAAGAAGTATGAACTAAGAAGTGATTCCTATAAACGATTGGTTGTAGATTTATAAGTTTGGGAAGCCGTAGTTTATTAACAATAGTGTTACTCTCATATTAATAGGCTAAAGGGGCGACGAAGAAAGCTTGGTTACGGTCTATAACATGTATGTGAAGCTATCCCTTTTTTTTTTTGGCATGATCTTTATGAAACAAACAGACGACGAGCATGTGACTCCAAAGAAGCTCCTATTCTTAGAGACACTAGGATGGCTAATGTTCTTGATTCCCAAAACCTATTTCATTATGTCTTGATACGTGTCTACAATTCCTGAAGTACTGTGAGCTTGTTTCTTTGTCTAATGTCATGTTGGTCATGAGAATTTAAGGAAGGAACTATGAACATTCTGAAGAGTTGAATATTGTATTTGCTTAGTCCTTATGTTGACTTTTCCCTCTTTGATTGTTTGATGATCTTATGATTCATTTACTGAGTTTAAATGTGCAATAATTTTGCTGAAAACTTTCTGTGAATTTTGTTTAACTCAGAGTATTTGATGAGGTAAGAAAAGGTAAAATGAAGTAGTAATCATGAGTGGCTTATGACCTTATCCCTCTTCCCTTTCCTATTTGTTTGATGGTTCTGTTCAAATGATCCTATTTCCTTCATGTCGTTTAAGACCTAAACTTGCACTTGAGATTAATACTTTGCACCTATTTTTGTTCCTGTTGGAATTACTTGAACTGTTTGGATGCTCCCATCTAAAGTTTTGTTATGACTGTGTGTGTGACCTCTACTTGTACCTTAAGCCTATATGAGCTGGCTTAGGAGTAAGTTTGAGGCTGAAACACCACTTAAGACCTTTATTAATGTTCTATACAATATGGTCACCTAGAAGAGTGTTTGGTTATTTCTGTAACTGAGTGAGAATTCTGTCACCAATCCTTGAGTCCTCTATGTACTTCCTGGAAATTAATTTATGGATGAACCCTTATTTGAGACTCTTTTTGTGAGGTGTTACAATATGTCAATTTCCAAAAAATATCTTTTTTGAACCTGTTGAATGCTAATTTGGAAAAAATGAGATTGAAATGGTTCCCACCGCTTGTTAAAATCAAAATCTTGCCTAGAAAATTGACTTTGGGAATTTGACATTACTCTGTGACATTCTTGTTTTAACTTGCTGGTGACTGACCCTGAAATTGTGTATTACAAAGAACTCTTAATTGAATGGCTTATCCTAAATTAATAGCTAAATGCTTAATTTTAGAATTATTTGAATTATGGGGGTTAAATTTTAAGATACGTGGGTGCTCTGAGTGGGTATTTGAGGAATATATATGCTGAGTATATAGGGTATATAGAGGGTATGCCCCTCAGTGAATTTTGCTCTCTAATTTTACAAGTATATTAGTAGTACATTAGTAGTATATTGTGTATATCATAGTTTTGACACTTAGAAAATTTGAGAAGAAAATTGAGTGATATATTGGTTATATATTGTGTATATTACAGCTTGGCATTTAGAAAATTTGAGGAAAAATAATAATTTTTGGCCTGCAGTTTAGGCCTGTCACTCGCATTTCGCACCCAGGCTATTATTATCACTATTTTGGGCCTAATTATAATATGGACTATCTGATTATCCACTATTGCTAGTTTTAATATATGGGCTTGGCCCAATAATGCTGTAATTCATTTTTTTTCTATGTAATAATCATTTTAGGCCTTAGTTTGTGTACTTAGTTTAATTTATGGGTGTATTCTAATGTTTTGTTTACCCGTTTGCATCCTTGTCCACCCAAACCCGTTGGTGGGCCCTAACGGGACCCACTAACGTATCTAGATCGAGTCTACCAACTTGGAGCAAAAATGGAGCGTATGTTTGGACCCAAGGATCACCCTAAATGCATAACAGATTCTTATTGGGCTTGGTCGGCCCAATTCCTTATCTCTTTATTTATGAGTTTTATATTTTAAATTTGAGCATCTATTTTATTTATTGGAACCTTTAAAAGTTATTATATAGTTTAAGAGTTGCCAAAACTTGACTTTTCAAAGTATTACAAATTGACTTGAATGAAAAAGATATGACTCATACAACTTTCCTAAAATTAATACTATTTCGCAAGCTTGGACAAAAACTGATCGATTTTTTATATTTGAGGACTGAAATGATTATTCTAAGAACTTGTGGACTGTTTTGGGGACTTATGGACTATATGGACTGATTTAAGACTTGTGGACTAATTTGGACTTTCAAAAACTTGGACTATCTAAAATAGACTAAAATTGGTTTAAAATTGATAAAAAATAAATATAGTTGACAAATGGATACTAATAGTATGCCTTAAATTATTTTCTACACTTAAATAAAAACTCTTTAAAAAAAACTTAAAACTTAAAAGGGTGGGCTTACGTGGTGTTCTCCCTAGGTTAAAGGCCTTTAGGAGTTAATCTAGGTGTTCTAGTCCGAAACCCCAACACCTAATTTTGGGTAAAATTTTACCACTTTCATTTCTTGAAATGCGATGTATTTTGTATGAATGATTAAACTCTTTGTTGCGGAAATATAACCCAAAACAATTTTTTTCACTATAAACAATTCATATCTACAAAGGCATACTATTAGAACCCGTAAGTCAACCGTATTTTACGGATCCTTAATACCGGGGTGCCTAACACCTTTCCCAAGGGGTTACCAGAACCCTTACCCATACTTTGGTTAGATTAGGTTTCTTTTAAAATCTAGTTGTTTTAAATGAACCCTTTTCGAATTGGTTTTTCTAATTTCCTAAAAATTAGGTGGCAACTCTAAACAATATCCATTTAGAGCACCATCATGTAGAGATATGTTTCCTTTTTCTTGGTACGATTGACAACCATACTTCCCAGGGACACTTTCCTTTTTAAATGAGGCAAGTGCAAATCCGAATCGAAAAAAATATCAAACCGCTATAGATGGCGACTCCGCTGGGGAATAATTTAAGGTTCTAACTATAATGGTTCCAATAATTTGTGTGTTTGTATGATATAAATTGTTTATATGTTTAAATTTCCGCAAAAAATATAACTGTTATTCATGCATGCATACTCCACCACTCTTGGCATTTATTTTATATTTTTCCAAAGGGTGACGATGCGGGATGAGCTGCGGTCATACCTTCACTAAAAAATTTTGGCATATTTCTTGCAGGTCTCTAAGGTCGAATGGGCATGCTGTCTTCCCATAGCCTTAGAGAGCCCACCTCCAGCTTGTCCACTTGGGTAACCTGTGTCATTTGTTTGAAAACCACTCTAGAATAATTAGCGTAGAGCGAAGCCAAAATCCTTACTGATATAGCGTATGCTGACCATAGACCGATTTAGGTATCTCAGACCTACCTGAATCGGAAAGGATAGACACCTTACTGTGTTCGGATGGTGTAAAAACCTGAAGACACTGCATCACACTATTTGCTATTTAGAAGAATTATTGTGCCTTGTGTGAAATAAACTATTGTTCCTGGGGGCGGGGGACTAACAGTATTTTGTCTTGCAGATGTTTCCTAATGTGCAGTTTGATATGATTGTATGATTGTGGGTCCACCACCAGATTTAGTTATGTGGTGGGAAGGTTTGACTAACGATCAGAAGAAAGAGTTAAATGGTTGCATAGGGCATCTACCCTCATTGATGAATATGACTGGGGATCCGAGTTTGCTAGAGATCATTACTGGTTATTGGGATAATGACATAATGGTGTTCAAATTTGGAGAAATAGAGATGACTCCCACTTTAGAATAGAATAGAGATGTCTTGGAATGCGTAGGAAGCGCTAACAGGTCCAAAAAGAAGTTAGCTCAAAATATCCTCATCCCTCACAAACCTACTCCAAAAGAAATCAAAGACATATTTGCTGTCAACAAAGCTGATTGGGCACAGGGACCCACTATAGCCTTTAGAGAGTTATATGGGAGGTATTCATCCAAACAGGGGTACGAAAACCACATCCTTGAGTTTTCTTCACTCCAGTCCTGGGAAGCTAACCAAACGCTAGCCTTTATCACCTGCATATTGGGAACCATTGTATTTCCACTAAATGCCTCCCTAGATATTGACACCCGAGGGGTTGTCTTTATTGCCTATGCTGTTCTTAGGGGAGTCACATCGAATGGGCTTACCAAATACTTTGACATAATCCCTATTATCCTATCAGATATATACCGAGCATTAGGAAAGTGCCGCAATCGTTATTATTAGTTCCAGGGTTGTAACCTCTTAGTCCAATGGTGGATACTAAAACATTTAGATAGGAATGATTTATTGTCACGACCCAACTAGAGCCCATCATGACCCTCTAGTTGGGTCGTGACAAAAGTGGTATCAGAGCAGTTCCATCCTAGGGTGTGTCTACGAGCCATGTCCAGTAGAGTCTTGTTTATGGGTATGAAGCGCGCCACACTTATAAGCAAGAGGTTGCGGGGCATTTAGGAATAATGACCATCCTTCTTCTTCATATATCGTGCGATAGAGCTATAATATAAGATTTCTCTTTTCCCTAATTGTGCGTTATGATTTCAGCGATACCTGTGAGGAGGAAAGCAACAGCCGCCCAGAAGGGCAAGACTGCGACAGGAAGGCGGACTGAACGGGAGTCCCCGATACGTATAGAGGAGGGTGAGTCCCATAATGAGGATCCACCTCGGACTTCTCACACTCCGCCTATTTTAGAGGGGCATGAAGGGGCCTCAGCTCCAGCTCCAGTGCCTCTAGTCCCTCCACCGGGTGCTTCGGGCCAGCAGATGACCGCGGCTATTAAGTTATTGACCCAACTAGTTGCTGCTAAGGCTCAGCGCCAAAGTGCAGGTCCAGACGATAGAGTAGTTAGTGCAAGGGCCCGTGATTTTATGAGTTTGAATCCTTCAGAATTTTTCGAGTCAAAGCCGGATGAAGACCCGCGGGGTTTTTTTAGAAGAGATGTTGAGGACGCTGAGAATAATACATGCGTCCGATACTGAGTTAGTGGAGTTGGCTTCCTATACGTTGCGGGATGTATCCATTTTATGGTATAATAATTGGATATCTTCGAGAAAGAAAAATGCACCTCCCCCGGTATGGCAGGAGTTCGTAGATGCCTTCATCCGCCATTATTTTCCCCCTTAGGTCCGTCGGGCCCGAGTTGACAGGTTTTTGAATTTAAGGCAAGAAAATATGAGTGCTTGGGAGTATAGTCTTCGCTTTAATTCATTGTCTAGGTACGCTCCGACCATAGTAGCCGATATGAGAGATCGGGTGCACCGATTTGTGAGTAGTTTAGGGCCACATTTGATCAAAGACTGCTTGACAGCTTCACTCTAGGAAGGGATGAATATCTCTCATATTTAAGCTCAAGCCCAGAATTTGGAAGAGCAGCAGCAGCCGCACAGGGGTGAGCGCGATATTGATAGAGGGCATAGTAAGTGTGTTAGATCTGTCGGTGCTAGTAGTGTGTATAAAGGGGGTTAGAGGCAACCGTATTCCAGATATTCAGCCTAGTCTAAGGCTAGTGCACCTCCTCAATTTGCGGGCAGGAGATTTAACTGTTCCATTAATTCTGGATCGGGTCAGAGTTCGAGAGTTTTGGATTTCCAGTTTGGAGGTGATCCTAGTCAGAGGAGGCCATCGGTACCACGATGCAGTCAGTGCGGTAGATTATATGCGGGTCAGTATCGCCGAGGCTCAGATGCTTGTTATGCCTATGGTCAGACTTGGCATATGATGCATGATTGTTTATCGATGAGTGGTATAGTTGGGGCCCAACCCACAGGATCGGTAGTCGGCTCTTCTTCGTCTGTGCGCCCTGTAGGGCAGACTCCCCAGACTTCAGCAGTTCGTGGCATGGGCAGAGGGGGAGCATCCAGTTCGAGTGGCCTCCAGCCCCGTATATATGCATTAGCCAAGCGACAGGATCTTGAGTCCTCCCCTGACGTCGTTACAAGTATATTGACTGTATCCTCCTACAATGTTTATGCATTGATCGGTCCAGTTGCTACCTTGTCGTATATCACTCCTTACATTGCTAGCCGTATTGGGGCAAAACCTGGGCCAATCAATCCTTTTGAAGTGTCTACTCCTGTTGGTGATCCAGTAATAGCTAGACAAGTATATAGAAACTACGTGGTTGTGGTATGTGATCGTCATACTGTAGCTGATTTGATCGAGCTGGAAATGTTAGACTTTGATGCTATTATGGGCATGGATTGGCTGGCTTCCTGTTATGCTAATGTGGATTGTAGAACAAAAATGGTCTGATTCCAATTCCCAGGAGAACCTGTGCTTGAATGGAAGGGTAATACAGCATCTCCAAGAGGTAAGTTTATTTCCTATCTCAAAGCGAGGAAAATGATTGCTAAAGGCTATATTTATCACTTGGTCCGGGTTCATGACACCGAAGCAAAGCCACCGAATCTTCAATCCGTTCCGGTAGTAAATGAGTTTCCAGATGAGCTTCCAAGTCTTCCACTGGAACGGGAGATCGATTTTACCATTGATGTGCTGCCGGAAACTAAACCTATATCTATTCCTCCTTACAGAATGGCTCCTGCAGAATTGAAAGAGCAAAAGGCACAACTGAAGGATTTGCTCGAGAAGGGATTTATTAGATCCAGTTCATCGCCATAGGGAGCACCTGTCTTGTTCGTAAGAAAGAAAGATGGTTTCCTGTGAATGTGCATTGACTATAGGCAGTTGAACAAGGTGACAATAAATAATAAATATCCGCTTTCGAGAGTCGACGATTTGTTTGACCAATTGTAGGGTGCTAAGTGGTTTTCAAAAATAGATCTGAGGTCAGGGTATCATGATACGCTCAAATTACACCTATTAATGGTATAACGCGTACGTAGTCAAATATAGTAACCCAACAAGGTTGGGATCGAATCCCATAGGGAATATGGTGTGAAAAGGTTACTAAAGTCGTAGGATGCTAAGCTTAGGCCTAATGTCTTAATCCGATGGTTTTGGTAATAGTTGGTTTTTCTATGACTAATTGCTATCTACTTGCTTTGGTGGAAATTTATGGTAAAAGAAACTAAGGTTGTGTCCCCGTTAGATAGAGTGTATGATCATGGGTATTGATCTTGATATACTTCTAATGGATCATTATATGGATGCACTTAATCTCTATATGAATCTCTACTATTTCCCAATAAATAAAGATTATCTCTTTCTATGATTTTCCCGAATATAAGAAAGTAACTATGAAGAACGATTAATCATGCCAAGTAAATTCTTCTTATTCCTAAGTGAATTTATTAAACAAAGTTTAAAGCTTTGAGTCCTTGTTATTTATTCTTACCAACCTTAATTATTTTTCCAAATCAATCAAGGTTTATGGCTTTAATCAATGTTTGCAACCATTAATTATGAATGAAGAATGAAGAATAAATAAACCCTAATAATCCATTATATGTATATCAATCACAAACCCAATCACAAAACACCCATCATTGGGTTCACAACCCTAGTAAGGGAATTTAGCTACTCATGACAAAGAACAAGAAATAAGAAATTGAAGAATTCATAATTGCTTACTTTGGAAGAAAAGAGGAATTGATGATACTTGAATTGATGTTTGAACCTTCAAAAACTAGAAAGTATTTAATGTTCTAAGTCAAGAGACCAAAATATAATAACTGATAACTATTAAAACCCTACAATGACTATTTATAGGTTCTGAAAATGTGAAAGTTACAGATTTGAACTTTGGTCCCGACGATACGAAATACGGTCCGTAAAGTGAAATACGGACCGTAAACCAGTTTACGACCAAGTCGTCCTTCCAGTTTTGAGCAACTTCAATCTCTTGAAATACGGACCGTAAACTGCCCAGTCGTCTTTCAACTTCCAAAACTCCGACTTTCTGCCAAATGCTCGAATGGTTAAATACGCTTTGAATACGGATCGTAAACTAAAATACGGTCCGTAAACTGAGTTCGTAAATCACCATGTCCTCAGCCTGTCTTTCTGGTTCTCTTATTCTTTAATACGCCCATGGAATACGGCCCGTATTTGAGAATACGGACCGTAAACTGAGTTTACGACCACTTCTGCACTTTCAACTGTTTTCATTCCGAATCTGTTCCGTTTCCTGAAAAAAACTAAAACCTATGTAAAATCACATAGACTTGCTTAAAAACAATTAAAATTTATAGCCAAAAAGCATCGATTGTGGCATAAAATCACGCCACATCAACACCCCCAACTTAAATTATTTGCTTGTCCTCAAGCAAGCCGAACAAAACGATGACTCAATCTAACACCTAGATATCATAGAATAACAATGTCTACATTGGTTTTGACTCTGAACTACCAGCATGCATGTTTTTCTTCAAAGGACCACCCCAATTCTCTATTTCAAATCAATATATATAACTCAAGAATGCTATGACTAACAATGAAGCTCCAATGCATGAAATTACATTATCGAACACATTATGATGCACACAAATGCTACTTTAGGTGGTCACTTTATTTTGCTCAATTCTCATCCTTATGCCCTCACATAGACCAAAGAATGTCCCAACACACATATATACAACAAGAATGGGATGAAGACGAAAGAGAAGAGAAAAACACTCACACTCACAAAGAAATTCATATCTACACATGCAAATACCATAGGCTTGCCCTTATTTTCTATGTTTTCATCCTAGGCTCGTTCGGTTGTGATCACATTAGGAATTGTTTTGGCTTGTAATGTAGGCTTAGGGACGGGTAGGATACTTTTTGGATATTAGTGACTCACCCTCCTTGAACACTACAACATCTCTTCTCCTTAATTCACCTCTTTTCTTTCCAACCCCTTTATTTTATTTCACGTTTTCAACCTCGATATGGTTTTATTCCTATCCAACTTGCAAATCTTTTTGTGTGATAATTTTCTGATTTTTTTATGCAACTACCACATCGAATCTCCACTAGAAAACTCCACCACCCCCAACTTATGTTTTTTTTACATCTACTTCACATTTAATTCACCCCCAACTTAGGCACTTTGCCTCGTCTATCTAGTAGCATCAAGGAGGGAACAGGTGCGAAGATGGATAAATTTCACAACGGGTGAGGTTTCGTATTTGGCTAGCCAAGAGAAAGGTCAAAAAAGCTCAAAAAGGGAAACTAGGGATATTTTCAGCTTTTGTTAAGGCTTATTTAGGCAAAGTGACTATTTACACAAAGAAAGCTTAAGATCATTTCACAACTAAACTAACTTTCGGATTTCAACAAGACCAACCAGGCATGTTCTAGATTATACATGCTTAAACTGAATTAAACTAACAACTCATAAACACATTGGCATAAGGACAATCATATTTACACTTGTGACCTCCTAAGTAGTCGTTTATCACACACAATACCCCAATAATCATAATGTCATAGAAAGAATCAATCATGTCAACCAATAACTGTTCTAAGTATGCATTTTTCAAATTTTCGAGGGGTTCAAAATTTCCAACAAACCATAACAACATGCCATCAGTTACAGAGTAACACCAAATAAGTCACAACTACTCTATTCAACCTAAGAAACAACTTAAACATGCCAGTTTCAACAAAAATAACACCCCTCAGGAAAAGAACTCTGGCAAAGAAAAGCCGAGGGGGTTCCTAAACATATATCTATACTACATTAGTGTCAACACTCCCACCCCCAACAAAAAAATCAAGCACTGTCTCAGTGCATCACTTATAAAATGAGGGAAAGAGGTGGTACCTTGGTGCCCTTGGTGCTGTACGAAACTCACGACAGGCCCACTGCATCCGGCGGTTGACTCGTGGACTCTCCTGGTTGGCACTGCGGCTTAACTAACAATTGAAAAATCGCCTGCTGCATTTCCTTCTTCTCTGTCTTCTTTAATCTCTTGGCCAACTCCTCTGGGTCCTCAGATGGCTCACGGACCCTCTTTCCTGTATCGCAAACAAAGGGTTCGGCATCCTCCGCCTCCTTCTCAGAATCCATCAGATCTAGCACCTTAAACGTATTAGGCAAAATGGCACGTGGTGCTGGCACTGGTGCGGCTACCATACCTTGCACTTTGAGTGCCTCAAGCTCCTTCTTCAGCTTATCCAACTCACTCCTCAATGAGACAGACTCCCCACCAGGTGTGGTCTGCTCTCGAGTCAACAATTTCGACTCAAAACTATCCAGTCTAGCCTGATACACTTCGTGCTTTTTCTTGAACTCGGCACGGATTTTTGTGGTCGCCTCTGTCACTAACTGCTGCACTATTTTCACTACTTTCGGCTTAAATTGTTGGAAGATTTTTCCTACTTTCCTTTCAGCCCTCACTGCTTTGACTGCAATTTGGCTATAATTAGCATGGCTGAAGTGCAGCAACTCCAGCTCTGGATTAGCAGGCTCGGCTATCTGAGCGGCAGTGGTAGACCCCGAAGGAGGGCCCTGTGTGGCCGGAGGTGGTGGTGGAGGCCTTGCCTCTGAAACACCCAGCGTGGCTACACAAGCCTGTGTATCGACAGTATCTGGAGCACCTATAGTGGGAGCATCAGTCTCAGTAGTAGCAGCACCAATCTCGGACTCTACTGGGTCAGTCCCATAAGCATGGCTCGGACTCAACTCTAACTGAGTGTCGTCGTCATCACCGGACTGATCTGCCTCTTGGTCCTTCTTGCCCTTTACCTTATTCTTCCTCCAATCCCCCATACGAGCAACTGTGATGGTGCCGTCCCATTCTGGAAGCTGAAATATCCTTGCCTGTCTACACAATTTCGTGATAAGACACGGAAATACCATATTCTGGTTAGGCTTGTATGCCCGCACATGCAGCTCCTCAGCTATTAGCTCCCCAATATTCATCGGATACTTTGACATCAACGAGGCAATAGTGACTGCCTGACTGGTGGAGAGGGTATTATCCGCCTGGGTTGGAGTGATCCTGTACCGAAGCAACGTCCACCAAAACTTAGCTGCCGTGGATAAACAACTCTTAGAAATCTTGATTCTCCCATCATTAGTCCATTTTTCTTATGTCACGACCCGGCTATGGGGCCACGACGAGCACCTGGTGCTGCCCCACCCGGGCACCCCCTTATCGTACATAACATATCATCTAGGTGAACCATAAGTCAATTCGTGCTTTTCTTATCGTTAATCACATTGATCCCATTAGACGACCATCATCATTTAACATATCATAGGCATCTATGCCACATCACAAGTACAAGGCCGACGAGGCCAACAAAAGATATACAAAACATGGGCCGACATGGCCGAACATCTCTACCCACATACACATGACTACGAGCCTCTAAGAGTATGACATATCGTATGAGCGGGACAGGACCCCGCTATGCCCATAATTATATACACAAAAGAATAAGTACCCAAAAGCTACGGCTCTGAAAGAAATGGAGCTCTGCTATGCAATCTCTGAATAAGCAGCTATGGATCAAGTCTGTCTCCCTGTGCACCTGCGGGCATGACGCAGCGTCCATAAACAAAAGGACGTCAGTACGAAGAATGTACTGAGTATGTAAAGCATGATCAACATCAATATAGAAGCATAATAGATATCATATGAAAATAGCATAGGAGGGGAGACAGTAATATCATCATCATCATCATGTCGCTTACTTGCATACATCGTCGTTCGTATCCCATAATAATACTCGTACCATACTTGTGCTCATATTCGTATGCATGTACTTATTCGTATCCTTATACATAGTATTATCACATTCATATTCATATTATATACATAGTCATTTCATATACATAGCATTTAAATAGCATACCCGACCTCATAGGATCGGTGTCTTACACATGCTTGGCCAACCAGGGCTTAAGGTTATACATACCTGGCCCTACCAAGGCATCAGGGTTATCCGTACCATCTGCAGAGGTGTGCGCGCGTTTCGTAATCGTATACATACATTATACATAGTCATATACATATAGTCTTACCCGGCATCATAAGCTCGGGGTCTTATCATAGCCCTTCATAGGCATACATATACATATATCGTAGCTCGTAAGCATCTCTAGTCTCATTTTACTCTCATCATCATTACTATCCTCATCATTATTGTTACACTTACATTATAGACTTACTCGTCATACGAGGAACTTAGTATAATCATAGTACATATCAAGGGTCGTGAGCTTATGAGCTCGGAATGTCAACCATGTGAAGACAACATACTCATATAGAGGAATTTAGGAATTTGGCCAAGAACCATGCCTTATGAAAGAAGGGTTAGCCTTACATACCTTTCCGTCGAACTAGTATACACTTGCACGTTCCCTTCCAATGCTAGCGTTTATACCTTCATTAATATCATAACAATGACCATTAGTCATTCACACTATCCACATTATTTAGATTCCTCAATTTGCCTCTAATTCACCCACATTCATGGTCATAACAGCCAACTTCGTCCATTCGTCTAAAGTGTTTAGTTCATGATCTTAATACCATTTATAACACATTCATATCACAACACAACAACATTCATAACTCAATTCAAACTATTTCTCAAAATGTCACTATTCATCATTCATGACCTAGTTGACCACATTTTCTACAATCCATGTATTTTAATTCTCCAATACCTTAAACATCTTGTAAAAATCATGAATCTTACCTTAGAAGTTGTAGGAACAAGCTTTGGTTGATAATACTCTTCTTTGAGCAAAACCCTAGTTTTTCTCCATTTGGATTTCTTGACTTGAATGATCCTTGATGATTCCCTTACCATTGATTCACTTGTCTTAATGTTATTGATGGCTTATAATCCTTGAAAACTCATATAATAAATGTAGAGAGAAGTTTTAGAGAGAAGTGGTGTAATGTGGAAATGAAATAAGACAAGTCTTGATCCTCATATTTAATGAATTGGAAAATATGTGCTGGGTGAACAGTGATCGTCCATGGAGGTTTACGGTCCGTATTCCACTTTACGGACCGTCCCTCGTGGTCGTCTTTAAGCTTAAGCAGGACCAGAGACTTTGTCCTGCATGCATGGTGATTTACGACCATGGTTTACGGGCCGTAAATCACTTTACGGTCCGTCCACCAGGTCGTGTTTAGCCATTCCCTCGGCTGGCAGAAAGTTGAAGTTGGACATGCCAGTTTACGACTTCAAGTTTACGGACCGTATTGCACTGTACGGTCCGTATTGCACTTTACGGTCTGTATTTTGCACTATACGACCACTGGGCAGTTTTGCCAACTTTCAATTTTTCTCATTTTTCGACTTTTCATTCTAATCATCCACATCCCTTTACATACATTTCCCATGAAACATTATACACTCGCACTCCTCGCACACATCATTAGTTCATTTACTTGCGTACCAACGGAAAATTTTCCGAGGTGTAACATTCTACCCCCCTTAGGAACATTCGTCCTCGAATGTTAAAGGCTTGGGGAATTCTATAAAAATTTCGCCAGAGTTTCCTCTGTAATATGGCACTACCACCCTGTCACAACAACCCGTAATAACAATGCCTCACAGTGCAATAATACAACAGCACTAGAAATTTGGCCATACACGACCTGAATGTATAAAAGGGAAAACATACATACCTTATGATTTTGACGTCTCATCTTGGACTTCTTCCAAGGGCCGAAATAAATGTGGGTATCTGGATCGCATATTCTCTTCCGCTTCCCATGTCATTTCCTCTCGATTGTTATTTCTCCACAGAACTTTAATTGAGGCCACTTCTTTGTTTCTAAGCCTCCGTACTTGCCTATCTAATATGGCAATGGGTATTTCATCATAAGTTAACTTTTCTGTCACTTGAATATCATTCACTGGGACGATCCTCGTAGGATCTCCAACACACTTCCGAAGCATCGAGACATGAAATACTGGATAGACTGACTCCAAATCTGGAGGTAGATCTAGCTCATAGGCCACTTTGCCTATTTTGCGCACAATTTCGTATGGCCCAATATACCAGGGACTGAGCTTCCCTTTTTTGCCAAATCTCATCACGCCCTTCATCGGCGACACTTTCAAGAATACCCAATCTTTCACTTCAAACTCTAAGTCTCTTCGACGATTATCCGCATAGGACTTCTGGCGACTTTGAGCCGCTAACAATCAATCTTGTATAAGCTTGACTTTCTCTATTGCTTGCTGGACCAAATCTGGCCCTATCAACTTGGCTTCTCCGTTTTCAAACCACCCAATTGGGGATCTACACTTTCGCCTATATAGAGCTTCATACGGTGCCATTTGAATGCTAGAATGGTAACTGTTATTGTAAGCAAACTCAATGAGTGGCAAATGGTCATCCCAATTTCCTCCAAAATCTATCATACATGCCCGTAACATATCTTCGAGAGTTTGAATAGTACGTTCAGCTTGCCCATCGGTCTGTGGGTGAAATGCCGTGCTTAGGCGCACTTGGGTCCCTAAACCTTCTTGGAAAGACCCCTAAAACTTGGCGGTAAACTGAGTTCCTCTATCGGAGATAATAGATACCGGAACGCCATGGAGTCTCACTATCTCTTTAAGATAAAGCTTGGCATAATCTTCTGCCATATAGGTCGTTCTGACCGGTAAGAAATGCGCTGACTTTGTGAGTCTATCCACGATCACCCATATAGAATCATATTTACGTCGAGAACGGGGTAACCCTGTAATGAAATCCATATTAATCACTTCCCACTTGCAAGTTGGGATTTCTATAGCTTGCAATAAGCCACCCGACTTTTGGTGTTCTATCTTCACTTGTTGGAAATTAGGACACTGAGCTACGAATTCCGCTACGTCTTTCTTCATCCCATTCCACCAATATATAGTCTTAAGATCATGATACATTTTTGTCGCTCCGGGGTGAACGGAGTAACGGGAACAATGAGCTTCTCTCAAAATCTGATGGCGTAGACCTGCCACATCGGGAACACATAACTTGCCTCGACATCGGAGAACTCCGTCTTCCGAAATGTCAAATGATGACCTCTCCTTCTGAGGGAGTGTATCTCTGTACTGCATAAGCATGGGATCCTCATATTGTCGCTCTTTTACTTCCGCTACTAACGATGAAACTGCTGAATTCTGAATAGTAGCTCCGCTGCTACCTGAGTCCACCACTCGGACTCCTAGGCTAGCTAACTGCTGAAGATCATGGGCCATCTCTTTCTTTTCTGGTCGTACCTCACTTAGACTTCCCATCGACCTATGGCTAAGAGCATCAGCCACAACATTTGCCTTTCCGGGGTGGTACGGAATTTCGACATCATAGTATTTTAGCAACTCTAGCCATCGTCGTTGCCGCAAATTCAACTCTTTCTGCTTGAAGATGTACTGGAGACTCTTATGATCTGTATAAATATCCACGTGGACACCATATAAGTAATGTCTCCATATCTTTAAAGCATGGACTACCGCAGCCAATTCTAAGTCGTGGGTAGGATAATTTTGCTCATGTTTTCATAATTGTCTAGAAGCATACGCAATCACCATACCATTTTGCATCAATACACAGCCTAGCCCGACGCCTGAAGCATCACAATAAATAACATATCCTTCCAATCCCTCTGGAAGTATCAAGACTGGGGCTGAAGTCAGTCGGTCTTTCAACTCTTGGAAACTACGCTCGCAAGCATCTGTCCATTGAAACTTAGCTGACTTCTGAGTCAACTTGGTGAGCGGTGCAGAAATAGAAGAGAAATCCTCAACAAATCTTCTGTAATAACCTGCTAAGCCCAAAAAGCTACGAACCTCCGTAGGGGTCGTGGGCCTTGGCCAAGTCTTCACTGCCTCAATCTTTTGGCTATCCACTCGAATACCGTCAGCTGCAACAATGTGGCCCAGAAATGCCACTGAGTTCAACCAAAACTCGCATTTGGAAAACTTCGCGAATAACTCTCGGGTTCGAAGAACTCCAAGGACAATACGCAAGTGATCCGCATGTTCTTCCTTGGATCTAGAATACACTAGGATATCATCGATGAATACAATCACGAATAGATCCAGAAAAGGCCTGAATACATTGTTCATTAAGTCCATAAACACTGCCGGTGCATTAGTTAGCCCAAACGACATTACTCGGAACTCGAAATGGCCATATCTTGTTCTGAAAGTTGTCTTAGGGATATCTTTCTCCCTAACTCTTACTTGGTGATACCCGGACCTCAAATCAATCTTTGAAAACCATTTGGCACCTTGCAATTGATCAAATAAATCATCAATCCTCGGGAGGGGATACTTGTTCTTAATTGTCACTTTATTCAATTGCCGATAATCAATGCACATTCTCAAGGAGCCATCCTTCTTCCGGACGAACAATACGGGTGCTCCCCACGGGGATGAACTAGGCCTAATGAAACCTTTTTCAAGAAAGTCTTTTAATTGCTCCTTCAACTCTTTCAACTCTGCGGGTGCCATCCTATAGGGAGGAATAGATATGGGTTTAGTGTCTTGCAACACTTCAATAGCAAAATCAATCTCCCGCTCGGGAGGAAGGCCTGGAAGCTCTTCTGGGAACACATCCAGAAATTCATTCACTACCGGAACTGACTGAAGAGTCGGCACTCAGCTTCTACATCTTGAACTCGCACTAGGTGATAAATACACCCTTTTATGACCATCTTCCTTGCCTTTAGATAGGAAATGAACCTAACTTTTGGTGATGCCGCACTCCCTTTCCATTCTAAGACTGGTTCTCCCGGAAACTGGAAAGGAACCATCTTCATTCGGCAATCAACATTGGCGTAACAAGAAGCCAACCAATCCATGCCCATAATAACGTCAAAATCTACCATTTCTAGCTCATGCAAATCAATCATGGTACGACGATCACAAATCACAATCACACAATTCCTATATACTCGGCTAGCTATTACCGAGTCACCCACGGGTGTAGAAACCTCAAAAGGTTTGATAGACTCCGGCTCAATTATAAATCGACCCGCAATATATGGAGTAACATATGATAATGTGGAGCCCGGATCAATCAAAGCATATACATCATGAGAGAATACCGATAATATACCTATGACCACATCAGGAGAAGACTCAAGATCTTGGCGTCAGCCAAAGAATAAATACGGTGCTGAGGACCGCTAGTACTGGGAGCTCTGCCTCTACCTATACCATGGCCGACTGGCGCATGTGAACCTGGCCCCGTAGGGCGTACAGATGCCGAAGATCCGGCTACTGACCCTGATGGCTGGGTCCTACCTCTACCATGTACTGAGGGGCAATCACGCATAATATGGCCTGGCCGACCACATGAATAGAAATCATCTGAACCAAATCGGCATCGACCCCAATGCATCTTCCCACACTGGGAACACGATGGTATGGGTGGCCTTGACTGGCCCAAATCACCTCTAAACTGAGGTCCTGTATAACTCGAACTCGGCCCTGAACGAGCAGATCTATCAAGGCCCTGGCCTAAAAACCGTGGAGGTGGACTGGTCATAGAATAGCCTGAATGGCTGGGAAGCTGCTGTCTGTGTCCACCCCTGGACTCGCTCCTCGAACCTGAAGGTCTAGCTCTCTTGCTATGTCCCCTATCTTGCTCACGTTCATTTCTCCGCTGCTGTAGGTGTTCCTCTAATTCCTGAGCATGTGCCTGAATGCGTGCAATATCCATGCCATCCTGAAGGGACGCAGTTAAGCATTTATCCATCAGATGTGGCCCTAGGCCTTTCACAAATCGGTGCCCCCGATCGCCCATATCTGCTACCATGGCCGAAGCATACCTAGCCAAGGAATTGAAGCGGAGACTATACTCTGTAGCACTCATCCTACCTTGTCTCAAATTCAAGAATTTATCGGCCCTAGCTTGCCGAACTTCCGGAGGCATATAATGACGGAGAAAAGTATCAACAAACTCTTGCCATACCGGTAGAGGTGCATTGGCTCCCCGCGAAGCCATCCATACTGTATACCACTGGATCGAGATATCTCTCAATCTATAGGA
The DNA here is from genome assembly GCF_019175385.1 of Lycium barbarum. NCBI lineage: Eukaryota > Viridiplantae > Streptophyta > Magnoliopsida > Solanales > Solanaceae > Lycium > Lycium barbarum. The sequence goes on from NC_083342.1 coordinate 20,269,538, forward strand.
CGCTAGCTCTACCGACTCAGTGTCTGAAACATTTATCAACCGGAGCGTCCTTAGCATACCATCAATAAAGTCCTGGGGATCCTTCTCCAGTTTCGACCCAAAGAATTCTGGGGGTTTCAAAGCAATGAAGTCACGGGCCCTTGTACTAACAGCCCTGTCACCTTGCCCTGCGCTTGGCCTCTGAGTTTAGGCCGCAACCAACTGAGTCAACAAATTAATGGCCTATCTTACGTCTTGGCCCGAAGCGTTAGGTGGAGGAGCTGGAGCTGGGGCTGAGGCTCCCACGTGATCCTCGGTAATAGGCACTGTCTGGGAGGACTGAGATTGAGCCGCACTCTGGGACTCATCTTCCTCTACTACCGGTGGCGGTGCTCTTTCAGCCCGCTTTTCTGCCACCGTCTTGCCCTTTTGGGCTGTTGTAGCCTTTTTCTTTTTAGGCATCTCTGAAATACACAACACACGATTTAGGAACAATAATTTCTTACATCATAGCTCTATCGCACGATTCTTATGAAGAAAGAAGGTCATATGTTCCTAAAATGTCCGCAGCTTCTTGTTTATAAGTGTGGCGCGCAACACACCCATAACCAAGACTCTACTAGACACGGCTCGTAGACATATCCTAGGACTGAACAGCTTTGATACCACTTTTGTCACGACCCGGCTAGGGGGCCGGGACGAGCACCCGGTGCTGCCCCACCCGGGCACCTCCTTATCGTACATAACATATCATCTAGGTGAACCATAAGTCAATTCGTGCTTTTTCTTATCGTTAATCATATTGATCCCATTAGACGACCATCATCATTTAACATATCATAGGCATCTATGCCACATCATAAGTACAAGGCCGACGAGGCCAACAAAAGATATACAAAACATGGGCCGACATGGCCGAACATCTCTACCCACATACACATGACTACGAGCCTCTAAGAGTATGACATATCGTATGAGTGGGACAGGACCCCGCTATGCCCATAATTATATACACAAAAGAATAAGTACCCAAAAGCTACGGCTCCGAAAGAAATGGAGCTCTGCTATGCAATCTCTGAATAGGCAGCTAAAGATCAAGTTTGTCTCCCTGTGCACCTGCGGGCATGACGCAGCGTCCACAAACAAAAGGACGTCAGTACGAAGAATGTACTGAGTATGTAAAGCATGATCAATATCAATATAGAAGCATAATAGATATCATATGAAAATAGCATAGGAGGGGAGACAGTAATATCATCATCATCATGTCGCTTACTTGCATACATCGTCGTTCGTATCCCATAATAATACTTGTGCTCATATTCGTATGCATGTCCTTATCCGTTTCCTTATACATAGTCTTATCACATTCATATTCATATTATATACATAGTTATTTCATATACATAGCATTTACATAGCATACCCGACCTCATAGGATCAGTGTCTTACACATGCTTGGCCAACCAGGGCTCAAGGTCATACATACCTGGCCCTACCAAGGCATCAGGGTTATCCGTACCATCTGCAGAGGTGTGCGCGCGTTTCGTAATCATATACATACATTATAGATAGTCATATACATATAGTCTTACCCGGCATCATAAGCTCGGGGTCTTACCATAGCCCTTCATAGGCATACATATACATATATCGTAGCTCGTAAGCATCTCTAGTCTCATTTGCTCTCATCATCATTACTATCCTCATCATTATTGTTACACTTACATTATAGACTTACTCGTCATACGAGGAACGTAGTATAATCATAGTACACATCAAGGGTCGTGAGCTTATGAGCTCGGAATGTCAACAATGTGAAGACAACATACTCATATAGAGGAATTTAGGAATTTGGCCAAAAACCATGCCTTATGAAAGAAGGGTTAGCCTTACATACCTTTCCGTCGAACTATTCTACACTTGCACGTTCCCTTCAAATGTTAGCGTTTATACCTTCATTAATATCATAACAATGGCCATTAGTCATTCACATTATCCACATTATCTAGATTCCTCAATTTGTCTCTAATTCACCCACATTCATGGTCATAACACCCATCTTTGTCCATTCGTCTAAAGTATTTAGTTCATGATCTTAATACCATTTATAACACATTCATATCACAACACAACAACATTCATAACTCAATTCAAACTATTTCTCAAAATATCACTATTTATCATTCATGACCTAGTTGATCACATTTTCTACAATCCATGTATTTTAATTCTCCAATACCTTAAACATCTTGTAAAAATCATGAATCTTACCTTAGAAGTTGTAGGAACAAGCTTTGGTTGATAATACTCTTCTTTGAGCAAAACCCTAGTTTTTCTCCATTTGGATTTCTTGACTTGGATGATCCTTGATGATTCCCTTACCCTTGATTCACTTGTCTTAATGTTATTGATGGCTTATAATCCTTGAAATCTCATATAATAAATGTAGAGAGAAGTTTTAGAGAGAAGTGGTGTAATGTGGAAATGAAATGAAACAGTGGTCGTCCATGGAGGTTTACGGTCCGTATTCCACTTTACGGACCGTCCCTCGTGGTCGTCTTTAAGCTTAAGCAGGACCAGAGACGTTGGCCTACATGCATGGTGATTTACGACCATGGTTTACGGGCCGTAAATCACTTTACGATCCGTCCACCAGGTCGTGTTTAGCCATTCCTTCGGCTGGCAGAAAGTTGAAGTTGGACATGCCAGTTTACGACTTCAAGTTTACGGACCGTATTGCACTTTACGGTCCATATTTTGCACTATACGACCACTGGGCTGTTTTGCCAACTTTCAATTTTTCTCATTTCTCGGCTTTTCATTCTAATCATCCACATCCCTTTACATACATTTCCCATGAAACATTATACACTCTCACTCCTCGCACACATCATTAGTTCATTTACTTGCGTACCAACGGGAAATTTTCCGAGGTGTAACAGCTTATGTGGCTCTGATGTGATAATCGCAGCTGTCCATTCCCACACAGATTTCTTGTCTTTCCTGTCTTGTTTGTCTAGGAACAGGCTCAGATCAGTGGGCGCCATAAAATCATTACCGAACAGGACTCTGTTGATGGCTTTGGGGGAAATATCGACAAATGAGTTCCGCACTGTCACATTCTCCAGAATGGGTATCTCATGCCAAGCACCACTCGGCTTCTTTATCGACATTAACACAACCCCATATGATGCATAGAATTCCCGCACAATGTGCGGAGCATAGTCTCCCGGCTCATGAGTGAGCACATCCAGCTTGTACATTTTGACGGTATCATCCAGCTGTGGATGAGCCGAGATACCATCTAAAATCAGTCGCCGCTCCTCAAATATTTTCCGCTGCGGCTGTCCCCCAGGTTTTGTCCCAGCTATCCATTGGTCATACAATTTCTTTGACCCTTTGTCCGAGAACCGAAGTTTTTCTTCCTCTAGCCGTTTGGTCCTGACGGCCAGTTTACGACCCTCTGGCGGCGTACCATCATCCAGATCATTACCATCACTTGGCCCTGCTGAGGAACTCTCCCGATCCGTTTGGTGGGCTGCCCCCCTGCTTGATACTTCCGTGTCAGAATCCCTCTCTTCAGACTGGGAGGCTTCCGACACAGACTTGGACGGGGTCATAGGTGGGGGCTGTGATGGCCTTGCCAATGTGCCTTGCGTGGGGGCCGCCCTGACCTTTGGTGGCGGTATAACTTCTGCGCACTCGGATCTTGATTGTTCCCCTTCCGAATTAGAGGGTTCATCTATCAACCTCGAATCCGAGCGCGCTTTCTTTCTTGTGCCAGTGTTTTTGGCCCCCGCTTTCCTTGCACTCTTTTTCTGACCCATTCCTGAAAATGACACATCATATTAGCTACCATGGAACATCCGATCAAAAATAAGACAAACTGACTGTGCACAAAAACTGTGTTCTGTCTGTGACCGTAAACTGAGTTTACGGTCCATAAATTGAAATACGATCCGTAAACTGAGATCGTAAACTGCTCATGTTCTTGGAGACCTTTCTGTCCCTTAGTGAAATGCTTAAAGACGGACCGTAAATTTAAATACGGTCCGTAAAGTATGATCGTTTTTCGCATCACAGACAGAGAATATGTTTTGATTTCAGGATTTCGTTACACATCTCAGTTTCACATTGTTTTGGGGATTAGGTTACTCAGAATTCACCAAATTTTCTACCAACTTTTCATAAATCCCTCAAGAGTCAAGCTAATGGTGGGCAGACCAAAACTTCAAATTTTGAATTTTGAAGTATGGAATGCCCTCCAACCCATTTGGGTTTTATTAAAAACTTCCCAAGAGAATTAAAAGAATTTAACATTGTTATCCCCACACAAGATTATTAACCAAGGTAAGCAAGCACTTAATTTCACAAAACCTAGCCTAATCAATACTTACCATCAAGTTCAAACTCACCGCTGTAAAATAAGAGTGGAGAGTGTCAATCATACCTTTTTATGATGAACCAACAGATCACAATAAGCAAAAACTTTGAGAGCACAACTTCAATCACAACCAAATTTAACCCTAGGGCAGAGAAACTTCCAATTTTGTGAGATTTCGAATTTTTAGTGTGAGGTGTGTATTTATGGAGTTTAGAAAATGGAAGATGATGGGTTTTTGGTACGAAATTGTGGGGGTTGAGAAGAAGGAGGGAAGTTAAAGAGGGACGTTGCTGGAGGGAAGTTAATAGAGGGGGAAGTTAATGGGATGAAACGGTTCTCTCTGCCCTTGATTTAAATCGCTGCCCTCTCTTGTATTTAAATCATTTTTTTTATTCTAACTATGGCCCGTAAAGTGATTTACGACCCGTATTTAGAGATGTTGATGTGGGCAGTACACTGTATTGTCTCATGAAAGATTACAATCAGATTTACGGACCGTATTGTGAAATACACCTTCCATGGTCATAAACTGTCATGTTGCATTATAGTGCTTACTATTTTTTGACATTGTTAAATACACCCCATTTTACGAGCCGTATTGTGAAATACGATCCGTAAACTGTGGGCGTATTTTGCAATGTTGCGAAACAGTCTCTTACTACTTAACTTACCTGCTATTCAGCAATATTTTCTGCAATATATTCCTGCACCAAAACAACTATTACCCTATATGTAATAAAAAACAAACAAAAGAAAAATAAACATTGCACTTGGGTTGCCTCCTAAGAAGCGCTTGATTTAACGTCGCGGCACGACGGTGGTGACCATTCACTCCTTATCTTGGTACACCAGATCATTGTTCGTTCCGAGGTGCTTCAACCTGTAGCGGTCAACAATCCTATCCTTCTAAACCATTTTGTGATAGTGCTTCAATCTCTGCCCATTCACCTTAAATGTCCGAGTTCCATCTTTGGACTTTAACTCAATTTCTCCATGGGGTGAAACACCTACCACCTCAAACGGACAAGACCACCTTGATTTAAGCTTACCAGGCAGCAACTTCAACCGAGAGTTAAACAACAATACAGGGTCACCCTTGTAGAACTCTCGCTTCAGGATCTTCTTGTCATGGTATTGCTTCATCCTCTCTTTATAAAGTGCTGCACGCTCATATGCTTGGTATCGAAACTCATCCATCTCATTTAGTTGAAACAACCTGAGCTTGGTTGCTTCCTCCCAATCCATATTCAGTTTCTTCAGCGCCCACATAGCCTTGTGCTCAAGTTCAACCGGCAAGTGACAAGCTTTTCCGAATACAATCTTGAAGGGTGAAGTCCCAATCGGAGTCTTAAAAGCAGTCATGTATGCCCATAGAGCATCATCGAGCTTGCGGGCCCAATCATTTCTATTTGCATTTACTGTTTTGGCTAGAATACTCTTGATCTCCCTATTAGATACTTCAACCTGCCCACTTGTCTAAGGGTGATAAGGTGTTGCCACTCTATGTTTTACACCATATTTCTCCATCAGTCCCGTGAAAGATCTATTACAAAAGTGGGATCTACCATCGCTGATTATAGCCCTTGGAGTACCAAAACGAGTAAATATGTTCTTCTTGAGGAACCCCATAACACTCTTGGCCTCGTCATTAGGTAAATCCACCTCTTCTACCCATTTTGACACATAGTCCACAAAAACCAAGATGTATTTCATGCCACCCGAACTCACAAAGGGTCCCATAAAGTCAATCCCCCAGACATCAAACACTTCTACCTCCATAACAAAATTCATCGGCATCTCTTGCCTTCTGCCGATATTCCCTTACCTTTGACATTGATCACAGGACCGCACCAATAGATTAGCATCATGAAAAATGGTCGGTTAGTAATAGCCGCACTCAAGTACCTTAGCCGCAGTCCGGTTTCCGCTATGATGACCCCCAACAGGAGGGTCATGGCACGCCTTTAGAATCGCCATCACTTCACTTTCAGGAATACAACACTGAATGATGTTGTCAGCGCATGTTCGGAACAAATAAGGCTCGTCCCAATAGTACTCTCGAGCATCCCACAAGAATTTCTTCTTTTGGTAGGCTTTGATATCTTCTGGAACTATGCCTGTTACCAAATAATTGGCAATGTCAGCATACCACGGTGCCACCTCCATTGACATAGCTAACACCCTCTCATCCGGAAAAGCATCATCTATATCAAGCTCATCAGAAGGTCTCCCAACCTCTTCAAGCCGAGAGAGATGGTCATCAACCTGGTTTTCAGTGCCCTTGCGGTCCTTCACCTCAAAATCAAACTCTTGCAGTAATAGCACCCTTCTGATCAGTCGTGGCTTTGCTTTCTTCTTTGCCATGAGGTATCTCAAGGCTGCATGATCAGTGTAAATCACTACTTTGGACCCCAACAAATAGGCCCAAAATTTCTCAAAAGCAAACACAATGGCAAGCAGCTCTTGCTCCGTCACTGTGTAATTCATCTGGGCAGCATTCAATGTTCTGCTTGCATAATAGATCGGGTGCATAATTTTATTGTGCCTCTGCCCAAGCACAACACCTATTCCAAAACCACTAGCATCACATATCAGTTGAAACGGCAAGGACCAGTCAGGAGCAACAATAATATGAGCAGTAGTGAGACGCTCTTTTAACTCCTCAAACGCCTTCCGACACTTATCATCAAACGCAAACTTCGCCTCTTTTTCAAGAAGCTTGCACACTGTGTTGGCAATCTTGGAGAAATCGTTGATGAAGCGCTTGTAGAACCCAGCATGTCCCAAGAAACTTCGGACACCTTTGACCAAAATAGGTGGTGGAAGTTTTGCAATCACATCAATTTTCGCTTGATCGACCTCAATTCCCTTTTCAGAGATTTTGTGACCGAGGACGATTCATTCCTTCACCATAAAATGACACTTCTCCCAATTTAGCACGAGATTTGTCTCCTCACATCTTTTCAGCACTTGACCCAGATGGCCAAGACAATCTTCAAACGAATCACCCACAATAGAAAGGTCATCCATGAACACTTCCAAGAAATCCTCTACCATGTCAGAGAAGATTGACATCATGCACCTCTGAAAAGTGGCTGGTGCATTACACAAACCAAAAGGCATCCGGCTAAATGCAAACGTCCCATAAGGACAAGTAAAAGTGGTCTTCTCTTGATCTTCCAAAGCAATGTTGATATGATTGTAGCCCGAATAACCATCAAGGAAGCAATAGTAAGAACGCCCCGCTAGCCTATCAAGCATCTGATCAATGAAGGGCATAGGGAAATGGTCCTTGCAAGTGGCTGTGTTGAGCTTGCGATAGTCCATGTAAACTCTCCATTCAGTGACAGTTCTGGTTGGGATCAACTCATTCTTTGCATTCGGCGCAACAGTGATGCCGCCCTTCTTAGGAACACATTAGACTGGGCTCACCCATTAACTATCAGCAATTGGGTAAAACTACTCCTGCATCTAACCATTTGATGATCTCTTTCTTGACGACCTCTTGCATATTCTCGTTCAGTCGCCTTTGATGCCTACACTCGGTTTGCCATCTTCCTCCAACTGGATTTTATGCTCACAGATCCCAGATGGAATACCTTGAATTTCTGCTATGGTCCAACCAATAGCACGCCTATACTCCCTTAACACCTCCAAAAGCTGTAAAATCTGCTCCTCAGTCAATAGGGTTGAAACAATCACCGGTAATGTAGTGTCCGGACCAAGAAACTCATATTTCAGATGTGATGGGAGCTGGTTAAGCTCCAAATTAGGTGGCTCAATGATCGAAGGCTTTGCTGGAGGAGTTGTTCTATTTTTCATATCAAGATTTAGCTTCTTTGGGTGGTATGAATATGAGCCCAACCCAATAAGTGAATTAACTGTCTCCTCATAGCCTTTCATGTCTTCTGCATCGAAATTCATAAGAATACCAGCTAGAGCTTCACTCAAACTTTCTTCTTCCATCTTGAACTCCACTGCTTCATCAATAACATCAAACGAATCAATTACTGAAATACTCTTGTAAGCACTTGGTAACTTCATTCCTTTGCTAGCCTGAAAAGTCACTTCTTCATCGTTGACTCGGAACTTGATTTCATTTTTCTCCGAATCCATCAGAGCTCTCCCTGTAGCAAGGAAAGGTCTCCCCAGAATCATAGGAATTTCCCGATCAACAACACAGTCAAGAATCACAAAATCAGCGGGAACCATAAAATCACCAACCCGCACAAGTACATCATCAACCACCCTAACAGGTCGTTTGATAGACCTATCATCCATTTGTGACCTCATAATAGTCGGCCTTGGCATCCCCAAACCATATTGTTTGTATATAGCAAGAGGCATCAAATTAATACTCGCCCCATTATCACACAAAGCACGAGCAAAATCATGGTGCCTAATAGAACAAGGAATGGTGAACGCCCCAGGATCTCCCTTTTTCTAAACAGTTGTAGTTCAAATGATGGAACTCACAGTGTGAGTCAAGCTCACGGTTTCATGTTGAACCGTCTTCTTCTTGGTCAGCAGATTCTTTAAATATTAGCAAAACCGGGCATCTCCTTGCCAGCTTCCAAGAAGGGAAAGTTTAGAGATAACTGCTTCAACTGATCTTAAAGCTGCGTCAAAGGGCGGAGAGCTCCTTTTACAACCTATTTGCTTGTGTCATCAGCTTCCTTTACCATCTCTGAAATATCGGCAACCTTCTTGTCAGTAGGATTCTCATTAGCAATAATGGGTGCTTCAGACTGCACCTCATCCTCTTCATCTATCGGCTCAAGATCAATCACCTTCTCATCAGCCCCCTGGAGTATTTTACCACTCCTAGTAGTGATGGCAAACACACGGTCTACACTGCCTCCCCCATTCTTAGGATTTAGAATAGTGTCACTCGGAAGTCCTCCATTTTTAGGAAGGTGCTGCTCTTTAGAAATATCCCTCATCTGTGACTCAAGCTTCTGAATAGCCGCTGTATGGGAACCCACTGTTTCTGTCAGCCCAGATAAAGTCCTTTCAGACTTAGATTGATTTGCTAGAATCTTCTCAAGCATTGATTCAACCTTCGAACTACCTTGCTTTGTTGACTGCCCTTTCGGTGGTATATTGTTACACCTCGGAAATTTCGCCGTACTTGTATGATGAGTGGAATGATGAAAAATTGAGTGATGATGTTTTATTAAGTCGGGAATGGCTAATTAAGAATTTTTGGAAATAAGAAAGTCGTAGAAAATTTTTCAGCACAGTGGTCGTATATGGCACTATACGACCCGTAAAGTGATTTACGGACCGTATAGTGCAGTCGTCCTCCAGCTTGTCAAAAATCTCAACTTTCTGTAAATGTTGAATATGGTCAAATACGACCCAGTTTACGGCCCGTAAACTGGTTTACGGACCGTAAACCAGGTCGTAAACTACCATGCCCATCAGCCAAAATTTTCTGTCTTTGAAATGGTTAAACACGACTTGGAGGACGGCTCGTAAACTGGTTTACAGACCGTAAACCTCAGTCGTAAATCGCCATAATCCCCAGCCAAACTTTCTGTTTTTGGAATGCTTAAAAACGACCACGGTGGACGGACCGTAAATCAAAATACGGTCCGTATATGGTGGTTTACGACCACTGTTCATCCCGACAAGAATTCATTAAAGATCAGATTTGTGATTTTTAAAGGGGACCTAAGCCTCATTTCAACTCATTATTCATTCAACCAACTCAAGAGACTTCTAGAACCCTCCAAATATTTCCTCCACAAGAATTCAAGAGAATTAAAGGGAATATCAAGACCAACAACACTAATTTCATGGAATCAAGGGTAAGAACTCAATAAAGGGTCATCTAAGTGAAGAAATTCCCAAGAAGGTGGAATGAGGGTTTTGGCTAATTGAAGTATTTCAACTTAAGGATTGTTCAACCATCATCCAAGGTAATTTTCATGATTATTCCATGTTGTTTGAAGTATGGGAAAGCTTAGGCACTTGAAATGTAGAAGAATATAGAAATGGGTCATTATTGAGTGAATAGTGACATAAATGAATGATAGTGGAATTGGACTATGAATATTGAAGTGTTGTGAGTACTAATACGTTATAAATGATGTTTATATCATGAAACAAGCATTAAATGCATGAAAACGCAAGGATGAGCTAGAAGTAGAAATAAAGGAAAATTGGAGGAAAATGGTGGATTTTGCCAAATGTACGTAAATGACGATTGTCGATCATGATATTGCGAATAATATTATGAATATTGAGAGTTGATATAGAACGCAAGAAAAGTAGTATGAGCGAAAGAAGCGTTGTCCGACTTCTCCTAGAATTAGCGACGCGTTCTTATAGTTAGCTCACTAATGTTAATACGAATTCTCTTATGAGGGTAACAACGTGATATCGACGGAGAACAAGTGAGCCATATCTTAGCTAAACGACCAAGGTATGTGAGGCTAGTCTTTTTTTGTAATGGCATGAATCCTTTAACTTGAATCCCTATTCCTTTCATGAGTTCTTGCATTCTAAGACGTTAAAAGCTCATACTTATGAATGTCTATATGAGATAAGTTATACGATATGATGACACTAGAATGATGATGATGTTATTCCTTTCCTACACTCACCTTATGTACTAGTCCTTTCAAGGTGAGGCGGAATTTCCATGATGGTTCCATAATGTAATCGGGGGATCACGACCTTACGTAGCCGCGATAGAGTAAAGTTGATCATGAGTCAAATATACGCATTATGATAAGATAAGTATTTTATGATAAGAATATTACTATGAGCATTTCACACCGGGCCTAGTTGGTCGGGCAGACACCGCTTCGGCGGGCGGCGATACAGATACACCACGACCTACGGGTGTGGGCAGACACCACTAGTGGGCGGCATGAGATGGTACCCCGGACGCGGGAGGCCTGGACGCGGGCTAATATTATTGATTATCACACCGTTCCGACATGGACGGGCAGCTTGCATATGATGCATACATGTTATGATGATGAGTATGAGTAAGATAACATGCATTACTTCATTTATGATTATCAGGCAGATCCATATGTCTCATGTTGATGTTATTCCCATATTACTGATGTCTCCTTTCATTATGTATGCCCCTCGTACTCGGTTCAATATTCGTACTGACGTCCTTTCTTCAGACGCTGTGTTCATGCCCACAGGTAGACAGGGAGGAGAGCTTGGCCCAGGTCCTCAGTAGCTGTCAGCTGATAGATAGCACTCCATTGTTCGGAGGTGCTTATGACTATTCTTTTGATGTACATTCATATATGCATATTTTGGGCATGAGAGAGTCTTGTTCCGTCCATGTATTCATTATGTTAGTAGAGGCTCGTAGATACACAGTGTGGGTTAGATGGTCTCACAAAATGTTTTCATATGTATGTGTAATATTTTGATGGCCAAGGGGCAAATGTATATAAAGTATTTATATTTTGATTAAATATGATTTTCCTACAATTGATAAAAGTGTATTAAATGAGCAAGATAAGAAGTAGAATGAGCGATGCTTGGTAACTAGCTCCGGGTACCCATCGCGGCCCCTAGCTGGGTCGTGACAGAAGTGGTATCAGAGCAGTTCGCCCTAGGAAGTGTCTACGAGCCGTGTCTAGTAGAGTCTTGTTTATGGTGTGTTGCGCGCCATGCTAATAAACAAGAGGCTATAGGGCATTTAGGAAAATGACCATCCTTTCTCTCATGAATCGTGCGGTAGAGCCATGTCTAGGATTATATCATCCCTAAAAGTGTGTTATGGTTTCAGAAAAATGCCGCCGAAAGGAAAAGCTACAGCTGCCTAGAAAGACAAAACTACGACGAAGAAGCGGGCAGAAAGGGAGCCTCCGGCGGGGGTAGAGGAAAGTGAATCGGAAAGTGAGGCCGTGCCCAATGTAGAAGAGCAGGGAGGAGCCTCAGCTCCGATTCCTCCACCGGGTGCTTCGGGTCAACAAGTGTCCGAGGCTATACATTTATTGACGCAGTTGGTTGCCGCTCAGGCACAATGACAGAATGCGAGCCCAAGTGATCGTTCAGCTAGTACAAGAGCCCGTGATTTCCTTACCCTAAATCCTCCAGAATTTTTTTTGGGTCGAAGCCGGATGAGGACCCACAAGGTTTTATCGATGAAATGCTGAGGACGTTAACACTTATGCATGCTTCTGAGACTGAATCTGTAGAGTTGGCCTCATATAGACTTCGCGACGTGGCGGTACTATGGTATAAGAATTGGGTGATAACAAGAGGGGAGAATGCACCACCTCCTGTGTGGCAAGAGTTTGTAGATGCCTTTATTCGTCACTACTTGCCACCTGAAGTCCGCCGAGCTAGAGTGGACAAGTTCTTGAATTTGAAACAGGGAAGCATGAGTGCCCGAGAGTATAGTATGCAATTCAATTCATTGGCCCGGTATGCTCCGACTATGGTGGCTGACATGGGAGACCGATTCTATAGATTTGTGAGTGGTTTAGGACCACACTTGTTCAGAGATTGCCTGACAGCCTCTTTGCAAGACGGGATGGATATTTCCCGGATACAGGCCCATGCTCAGAACCTCGAGGAACGATAACGACAGCAGAGAAGTGATCGTGAGGGTGACATAAGACAAGGTAAGAGGGCTAGATCTATGGGGGAGAGCAGTGAGTACCGAGGGGGACCGAGACAGATATATTCTAGGCACTCAGGTCAGTCAGTGACTAGTGCACCTCCTAGATTATCAGATAGGAGGGTTGATCGTTCTACTCAGTCAGGCCAGGGGCAGAGTTCGAGGGTCTCAGATCCGCAGTCCAGGGGAGACTTTAGCCAGAGGAGACCTCCAGTGCCGCGGTGTAGCCAGTGTGGAAAATTACATTCCGGACAGTGTCGTCAGGGTTCGGATGCTTGTTATGCTTGCGGGCAAGTCGGTCACATGATGAGAGATTGCCCCTCAGCAAGAGATAGAGCTGGGACTCAGCCTACAGGTTCAGAAGCGGGTTCTTCTTCAGCACGCCCGACAACACAGACTCCTCAGACTACAGCAGGTAGAGGCAGAGGTAGAGGGGGAGCATCTACTTCAGGTTCTGTTCAGCCCCGTGTGTATGCTTTAGCTGGGCGACAGGATCTTGAGTCTTCCCCAGATGTTGTCACAGGTACCCTGACTATATTTTCCCGTGATGTATATGCTCTGATTGATCCGGGTTCTACCTTCTCATATATTACTCCGTATATTGCTGATTGTGTTGGGGTGAGACCCGAGCTGATTAAACCTTTCGAGGTATTCACTCCGGTTGGTGATCCTGTAATAGCGAGGCAAGTATATAAGGACTGTGTAGTCATTATATGTGATCGCCAGACGACAGCGGATTTGATTAAACTTGAGATGATAGATTTTGACGTAATTATGGGTATGGACTGGTTGGCATCGTGCTATGCTAATGTTTGTTGCCGGACAAAGGTAATTCGATTCCAATTTCCGGGAGAGCCCATACTCGAGTGGAAAGGTAATACAATTTCCCCAAAGGGTAGGTTTATTTCCTACCTTAAGGCGAGGAAGATGATAGCCAAGGGTTATATTTGTCATCTAGTTCGGGTTCATGACACGGAAGCGGAAGTGCCAACTTTCCAGTCTGTCCCGGTAGTGAATGAATTCCCAGATGTGTTTCCCGACGAGTTACCAGGCCTTCCTCCAGAGAGAGAGATCGACTTTGCTATTGATGTACTACCAGACACCGAGCCTATTTCTATTCCTCCGTATCGGATGGCTCCAGCAGAACTGAAAGAGCTAAAAGCACAGCTAAAGGATTTACTTAAGAAAGGGTGTATAAGGCCTAGTTCCTCGCCATGGGGAGCACCAGTCTTGTTCGTAAGGAAGAAAGATGGATCGCTACGAATGTGCATCGACTACAGGCAGTTGAACAAAGTGACGGTGAAGAACAGATATCCCCTTCCTAGAATTGACGACTTGGTCGATCAGTTGCAAGGTGCTAAATGGTTTTCCAAGATAGATCTGAGATCGGGTTATCATCAGGTGAGAGTTAGGGAAGCAGATATTCCCAAGACTGCCTTCAGGACAAGATATGGTCACTACGAGTTTCGAGTAATATCGTTCGGTTTGACGAATGCCCCGGCAGTGTTCATGAATTTAATGAATAATGTGTTCAGGCCGTTCTTGGACCTTTTTGTGATAGTGTTCATCGACGATATTTTGGTGTACTCTCGCACAGAATCAGAACATGCAGATCATCTAAGAATTGTTCTTAGAATTCTTCGAGATCGAGAATTATATGCAAAGTTTTCGAATTGCGAGTTTTGGCTTAATTCTGTTGCATTCCTGGGTCATGTTATTTCAGATGATGGTGTTCGAGTTGACACTCAGAAAATAGAAGCTGTGAAGACTTGGCCAAGGCCTACGACGCCTACAGAAGTTCGTAGTTTTCTGGGTTTGGCAGGTTATTATCGAAGATTCGTAGAGGGCTTCTCATCTATTTCAGCCCCATTGACGAAGTTAACCCAGAAGTCGGCTAAATTCCAGTGGAGTGATGCCTGTGAGTGTAGCTTCCAAGAGCTGAAAAGCAGGCTGACCTCAGCGCCAGTGCTAACACTTCCAGAAGGATCAGATGGCTATGTAGTATATTGTGACGCCTCCGGTGTGGGATTAGGATGTGTGTTGATGCAGAATGGAAGAGTTATTGCTTATGCTTCGAGACAGTTGCAAAAACATGAACAAAATTATCCCACTCATGATCTTGAGCTAGCTGCGGTCATTCATGCATTGAAAATATGGAGACACTACTTATATGGTGTGCACGTGGACATCTATACGGATCACAAAAGCCTTCAATATATTTTCAAATAGAAGGAGTTGAACCTGCGGCAAAGGAGATGGTTGGAATTACTGAAGGATTATGATGTGAACATTCTATATCATCCAGGGAAGGCGAATGTAGTAGCAGATGCACTTAGCCGCCGATCGATGGGTAGTTTATGTGGAGTTCCTTCGGAAAAGCGAGAAATGGTTCGTGAAGTCCATCGGTTAGCAAGTCTCGGCGTACGACCCATTGATTCAGGAGATGCAGGTATTAGCGTCAATGACCCCACAGTTTCATCATTGAATCTAGAAGTGAAGGAACGGCAATATGAAGATCCTCAGTTAAGCCACTATCGAGATCTATCTCAGGAAAAGGAAGAGTCTCCATTCGAAGTTTGCATAGGAGGGGTTCTTAGATATCAAGGCCGGCTATGTGTACCGAATGTGGCAAACTTGCGCCAACGGATTTTAGAGGAAGCACATTATTCCTGGTATTTTATTCATCCAGGTGCCACCAAGATGTACCACGATCTCAAATTGGTATACTGGTGGGATGGCATGAAGCGAGACATAGCAAAATTTGTAGCACAATGTCCGAATTTCCAGCAAGTGAAGGCCGAGCATCAAAAGCCAGGAGGGTTATTGCAAGCAATGGAAATTCCTACGTGGAAATGGGAAGAAATTAACATAGATTTTGTGGTGGTATTACCTTGTACGCGAGGGAAGTATGATTCTATATGGGTGATCGTGGATAGACTCATGAAAGCAGCTCATTTTCTCCCCGTTAGGACCATATATTCAGCGGAAGATTATGCTAAATTGTATCTCAAGGAGATTGTACGACTTCATGGTATTCCTTTGGCCATTATCACAGACAGAGGGGCACAGTTCACAGCCAAGTTCTGGAAGTCCTTTCAAGAAGGTCTAGGTACCCAAGTTAAGCTCAGCACGGCGTTCCATCCGCAGACTGACGGACAAGCCGAGCGCACTATTCAGACCTTAGAGGATATGCTACGGGCATGTGTATTGGACTTTGGCGGTAGTTGGGATGAGCATTTGCCTCTTATTGAATTTTCCTATAATAACAGCTATCATTCCAGCATTCAAATGGCCCCGTATGAAGCCTTATATGGAAGAAAATGCAGATCTCCAATTGGATGATTTGAAACCGGAGAAGTACAATTGATAGGCCCCGACTTGATCCAGCAAGCAGTTGAAAAGGTTAAAGTGATTCGAGATCGACTGTTAACAGCCCAAAAGTCGCCAAAAGTCTTATGCAGATAATCGCCGACGAGATTTGAAATTTCAAGTGGGCGATTGGGTGTTCCTGAAGGTATCGCCGATGAAGGGAGTGATGAGATTTGGCAAGAAAGGAAAACTAAGTCCCAGATATATCGGACCCTACCAAATCATTCGCAAAGTGGGTCGAGTAGCTTACGAATTGGACTTGCCTTCAGAGCTCGAATCCGTGCATCCAGTATTCCATGTTTCGATGCTTCGCTAGTGTATTGGAGACCCAACAAGAATAGTCGCGATTGATGATGTGCAAGTAACAGAGGAGCTAACATACGAGGAGATGCCCATTGCCATTTTGGATAGACAAGTGCGAAGGCTTCGGAATAAAGAGGTTGCTTCAGTCAAAGTTCTATGGTGAAACAATAATCGGGAAGAAATGACTTGGGAAGCGGAGGAGAAGATGAAATCCATGTACCCCATTTGTTCCAATCCCCAGAAGAGATTCAAGATGAGACGTCGATGGTGTAAGGTATGTATGTTTTAGTTTTATGTTTTCGGTCGTGTGTGGCCATAAATGTGTTGATATTGTGATATAGCCCTGTGAGGCGAAGATATTGTGGGTTGTTGTAATGGAAAGGTAATATCCAAATTACAAAGGAAACTCTGGTAAAAGTTTTCTATAATTCCTAAGTGTCGAACATTCGAGGACGAATGTTCCAAAAGGGGGGAAGAATGTTACACCTCGAAAATTTCGCCGTACTTGTATGATGAGTGGAATGATGAAAAATTGAGTGATGATGTTTTATTAAGTTGGGAATGGCTAATTAAGAATTTTTGGAAATAAGAAAGTCGCGGAAAATTGTTCAGCATAGTGGTCGTATATGGCACTATACGGCCCCGTAAAGTGATTTACGGACCGTATAGTGCAGTCGTCCTCCAGCTTGTCAAAAATCTCAACTTTCTGTAAATGTTGAATATGGTCAAATACGACCCAGTTTACAGCCCGTAAACTGGTTTACGGACCGTAAACTAGGTCGTAAACTACCATGTCCATCAGCCAAAACTTTCTGTCTTTGAAATGGTTAAACACGACTTGGAGGACGGCCCGTAAACTGGTTTACAGACCGTAAACCTCAGTCGTAAATCGCCATAATCCCCAGCCAAACTTTCTGTTTTTGGAATGCTTAAAAACGACCACGGTGGACGGACCGTAAATCAAAATACGGTCCGTATATGGTGGTTTACGACCACTGTTCATCCCGACAAGAATTCATTAAAGATCAGATTTGTGATTTTTAAAGGGGACGTAAGCCTCATTTCAACTCATTATTCATTCAACCAACTCAAGAGACTTCTAGAACCCTCCAAATATTTCCTCCACAAGAATTCAAGAGAATTAAAGGGAATATCAAGACCAACAACACTAATTTCATGGAATCAAGGGTAAGAACTCAATAAAGGGTCATCTAAGTGAAGAAATTCCCAAGAAGGTGGAATGAGGGTTTTGGCTAATTGAAGTATTTCAACTTAAGGATTGTTCAACCATCATACAAGGTAAGTTTCATGATTATTCCATGTTGTTTGAAGTATTGGAAAGCTTAGGCACTTGAAATGTAGAAGAATATAGAAATGGGTCATTATTGAGTGAATAGTGACATAAATGAATGATAGTGGAATTGGACTATGAATGTTGAAGTGTTGTGAGTACTAATACGTTATAAATGATGTTTATATCATGAAACAAGCATTAAATGCATGAAAACGCAAGGATGAGCTAGAAGTAGAAATAAAGGAAAATTGGAGGAAAATGGTGGATTTTGCCAAATGTACGTAAATGACGATTGTCGATCATGATATTGCGAACAATATTATGAATATTGGGGGTTGATATAGAATGCAAGAAAATTAGTATGAGCGAAGGAAGCGTTGTTCGACTTCTCCTAGAATTAGCGATGCGTTCTTATAGTTAGCTCACTAATGTTAATACGAATTCTCTTATGAAGGTAACGACGTGATATCAACGGAGAACAAGTGAGCCATATCTTAGCTAAACGACCAAGGTATGTGAGGCTAGTCTTTCTTTCTAATGGCATGAATCCTTTAACTTGAATCCCTATTCCTTTCATGAGTTCTTGCATTCTAAGAAGTTAATAGCTCATACTTATGAATGTCTATATGAGATAAGTTATACGATATGATGACACTAGAATGATGATGATGTTATTCCTTGCCTACACTCACCTTATGTACTAGTCCTTTCAAGGTGAGACGGAATGTCCATGATAGTTCCATAATGTAATCGGGGGATCACGACCTTACGTCGCCCCAATAGAGTAAAGTTGATCATGAGTCAAATATACGCATTATGATAAGATAAGTATTTTATGATAAGCATATTACTATGAGCATTTATATTGAGCATGTCATGAGCATTTCACACCGGGCCTAGTTGGCCGGGCAGACACCGCTTCGGCGGGCGGCGATACAGATACTCCACGACCTACGGGCATGGGCAGACACCACTAGTGGGCGGCATGAGATGGTACCCCGGACGCGGGAGGCCTGGACGCGGGCTAATATTATTGATTATCACACCGTTCCGACATGGACCGGCAGTTTGCATATGATGCATACATGTTATGATGATGAGTATGAGTAAGATAGCATGCATTACTTCATTTATGATTATCAGTCAGATCCATATGTCTCATGTTGATGTTATTCCCATATTACTGATGTCTCCTTTCATTATGTATGCCCCTCATACTCGGTACAATATTCGTACGGACGTCCTTTCTTCGGGCGCTGTGTTCATGCCTACAGGTAGACAGGGAGGAGAGCTTGGCCCAGGTCCTCAGTAGCTGTCAGCTGATAGATAGCACTCCATTGTTCGGAGGTGCTTATGACTATTCTTTTGATGTACATTCATATATGCATATTTTGGGCATGACGGAGTCTTGTTCCGTCCATGTATTCATTATGTTAGTAGGGGCTCGTAGATACGCAGAGTGGGTTAGATGGTCTCACAAAATGTTTTCATATGTATGTGTATTATTTTGATGGCCAAAGGGAAAATGTATATAAAGTATTTATATTTTGATTAAATATGATTTTCCTACAATTGATAAAAGAGTATTAAATAAGCAAGATAAGCAGTAGAATGAGCGGTGCTCGGTAACTAGCTCCGGGTGCCCGTCGCGGCCCCTAGCTGGGTCGTGACATATATAAGGATTAGAACTCTTGTTCCCGAAATTGTTGTTGTTGTTGTAGCTCCCTTGGTTCGCACCACCATAATTATTGTTGTAGTTCCCAGAGTTGTTGTAAGCACCTTGACCTTGTTGAGGTCTCCATTTATTCTGATTCTGATAGCCACCTTGGTAATTCTGTCTTTGGTAACCCCCTTGAGAGTTATTAACATAATTAGCATCTTCAACCTGCATAGGTGGCCCATCATGGAACGGACCATCTTGAGTGTGGTACATCCCTTTTGGCAAAACTGTATCATCCTCACAAACATTTACTTTCTTGATCTGGGATTCATCAAACTTCTTCGTTAGCAAGAAGATATTTGTTGCAAGTTCTGCCAATGTTTGCTGGGTGTCTTGATTCTCCTTTACGATATTCTGGATCATAGCACTCCCATATGGTACCACATCAGCATTGTTTGAGTGCCAAGCCTGGTTATGAGTCGTCAGCTTGTTAAATATGTTGGTCACTCGTCGAAAGGTTTTGTTCATGAAACAACCATCAGCTGTATTATTAGCAACTGACTGTGTCACTGGATCTAGCCCTCGGTAGAACTTCTCCATTACTATGTGTTTCGGAAAACCATGATTTGGGCTTTTCTGCAAATACTCCTTGAATCTCTCCTAGGCTTCATATAGTTGTTCCCCGGTCGCTGCTTGAATTCATATATATTGTCACGAATTTCAGCCTTCTTGCTAGGGGGGGTACCATTTTATGAGAAAAGCAGTCACTATCTCTTTCCATGAAGTAATCGAATTTCGGGGCAGCTTCTCAAACCATGTTCTTGCCTCCCCGGTTAAGGAATATTTGAATAACCTCAACCGAATAGAATCTTGTGGAACGTTATTCTGGATGTGGTTAGCACACACATCCATAAAATTCTGCAAATGACGTTGAGGGTCATTCTCGGTAGAGTTCTGAAAGTATCCCTCAAGTTTCAACAACTGGTATAGAGAGGAATCAATTTTCACGCTAGCAGCTGCAACTCGAGGATGAACAATAGAAGATGCATAGTCCTCCTCTGCAACAAGATCCGCGAAAATATTCTCATCATCTGATTCATTCGCCTGATTGTTCAACTGATTCCCCTGGTTGCCAGCACGTTGATTTTGCTGATTCTGATTCATGTTCACCTGGTTTACACAGAGTAGCAAACAAGGCGTGATGGAATAAGAAAAAATACTTTAATATAGCAAACACTATTTAGTAATTTCAAAATCGTATTCCCCGGCAACGGCGCCAAAATTTGATACGCTCAAATTACACCTATTAATGGTATAACGCGGACGTTGTCAAATATAGTAACCCAACAAGGTTGGGGTCGAATCCCACAGGGAATATGGTGTGAAAAGGTTACTAAAGTCGTAGGATGCTAAGCTTAGGTCAAATGTCTTAATCCGATGGTTTTGGTAATAGTTGGTTTTTCTATGACTAATTGCTATCTACTTGCTTTGGTGGAAATTTATGGTAAAAGAAACTAAGGTTGTGTCCCCATTAGATAGAGTGTATGATCATGGGTATGGATCTTGATATACTTCTAATGGATCATTATATGGATGCACTTAATCTCTATATGAATCTCTACTATTTCTCAATAAATAAAGATTATCTCTTTCTATGATTTTCCTGAATATAAGAAAGTAACTATGAAGAAAGATTAATCATGCCAAGTAAATTCTTCTTATTCCTAAGTGAATTTGTTAAACAAAGTTTAAAGCTTTGAGTCCTTGTTATTTATTTTTACCAACCCTAATTATTTTCCCAAATCAATCAAGGTTTATGGCTTTAATCAATGTTTGCAACCATTAGTTATGAATGAAGAATGAAGAATAAATAAACCCTAATAATCCATTATATGTATATCAATCACAAACTCAAGCACAAAACACCCATCATTGGGTTCACAACCCTAGTAAGGGAATTTAGCTATTCATGACAAAGAACAACAAATAAGAAATTGAAGAATTCATAATTGCTTACTTTGGAAGAAAAAAGGAATTGATAATACTTGAATTGATGTTTGAACCTTCAAAAACTAGAAAGTATTTAATGTTCTAAGTCAAGAGACAAAATTATAATAACTGATAACTATTAAAACCCTTCAATGACTATTTATAGGTTCTAAAAACGTGAAAGTTGCAGATTTGAACTTTGGTCCCGTCGATTCGAAATACGGTCCGTAAAGTGAAATACGGGACTGTAAACCAGTTTACGACCAAGTCGTCCTTCCAGTTTTGATCAAATTCAATCTCTTGAAATACGGACCGTATATTGGTTTACGGCCCGTAAACTGCCCAGTCATCTTTCAACTTCCAAAACTCCGACTTTCTACCAAATGCTCGAATGGTTAAATACGCTTTGAAATATGGACCGTAAACTGAAATACGGTCCGTAAACTGAGTTTGTAAATCACCATGTCCTCAGCCTACCTTTCTGGTTCTCTTATTCTTTAATACACCCATGGAATACGGTCCGTATTTGAGAATACGAACCCTAAACTGAGTTTACGACCACTTCTGGACTTTCAACTGTTTTCATTCCGAATCTGTTCTGTTTCCTGAAAAAAACTAAAACCCACGTAAAATCACATAGACTTGCTTAAAAACAAGTAAAATTTATAGCCAAAAAGCATCGATTGTGGCATAAAATCACGCCACATCATATCACCAAGTGAAAGTTTGAGATAAATATATTCCAAAGACAGCATTCCAGACTAGATATGGTCAGTATTAATTTCGGGTAATGTCATTCGAGTTGACTAACGCCCTGGCAGTGTTTATGAATTTTATGAATAATGTGTTCAGGCCTTTCGTAGATCTATTCGTAATTATGTTCATCGATGACATTCTAGTATACTCTCGGTCAGAAGTAGAGCATGTGGATTATTTACGTACTATCCTCGGAATTCTTCGGACTCGAGAATTATATGCTAAGTTTTCAAAATGTGAGTTCCTGCTGAATTTTGTAACTTTTCTGGGCTATATTATCTCAGCTGACGGCATCCGAGTAGATACTTATAAAATTGAAGCTGTGAAGACTTGGCCGAGACCTACAACACCTACAGAGGTCCGTAGCTTTCTGGGATTGACAGGCTATTACAGAAGATTTGTAGAAGGAGTTTCTCCTATTACTACACCATTGACGAAGCTAACCCAGAAATCAGTAAAATTTCAATGGACCGATGCCTGTGAGCGCAGTGTCCAGGAATTGAAAGATAGATTGACTTTAGCCCCAGTCCTAACATTTCTAGAAGGATCAGAAGGTTATGTCGTTTATTGTGATGCCTCTGGTGTTATGTTGGGATGCGTGTTGATGCAGCACGGTAAGTTTATTGCCTATGCTTCCAGGCATTTGCAGAAACACGAGAAGAATTATCTGACCCGTGATCTTGAATTAGCTGCGGTTATTCATGCACTAAATATGTGGTGACATTATTTATATGGTGTACATGTTGATATTTATACAGATCACAAGAGTTTCAAGCAAAAAGAGTTAAATCTACGGCAGAGGCGATGGTTAGAGCTATTAAAAGACTATGATGTGAGTATTTTGTATCATCCCAGAAAGGCGAATGTGGTGGCCGATGCTCTCAGCCGTAAGTCTATGGGCAGTCTATGTGATGTTCACCTAGAGAAGAAAGAATTAGTCAGTGAGCTCCACCAGCCAGCTAGCCTAGGAGTTCGCATAATGGACTCGGGCAATGCAAAAGGTACTGTTCATAACCCAGCTGTTTCATTCCTATACATGGAAGTGAAAAAGCGCCAATATGAAGATCCCAAGTTAAGTTACTACAGAGATGCACTTCCCCAGAAGGAAAAGTCACCATTTGAGATTTCTGTAGAGGGGATTCTCGGGTATTGAAGCAGGCTATGTGTTCCAGATGTTGCAGGATTACGCCAACAGATTCTGGAAGAAGCCCATTATTCTCGTTTTTCTGTTCATCCAGGAGCGACAAAGATGTATCATGATCTCAAGTCAATGTATTGGTAGGACGAAATGAAGAAAGCTATAGCAGAGTTTGTAGCTCAATGTCCAAATTATCAACAAGTGAAAATTGAGCATAAAAACCCAGGAGGGTTGTTGCAAGCTATGGAAATTCCAACTTAGAAATGGGAAGTGATCAACATGGATTTTATTGTAGGCTTGCCCCGTTCTCAGCGTAAGTATGACTCCATATGGGTAATTATTGATAGACTTACGAAGTCAGCTAATTTCCTACCGGTTAGAACTACATACTCGGCAGAAGATTATGCAAAGTTGTATCTTAAAGAAGTAGTGCGACTTCATTGTGTCCCTGTATCCATTATCACAGATAGAGGAGCATAATTTACTGCTAATTTCTGGAAGTCCTTTCCGGAAGGTTTGGGAACTCAAGTCTCAGCACAACATTTCACCCACAGTCAGATGGAGAAGCTGATCGCACTATTCAGACCTTAGAGGATATGTTGCGGGCATATGTATTAGACTTCGGAGGTAAGTGGGCCGATCATTTGCCACTTATCGAATTTTCTTATAACAACAATTATCATTCCAGTATTCAAATGGCCCCGTATAAAGTTCTACACGGAAGGAAGTGTAGATCGCCAATTAGATGGTTTGAAGTAGGAGAGACACAACCAATAGGCCCAGAATTGATTGAACAAGCGGTATAAAAGATTAAGCTTATTCGAGACCGATTGTTGATAGCCCAGAGTCGTCAGAAATCTTATGCAGATAACCGTTGACGAAACTTGGAATTCCAAATTAATGATTGGGTATTCCTAAAAGTGTCACCGATGAAAGGTGTAATGAGATTCGACAAGAAGTGCAAGCTTAGTCCTCGATATGTTGGACCTTATAAAATTATGCGCAAGGTGGGCCAAGTGGCTTATGAATTAGATCTACCTTCAGAATAGGAGTCAGTTCATCCAGTTTTTCATGTATCGATGCTCCGTAAGTGTGTTGGAGATCCTTCCATAATCGTGCCGGTAGATGATGTCCAAGTTACCAAGAAGTTGGCTTATGAAGAAGTACCTATTGCTATACTAGATAGGCAAGTGCGGAAACTCAGAACCAAAGATGTAGCCTCAGTTAAGATCCTGTGGAGAAACAATAATAGAGAGGAGATGACTTGGGAAGTAGAAGAAGATATGAAGTCTAAGTATCCGCATTTATTTCCACCCCCAGACGAGGTTCAGGACGAGATGCTATTGTCCTCAGGTATGTAATGATTTCTTAGTCGTGTAAGGCCATGCTTTCTGTTGTTGTTGTTGTAGCCCTGTGAGACCTTGTATTTTAGATTTCTGTGATAGGATGGTAGTGCCATATTACAAAGGAAACTCTGGCGAAATTTCTGTAGAATCCCCGTGAGCCTAACATTCTAGGACGAATGTTCTTAAGGGGGAGAATGTTACACCTCGGACATTTCATGTCGTTATGTTGTGAATAGACTAACGCAAGCTTAAGGTGAATATGAAGTCCATATGAAATTAAGGATGGTATTTGGTAACTTAAAAGTATATACTACAAGATTTTTGAAGTATTACGAGTCGGAGAAATTAAGTTCATCGAAAGAAGTGAAGCATAAGTTGTGTTAGTGAAGGTTTAGCGATTATCAAAGTAACGATTGTTTAGTAACATCTTGGGAAGGAGTTATAGGGCTCCTTAGATGGTTAATGAAGTATTGTACAAGTTCCAAGAAGGTCCCACAAGGATTGGAAGTCAAACGAATCAACGAGAATAATTTCGAAAAAGTAGAGTTATACGACCACTTATACGGTCTGTATAACTTTATACGGTCCGTATAAGGGTCCGTATAACCTTTCTAGAGAAGTCAGTCCCTGGTAGTATTATACGGTCACTTATACAGACCGTATAAAGTTATAC
This sequence comes from Lycium barbarum, assembly GCF_019175385.1. Classification (NCBI taxonomy): domain Eukaryota; kingdom Viridiplantae; phylum Streptophyta; class Magnoliopsida; order Solanales; family Solanaceae; genus Lycium; species Lycium barbarum. Next base: position 20,295,037 of record NC_083342.1, read on the forward strand.
GGACCGTATATGTGTCCAATAACTCAATCGGATCACTTTTTCCAGATTTTTCTATTTTTATATATATATGACCCATGATCATTTAATTCATTTCCCACATTCTCCACAACTCTTTAAAGCTCTATAACATTCCCTACACCATATCCACACAAATCCAAGACAAATCAAAGATTAAATACCAAGAACCAAGAGAATCAAGTGCAAGGAGGCTTACTAGGGCTTGTAAGAGTCAAGAATTTCTCTGGTATTGAAGTTGGGGTTTCTCTCAAGTGAAGTAGATTCATCCAAAGTTCATCCTTACATAATCTAAGGTGAGTTTTACATCTATTTCATGTTATTACGAGTATTTGGTTGTTGAATCACTTGAGTAAAGGAAGAAAGAAGAGTATGAAGCTCAAACATGGATTTAATGATATTCTTGAATAGTAACTTGACTTGAGTCATAATTCGTAGTATGCTATGAGTATAATTTTGTTATGGATGATACTAATGACGTTGAGAAAGTATTATATGTGAACGAATATGGCGTTGTGTTGTAGTTATGGTTACAAATGACTTTGAAAAAGAGTTTTGAGGATTGAACAATGTTTAACTTGAAAAAGTCTATTGATTATGGTATTATGGGTGTTGCTATTGATGTTTGGCAGATGTTTATTATATGGAGGAAGTTTTCGAAACAAAGGAAATGCTGCCCAATTTTCGTTAGCTCTTATTCGCTTTAGTTTAGACTTAAGCATGTTTTAAATGATCTAATTTAGTACGAATTCTCTTGAATGTAGAGTTGTGAGCTTGGAAAGAGAACGTTTAGTCGTTAAGGAGCCACAAATTTATGTTAAGGCTAGCCCTCTTTCTTTCAAAGGCATGACTCCTATATAACGATTTCCTATATATCTCCATGACCTTCTTATATCCCAAAAGTTGAAAGTTAAAGGTTCTTAAGAGCTTCTTATGAGAAAGAGAAAAGATGTGTTCTATGATAATGATGATGATGATGATTCTATTTTTAGAGATTCCAAAGCTTATGAATTGATGTTATTATGAGCTTAATGACCGTGTTTCATAATTTCCTTGATGTTATTCATTGTTGGCCATCTCATCTCATGATACTAGATCCTTCAAGGTGACATATAGTGATGATGATTGTTACATAATATAATCGGAGGTTACCGACCTTACGTCACTCCGATAGAGTTGTAGCGTTCACTTGGGCTCTCATGCATGCTCTATGTTATGTACATGTGAGTTTACACTGTGCCTAGTTGGCAGGGAAGACACCACTACGAGGGGCGTAATGGGAATCCATGATGATGATTACACCATGCCTAGTTGGCCGGGCAGACACCACTAGTGGGCAGCACGAGATTATTACCCCGGACAAGGGAGGCCCAGATGTGGGCTAATGATGATCACACCGTACCTATATGGTCGGGCAGTTATATATATATATATATATATATATATATATATATATATATATATATATGGTATGATGATGTTTTAAATATAAAAGTTAGCATGCATGACTTCGCCTTAAGAGGCGACCAGTTACAGGTTATCTCTTCATCTTATGCTCTCTTATTTCTTGATTATGTTGTTATACATGCCTTACATACTCAGAACATTGTTCGTACTGACGTCCTTTCTTTTATGGACGCTGCGTTCATGCTCGCAAGTACATAGGGAGACGACGCAGATATCTAGGAGTTTTATCAGCGGATATTCAGGAGCACTCCACTACCCCGGAGCTGCCGCTTATTGGTATATCCTTTTGTGCACATATTTGGGGTATGGCGGGGTCCTGTCCCATCCTTATGATTTCAGTACTCCAGTTAGAGGCTCATAGATACATATGTGTGAGTAGTAGATGTCTTGTTATTTCTTCAGTGTATGATTTGTATATCATTTTGTAGCCTCGTGGGATTTTGTACATATACGTTTTGAGAGATATTCGAAGATCATTTCATGATAAGTTGTGTTAGGAATGGTACATGTTCAGGTTGAGTTTGATGATAAGTCCGGAAGGTGGTGCTCGGTATGCTAGCTCCGGGTACCCGTCATAGCCCTCTAGTTGGGTCGTGACATTTATAAGTCCGGCCTTGAGAGAGGATGAATTGGGAGTCGCTGCTGTGCCTTGTGGGGTTCAAGATAAAATAGGATGGGCTCACATCTTTTCCAGACTGAGAGAAGAGCATATCAGGTGGAGAGTACCTGATGTTCATTCCAAGACAGTTTGTGTTAAGAGCCGTAAGCGTCCATATTTACCGATTATGGGAATTAGGGGAATCAGACCCTACATACCATTGAGAGTACTTAGATAGTTTGGTATGAGATAGGTTATTCCAAATCAGGGAAATATAGGAGAGTTTGTACGAGATTATGAAGAAGGTCATATTGAAGGTATAAAAGATGCTCAGAAAGATTGGAAGAATGTGATAAGGGAAGATAAGTTCGATGAGGATCCAAACAATCCAAGTCATGATGAAAACTACTACGAGTGGCTTAGGGCTAAGCTAGCTGGTACTGCTACTCCAGGACCGTATCTATACAAATATCCCGTAGATAGGGAAGCCGCGAATGCAATTCAGGTTAGAAAAATGAAACGAATGATGGAAGGAATAGAAATGGATCATCAAGCAAAAATAGAATATGACCAAGAGATAATTGAGAGTTTGATAGACGAGGCGTATGCCTCATTGAAGAGCTTGGAATGGCTTGACACTTTTGTTAAGGAAGCCATAGATACGGGGACGTCATTGACTGACGATCAGACGGGTCAATAGATTGGGACAGCATTGAGGCCAGCCCATGTAGCCATTTAGACCGCCTTTCGAAGGGCTAAGAAGGCGCGAGATGATAGAGAGCATATTTCTATTCGTGGAGGGGACTTTTTCTGATTATTGCATTTACTTTAAAAGCCTTGTAATCCCACTTGGGAAAATATTATTAATGAAAAGTACTGGGATTCTTATTTTTGGGAATAATACATTTGTTTTACATATGACACAATTCTGCTTCATACGCTAGTAGCCTCGGAGCAACACGATATAGGAAAGCGAATTATGTATTGTCTAAATGCTTATTTAATATAACTACTCTGTGTGAAAATCATATATATTGTTGAAACTCTTGATTGGTCCACATTCTAGTCACTACCCGAAAGAAAAATCAAGGAAATAACCCCTAAAACAAATTTCTCTCCACTTTTAAAAGGTTGATTTCCTAATAGGAAATGGAGACTCCAAACATCATGAATGCGACTTCTCCTTACGTCAACCTAGTCAGTGACGATGAGAACATGGAGGCGACAAGTGAGAAAAACTGGCAATGGGATGATAGTATGGCCCTGGCTACCGCTAGAATGAAAGAAGTTGTCCAAACCACTAAGGCGACCAATGAGAAAATGAAAGAAGCTGAAAGTATCTTGGCTTATGTTGAAGAGCTAACTATGCAACACCCTGCCAATCGGGTAAAACGGGGAAAGACACCTGAAGCACTACTTGGGAGTTATGTCCCGCTCAGTCAACAAAAAGGGCTTGACCCCATACCTTATGGACATGACGAACTACTTATCCCCAACCTGAAAGTCTATGGAGACCCGCGTGAATCTCAACTCGAGGAAACTGCAGTTTTTCTCACAAGTGTTCTTAAGGGCACAAGATCACACAATTGGGGTACGCCAGTAGAAATGTCCAAACAAGAACTCTTGGAGACTTTGGGGAGTTTTGGAGTATATGTGCAAAGCCCAAACTTGTTGCCGTCGTGTGGTCCTTCAATGATTTACAGGAAATGCCTCTACCAATGAAGTCAGTCGAGCCATACAGCTAATGAGTGTAGAGCACTGGAAAGGAAGCTTATCCAATGGATTGATCAAGGGAGAATTAGCCAACTATAGGGGTCACACTCTTTCCTGACCCATGACCAAGGAAGAAATCATCCAGAAAAGATATCAAATGTTAGGTTCTGGAGGAGCGACTTCTCTAAATTCGAGGAATCATATGCCAGGATTCAGTCCCTACTATGTAGCATGAAGAAGATAAGAGCAGTGCCACAAACCTATCAGGGTCGCCCAGGATCTCTAAGAGAAAGGGTTTGCGTGTATCACCATGGCTTCCCTAGCCACGACATTGAGGAATGCGTGGATTTCAAGCTTGAACTGGAACGCGTTGTGAATGAAGGCCATGTTTGGATTGTCGCCGGAAGATAAGGGTGGAAGATGAAGATAAAGAAGACAATGAAGACCTGTTTAGTATGGTTGGGTAGAAAACATAAGTATCCCTTTACTGTTTTCAATAAGATAGAATATCCCTTTCCTTTTTATGTAAACAAAACCACGCCGACCTGATGTCTCGTTGAGGATACGTGGGAAGCCTACATAAGGCCTGGTCAGGGTAGAAACTAAGGGTAGCATAGGAAAAAAACTTTTCTATGTATACCTGAACTATGGATGGACCTGATTTCCTTTTGGCGGGATACGTAGGCAGTCTATTTAAGACTCGGTCCTTTTATAATAAATTTTTTATTTCCCCCTTAGTACTGGATGGGTAGAAGCAAATCAACCATGAAGGCCGCTTACCAAAGATCAATATTTCCAAAAACACAAAAAGACCAAAATACCTTTGGAATGTGAATCAATCACCAGTTGAAATAAAATATATGAATCTATGTTCTATAAACTGCAAACAACGTGATATCTTGTGTTTCGTGCTTAAATCTAACGTTCACTTGGGACCTTTTGAGTTGTTTTCTCTTAGAGACAGGAGTCGATTCGCTAGCACCGGTTACTCGATCAAAAGCTGTCGTAACGTCCTTAAACCCTCAAGAAGAATATATGCTTGAAACTCCGCCACCAAACAGAACTGCTTTAGTCAAGGGTACCCCAACAACTGACATAGCTGGAATGCCTTTGGAAGAGGTTGTCAACCTGCTAAAGAGGCAATTGGCTGAAGCTAGAGAAGAAGCGGCCCGCCTGAGGGTCGAAAAGGAAAATGCTACTAATACTGAGGCTAGAAGACCTCCACCCATTTTCTCGAATCTGGATTTACCAATCCCTGACCATTTCTCACAAACCCAAACTGGGGCTACTCTTCAAACCCCGCTGCGCCAAAACACCACCCATGTGGGGAATGTCTCCCACCATACGCCAGCTTTCCAAACACCTGCTTACGCTACAACATCCCATAAGGATATAGAGAAGGAGATGGGGAAGAAAATTGTTGAACTAGAACATGGCTCTACAAAGAAAGAATGACTGCGATACTCTGATTTGTGCATACATCCAGACCTGGGTCTACCAGAAGTTTTCAAAATTTTCAAATTTGATCACTTTAATAGGTCGGGCAATCCCAAAGTCCACTTGAGGGCTTATTGCGACCAGTTGTTCGGAAATGCTGGAAACGAAACTTTGCTCATGAGGTTGTTCAGTCGAAGTCTGTCAGGAATAGCCATGGAGTGGTTCATTTCATAAGACACCAGTCGATGGAAGAAATGGGAAGAGATGGCGAGTTCATTCATGGAAAGATTCCGCTTCAATGTGGAAAATGTGCCTGATTGCTTCTCATTGGAGAAAATTCGTCAAAAATCGATCGACACCTACAGATAATATGCCAGTCACTGGAGAGACGAGGCGGCGCAAGTGCAACCACCTATGTTCGAAGCCAAACTTGTAGCTGCATTTATACGGTACCAAGAGGTTGATTGTTTTGACAAGATGATAACCATGAAAGGGAGTTCCTTTGCGGATTTAGTCGCCGTTGGGGAAGATATCGAAGATGGCCTCAAGACGGGCGGGATTGTCAGTGTATTAAACTGATCAGGTGCGTCTAGCGCCGCAAGTGGCAAAAAGAAGAGAGAAGATGTAGCTTATGTTTCTAGAGCTACTAGCCCAAAAAGCCGAGGAAAAGAGAGAACCCACAAAAATCAAGACGACTACCAATCGCCTCCACCAACCAGCTATATAACCATTTTACCCCAATATAGCCCAATGTCTGTGTGCTACACGAAACCTGGCTACCAAGCTCCATAATCAAATTATCAAATACCAGCACCTAGCAACCAAGCTCCACGACCAAATTACCGAATGCCAGCACCCAATAACCAAGCTCCATAAAATTAGACTTTCCAAAACCAGCCTCCACCAGCAAATTATGAGGCAGCCCAAAAGAAACTATGAGAGTATTAACTTCCTTACCAGAATCAAGGGCTAGTTTGTTTGCCAAACTAAGAGACGTCGGTCGAATGAGTGTTGTTCCACCAAAACCTGCTAACCCCAAGGATCGATGGTACATGCCAGATTTCACTTGTGCCTATCATTCTAACCAAGTTGGCCATACTACTGAATATTGCATAAACTTAAGGCACAAGCTACAAGACATGATTAACAATCATGAGCTTATCCTAGAACCAACACCTCCAAATGTGGACACAAATCCTCTCCCGAAGCATGAAGGGAATCAAATTCACATGATAGAAAGAGGTGATGAATGGGAAGAGAGCCCTGCGATAATTCATCCAGATATTAAAGGGTTGGAAAGCACCGTCGCCTCATTTTCCTTACAAGAGCGAAAATAAGTGTTAGGCCCTTTGACAAAGAAATATGAGATGTCGTAGTCATCCGCTGTAGCCAAGAAAGAGCCTTTCATGCTTAAATATCCCTCAACAGTCACTCGAATTCAAAAAAGAGCCGTTCATACTCAAAACATTAGTGTCAGTTGAGAACGCACTTTTTGTGATCAAACCACCGCACCTGACAATGGTCAATAGAGGAAAAGAGATAGTTGTTGTGGTTCAAGGTATGACCAGGTCTAGAAGGTGTTATGCTCCAGAAGAGCCTGTGCTCGAAGCGCCACGTCGCGAAAATCCTCAAAAAAGACTAATCACTGAAGGCGAAGCCGAAAACTTTTGGAGGCAAATGCCAGTCAAGGATTATTCTATTGTTGAGCACCTGCATAAGACTCCTGCCAGGATATCAGTAATGTCCTTATTACTCAGTTCGTCTCAAAATCGCTTAGCCTTAATGAAAGCTTTAGATGAAGTCCAAGTGCCCGTCAGCACTACGAGTGAAACAATAGCCGAGATTATGGGGTATGTTATACGAGCGTATAGGCTATCATTTTCTGATGACGAATTACCAAGAGAGGGTAAGACCTACAATAAGGCCTTGCACATAACAGTCAAATGTTATGACAAGATTATCCCTCAAGTGCTGATTGTTGAAGGGGCTGGGTTGAATGTATGCCCTGTGACGACTTTGAAACAACTTGGATATGATGTTGGCAAAATCCGTTAGAGTCGAACAAATGTAAAAGCCTATGATGGCGCAACCAGCGACCCAATTGGGGAAATAGATCTACACATGCAAATGGGTCTCGCAGAGTTCGTGGTGGAGTTCGTCATCATGGATATCAAAACAAGCTACGACTTATTATTGGGACGACCATGGTTGCACGCCGCTAGAGTCGTAGCATCTTCGTTGCACCAGTCTCTCAAATTCATATGGGATGATCAAGAAGTCGTGATTCATGGTAAAGGAAGTATTCACAACTACCTGGACAATTCTGTACCGGTAATAGAGAAGTCACCAGTGGATAATGATTTTCACACTATTGAATTAGCCATGATAGATCGCAGAGGAGATGATGAAGATATCCCCATGCCACCGATCTACAAAATGGTTGCTACGACTATGATAAGAAGTGGGTTTGAGCCCGGGAAAGGTCTGGGAAGGAACTTACAAGGAATCAAAGAACCAGTGAGTATAAAAAATGGAAAATATCGATTTGGGGTCGGATACAAGCCATGTGAGGTAGAAGAGGAAGAAGCAGAACATGGACCGAGAGGTCCCGTTGAAATGAGAAGGCCATTCCCTCATCTATACCAGTCCTTCACAGCATGACCATTGAGTCACAACAGTAAAGATTTAGAAGAGGATCTAAGGACATTTTTTTGGGAAGGGGAGTACATACTCATCATTGAAGAATGCTTCGAAGCATTGGAGATTCATCATACTAAGCCAGGGGAAACAACCAGTGGATGAACTTCCACCCCGTTATTCACTCTACGGTAGAAAGAATGCTCACTTTCAGATAAAATGGCGAAAGTCGGCTTTGAGGCCCGGCTTGTTGCCTTTTCATGTCTTCTTATTACGTTTTGTTTAATAATGATGTCACGACCCGACTAGGGGGCCGCGACGAGCACCCGGTGCTACCCCACCCGGGCACCCCATTATCGTACATAACATAATATCTAGGTGAACCATAAGTCAATTCGTGCTTTTCTTATCGTTAATCATATTGATTCCATTAGACGACCATCATCATTTAACATATCATAGGCATATATGCCACATCATAAGTACAAGGCCGACGAGGCCAACAAAAGATATGCAAAACATGGGCCGACATGGCCGAACATCTCTACCCACATACACATGACTACGAGCCTCTAAGAGTATGACATATCACATTAGCGAGACAGGACCCCTCTATGCCCATAATTATATACACAAAAGAATGAGTACCCAAAAGCTGCGGCTCCGAAAGAAATGGAGCTCTGCTATTCAATCTCTGGATAAGCAGCTATGGATCAAGTCTGTCTCCTTGTGCACCTGCGGGCATGACGCAGCGTCCACAAACAAAAGGACGTCAGTACGAAGAATGTACTGAGTATGTAAAGCATGAGCAACATCAATAAATAAGCATCATGAACAACATATGAAATAACATAGGAGGGGGGAGACAATAATATCATCGTCATAGCGCTTACCTGCCTTTCGTAGGACGTTCCATTTTTCATACGTATTTGTACACCTACGTCATCATCCGTATTCCATAATAGTACTCGTACCATACTTGTGCTTATATTCGTATACATGTCCTTATTCGCATTCGTATACATAATCTTTTCACATTCATATTCATATTATATACATAGCCATACACTTATATACATACATAGCGTGCCCGACCATAAGGTTCGGTGTTTCATACGTACTTGGCCAACCAAGGCTCAATGTTATTTCTACCTGGCCCTACCAAGACTTCAGGGTTATCCGTACCATCTGCAGAGGTGTGCGCGCGTTACGTAATCGTATACATACTTTATACATAATCATATAGATATATCCTACCCGGCATTATAAGCTCGGGGTATCATTATAGCCCTTCATAGGCACATATAAGTATAATAGCCCGTAGGCACCTTTGGCATTATTATTATTATTATCGTCATCACTATCATCATCATTATTATTGCTACATCCATATCTTAGGCTTACTCGTCATATGAGGGGCGTAGTACAATCGTAGTACATGTTAAGGATCGTGAGCTTATGAGCTCGGAGTGTCAATCACTTGAATACAACATACTCATATAGAGGAATTAGAAATTTGGCCAAGAACCATGCCTTATGAAGGAAGGGTTAGCCTTACATACCTCTTCGTCGGACTATTCTACACTTGCACGATTCCTTCCAATGCTAGCGTCTATACCTTCATTAATATCATAACAATGACCATTAGTCATTCACATCATCCACATTATCTAGATTTCTCAATTTGCTTCTAATTATCCCATATTTATGGTCATGACCTCCAACTTCGTCCATTCGTCTAAAGTGTCGAGTTCATGATCTTAGTACCATTTATAATACATTCATATCGTAACACAACAACATTCATAATTCAATTCAAACTATTCCTCAAAATGTCACTATTTACCATTCATGACCTAGTTGACCACATTTTCTACAATCCATGTATTTTAATTCTCCAATACCTTAAACATCTTGTAAAAATCATGAATCTTACCTTAGAAGTTGTAGGAACAAGCTTTGGTTGATAATACCCCACTTTGAGCCAAACCCTAGTTTTTCTCCATTTGCATTTCTTGACTTGAATGGTATTAAATGGCTTGCTTACACTTGATTCACTTGTTTATGTTGTTGGTGGCTTATGGTCCTTGAAAACTTATGAAATAAATGTAGAGAGATGATTCTAGAGAGAAGTGGTGTAATGTGGAAATGAAATAAGACAAGTCTTGATCCTCATATTTAATGAATTGAAAAATCTGTGTTGGGTGAACAGTGGTCGTCCATGGAGGTTTACGGTCCGTATTTCAGTTTACGGACCGTCCCTCGTGGTCATCTTTAAGCTTAAGCAGAACCACAAACTTAAGGTTGCATGCATGGTGATTTACGACCATGGTTTATGGGCCGTAAATCACTTTACGGTCCGTAAACCTGGTCGTATTTTACCATTTCTCGGCTGGGCAGAAAGCTGAAGCTTTTGCATGGCAGTTTACGACTGCCAGTTTACGACTGCCAGTTTACGGACCGTATAGCAATTTACGGTCCATATTTTGCAATTTACGACCACTGGGCAGTTGCAATTCTGCAACTTCCCATATTTCTTAGACTTCTCATTTTAATCACCCCCGTCCATGCACATGCATTGCTCACCTTGTATCTCATCTTAACTTAGCCAACTTCCTCGTCTCACATCGGATACTTTCGAAATCTCGCCTAAGGTCATCAAACGTCGTTTCTTGCTCATGGACATCATGCACTCATATTCATCACTAGTTCATTCTCTTGCGTACCAACGGAAAATTTTCCGAGGTGTAACAAATGAAAATGGCTCTATGTTCCATTTCGAGTCAGGAACACAGTTTGTATCACTCTTTTAAATTTTAATGAAAATGCCTCAAAGTTTAAAATAAGACAAAATCGCTTTACTTTACCTATATATATATATATATATATATATATATATATATATATATATATATATATATATATATATATATATATATATATATATATACGTAGTTAAATTGCTTTTACATGATTGATAACCGTGTTATTTTATTTTATAGTAATAATACAAAGGCTATAAATAATGTCATGACATGTAACAAAACAAGTAAAAATGACGACGAATACAACAAAGATCAAGAAGAAGAGATAACTCAACCAGAGGGATTGATAGATGTCGAAAAATATTACGAGAATAGACCAACCCCAAACCTAGAGGAAACAGAGGCAGTTAATCTAGGAAATGAGGAGTTGATTTGGGAAACCAGAATAAGTGTGCATTTGACAGAAACTGAGAAAGAAGGTTATCAGAGCTTGTTGAAAGAATATGAAGATGTTTTCGCTTGGTCAGACGTCGATATGCCGGGTTTGAGTACGAACATTGTCGCACATAAGTTGACGATCCTTGAAGGATTTGCCTCGGTATAACAAAAAATCAGGCAGCCTAAGCCTGATGTCATCATCCGAAATAAAGGAGAGGTAGAAAAACAGATTCAGTCAGGAGTTGTGGAGGTGACACCATACCCGAAATGGTTAGTGAACATAGTCCCGGTACCAAAGAAAGATGGGAAAATAAGGATTTATGTGTACTATCATGATCTTAACCGCGCTAGCCCAAAGGATATTTTTCACTCCCAAACATTCACATACTCATTGACAACTACGCTAAGCATGACGTGCAATCTTTTGTGGATTGCTACGCACGCTATCATCAGATGCTGATGAATGAAGAAGATGCTCAGAAGATGGCATTCATCACACCATGTGGAGTATATCATTACCGGGTAATGCCTTTTGGGCTCAAGAATGCCGGCACTAGTTACATGAGGGCGATGACCGCCATTTTTCATGATATGATGCATAGAGAAATTGAGGTATATGTGGACAACGTCGTCATCAAGTCCCGAGTGGGTGATGATCATCTTGAGAACTTAAGAAAATTCTTCGATAGACTCCGCAAGTACGATCTGATGTTGAATCCTGCAAAATGCGCATTTGGAGTGCCTGCCGGAAAGTCACTAAGATTCTTAGTCAGTCGTCATGGAATTGAGTTGGATCCCACAAAGATCAAAGAAATTCAAGAATTCTCACCGCCAAAAAAAAAAAGAGGTCATGAGTTTCTTAGGAAGGTTGAATTACATCGGACGCTTCATCGCTCAGTCCACAGTAATTATAGAACCAATTCTCAAACTCCTCCAAAAAGATGCTCTAATTAAATGGACAAAGGACTGTCAGAAAGCCTTTGACACAATCAAAAGATACCTGTCAAATCCACCCGCTTTGGTCCCGCCAAGGCCGGGAAGTCCTTTGCTGCTATACATGTCAGTATTAGAGAATGCTTTTGGGTGTATGTTGGCACAAAGTCAAGAAACAGACAAGAAAGAGAGAGCCATCTATTACATCAGTAAGAAGTTCACACCCTGTGAGTCCAGATATTCCTTGGTGGAAAAGACGTGTTGCACTCTAACCTTGGTGTCTCAGAAATTAAGACATTATATGGATGCATACACAACCCATTTGATTTCAAGAATGGACCCCCTAAGGTACATCTTTTGCCAGTCTATGCCGATAGGGAAGTTGGCCAAATGGCAAATTCTATTAAGCGAGTTCGACATTCAATACGTCGCACAGAAAGCAGTTAAGGGGCAAGCATTAGCAGATTTACTGGCAGGAAGCCTAGTAGATGACAATCCCGTAGTAGACTTACTTCCCGGATGAAGAAATCATGACAATTGAGGGTGAAGAAAGTGAAGATGAATTAGGCGGGAAAGTATACTTTGATGGAGCAGTCAACTTTAAAGGATCAGGAATCGGAGTCGTCTTGGTTTCAGACTCAGGCTAATATTATCCAGCTGCTGCTAAGTTGAACATTTGTTGTACCAACAACATGGCTGAATACGAAGCATGTATCTTGGGTCTACATTTAGCCCTTGACATGGATGTACAAAACCTTCAGGTAATTGGCGACTCGGATTTGTTGATTCATCAAGTTCGAGGAGAATGGGCCACCAAAAATGAGAAGATCATACCGTATGTCGGACTTGTACAAAGATTAGCAGATCGTTTCCAAGAGGTCAAGTTAAAAGACATACCAAGAACCCAGAACGAGTTTGCTGATGTATTGGCAACAATAACACCTATGATTCAGCATCCTGACAGTAGATATATTGATCCTGTCAAAGTTAAAATCAGAGATCGACCGGCTCACTGTGCTTTTGTAGAGGCAGAGACTGATGGAAAACCTTTGTACGTTGACATCAAAATGTACTTGGAGAAAGGAGGGTATCCCGAAGGAATCACCGTCAATCAGAAGAAAACTATTAGGAAGTTGGCGAATGGTTTCTTCCTAAAAAAGAATGTCCTGTATAAAAGAACTCCGAATATGGGATTAATTAGATGTGTTGACTCCATCGAAGCCACAAGATTGATTGAAGAAGTGCATGCTGGAACTTACGGGCCTCACATGAATGGGTTTGTGCTAGCAAAAAAGATTTTAAGAACTTGTTATTACTGGATGAACATGGAGAATGATTGTAGCCAATTCATCCAGAAATGCCACAACTGTCAAGTTCATGGAGACTTGATAAAGGTTCCTCCAACAAAGCTATGACGTCGCCTTAGCCGTTCGCCGCTTGCGGCAGGGATGTCATAGGTCCAATTGAGCCAACTGTGTCAAATAAACAGCGCTTCATTTTAGTCGCCATAGACTACTTCACCAAGTGGGTAGAAGTGGCATCTTATGCATCTTTAACAAAGAAAGTAGTCGCAGATTTTGTGCGCAACAACATCTTATGCCAATTTGGCATCCCAGAATCAATCATAATAGACAATGGGGTTAATTTGAACAGCCACTTGATGAAAGAAATGTGTGCGCAGTTCTGAATCACTCACCGGAATTCAACCGCATACCGGCCATAAATGAATGGGGTTGTGGAAGCCACCAACAAAAATATCAAGAATATCCTCAGAAAAATGATTGATAACTATAAAGACTGGCATGAACAACTGCCATATGTATTACTGGGATATCGTACTACTGCCAAGAATTCAACTGGGGCCACTCCATACCTGTTGGTGTATGGAACTGAAGCAGCAATACCTGCCGAAGTAGAAATCCCTTCACTTTGAATCATACAAGAAGCTGGACGATGCAGAATGGATCCGTAAGAGGTATGAACAACTGGCTTTGATAGATGAAAAGAGAAAGATTGTTGTTTTCCATGGTCAATTGTACCAATAAAGAATGGCGTGAGCTTTCAACAAGCATGTGAGAACTATGGTTTTTCAAATCGGGCAATTATTGCTCAAACGAATATTCCTAAATCAAGAAGAATACATAGGAAAGTTTGTACCAAACTGGCAGGGGCCCTATATGACGTGAAAGGAATTATCAGGAGGAGCAGTGATACTTGCTGATATGGATGGCCAAGAGCGGCCAAGAGCAATAAATTCAGTTGCCATCAAAAGATACTACGTGTGAAGAAGAAGTCGACTACGCAGATCCAGAGTTTTTATAGTTTTTTTGTTGCTTTAATTACATTTTCTTTGCTTGTAATTTTGCATTTTAGAGAGACCAAATCCAAATTATGTACGAACTACGCGAGGACCTGATTCCCTGTACTTATAAGGGGATACGTAGGCACTTTTCCAAGCTCGGTCACTTTAAAACAAAAATCTAAAATTATGTATTTTGAACTACGTTATGACCTTGATTCCTATTTGGGATGCGTAGGCGCTCTTTTGAATTCGGTCACACCAAAAGTTCTAATATATTTTACCTCGAACTACGTTTCGACCTGATTCCCGAAATGGGATACGTAGGTGCTCTCTCGAGCTCGGTCATTCCAAACAAAATTCCCAATAAACCTCAGAAATACTTTAGCAAGAGAGAGATAAAGGTAAGCCCACAAGGAAATTGGGGCAGAATTTTTGAGAGGACCTAAAAAATTCTTTAAATATATCAGTTCAAAGGAACAAACTGATTAAAACTTATACACTGGGGCAGAATTTTTGAGAAGGATCTCAAAATTCCTCAGGCGCAGTAAAATTCAGAATCGACAAGTACACACTTACACTGGGGCAGAATTTTTGAGAGGGTCTCAAAAATTCCTTCGACATAGCGAAATTCGAGTTGGTACAAACTGGGGCAAAATTTTCGAAAAGGACTCGAAAATTTTACAAGTCGATATCAAGAAGAGGAAGAAGAGATGGAAGACCTTGTTTGAGTAATTAATGTCATGACATTAAAAGGTTGGGTATAAAATATATCATTTTCAAAAAATACTAAATACATATGTTTTCAAAAATCATCGCCCAAAAATTTTCAACTTTGCTAGAAAATAAAAGATTTTTAAGGAAAATGAGCATCCGTTCCTGCCGAAATCTGAACGGAAGAAGTCCATGCGCGGGGAGAGCAGTCGGCCATATCGGAAACTGACGAATTTTTCTGTGGATGCAGGAACAAACAAGCATGGATGTTTTTACAGTAATTTGTTTTCTAAGATGTTTGAAACAGGATAACAACAACGAGCAAAGTGAAAAAGAAATTTCAAGGAATAGTGGCAACAAAGTGCATACGAAAGGGTAACGAAGCCCTCCCTAAGTAAAGTTCATTTTACACTGACAAGTTTGTTTGTTTTGCAAAGCATGAAGATTTTTACAAAAGAAAATTTTAAGACTGCAGAAAGATACAATCACAATTTATCGAAGTCTAGTCTCCACTATACAGTATTGTATCAAGGTATTGAGACCCCGGCCTAGACATCGCATGGCTTGCCTTGATAAAATAACTGATTAGACGTCTTAAATTTGGTAAGCACAATCCTCACCTGAATCAGGTGACGTAATTGTGACATCAAATTTAAGATCGTTGACGCAGAATGTCAGCAAAGATGGATTAATTTTTACCCGAAGGGTGGTCACAATTTTCATCCTGACAATCTGTGATTTAAAGACGCCGCGTTGATATCAGCATCGAAATGCCGTATTCACAAAAAAAAAGTGTCTAGTCTTTTCGGAAGATGTGAACCCTGTCGACGGGCGGGTATTCTTTCCCGGAGTCAAAAAAGGAAGGTGTCAGTCTTGCCGTCGAGGTAAGCTTCGTTCCTCAAGATGACGATATGGATTAAATGACTATGTGCCGAAGAGGCTGAGTCTTCATCCATATATATAGCCAAAAATAGGTAGCATAATTCTGAGGTTGATGTCCACTATCGTTGAAATACGAATGTGATTCATACATCAAGATTTATGGTCCTACTGCAGTTTATTTCAAGTTAACGTAATCCTAGTTCAGGGATAGTGTTAGTCATGAGAAAAGGCTCCGCACTTGAGTATGCAGTAGTTAACTTGAATATTATGACTAAATGCTATAATTCTAGACATAGAGGTTAGTAGTCATCATAAAAGGAATATAATACTGCACTCTGACGTGCAGTCCACATTTGGGTATTTTTGACTATAAGTGATGTAGTCCCGAACTGGTATACCGTATACTTCGTATGAGGATAACGATACAATCGACACCAAATTTGCGACAGTCACTGTAGTGTGTGAAAATGATGCGAGTCCAAATTTTCAAGGGTGGCGGATGTCAAAAGAAACAAAAATAACCCCACACTTGAAAACATGGTTTTCATTAGTAGCATCCTGCTTATGAATACGACAACTGGACTTAGGTGTGAAGGTTTTGCAAAATGCGGTATAGCCCGACCCAAATCCCAACGGAAGTTATCATTGAACAAATGAAAACAACTGAAAAATAACGAGAAAAGAGCCAACTGAAGTATCGTGATTATTATTCAAAATTATTTCAAAAAAATAATATAAATATATATATATATATATATATATATATATATATATATATATGCACAAACGCACGCACTGACAGGAGAAGAAGAAAAGACGGATGAACATCCACCGAGAGTTGGATAAATGACAAGAACTGATGGAGCTAACCTTTAAAGTAAATGGCAAGAATGCAGCACAGGTATGACATTTACGATAAAGATAAAAAATTTCAAATCACTAACACGCAGGACTCGACACTTAGAGATGGCTAAAGGCTACAGATATAGGAGCAAAAAGAGCCAGACTCAAGACATGCAGAGCAAACGTGGAACTTTTCTTGGGCAACCGGTCAGAAACCGTGTGCGAGAGTCAAGATTTCTACACCAGGGATTGGAAAATCGCTTGACGCACCAACACTAATAAGTCCTTTTCAAAAATCGCCTCCGGTTCGGATTCCCAACCAAAAATAGTCAAAGGGATTCCCTCATAGAGGGATATTTCTTTTCAAGCTATCGAGTCAAACTACAATTGGCCTGATTCCTAAAGCCAGAGATATGTAGGCTACTCACGTTTCGAGGATTGACCATATTCCTATAATTATCTCTGGACACTTCGAGATAGTTTAACGAAAATTCTTTACTTTATAGTCCTCATAGAGTCAGAATTACAAACGGCCTAAATTCTCATATAACTTGAGATATGTAGGAGTCCCAGAAATCAGGGTCCAGCCATATTTTCAAAATTTTGCATAAAAAGAAAGCCGTAGTCTCTCTTATTCGGTAAAAATTAGGTTTGTCAAAATTCGTAGCTCAAGGATGGCCTTGCAATCCTCGAACTCCGAAAGGGTAGTTGTTGACACCTAATTTCTACCTCATGAGATGCGTATTTTAATTTTCAATTTTTTCGAGTCAAAGACGGAGTAAGGACATTTCCTTTCAATTTTAAAATTTTAAAAATCCCGACAAAGTTGCAAAATGACTTTTAATTATTATTTCCTAGAAAAAAACCTGGAAAATATGAGAAATACGAGTTATTCACTTTCTTCCCGCTCCGTCTAGTCTGGGAAAATTGTTAATTTAAACAACGTATTAATTACAGCTCATTTTGATCGCATTTTTTCACATTTTTAAATATTGCTCGGAACTATGTCAATATTATGCTTGTTTTAAAGCTAATATTTTAAATTTACGAGTTTTAAATTTTAATTAGCCTAAATAATTATTTTTATTTAGTGATATGTGTATTTATAATACTTAGTCTTTGTTTGATTTAAATTGGGGGGGGGGGGGGGGAGGGGGGTTAACTTAAGCTTTTAAAAACACTTAAAGGGTGAATGTTTGTTTTAAAAAAGGGGGAATGAAAGTTTGTAAAAACAAACTTTAACCCCCCACTTCATTTTCATTTTCACCCGCACCACTAGTCACCTCTCAGGCGATCGCATGCGTTTTCTAGGGTTCCACCATTGGCGGTCAACCCACGGCGATCCACGACCATTTTTGGCCAGTTTTTTGAGGGGTTTTGTTCCTTATCATGAGTTCTTGTAATCCCCAAGTTCAATTTCATTCAAATTTTATTTTTATGCCAAATCAAATCGTGTTAAGGTTTATTACTCTAGGTTTCTTCGTGTTATGGTTGCCATGGGCAGGGCCTTAAGCCCTTTGCCATCTTGCGCACCATAAACACTCAATGAAGGAACCTAAGGGGAAACTTCCTAATTAGATTCATTGGTTGAGTACGAATTTGGGGGATTTTATCTTGTTTTGTACTATTGCACCGTTATGAGTTGGTAATTTTGTTTCATTAACGACTAGGCGTACTATCCTCGTGTTTTCCGATTTTATTTACATTTTTCGGGTACAATTAGTTGGATTCTTAGTTGTATATTGTGATTTGTGTGAAAATTATGTTGGATAAGGTACAATAGGTACAAATTTGCTGAGAATTTTGTTGTCCTTTACAGAAATTCGATTTTATTGTGGAATTGGGGGAAATCTGATTTCATTTTTGGGTCATTTTTGTCCTTAGGGCTGAGATTATCATGCTATAAATAGAATAGGATTGTGACATTTTACAGGGTCTGATTTTTTATCCAAAATTCTCTCTTAAAATAGCTAGGGTTCGATTGTCACATTGATCTTCCTATCCTACTGTTATATTACTACTATATTGCCTAAAAATCTACTATCATTACACTATTGTACTGATATTATACCAAAAATACTATTACTACTTTGAAAAATTCAAGAACAAGGGGTTGTTTAAGGTTTTTGGGTGTTGGTGTTTGAAGTTTGTGATTCAACCCCTCCTTTTGATCTTTAGGTTGCTCATCAAAAAGGTAATACTTCATTACATCCTTTATTTCAGTCCAGTTTTGAATTTAAGTTTATATGATGCTTGTGTTAGTTGAAGATAATCATGTGCTAATCTAATCTTGCTCTGATGATTTAGAAGACATTATATTGATTTGATGCTATTTGAAACTGTAACATGACTCTAGAACCTAATTTAGATAATGTTAAGTATTCCTAGATCTTGTTAAAATGAGGAAAAGATTTATTTATGATAGAACTTTGGAATTGCCTCATTGATATTGATAAGTTAAGTATAGTTTAGTCATTTTGATAGTTTTGGCAAGATACAATTAGTCCTTGTTGAATTTTCTACTGCCTTATGGCTATTCTATACGCTGTGATCCTGTTTTTATCCATTTTAAAATCACTAGATAATTAAAGGATTTATTGTGAAGATTATGGATAGAAGGTGTTTGTTTGTTGAGTTAACATGTCTCTAAGTTTCAAAAATATGTTTTTTCAAGTTTGTTTCAATCCTGAATTTTGGAAAATAGTTTATCCTCTTTCATTATTCGATCAAATATTGATTGTTCTAGAATGTACTTAGCAGTTCAAATTCACTTAAATTAGTATGCCAATCTTAAAGTTTAAAACTGGATTAATATGAATTTCTTCTTTCTTTCAAAAATTAGGAATTTGTGTGTAAATTTGAGGTTCTGAGGCTTTGTGTAGCTCTACATTTGGTTTTGTTTGAAAATTTTGAGAGTTTCATGTCAAAATAGGCTGAAAATGATACTTAGCCTATAACATATGTTTTGTCAAGTTAAGTTAGGATATTAAAAGATTTAGAAGTCAAAAAAATTGAAAATAGATCCAAGTTAGTTTGTTGGGACTGATAGTTGCCACTTGTGAATCTATAGTGAATTTGCTTTTGTTCTTCTACTTGTCTTGTGTCCAAAGTCATCTGAACTTGCTTCTTCATGATCTGTATTCTTTAAAAATCAAGTCTCTTGATCACAATTTTGAGAGTCAACAACATTTAGGAGTTTAAGTGTATGAGCAGTTTAAAAACTAAGTTTAAGAGTAGTTTAAGGTTATGTATGCCCCCCTGTTAGAATTGTTTGTCTCCCCTCTTGTCTCTGTTTGTTGTTTGAACCATGTTAATCAGCAATATATCATAAGTGACTCAGGGTAGTATCATGTACCCTCTTTTAGTTTATTTCTGGATTTTCCTTGGACTGTTATGATCTCGATTTATTTTGAATCTTCCTTTTGTTTGTGACTTACTATGTGAAAATATTGACTTATATTACACCTAAGATAGTGTCATGCACCCTTTTAACCTCTTAAGACACTGTTTAGATTAAGTGTGATCAGTTTCATCTGAAACATCTCTCTATGTAATGTGACCAAATCAGACTTGTAACTAGTGCATCATTTAAAAAATTCTCAGTACTTTTGCAGGAACTGAATCTGATAATGACACCTCCCATTTAGTAATTGAATCTTAAGATTGGAATTTTTGAAAGATGAAGCTTGTCTTGGCTTAAGCTAGTTAATTGTGATGGTTTATAGATACTAACTTGCATTCATTTGTTGTAAAATCTTGAGGTTGGCTAACGCTAGAATAAAAATTGATCCTTATATCAAAAATTGCCTCTGTGACTCTTTGCTAAGTAACCAGAGGCTTAAAATGAGTCGGGCATCAGTCTAACACATGAATTTCACCTCTGTACAGTGGTTAATCATTTATCATGTTAGCTGTTAAATTCTAAAATTGGACAAACAAGTGCTTGAAGTCCTTTGTGTGAACTATGTGATTCATTTGGTCTATTTGATTAAATTACTTGACCTTTTACCTAGATAAATCTCTTTTAAGATGTGAAACTCAGATTTGAGACCTACTTTTGGGAATTAGAACCATTTGGCATGACATTTAGCCTTAAAAGAAGTTAGATTTAAAGGAACCCTGGGAGAATTCTGTTCCCTTTGTTTGTTGAACTACTCTGACTTGAGGCTCCAATATCATGCATGTTTGATCGTTGTGTGTTATTGCTTAACTCTGGTGTTTAAAACTAATTTGAAAAGATAAAAATATAAATGATGCTAGACTTGTGTTTTGTGTGAAACTGCCTTTAAAATTTTGGGAGTAGAGTTGGTTTACTTGCAACCCCTAACTTGTTCTTGTTTGAGATTTGAAATTTGAGGCTCATTTATCATTGACAATAGGGGTGTGGGTACTGTGAGTTTGTTTCTTTGACTAATGTCATGTTGTTCATGAGAATTTAAAGGAAGGAACTATGAACATTTTGAAGAGTTGAATATTGTATTTTCTTAGTCCTTATCTTGACTTTTCCCTCTTTGCTTGTTTGATGATCTTATGATTCATTTACTGAGTTTAAATGTGAAATAATTTTGCTGAAAACTTTCTGTGAATTTTGTTTAACTTATAATATTTGATGAGTTATGAAAAGGTAAAATGAAGTAGTAATCATGAGTGGCTTATGCCCTTATCCCTCTTCCCTTTCCTATTTGTTTGATGGTTCTGTTCACATGATCCTATTTCCTTCATGTCGTTTAAGACCTAAACTTGCACTTGAGATTAATACTTTGCACCTATTTTGGTCCCTGTTGGAATTACTTGAACTTTTTGGATGCTCCCATCTAGAGTTTTGTTATGACTGTGTGTGTGACCTCTACTTGTACCTTAAGCACATGTGAGCAGCCTTAGGAGTAAGTTTGAGGCTGAAACACCACTTAAGACCTTTATTAATGTTCTATACAATCTGGTCACCTGGAAGGGTTTTTGGTTATTTGTGTAACTGAGTGAGAATTCTATCACCAATCCTTGAGTCCTCTGTGCATTTCCAGGAAATTAACTTATGGATGGTGTTGCAATCTGTCAATTGCCAAAACATAGATTTTTGAACCTGTTGAATGGTACTTTGGAAAAATGAGATTGAAATGGTTTCCACCGTTTGTTAAAATCAAAATCTAGCCTAGAAAAGTGACTTTGGGACTTTGACATTACTCTGTGACATTCTTGTTTTAACTTGCTGGTGACTGACCCTGAAATTGTGTATTACAAAGAACTCTTAATTGAATGGCTTAGCCTTAATTAGTAGCTAAATGCTTAATTTTAGAATTATTGGAATTATGGGGTTTAAATTTGAAGATAACTGGGTGATCTGAGTGGGTATTTGAGGAATATATATGCTGAGTATACAGGGTATATCAAAGTATATGGAGGGCATGCCCCTCAGTGGGTTTTGCTCTCTATTTTTACGAGTATATTAGTAGTACATCAGTAGTATATTGTGTATATCATAGTTTTGACACTTAGAAAATTTGAGAAGAAAATTGAGTGATATATTGGTTATATATTGTGTATATCACAGCTTGGCACTTAGAAAATTTGAGGAAAAAATAATTTTGGGCTTGCTACTTGGGTCTGTCACTCGCATTTCGCACCCAGTCTATTATTATCACTATTTTGGGCCTAATTCTTATCTGGACTATCTGATTATTCACTGTTGCTAGTTTTAATATATGGGCTTGGCCCAATAATGCTGTAATTCATTTTTTTTTGCTATGTAATAATCATTGTCGGCATTAGTTTGTGGACTTAGTTTAATTTATGAGTGTATTCTAATGTTTTGTATACCCGTTTGCATCCTTTTCCACCCAAACCCGTTGGTGGGCCCTAACGGGGCCCACTAACATATCTCGATCGAGTCTACCAACTTGGAGCAAAAATGGAGCATACGTTTGGACCCGAGGGTTGCCCTAAATGCATAACATTCTTATTGGGCTTGGTCGGCCCAATTCCTTATCTCTTTGATTATGAATTTTATATTCCAAATTTGAGCATCTATTTTATTTATTGGAACCTTTAAAATTTATTCTAGAGTTTAAGAGTTGCCAAAAATTGACTTTTCAATGTATTGCAAATTGACGCGAATGAAAAAGATATGACTCATATAACTCTCCTAAAATTAATACTATTTCGCAAGCTTGGACAAAAACTGATTGATTTTTGATATTTGAGGACTGAAATGATTATTTTAATAACTTGTGGACTATTTTGGGGACTTATGGACAATATGGACAGATTTAAGACGTGGATTTATTTGGACTTTCAAAAACTTGGACTATCTAAAAAAGACTTAAATTGGTTTAAAATTGATAAAAAATAAATATAGTTGACAAATGGAGACTAATAGTATGCCTTAAATTATTTTCTACACTTAAGTAAAAACTCTTTTAAAAAAAAACTTAAAACTTAAAAGGGTGGGCATACGTGGTGTTCTACCTAGGTTAAAGGCCTTCGAGAGTTAACCTAGGTGTTCTAGTCCGAAACTCCAACGCCCAATTTTGGGAAAAATTGTACCACTTTCGTTTCTTGAAATGCGATATATTTTTTATGAATAATTAAACTCTTTGTTGCGGAGATATAAGCCAAAACAATTTTTTTCACTATAAACAATTCATATCTACAAAGGCATACTATTAGAACCCGTAGGTGAACTGTATTTTACAGATCCTTAATACCGGGGTGCCTAACACCTTCCCCGGGAGATCATCAGAACCCTTACCTATACTTTGTTTAGATTAGATTTCTTTTAAAATCTAGCCGTTTTAAATGAACCCTTTTCGAATTGGTTTTCCTAATTTCCTAAAAATTAGGTGGCGACTCTAAACAATATCCATTTAGAGCACCATCACGTAGAGGTATATTTTTTATTTTTCTCGGTACGATTGACAACCGTACTTCCCCCGGACACTTTCCTTTTTAAATGAGGCAAGTGCAAATCCGAATCGAAAAAAATATCGAACCGCTACAGACATCATCAATAATCTCCCCATTTCCTTAGATAATAGACCCAAGATACTTAAAAATTCCTTGCTTTTGGATGGCTTGTGCCTGAAGCCTCACTTCTACACCCTTGTCATATGCTACATCACTGACTTGCACTCCAAGTATTTCGTCTATTTTCTACTCAACTTGAACACTTTGGACTATATATATATATGGAAAGTGCAGGGGGGGGGGGGGTTCGGTAAAGTGCATAATATGTTGGTCTTGGTATAAAATTGTACCAAAATTGGTTATCCTGAATTTGAAATCATAACCAAATACTGTACAACTTAATACGGAGTTTTATACCA
Organism: Lycium barbarum; assembly: GCF_019175385.1. NCBI lineage: Eukaryota > Viridiplantae > Streptophyta > Magnoliopsida > Solanales > Solanaceae > Lycium > Lycium barbarum. Next base: position 20,319,097 of record NC_083342.1, read on the forward strand.
TGATTATATTCCTTATGTGAAACACCAAACGTGCCCTAAGGGTACATAAATCTAACCCATTTTTTATAACGATAAGGATACATTCATTTGACGTAACTGTTAACGGAGGAAGGTAAATTTAGACCATTTCGTGTAGTTCAAGGTAAAAGTTGGACATTTACCTTATTTATAATATCCTACTGCCTTGAAACTTTTATATATAAGGAAGAGCCCATCGGGAGACCCCTGAGATGGGCAACATCTTTCACTTAGACACCACAACTAAGCCTTGTTCCATTAAGACACCAATGGTAGGGCTTGACTGTGCTATTTAGATTCTTTTCGCTGACTTAGCAACATGAATGATTTGCATAGCAAATAGCACATAAAGTGCTTAATAACAATTTTTTTATTATTTTAATCTCTTCTTCATATTCACCCTCCTTCCAAAACTTCCTCCATCATAAACTAACACCCTCCCCCCCCCCCCCCCCCCCCCTCCCCAACTCCATTTCTTCTTTTCTTCGTCTTCTTTCATACCAATATGTTTTCTCTTCTTTTATCCATCTAAAAGAAAATTCCAATGATACATGAACTTTCTTCCTTAACCAATTTCTCACTGATACAAGGAATAAGAAAAGGAGAATGTGATACAAATTAATAGATTCAATCTTTTGTTCTTTTGGGAATTGAAGATAGGTTTTCAATTGATTTCTTTTGGGTTCTTTTCTTTCGTGTGTTGTGGATTCTTTAGAGTTTCAAATGTTTTGATAATATAAGAGAAATTAATTTTAAAGTTGTTTCTACTTGCCAAAAAAAAAAAAAAGCGATTTGCCGGAAAAGTTTTGAGACCCAAATCTGATATCCTTTTTCTTTATGGAATTGGAAGTTAGGGTTTATATCCAAATTTGGGGGTTTTGCCTAGAATCTGAAATTGAGTGAATTGTTGATTATTCTAGCTTGCTATTGATGAGAATTGATCACGTAGAAGTTTAATTTCATGTTAGGACCTTTAGATTCCTAATTTCACCCTTCTAGTTCATAAACCCTATTCTATAGGTTGAGGATTTGGGTCATAAATAGAAGTAGAGTTTGTTTAATGTTCTTCTTGATTCTAATTCCATGATTCGAATATGCTTAGACTTTCTTGATCTCTAGGCTCAAAGGAAAGGAAAGGCTAAGGAGTGATTGTTGGTGTTATTGATGTTCAGCCTTCCAGGTAGGTTACGGTTTACCCTATGGTGAGACTTCGTTTAGCGAAGCATATATTTAGACGATATTGTCGGAGAAAGCATGTAAACCTTCGAGTCTTAAGTTGGGTTGGATATTGTCTTAGGTTGGGCCCTGTTGTCTGATTGGGGTTAGCCACCACGTTGTGTTGTGACTTATCTTGTTCTATTATTGTTGGCTTGATGCCATGTGGAGATAGTACATATTGGAGACTATTGATATATCTTGATCATGATATTATAGTATCTTACTTGGTGACGGTCGATACAAGGATAGTGTTCTATATGGCTTGTGTAGCCTTTTCATAATATTTTGGTGTACCCATGCGTGGTACTTATGATATTGATCTAATTATTGACATTGAACTCATACATTGCACACATTTTCATCCTTCATGATATACTATTGACACACTGATGATACTTGAGGAAACACTGTGATAAGCTGGGCTCAGTTGGATGAGAGTGACGTGAAGACTGATATCCAATGGTTGTCCCAAAATTGAGGTTGTGCCTAGAGATTGCTGAGGTTTTTTCCAGAATCGTGAGGTAGCGATTGCCGAGGTTTGTACCAGATCCATGAGGTGCATGGACTTCGCAGGTCCCCCATGGGTTTTGCTACTGAGGTATGGAGATTTCCGTCCAGAGTACATGTGTACACAACATTGCATTGCATTCTCATTCCATACATTATTGCATTTCAATGCACCATGGCTTCTATTGTGATATTCTTGTGATGTATTTGTGATATTCGGATTCGGACTGAGTATTTGAGACTTGGCACAATTGGGTTTAGATACTATAACATAGGTGATGATGTGTACTTGATTTCAGGCTCGCATTTCACTTATACTTTGTTGATTTACCTGTTTTTCTTACTTTATTGACTTGATATGTGTTAGCTAAGCTTAGTCGGCCTATGGTACATACCAGTACTTGTTGTTTGTACTGACCTGCACTTGCTGCATTCTTTTATGAATGCAGAGTTCTAGGTAGGATTGATCTCTACTTCTCGTGACTGATCTTTGTGCGAGAGTTGCTGTTGAGTGTCTTACTGAGTGAACACAGGGACGTCTGCCGCCTTGGAAATTCTTTCCTTATTTTATGTCTTATATTGATATTCCGAGACATATTCAAACATTGATGTATTATTAATCTTTCCAGACTCGTAGATGTTAGTTAGTTGCCTTGTATGACTAGTCAAATTTCTGGGGAGGTTTGATGTATTCAGCGTATTTTATCAATTGTTATGTCAGACTTACGTGATTTCTATCTCTTCCGCTTATTTATTTATTAATTCATGTTTTTGAGATTGTTAGGATAAGGGTTCGCCTACCGAGGTGGGAAAGGGTAGGTGCCCGCGCGACTTAGCTAGATTGGATCATGACAGCAGCAGAGAAAGGGATATTTCTCATTCGAAAGCGCATGTCATGACAATTAACCTACACAGTTTTAAGAAAGATGCATTTGTTTTCATAAGTAATTAACTCTTGATTAACATTGACAAAATGATTTTTCTTGCATGACTAAAATAAATTCATCTTTCGAATACCGAATCCAAGGGGATTTGAGTCCAAGAAAACCAGCAAGGCCAAAGATGCAGCTAGAGTCAGGAATACGGATCAACTTTAATAGGAAACTAACCCCTTGATGATGTAGGTCCCCATGTCGTCAGGAGGACGACCCATTTTTTAACTTTGCTTCATGTGCAGGTAAAGACGACTTATCAAACTAGGTCAGAGCAACCGCCAGAAATAGGATTCGTAACAATCGAAGCCACAAGGGCTATAAAAGGACCTGAATGCCATAAGGGCAAATATCTAGCCACAAGGGCTATAAAAGGATCTGAACGCCATAGAGGCAAATATCTAGCCATGAGGGCTGTAAAGGGATCAACATGCCACAAGGACAAATATCTAGCCACGAGAGCTACAGAATGACCAAAATGCCACAAGGGCAAATATTCAGCCAAAAGGGCACAACAAAGCAAAAGTACATCTGACTACGAGGGTCACAGCCAATATAAAGGACGAAAGAAAGACGATTTAGCCGAAGCGGCAATATCAGAGAACAAAGAAAGCACTCAAAAATGAAAGTTAGATAAAGAAGTGTTAGTAAGAACTAGCACTAAATTTCTTCCCCCTTTCATTTCGACTCATTTGCATGCCAAGAGGGCCATTCATACAAACACTGCCAAGACGGCCCTTCATAAAAATAGTGCCAAGAGGGCCATTCATACAAATAGTGCCAAGAGGGCCATTGGTTCAAACATTGCCAAGAGGGACATTCATACAAACATGTCAAGAGGGTCATTCATACAAACATACCGAGAGGGCCATTCATACAAACATTACCGAGAGGGCCTTTCATACAAACATTGCCGAGAGGTCCATTCATACAAACATTGCGGAGAGGGCCACTCATACAAACATTTCTCAGAGGGCCATTCATACAAATATTGCCGAGGGGGCCATTCATACAAACATTGCTGAGAGGGCCACTCATACAAACATGTCGAGAGGGCCATTTATACAAACATTACCGAGAGAGACATTCATACAAACATTGCCGAGAGGGCCATTTATACAAACATTTCCGAGAGGGCCAATCATACAAGCATTATCGAGAGGGCCATTCATTCAAACATTGCCGAGAGGGCCATTCATACAAACATTGCCGAGAGGGCCATTCATTCAAACACTGCCCAGAGGGCCATTCATACAAACATGCCTAGACGGTCATTCATACAAACAAGTTGAGAGGGCCATTCATACAAACACGTCGAGAGGGCCATTCATACAAACATTGTCGAGAGGGCCATTCATAAAAACATGCCGAGAGGGCCATTCATACAAACATTGCCAAGAGGGCCATTCACACAAACATTGTCGAGAGGGCCATTCATAAAAACATTGCCGAGAAGGCCATTCATTTAAGCATTGCCATGAGGGTCATTCATTCAAACATTACCGTAAAGGCCATTCATTCATACAAACTACCAAGCATAATCAAAAGATTAAAGTGAAGTAAATCTGGTCAGACGATTGCAATTTTTACTCCGAAGGTCAAAACGATGTAAATCCGGCCAGACGGCCGCAGCATTCATTTCAAAACAAATCACACCATTACCCAGCAGATGGAAGCAGATTGGAAGCCACCAAACAGAGAAACAGGCTGATCTAATAAAATCGAGACACATGCGGAACTAACGTGGAACTTTTTCTTACGCAACCGAACTAGATAAGGTGCCCATGCGAGTCAAGCTCTCCGGCCAAGACTTGGAAGATCGCTCTGTCCCATGCTCAACCACACAACTTTCTTATTTGCTTTTCTTTAAATTTTCTCGCAAACCGGTCGGGCACACACGGGCACACATAAAGGCATTCCTGCTTAAGGGATACCTTTTTCCTCCTATCAGGTCGAACTACAAGTGACTTGATTCCCAAGACCAGGGATATGTGGGGGACTCAATACCAGAGAGTCAGTCACACTACAACCAATCATGCCGGACCTCCCAACTTTGACAGTCGAAAAATCTGAGATTTGTTTAAATTTGCATCTAGAAGTCCAATTGAGCCAAACTATAAGTGGCCTGAATTCTCATGTAACCTGAGATATGTAGGAAACCAAGAAACTAGGGTCCAGTCATGTATTTGAAAATTGCATAAAAACGAGAGGTAGTTGGAGTGGGTCAGTCCAAAATCAGGGTTAGTCAAATTTTGTTGTTCAGGGATGGTCCCGCCATCCTCGAACACCAAAGGGGCAGTTGTTGACACCTAATTTTTGACGTCCCATAATTTATTCG